>NC_091434.1:170535673-171135673 GCF_964237555.1 Oryctolagus cuniculus
CATTCTACAGCCCCACCACAGCTGATTCTAGGTGCTCCTGCACTGATAATTTAAACACTTGTTGTGTCGTTTTTGAGGATAGGAGGAAGAAGGCTTAACAAAGGGTGGGGAAGGAGATTGTCACTATGGCTAGGGAGCATTACCTCTAATATGCTGAGGTCAGACATTAATTGCCCCAACTTTGTTGACTGTGGTTAAGACTACACACTCCCACTTTTTGGTTAATACCTGTTATCCCAGTGCAGGATTTTCTTAATCAAGGTTCTTAGGGTTCTTCTTAAAAATGTTTGCTTATTTATCTTAATCTACTTGAAAGGCAGAATGACAGAAAGAGAGGGGGCCAGGGGGAGGTATCTTCCATCCTTTGGTTCACTCCCCAGATGCCCACCACAGTCAAGACTGAGCCAGGCCAAAGCCAGGAGCCTGGAACTCCATCCTGGTCTCCCATGTAGGTGGCAGGGACCCAAGCAGTTGAGCCATCATTTGCTGCCTCACAGGGTGCCTTGGCAAGAAGCTGGATCTGAAGCAGAAGAGCCAGGACTCTAAATGGCCCTTGGGGGTGTCCCAAGCAGTGGCTCATCCTGCTGCATCACAATGCCTGTCCCCCAGTTCAGTTATTAGTAACATCACCTTTCACTTTCAGAAGCTCAGACAATGAAACTTACAGTAAGTCAGTTAAGCTTACTATAAAGATGTTAAGAATTCATCCTTGGAAGACTTAAAACTATGATTCTGTATTCCTGTAAACACAATGATTACAAAAGTAAAAATGCTTGTGGTTATGGATTCCTCTGACCCCTACTCAAGCTTTCTATATATGTTTATATACATTGTTCCTTTTAGCTTTGGGGTGGGAAGAATGATGACTCTCAGTTAAATAACCAGTTGGAATGTTTTCTAGGTCTGCCCTGAAATCTCACTGTGTAAAGATGTTTCTGTTGAGAGGATACTAGGATTACTCACCAAGAGGGGCCATCTGTATACCGCAGCAATGGAGAGTGATGGCTCTTAAGATGTCAGGTTGTTTCCCGGGTTTTTGGCATTACCCTAAGGGAGTCACATCCTGACTGACTTGTGGGAAAATCCCGTGCATTTATGGGGAAGTGGACAGTGCTGCTGAAGGGAGACGAAGCCCAGGGGTGGGTGCAATCAGGAACTCCATCTGAAACCCGGCTCACTGAGTCTCCACATTCAGTCACTACCTAGATTTCTGTTTGAGTTTTCTCCTGAGAAGAATCTCTTTTCTTGACCTATTCTTTCGAATATTATAAGCTGAGTCAAGAGTATCCTGGGCAGGTAAACCATGAAGATAACTTAATACATGAAGTTATTGAGTCTGAAATTACTTCTAACATTGTGGTCTGTGAATGGTGCTGTTAACACAACTACACAAGGCCTTTTATTGAGTGTGTACTATGGGCCACGCACAGTTCTAGACATTTTACACTTTTTGTGCAGTGTAGGAGCTAGAACATAGTCCCAGTCACTAGAAAGATAGGATGTTCACTACTGTGTTTTACTGGGCTGGTTAATGCATCTAAGTCATATTTTTAATTTTATTTCATCAGTCATTGATGCCTGAGCTGTTTTACTTAAAGAAACTGCTTTAAATAAAAGGAGAAAACTACTGAAACACCCAATATAGGTGAATCTTAACTGCATTGTTCTAAGTGAAACAAAGTGGATTCAGAAAGCTGTGTATTACAGGATTCCATTTATGACACTTGGGAAAAAGTAAAATGAGCAGCACAGAACGCAGATCAGCAGGGGAAAGTTAGGTTGCAAAAAGAAAGGAACTTTAGGGGGTGAGAGAACTATTCTGTCTCCTAGTCTGTACTGATATGGATACATAGATACATACAGATGTATAGAACTCTCCCGTCTCCTAGTCTGTACTGACATAGATACATACAGACGTATAGAACTCTCCCGTCTCCTAGTCTGTACTGACATAGATACATACAGACGTATAGAACTCTCCCGTCTCCTAGTCTGTACTGACATAGATACATATACAGACGTATAGAACTCTCCCGTCTCCTAGTCTGTACTGACATAGATACATACAGACGTATAGAACTCTCCCCGTCTCCTAGTCTGTACTGACATAGATACATACAGACGTGTAGAACTCTCCCATCTCCTAGTCTGTACTGACATAGATACATACAGACGTATAGAACTCTCCCATCTCCTAGTCTGTACTGACATAGATACATACAGATGTGTAGAACTCTCCTATCTCCTAGTCTGTACTGACATAGATACATACAGACGTATAGAACTCTCCCGTCTCCTAGTCTGTACTGATACAGACACATAGATACATACAGATGTATAGAACTATCCTATCTCCTATATTGATACATATAGATGTATAGAACTATTCTGTATTGATTACACTACTGTATTCAGCTGTCAAAACTCAGAACTGTGCACAAAAAAAGGCAAATTTTGGGGCTGGCGCTGTGGCTCACTTGTTAATCTTCCACCTGTGGCGCTTGCATCCCATATGGGCGCTGGTTCTAGTCCCTGCTGCTCCTCTTCCAGTCCAGCTCTCTGCTGTGGCCCGGGAAGGCAGTGGAGGATGGCCCAAGTTCTTGGGCCCTGCACCCGCATGGGAGACCAGGAGGAAGCACCTGGCTCCTGGCTTCGGATTGGCGCAGTTCTGGCCATAATGGCCATTTGGGGAGTGAACCAACAGAAGGGAGACCTTTCTCTCTGTCTTTCTCTCTCACTGTCTGTAACTCTACCTGTCAAATTAAAAAAAAAAAGGCAAATTTTGCTGTCTATAAATTATCTCAGAAAAGGCCTGCTTTTTGCAGCAAAGTCACCATTGCCCTATTTGGGAACTTGCCTGTTGTTCTGCAAAATAATAGATAACTTTGATTGTCAGCAGTTAAGTGAAGGTTGCAACATAAACCTTTCTGTGTCTTTGAAAACTGACACGGAGGGCATTTGTTGAGCTTTCTGATGTCTTAAGAAACTATCTGGTCCTGATTTCATCTAGCATCTAAGCCATGGTCAATCAGGGACCTTTTTTTTTTTTAAGTTTCTAAAAACATTTTTTATTTGAAAGAGTGATAGAGATTTTCTGTCTGTTGGCTCACTCCCCAAATGCCCGCAGTATCCTAGGCTGGGTCAGGTCGAAGCTAGGAGCCAGGAACTCCATCTCTATCTCCCACTAGGTGGCAGGGATCCAAGTATTTGAGTCATTGTCTGCTGTCTCCCAGGGTGTGTGTTTGGAAGCAGAGGCAGGACTGGAAACCAGGCACTCTGTTATGAGATGTGGGCATCAAATGCAGCAGATAAACCCACTGCACCACAGTGCCCACCACAGGTGACCTTTCAGATTCTCTTATCAGTAGTTATATATAAGCTGCTGACCATGAAGCCTTGTTACATCTTGCTAATGTCACTTAGACTTGTGAGCTCTTCTGGTAAAGGCTTTTCCAACTCAGAATTATCTGTTTATTTGTCACTAAATTGTAGTCTTAGTTAAGTTTCCACCTGCTTTTTTTTTTTTTTTCTCAAAACCTTGTTTCCTAGGAGTGAGTCAACACAGGTGACATGCAAGTGGGTAGGTAGTGCTCTGTGTAAGGATTGTGAACTTAGGAACCATGTAACAGCACCTTGGCTGGTGAGGCCTCTGTCAGCTTATTTATAGAGTATCTGCTTGTAAGTTGTGTGTGGTTTTCAGATTGCTTTACTTTTAATCTGATAGTTCTTAATGCTTTTAGAAGCAAAAAGGCAAAAGGACATGAAATACTATATAGTAAGAAAATACCTTCTTAAAGGACTGCTTTACTGATTTTTGGAAACAAACAGTGCTTATACTTTGAGTCCAGGTTGAAGTGGGGTCCCCTTCTGAGCGGTGGAAACACATTTTCCACAAAGCACCACCATGAAGACTGCTAACATAGTCTTGGTATCCAAAAGCATCCTGTTCTGCAGAGCTCCAGACAGGCCTGTGTTTCTCTCTGTGGTTGGCACAGTCACTTCCTGTTTGTTTCCTGCTGGCCCTTAATGAAGGAAAAGCCAGGTACCAAACTGCAGCATTGGATATAGTCTGCGTCTTCCCAGAGGAAGTGGGTTGTTTAGTCTGGGTTCAAGCACAGGGCTAGGCAGTTCCAAGTTTGGAATGAGAATGGCATGCAGGACGCTCACGAAGGAAAAACTTGAGTCCTGCTGCACACACAGCAAGGCAAAGAAGTGGTGAGATAAAATTAGAGAATCTTGGAGGAAAGGTCAGCTGGGACTGGCGTGGGGACCAGGACTGGCAAGCTGGTCACCTTTGGCATTTTAATGTGATATTTTCAGAAGCAGCAAGTTCAGATCTCTTTTCTGTGAGGCAGACAGTTGCTTAGTGATTAAGCTTTCTTTTATTACAAGTATAGTTGATTTACAGAAACCTTCATGTTTAAACATTATTGGCTATGTTAACCATAAAGTTAAATGTGGAATTAATTATTTTCTCTGCCTTATTCTAAATTAGAGGCTGTTATCCTACCATTATGCTATTGCAAGTATGTGAGGATACTACAAAAAATTTTTGGAAAAATTTTTTAGATATCCATGAATATTAGGGGACGTCCATGCAATTTTATTATAGTACATATTTACATAAACTCTTTGAAGATCCCCTTGTAAGCCTGGGTTTGAATATTATTTTTTGCCACCAAAAAGCCTTATCTTTCAATTCCATTTTCCATGAACTTTATTAAGTAGCCTTGTATTCAAATAATTCATTTTCAGTTGCTCCCCAGCCTATCTTTTTTTTTTAAGTTGCACATTTATAGGATTCAATTCTTAATTAAAATAAAAGTAAATGGAGCATCTGTGAAATTCAGAATTGTCTTGTTTCAGTTCAAAATGACCATAGAAGAATAAAGAACTGTTATCTCAAATGAGAACACAGAGTTCAGAGCCCTTATCACTCTGGTCCATCATTAGAATTTGAATTGTGCCTTCCTTGACTGGGAAAGGGGAGTAAATGAGTTGATTGGGGCTGTGTCTTCTTCTAACCCCAGAGAATATATTGCAGAATTGGGGTTTCTTCTTGTCTGTAGCAAATTTTTTCCTCTCTGAACATATCTTCTCTTTCCTAAAGTTCCAAGATTTTAAGCACACACTTTGGAGAAAACCAAAGGCTGTATCGAAGACATTTCATTTGGATTGTGTACTTTATTAACCCTGTGTGTAAAGAATATTTTGTTTGAGGCTAGCAATCTTTAAATCCTCCTTTCTTATTGGTAAGGTTTTAAGGGGAAGGAGCACAGTCTTTAATCAAAGCAGCAGTAGTGATTTTACTAAGTAGACTTAATTGAAAATCCCAGGGAAGCAGAACTCATTCAGTTCAGCTATTTTTGTCCAAGGCCCATTAAATCAAGTCCTATTCCAGTAGAGTTAGACATACAAGGTCCTTCCTTTTCTTAAGCTTATGTCTTCCTTTGATCTGTTGCTGAAATTTGGCCAGTATTGTATCTGTGACAGTCTTTGGATTGCTTTCAAATACAGGATTTATACTTTGGAATTTTTTTTCCTAATTTATTTGAGAGAGAGAGAGAGAGCTCTCCTCTGTTGGCTCACTTCCCGAATGCCCACAATGGCCAGGACTGGTCAGGCAGAAATTCAGAGCCGAGAACTCGACCCACATCTCCCCCATGGGTGCAGGGATGCAATAAGCCATCACTGCTGCCTCCCCAGATCCACATTAGCAGGAAGCTGGAGTCTTGAACAGAGGCAGATATTGAACATCAGCACTCTGATGTGGGACATGCAATTCTGAACTGCCAAACCCCACCCCTAGGGTTTTTAATTAACATTTTATTCCTTGTAGCATGTAGTTATATGTAAAAGGTAGATTTATACAGTATATACAATTGTAATGTGTATATTTAGTAGGTCATGCAACTAAATAGTTTCTGGATCCTAGAAGCTAACTCATGAGAGTATTACTTACAGTTGAGCAAACGTTTATTAAGGCACTAAGAGCCTGGGTGATCGTGAAATGAATACAGCTGTTCTGACTCTCAAGGAACTTGTAATCCTAGTGGAGAAATGAGCACTAGCACAGGCACTTCCAGTAGCAGACATACCCCAGTGCTGTGCTGGGTATACAGTGTACATAGCAGTTTGTTGCTAGTTCCTGTTCTTGCCACAGAGGCCTGGGCGAGGAGGCTTCTAGGTGCAGGTTTAACTTTTGGAAGTTAGTCCTGTGTGCAGTGAAGTTCATTTAAATGGTCTTGAATCACTCCCTTGGCTGACCCCTGAAACTTTTGATGATTTCTCAATTGTAATATCCCAGTCTTGTAAATTAATTGCAATTAAGCTGATTTCAGTTAACTCCAGCTGTTCCTTCATGAGCAGCCCATGTTGCAGAGTGCCTGGGTTCAAGTCCTCGCTGCGCTTCTGATTCCAGCTTCCTGCTAATGCTTATGGGAGGCAGCAGATGGTGATGCAAGTGCTTGGGTTCTTAGCACCCACATGGGAGGGAAGTCTAGATTGAGTGCCACGCTCATGGCTTCACCCTGTCCTAGGCCAGGCTGTTGTGGGCATTTGGAGAGTGAACCAGCAGATAGAAGATCTTTCAAGCAAATTTAAAAAAATAAAAAAATACAATATTTGAAGTGCAGAGGGACAAGTGATGAAGAGGGAAAAGTTGGTGACATTCCTGAACATTATATAAGTATCTGTGTCAATTATCAGAAGATGTGGTATCTAGCTACTCATTTTAACTCTCATATAATATTCCAGTGAATGAATTTGTAATTGTCTATTACATAATAAAACACTAATTCAATTTGGTTTAATCCAGTGCAAATGGATTATTCTGGTCTTAAAAGCTCTACTTGTTTAACTTTCACAGGATGAAGAATGTAGCTTATGCCAAAATTGAATCATGAGTGATGGCTTCACTGTGGTTTTCCCAATTTGCTATTTTAAAATTTTAGTAGCTTGTCTCATTGATTATTAACTAGTCTAAGTATTTTAAGTATTTTTAAGTAATTGTGAATGTCTTGAATAGTCATTAAAGTGGAATGTTAACTTTAATCTGTTTATTGGAAGCATTTCTATTTTTGTTGAGCTCGCCTTCCTTCGTGTGTGAAATATTATGGTTCTCGTGGCTTTTATTTAGTTGGCTGTTCAATTAGATCCCTCACAAAAGTGGATTGTTGGGCAGTGAGCTTAGAGTGATACTGTTAAAGAGAGGACCTGTTGGATCTGTTAGTCCTGAGGCCTGGTCAAACAGCTGGGTCCCCTGTACCCTAGATCCTACCAAAGACCTAGAACTCATTTCTAAGATCATGAGCAGCAGCCCCTAAACCTGGCCCGTCGCGATCCCATTATTAGTAGTTTTAAAGGAGTCAGACCTGTTCATGCCCTTTCCTGTCCAGTTAGTATCCACCGTTCAGTGATGTTAGAACATACATAGAAACACTCTCCACCTCCTCACCCCTCCCCGTCTGGGGTGAAAACAACCACTCAGATGACCAGAGTGTAAGTCGCGTGATTTGGGAATGACCAAAATCAGTTCCATTTTTAGTTCCATTTTTATGGCCTTAATCTTGTGACTTGAGCAGGTTTATTTAACTTTTCTGGACGTGCTTAGTATTCCAACAGTGTAAGTAAGACATAATTCACATACTGTGCAGTTCACCAGTTAGAGTAATTCAGTGGCTCTTAGTGTATTTACGGAGTTGTAAATCTGTCACTGCAGTCGGTTTTAGAACATTTTCATGGGGTCGGCGCTTGTGGCACAGCAGGTTAAACCCTGGTCTGAAGTGCTGGCATCCCATATGGGTGCCGGTTCGAGACCCGGCTGCTCCATTTCCCATCCAGCTCTCTGCTGTGGCCTGGGAAAGCAGTAGAAGATGGCCCAAGTCCTCAGGCCCCTGCACCCACGTGGGAAACCCAGAAGAAGCTCTTGGCTCCTGGCTTCAGATCGGTGCAGCTCTGGCCATTGCGGCCAATTGGGGAGTGAACCATCGGATGGAAGACCTCTCTCTCTCTCTCTCTCTCTCTGCCTCTCTCTCTCTGCCTCTCCTCTCTCTCTCTGTGTGTAACTCTGACTTCCAAGTAACTAAATAAATCTTTAAAATTTTTTCATTACCCCACAAAGGAACTCTGTACCCCTTAGCTGTCACCACTATCCCTAGTATCACCAATTTCATGCTTCCCTCACCCCAACCCCTAATCTCCTTTATGTCACTATAGATTTGCCTATCTTGGAAATGTCATATAATGGAATCATGTATTGGGTGCTGCTTTGTGACTGGTTTCTCAAGATTCATCCATGTCGTGGCTTTCTATCAGCACCTCACTCCATCTTATTACCAAATAATAGTCCACTGTATGGATACACCACACTCAATTTATCCATTTATTAGTCAGTCGATGGCCATTTGGGCTGTGCCCACATTTGGGTTATTTATGATGCTACCATGAAGGTTTGTGTATGATGTCTACTTTCTCTTCGGTATATACCTAGGAGTGGAATTGCTGGGTCGTTCAAGTCGATGTGTTTAATTAACTACCTGTTAGATTGTTTTCCAAAAAGGCTGCAGCTTTTTACTGTCTTAATTTTACAATGTATCATGATGATAATTTTCCCACATTCACATTAACACTGGTTTATCATCTGACTTTTTGATGGGAACCATCCTAATCAGTTTGAAGTGGAATCTCATTGTGATTCTGAGTTGCATTTCCCTGTTGGTTAATGGTGTTGAGCATCTTTTCATGTGCTTATTGGCCAGATGTACAGCTTTCTTGGAAAACTGTTCAAATCTTTTTCCCATTTTAAAATTTTTATTAATGTACAACAGTTTTTTTATATATTCTAGATACAAATCCTTATTAGATAGGATTTTCAAAATTTTTCTTCCATTATCTGAGTTGCCTTTTCATGTTCTTAATAGTGTCTTTTTTTCTTTTTTGAGATTTATTTATTTACTTGAAAGTCAGAATTTTATAGAGGAAGATACAGAGATCTTCTGTCTGCTGGTTCACTCCTCAGATGGCTGCAGTGACCAGAGCTGGGCCAGGCCTTAGTCAGGAATTTCTTCCGGGTCTCCCACGTAGGTGGCCGGGGCCCCAGGGCTTGGGCCATCTCCTGCTGCTTTTCCCAGACAGTTAGCAAGGAGCTGGATTAGGAGTGGAGCAGCCGGCATTGCATGTGGCAGCTTTACCTGCTGTGCCACAACACCGGCCCCTTGATGGTGTCTTTGGAAGTACACTCTTCATTTATATTTGCCCAGTTTGTTTTTTCCCCTTAACTGCTTGCACTTCTGGTGTCATATCTAAGAAAGCGTCACCTAATTCAAGGTCATGAAGGTTTTGCTCCTGTATTTTATTCATAGTTGTATAGTTTTAGCTCTTGCACCCAACTCTTTGATCCAGCTTAGTTTATTTTTATGTTTGGTGCAAGATCAGAGTCCAGCATCATTTTTCTGGATGGGAATCTGTAGTGCTTTCAGCACCATTTGTTGAAAAGACTATTCTTTCTGCATTTAGTTGTCCTTGCACACTTGTGGGAAATCAGTTGGTCAGAATTTTAAGAATATATTTTAGACTCAATTCATTTTCATCAATCTATGTGGCTGTGCTAATGTGAGTAGAAAACCACAGGTAAATACCACACTACCTTGTTTACTGTAGCTTTGTAGTAAATTTTGAAATCAGGAACTGTGAGTCCCTCAACTTGGTCCTTTTTGTTTGTTTTTGCAATATTGTTTTGGCTATTCAAGAACCTCAAATTTCCATAAGAATTTTAAGGTAAGCTTGTCACTTTCTACAGAAATGTCAGTTCAGGTTTTGATAGGGATTGTGTTGCATCTGTATGTTAAGTTGGGGAATATTGCCATCTTTTTTTTTTTTTTTTTTTTTTTTTTTTTTTAAGGTCCACTCCTAATCCTTTAACCCATGATTTTTTTTTTTTTTTTGTTTGTTTGTTCAGGCAGAGTGGACAGTGAGAGAGAGAGAGACAGACAGAGAGAAAGGTCTTCCTTTGCCGCTGGTTCACCCTCCAATGGCCGCCGCAGCCGGCGCGCTGCAAACGGTGCATCGCACTGATCCGAAGCCAGGAGCCAGGTACTTCTCCTGGTCTCCCATGCAGGTGCAGGGCCCAAGTACTTGGGCTATCCTCCACTGCATTCCTGGGCCACAGCAGAGAGCTGGCCTGGAAGAGGGGCAACCGGGACAGAATCCGGCACCCTGACCGGGACTAGAACCCTGGGTGCTGGTGCTGCAGGCGGAGGATTAGCCTATTGAGCCGCAGTGCTGGTCTAACCCATGACTTTTTTTGTTTGTTTGTTTGTTTTTGACAGATAGAGTTTTAGACAGTGAGAGACAGAGAGAAAGGTCTTCCTTCCATTGGTTCACTCCCCAAATGGCCACCACGGCCGGCGCTGTGCCAATCTGAAGCCAGGAGCCAGGTCTCCTGGTCTCCCATGCGGGTGCAGAGCCAAACACCTGGGCCATCCTCCACTGTCCTCCTGGGCCACAGCAGACAGCTGGACTGGAAAGGAGCAACTGGGACCAGAACTCAGTGCCCATATGGGATGCTGGTGCCACAGTTGGAGGATTAACCAAGTGAGCCATGGCGCCAGCCCCTGGGATATTACCATCTTAATAATACTAACTGTTCCAAAATGAGAACATGGGATGACTTCCCATATATTTTGGTCTTTAATTTGAACACTGTTTATGTAGTGTTCGGAGTATAAATTTTGTACTTCCTTGGTTAAATTTATCCTTAGTATTTTATTCTGTTTGATATTGTACATGAAGTTGTTTAGTTAATCTCACTTTCATGTTGCTTAGTGTTACTGTGAAGAATGCAATAGGTTTCTCTATACTGACCTTACGGGGCTGGCAGTGTGGCACAGTTGGTTAAGCTGCTGCACCCTTGCTGAACTAGTTTATTAGTTGTAGCAGCTCTTGATGGGATTATGTCATCTGTGAATAGGACGGTTAGAAGTCTTGCTTTCTAATGTATCAGAGGCCTTTCCCGCCCACCTCCCTGCCATTGTCTTACCTAGTTGGCTGAGCCATGACTCCAGAAGAGTGGTGAATAGAAGTAGAGTGTTTGGTCATTCTAACAAAGTCCTGGGCCTTAGAACTTAAGTCAATATTAATAGCTGGTTGGTGCTGTAAAGCCACACAGTCTGTAAGTGGTGAATGTGAGGGGCTAATAGGTATGTACACCCACAATTTCTGCTTCTCTTGGTAAATTTGTTAAGCATGGTCATGAAATAGTGATCTCCTAGCAAATTTTTTGCAGCAGAAATTTAGATCAACTGGAGAAATAAATCCATCTTTCTCTGCAGTTCAGTGAGCAATGCTTAGAGTGTGGAGCGGGTGAAGATGGCCCTGTGCCGCAGCTGGATGTGAACAGGACAGAGTCCCCATGCTTGCCTGCCTCTAAGGTGCCCCTGCCTTTCTTAGCCACTGAACATAGAGGAACTCTGCTGTTTTAAGAGACTGTCCTCTGTTTTTATAGCTCATTAAAGACAAACTATTGGCCAACGCCACACATTCCCTTCCCCAGAGAACTGTGCATTTAAAAGGGTTCTTGACTACTGGTTAGCTGAGTGAATTCGCCTTCAGGTCCTCCATAGCTTCCCCTGGATTTGCAGTTGAGAGTTTGGGTTCTGAAGTCTCTGGGCAGCTGGCTCTGAACCCATGCTACTGAATTCGCCATCCTGCTCTCTCCAAGGGATACGTGTGGCAGCTGCTGCACAGCCGGCTGCCCTGTCTGACCTGGTGGAGGGGCGGCCTCTCCTTGCTAAACAGCTGGATGTCTGGGCTGAATTTATCTCTTGTGGTCAGCTTTAGTTTGTGGTGATAATCCTGGGTAAAGGTGCAGTGAGGCGGTTAGAAGCTTGGCAGGGCAGAGGAGCTTCCCTTGAACTCTTCTACCCAGAAGGGATTTCCTGGTAGGGAAACAAGAAACCCCTCCTGCGCTGCTTCATTGCCTTACATTCAACAGCCCATCCTGACGCGGGTAGGAGAGTGTGCAATTTTTGTTTTCTCCTCCTTCCTTGTCACCATCATCTTCTGCCTCTTGTTTTTTGTTTGTTTGTTTGTTTGTTTTCCTTTAACTTGATGGGGAGACTGAGGCCTGGGAGAGTTTACTTGCCTAAATTATTGAGTTAATGTATTGAGCAGGGGCTGGCAGAGAAAGTGATGGGGCGGTACACTTGGAAGAGACATGGTTTTCCTGGTTCCTGAGCTTTTCATTGTTTCATAGCTGTTTGACTATGGATAGTTGACACGTAAAAGTTAATAGGAAGCTTTTCTAGGCCTAGACATAAAATTCTAATAAAGAGCCACCCCTGTGTTAAGAATCTAGTGCAGTGTTTTCTGCTAACCAGTGGCTAATTAAGATGACAAAGTACATTGATAACTAACTGGTAATAACTTATTCTGCCACCATCAAGTAAAGATAAACCTTTGGACTTTCCTTAAAACTTGCTCACCAAGGGCCTTTCTTTTAATATGGTAGGGAAGTAAATGTTAGAATGTGGAAGTTGATTAATTAATTAATAAAGGGAGGTTTTTAAAGCGGATCATTTGAATACCTTGAGTTTGCGCACTACATCTCTTTTCTCGTAGCCTCTCCTTGCCCATTTTGAACTCAGAGAAACTTGAACAGCATTACATTATTCAGTAGGTAGACACACTTGGGCTTAACTTGACTGTGCCAGAACTTGTTACATGGAGAAAATAATGGCTCATTTCCTCATGGGATTGCAGTGATTATTAAATTAGTTAATACAGGGGCCAGCACTGTGGCTCAGTGGGTTTAAAGCAATGGCCTGTAACACTGGTATCCCATGTTTGTGCTGGTTCGAGTCCCGGCTGTTCCACTTCCAATCTAGCTCCCTATTAATGTGCCTGGGAGGGCAGCAGCGGATGGCCCAAGTTTTTGGGCCCCTGCACCCACATGGGAAACCCAGAAGAAGCTCCTGGCTCCTGGATTCGACCTGGCCCAGCCCTGGTCATTCATTGCAGCCATTTGGGGAGTGAACAAGTGAATGGAGGACTTCCCTCTCTCTCTGCCTCTCTGTAACTGTGCCTTTCAAATAAATAAATAAATCATTTTTTAAAAGACTTAATATATATAGAGTGCTCAGAAGAATACCTGCCATGTAATTTGTACTCAGGGCCGGCGCCGCGGCTCACTAGGCTAATCCTCCGCCTTGCGGCACCGGCACACTGGGTTCTAGTCCCGGTCAGGACGCCGGATTCTGTCCCAGTTGCCCCTCTTCCAGGCCAGCTCTCTGCTGTGGCCAGGGAGTGCAGTGGAGGATGGCCCAAGTACTTGGGCCCTGCACCCCATGGGAGACCAGGGTAAGTACCTGGCTCCTGCCATCGGATCAGCGCGGTGCGCCGGCCGCAGTGCGCCGGCCGCGGCGGCCATTGGAGGGTGAACCAACGGCAAAAAGGAAGACCTTTCTCTCGGTCTCTCTCTCTCACTGTCCACTCTGCCTGTCAAAAAAAAAAAAAAAAAAAGAAAAAGAAAAAAAGAAAAAAAAAATTTGTACTCAGGACATGTATGTTAAAAATAGCAATAGGGCCAGCATTGTGGCATAGCAGGTAAAGCCACCATCTGCAGTGCTGGCATCCCATTTGGGTGCCAGTTCAAATCCTAGCTGCTCCACTTCCAATCCAGCTTCCTGATAATGTGCCTGGGAAAGCAGCAGAAGGTGGTCCAAGTCCTTGGGCCCCTGCACCCACAAGGGAAGACCCAGAAGAAGCTCCAGGTTCCTGACTTCGGATCAGCCCAGCTGCAGCTGTTTCAGCCATTTGGGAAGTAAACTAGCAGATGGAAGACCTCTCTCTCTCTGCCTCTGCCTCTCTGCAACTCTGCCTTTCAAATAAATAAATACATCTTTAACAAAAATAGCCCTAACAATAGAAATATTATTTCTACTATTGCAATTACTATAACTCCAAGTCTTCTGATCGAAGTTGAATTACCTGTAGTCTGATTGTATTTTTTAAAAGATTAGAAGCGACTTGCCCATCGTGCATAGCCCTCTACTAGCATTTGGAGTTAAAAGGGACGATAGGCATGCTGCAGAATCCTCTCCTGATCCTTCTAGACTGTGCTGCAGAAAGCATTGGTGGAGACATTCCTGCTTGACTGGGTTTAGTCAGGGCACCCCAGGCTCACTTGTTGTTGGGAAACCAACAATATTCTAACGCAGACCTGGATTCAGAGAGGAGAGGGAAGCCTTAATTTTAGGACCTACACAGGGACTACAAATATAAGGGAAACACGGGGGATGCCCTTGGTTCATTTCCCACTTTTCAATATGAAATGAACCCTGTGGAAACCAGTAACAAAAACGTGGGCAAGGAGAGTATAATTTTCATTGCTTTCAGATTTAGATAGGAAACAACGAGGAGCAGGTTGTCCCAAGAAGTATCTGTTGTTCTAAAGTTTAGCATTTGATGCTATTACACTGTGGTATGTTTTTCTTTTTTAATTTCTGGAGAGTTTCTGGCTTCCAGAAACTAGCTGCAATCCCTCAGAGTGTTTGGCTTCGTTTCCAGGCACACATTTAATGTGGAATAAAGTAAACATGTAGTTAAACAATGATTAAGCAGAGCTTCCTGCTGGGTTGTCTTTAATACCTTGTCCCTTCCTCCCCAATCGACAGGTATCTCAGACGAAGACATTATCAACATAACTCTGCCAACCGGAGTCCCCATTCTCCTGGAACTGGATGAAAACCTGCGTGCTGTTGGGCCCCACCAGTTCCTGGGGGACCAAGAGGCGATCCAAGCAGCCATTAAGAAAGTTGAGGATCAAGGAAAAGTGAAACGAGCTGAAAAATAAAGTCTTTGCCAAATGCCAACTAGGAGTAGATTCAAAAGGAGTAACATGCAGTGTGTCTGGGTGCTGGCCTCTTTGTTGTTTTTTTTTTTTCCCCTAATTTTTTTAGAGTTTTTTTTTTTTTCCCCCAGAGCTAGCCCTGGATTAGTTTATATAGATATCTAGATAACTTGACCCAGATAAGGCTTCATGATGTCTAAGTGCTTATGTCATAGGCCTTACGGACTAGCTTTCTTGCTAGCCCTGTTTGAATTAGTCACCAAGCTAGAAACTAGTGGAGTTTAATTAAGGTTGTACATTTTTGAAACAAGATAATAGCAAGTGGAGATGAAGTTTAAAGTATTCATCAATCAGTAGATCATTGAGTCACAATTGACAGGCACTATTTCAGTAAGTAGTTTACTTTTCTATTTAATAAGAACTTTGAAAATAGTGATACTAGATATTAGTAAGAAATATTAATACACTGTAGATAAGTATTTATTACTAGTCTTTTCCTCTAGGAAAAGAGATGCTTTGATAGTTAAGACCAGAGGCCCAATAAGTGGGAAAGTCACAGAGAGGTTCCTTTAAGAGAGCCAGCCGTCACCACCACAATGACACCAACAAGGTCCTTAACTTGTCTCTGGTCCAGAGACACCCTTTGTTTGCCACTCAGTAGACTTCCTCTCTGATCCCTAGAATGAATAGAAGGTAGGCAGCACCTGTGGCTGTTAGAGTCTTTGTTTTTGGTTTTTGAACTTTAATTTTTGGGTACTTACAACTGGTTTAAAAATAAAGTTCTGTGACTGAAAATTACACCCCCAAAGTGTCTCCTTGTGTTTGATAAGTTGTAGGTCAGCCTCTGAACTAGTCTTTGACTCATGCCACCCTGTACCACTCAAACAACTGATGTATTTCAACACTGACACACCTGATGTCCTGTAAGTCGAAGGTTTGGGTTGAGGACGGCAAGCATGATGCTTGAATTCACAGGAACAGGGGACATGGTGTAGGGACTTGTCGCATACACTGTGTAACAGCTTAGGGCCAAAGACTGTAGTACAGAGCAGTCAGGGCCAGGAACAGAACTGATTGCTAATCAAGCTTCAGGATCCTTTGGTTCACAATTTGCTTTTCAGTGCTGTGGGAGTGTAAGAAATCACTTTAAACAAAACAATTCCCTCTGTTTCAAAGCAAGCCACATGTATTTCAGTGATAAAATCATGGAAACATTCACAGGACGCAGGCATTTGGCTTAGCAGTTAAGGTGCCTGTATCATACTGGGCACGGTGTGTGGCTTCACTCCCAACTCCAGCTTCCTGCTAAGTGCGGACCCTGGAGGCAGCAATGATGACTCCAGTAGTTGAGTTCTTGCCAGCTGTTAGGGATACTGGCGTCAGGTTCCTGGCTCTTGGGTTCAGCTCCAGCCAAGGACTGTGTGGGCATTCGGGGAGTGAACCAGTGGTTGGGAATGCACACTCTAGCTAGGTAGTCATCTCAGGGAGGGAGGGAAGGAGAGAGGGAGGAAGGAAGAGAAAATGAATTTAAAAATTTGAAGCTCTAGTAGCTTTTATAGATACTTAACATTTTTTCATGGTTTTACATTGATGGATTCATTTATTTTATAGTAAAACGGGCATTTGAAGGTAATGAAAGCCTTGGCTACGTCTTGGTATCCATTTGCTCCTAATTCAGGACTCCTTGAGGTTGGCCAAAGAAGATGGCTGAAGATAGATGAGTGTGGTTTGCTCATAGCTGGTCACATCTGTGATTCGTGAGGATGTGGGATGTGTTACCTTATTGCCTTATAGACTGCGGGTTTATCTGTGTTCCTTTGGTTTAGAGTTCTTGAGTAGCCAAATACTGCTCTAGGAATCAGATCATGGTCAAGATGGCAACTACCACATCTTCCTAGAATTCTAAATGTATGAGTAGGATACAACATGGACCATTAAAAAAAAAAAAAACTATTTATTTGAAAGAGTTACACAGAGAAAGAAAGAGAGGCAGAGAGAGAGAGAGAGGTCTTCCATCCACTGTTTCACTCCACAGATGGCTGAAATGGCCGGAGCTGCGTCGATCCAAAGCCAGGAACCAGCAGCCTCTTCTGGGTCTCCCATGCAGGTGCAGGGGCCCAAGGACTTTTGGGCCATCTTCTACTGCTTTCCCAGGCCATAGCAGAGAGCTGGATCGGAAGTGGAGCAGCCGGGACTTGAACTGGCACCCATATGGGATGCTGGCACTGCAGGTGGCGGCTTTACCCATTATGACACTGCGCTGGCCCCTGGACCATTTTTTATTCCGTATCTCTGAAATTGTCTTCAGGATTTTCCATCCTGTTTTTTTTTTTTTTTTTTTTTTTTTTTTTTTTTTTTTTTTTTTGACAGGCAGAGTGGACAGTGAGAGAGAGAGACAGAGAGAAAGGTCTTCCTTTGCCGTTGGTTCACCCTCCAATGGCCGCCGTGGCCGGTGCGCTGCAGCCAGCACACCACGCTGATCTGATGGCAGGAGCCAAGTGCTTCTCCTGGTCTCCCATGGGGTGCAGGGCCCAAGGACCTGGGCCATCCTCCACTGCACTCCCTGGCCACAGCAGAGAGCTGGCCTGGAAGAGGGGCAACTGGGACAGAATCCGGCACCCCGACCGGGACTAGAACCCGGTGTGCTGGCACCGCAAGGCGGAGGATTAGCCTAGTGAGCCGCAGCACTGGCCCATCCTGTCTTTATACTGCACCACAACTGCCCCAAGAAATTTTTTCTAAGAGCCAATCTGCTTTGGAAAGCGAAAGTTCTTGTGTTGTCTAGTACTAACTTGAGAACTAAGTTAATAACATATCCTTGGTTAGAATATAATACATCTAATGTATATGATTAATGTGAACTGTTTCAAGTTCTACCAGATAGTTTTGCCCAAGATTTGCAAATCGTTTCTCATCCTGGATCATGGCTGCTTGGGTTAAAATGTGGTTCCCGATGTGCAGTGTGGTTATTTGTCTTCCAGCCTGGGAAGCCTCCTCATGCCCTGTAGCTTGGAGGAAAAGGATGCTTTTCTTGGGGTCAGAATGTGAGCCTGTTAGACGCAGTTCCGGTTGGGCTGCAGTTGGCCAGATTGGAGACCAAGCAGAAATTCTGGTCAGGTAGCCACCCTCAGGAAAGAGGTCAGAGAGCCAGCACCCTCCACCCTTCATTCCTACTACACAGTTGTGGTTTTCCTTTCCTAGGGCCTTTACTGTTTTTGACAGAATGAAGCCAGGGAGAGCAGCTCTTCCAGCCAGAGCTCTGATCCCCCGTGGCATTTCACACCGTAACAAGCAATGTGTGAGCGTCTGCAAGGTTGTCTGTCTGCCCTCTCACCTGCAGAGTCTTCACACATCCCTTTCCCTTGGGAACACAGCAAAATTGCCCTTTGCGTGGCAGATCCTGGGGGTGTTTCCTGGTTTTGTTTTTTTGCATAATGGGATTGTGCAAGTTTTAGACCCACTTACATAACACTCTTCATTTTATTAACTTTATGCCTTGCCTCATTTTAGATCTGGCGATGGCAGATCCGTGGTATGCTCTAGCCTGAGGGTTTGCACATTGCACTGTGATCCCAAGGGGAAGATGAAACATTCGAAATATAAGAATACTTCTGCCATCCAGTCTCCCTCTAATTATGAGGTTATCTGGCAAAATTAAAGGCACTGTCATTTATTTTAGAAAACTTTTATTTAATATAAATTTCAAAAGCACAACTTTTGGATTATATTGGTTCTTCCCCCCCATAACCACCCTCCCCCCCACAAACCATCCCATCTCCTACTCCCTCTCCAATCCCGTTCTTCATTAAGATTCATTTTTAATTATATACAGAAGATCAACTTAGTATATACCAAGTAAAGATTTCAACAGATTGCACCCACACAGGCACACAAAGTGTAAAGTACTGTTTGAAGACTAGTTTTACCGTTAATTTGCATAATACAATACATTAAGGACAGAGATCCTACATGGGGAGCAAGTGCATAGTGACTCCTGTTGTTGATTTAACAACTGATATTCTTATTTATGATGTCAGTAATCACCCAAGGCTCTTGTTATGAGCTGCCAGGGCTATGGAAGCCTCTTGAGTTCACAAACTCCGACCTTATTTAGACAAGGCCATAATCAAAGTGAAAGTTTCCTCCCTTCAGAGAAAGGTACCTCCTTTTTTGATGGCCCGTTCTTTCCGCTGGGATCTCACTCACAGAGATCTTTCATTTAGATCATTTTTGCCACAGTGTCTTGGCTTTCCATGCCTGAGAAACTCTCATAGCCAAATCTGAATGCCTTAAGGGCTGATTCTGAGGCCAGAGTGCTGTTTAGGGCATTGCCATTCTATGAGTCTGCTGAGAGTCACTGTCTTCTAAAATTGCTGAAATTTGTATGGACTAGAGGGCGCTAGGGTTGAATGTGTCCCCTAAAAGTTCGTATGTTGGAAACTTAATCCCAAAATCCCTGTGATACTGGTATTGAAGATGAGGCCTCAGGGAGGTGATTAGGATTAGAACAGACCAGGAGGTTGGGGCCCCTGTGCTGGCGTTAGCTGCTTTCTAAGAGACGAAGGGGTGAGCAGGCACTGCTGTCTCACCATGAGATGTGCTCTGCTGAGTCAGGATGCAGCAAGAAGGCCCTCTACAACTTATTAAGCTCTTTTGATAAGTTTTTAATGGTAAGCTCAAGTGTCAACACCACTTCCTGTGTTCACACAATAGAGAAACATCTTGCCCTTTATTTGAGTTGAGGCAAGCCATTTGAGCTTGCATTTACTTTGATTGGACAGGGATACATTTTCTGGAAGTCATTTTGTTTTAAAAAATTGTAGATATTCACAAAAATAGAGAATATAAGTGAACAAGAAATGTTCATATTCTTATCCCCAGTGACGATGTTGTCATGGATACCTCTCACGCTGTCCCTGCACTCCACTGAATTATTTTGAAACACATGACAAACATCAGCCAGTAGATTTTTTTGTTTTTGAGAGGCAGAGTTAGTGAGAGACAGAAAGGTCTTCCTTCCATTGGTTCACTCCCCAGATGGCCACTGCGGCAGGTGCACTGCGCCAATCTGAAGCCAGGAGCCAGGTGCTTCCTCCTGGTCTCCCATGCGGGTGCAGGGCCCAAGCACTTGGGCCATCCTCCACTGCCCTCCTGTGCCATAGCAGAGAGCTGGACTGCAAGTGGAGCAACCAGGACAGAATCCAGCGCCCTGACCGGGACTAGAACCCAGTGTGCCGGCGCCGCAGGTAGAGGATTAGCCTAGTGAGCTGCAGCGCTGGCCACAGCCAGTAGATTTTGAAAAGGGAAACCACTTAGTCTCTGATCAGTTAAAATGAAAGGTATCAGTAATCTGTCCTGAACTTTGTGTTTTTGGTAAAGAACCCAATTGGCAGCCATTACAAAGTGGCCTGAATCTAGTTTGGACTTGTTCTAGGCTGTTCTCTCCTTTTGCTGTCTAGAGGCTGTTAACTTGCTGTCTGTGACTTCTGAGGATAATGGGGGTACTACCAATGTAAAGTGAATTGTTTTAAGATGCTCTATCTTGGGGCTGGTGCTGTGGCATGGTGGGTTAAGCTGCCGCCTGCAGAGCTGGCATCCTATATGAGTGCCAGTTTGAGTCCTGGCTGCCCTACTTCCAATCCAGTTCCCTGCTAATGTGTCTGGGGAAGCAGCAGAGGATGGCCCAAATGCTTGGACCTCTGCATCCACGTGGGAGACCCAGAAGAAGCTCCTGGCTCCTCTCTGTCTCTCCCCCTCTCTCCTTCTCGCTCTCTCTCTAATTCTGCCTTTCAAATAATAATAATAATAAAAGATGCTAAATCTGTGACCATTTAAATATGCGATTCTAAAATTATCTTGCAGCATTAAAAAAGTAAATGTATTGGTTTATATCGGTAATTCTAGGAGAGAGGAGATGTAGAACAGAACAAAGTAAAGGACCTTGTGACTGGATTTGAGTTGGGGTGTCAACATGGGGTTTGTGTGTGTGTGTGTTTCCCTCGCGTTCCCTTCAGCCCCTCCCACTGCTCTGGCTCGATCCACGGAAAGAGCTGGTGATGAAGAGCACGCCCAGTCCCCTCGATCTCGGTTCCTAACTACGATTCCACAGAACCAGGGATGTCTGGGAAAATGGCTGCTTCTGAGTCTGGAGCAGATGAGTATAAGATGAGATTGGAACATCTTGCTCAGTTCTAAAGGGAGAAGATGCCCCAAGACTCATGGGACAGAAGAGTTGCCTTCATGGACCAACTTGGGGATGATTTGTTTCTTATTAAGAATAATGATAGGCAGGCTCTGCGGCTCACTAGGCTAATCCTCCGCCTTGCGGGACTGGCACACCGGGTTCTAGTCCCGGTCGGGGCGCCGGATTCTGTCCTGGTTGCCCCTCTTCCAGGCCAGCTCTCTGCTGTGGCCCGGGAGTGCAGTGGAGGATGGCCCAAGTGCTTGGGCCCTGCACCCCATGGGAGACCAGGAGAAGCACCTGGCTCCTGGCTTCAGATCAGCGCGGTGCACCAGCCACAGCGGCCATTGGAGGGTGAACCAACGGTAAAGGAAGACCTTTCTCTCTGTCTCTCTCTCTCTCTCTCTCTCTCACTGTCCACTCTGCCTGTCAAAAAAAAAAAAAAAAGAATAATGATAATAGGTTTTAGAACATTGAGGGGGATGAGCATTTCACCTTGTGGTTAAACACCTGCATTCCACTTCTGAATGCCCAGGTTTGAGTCCCAGCTGCAACTCCAGATTCCAGCTTCTTGCTAATGCGGACTCTGGAAGGCTGCAGGTAATGGCATCGGTAGTTGGATTCCTGGCACTCACGTGGGAGAACTGGATTGTGTTTCTGGTTCCCAGCTCTCAGTTGGTCCAGCCCTAGCCATTGTGGGTATCTGGGGAGCGAACCAGTGGATGGGAGCTTCTTAAATAAAAATAAAATAAACATTTGAAACTATCCCATTTTACCGTGGAGGGAAAGGGGTGGGGAGGAAAAAAGAGGGCAAAAAGTTAAGACTTCTTTTTCTTTTTTTTAAAATTTATTTGCCAGGTAGAGTTATAGACAGGGAGAGAGAGAGGGAGACAGAGAAAGGTCTTCCTTCCGTTGGTTCACTCCCCAAATGGCCACTATGGCCGGTGCTGCACCGATCTGAAGCCAGGAGCCAGGAGCTTCTTCCTGGTCTCCCATGTGGGTGCAGGGGCCCAAGCACTTGGGCCATCCTCCACTGCCTTCCCAGGTCACAGCAGAGAGCTGGCCTGGAAGAGGGGCAACTGGGACATAATCCAGTGCCCCGACCGGGACTAGAACCCGGTGCCCATAGGGGATGCTGGTGCCGCAAGGTGGAGGATTAACCAAGTGAGCCAAGGCACCGGCCCCAAAGTTAAGACTTCTTTATAGACGAATGCCAGCTTCCTGTGTAATTACTGATTTCAGCAAGGGTCATCAGTGTCGGTAAAACCATTGGGTTCTACAGAACTGAACACTCACATAGCCTGAAGTAGTAATCTGAGCAATTCCAAAGCAAAGAACATGCATTTACAATGGAGAGATCAATTAGACACCACCGCCACCAAGTGATTAAGTTCAGCGTCTCTAACACATGGGTGAGATGGGTATTCTGAGTGTAGTCTTTTGGCAAGAAACCTTTTATCTGAGTCTAATAAATTAAAAAAGCAGCAAGGCAAATGCAGGATATGGGACCTCCTACAAGACTGATGGCTTGGACTTTTAAAAAACATCAAGGCACAAACACAAAAATATGAAAGGGTAGTCCCAGATTAAATGACACTAAAGAGACAAGACAATGAAATGAAATTTGTGAACCTTAATTGACTCTTCAGATTAAAAAAAAAAAAAAAGCTACAAGGAGCCGGCACTGTGATGCAGTAGGTTTATCTTCTACCTGCAGCGCCAGCATCCCATAAGGGTGCCGATTCAAGTCCCAGCTGTTCCTCTTCCAATCCCACTCTCTGCTATGGCCTGGGAAAGCAGTGGAAGATGGCCCAAGTGCTTGGGCTCCTGCGCCCGTGTGGAAGACCCAGAAGAAGCTCCTGGTTCCTGCCTCCTGACTCCTGGCTTCTGATCAGCCCAGCTGTGTCCGTTGTGGCCATTTGGAGAATGAATCAGCAGTTGGAAGACCTTTCTTTTTGTCTCTCCCTCTCATTGTGTGTAACTCTACCTCTCAAGTAAATAAAATCTTTAAAAAAAAACAAAGCTACAAAGGAAATATTAGGAATTTTAATATGGTCTGTTTTTTGAGATGATAAGTATTAACTGCATTGGGTATAGCAATGATGTTGTCTTTTGTATGGAGGAATGACTTCCTTTTAGGAGACATACCCTGCAGGACTTAGGGTGAGGTAGCCTGTGGTCTGTGTATCACCTGCAAGTAGCTTAGCATGTACAATATCCCTAAGACATTTAGAGAAGAGACAGAAGACAAATAGAGTAAATGTCGTACTTGGTGAGTTCATATTGTACTATTGTACGTTCAGCTTTGCTGTAGGTTTGAAATGGAAAAAAATGAAGTGATAGGAGACAAAACTTACCAAGAAGCAAGTAGAACATCTTGGTAATAAGTACAGTCATTCAGTATGCCTTGCTTTGTGGGGTGATCAGGTAAATGTACTTGGTTTCTGCGCTTTTTATTCTTGAAACTTTAATCCTCATTAGGTAAGGGAGGCAGATGTTAAATCTGTAGTATATTGTCAAGAAACAAATTGCATGCTCATTTTTATTTGGGGCAACCATTAGGCATTAGATCAACAACTAGCTTGTCTGAGGATTCGACACATCAGAAACAGCGTTACGATTGTTGTCACCTTACACTCGAACAAATAGAACTTCACTCACCACCTGCTGTTTGATTCTCTAGTATTTCGAGTACTGCCCCTTCTTACTGCCATCACTTGTCTCCTAGACTCTGTGTGATCCCTGGGCATTCGTTTCCTCGGATTTTAGCTTTCTATAGCAGCCTTCCGCACCAAGCATCCCTGTCTCACACCATCGTGTCTTAGTGCAGCTTGAATCCTTGTGACTCCCAGATAGCCATCCTGTCCTTGCTCTTCCGTGCACCCTTCTCCTGAGAGCCAATGGCCCGTCATGAATATTCCTCATTGCCCACAACAGAAATGAAATGGATTCCGTTGGCATTAGAGATCTGCCTTTTTATTTATGTTGCAGTCGACCATTTACATCCAAGTCTTTTCTCGCTTTCATAAACAATGTTTGTGAAAAAGATCTTATTTGCATGAAGAAGGCTCTACTTTTTGAAGACAGCCTCATTGCTGGACCTATCCATTTAATTCCTGTAAATCCAAGTTTTTAGAAAGCATCCACCTAGCCCAGAATGCGACATCAATATATTTCCAAAGAGCCAGTGCCTAGTTTCTAATCTTAAGAAAATAGATGTCATTCAGTAACGACTGTAGCAACTCTCAGAGCAGGTGTTGGAAGGTCTTTTTTCTCTCATGCTGAAGCTACTTCAGCTAAAGGAGTTATTTTGTTATAGAAAGTTTACTCAAGAATTTCTTATGAATTCAGTCTAACCACAGGCTATTGAAGATGAAATATGTGTCCAACCATACTGCCCTGCTTCTACATGTCACATTGAACTAGGAGGGGAAGCAGACAGAGCTGGAGTTTGTGTTAGTGACCTTAACTGCATAAAATCTACCTGTGTACCGGGAAGACTCTTCAGAGTAGTTGAACTTGAACCTTGATGTATGTAACCTCCGGACCACAGAGGGCAAAAGCCAGCACATGAGTGAAGCCATTTAATCCATGCAGACCCTTGTACTATATAGCACAACCATGAGAGTTTTCCAGGCGGCCAGTAGCCATAAGTGGACTACTTGATATATATATATTTTTTTTATCTCTGAAGCATGCTGGGATCCTGAATTGGATTGCAAAAATATTATTTTCAACTGGAATTCAGGACCCCCTCCCACACACACACACACAATGTAGGTATTTTATAATCTTTCTGTTTTTAACAAAATGTATTTAATTTTATTTCTGCACCTAGACACTGGGGGTCAGTATTTATTCATATATGCCTCTGCATTTGACTGCATACCAAGCTCGTTTTACTACAGAAGGTCATGCCTACCGAGGCGTAGAATTCCTCTGCCGATGGGATTTCTTTCTCTAATTATCTAACTATAGAGCTCAGCCTATGTAACCATATAAATATAAATATAAATATGTTGGGTCCCCCTGGAATTAGGGAAAGAAGCAAGCAGTCTACAATCTAACATACATAAGCGAATACCAAGCCCTTGGAGGTTTCTGTAGACTTGTTAGGCAGCGTTGGCCCCACAACGTGTCCAGGCGTTCAGCCGATATTGTGGCTTTCGCCCTTGACTTTGCTTCTTCTGATCCGTTATGAAGTCCTTGCTAGTTCTGCTTCCTTGCACCTTTCAAATGCATCACCTCTCCACCCCCACGGCTCCTGCCCTGCGCAGAGTTCTCACCTTTTTTTTTTTTTTACGACTCTACTTTTACCCTTCCGAGTCCTCTTCAGTGAGTTGTTGGGGTGGGGGGGGGGGGAGGGCCTTCCCTAAAGCTCTGCCTCACAGAGCCTCATGCAGACCCTCAGAGGCACCAACACCCTTTCTAGGCTCAGCCTTTGCACACATCATCCCTGACCATGAACTGCCCTCCATCACCCACTCCACTTGCCCTCCTTTCATTGCCTGCTCTCCTCTGGGACTCCTTGCCACTTCACCCATTAATTAAATGACCCAGTTAAGCAGTAGGACTGAGTAAGTTCAAGTCTGCCTGCCAGACAAGGTCACAAGGACTTAGCCTGCAGGGGCAGGCGTTGGGCACAGCGGTTGAGATGCTGTTTGGGGTCTGCATCCAATATCTGAGTGCCTGGTTTAAGTCCCAGCTGGCTCCTCTGTTTCCAAGCCAGCTTCCTGGAGGAAGCATGGATCACTTAAGTTCTTGGGCCCCTGCCACCCACATGGGAAACCTGGATTGAGTGCCAGGCTCCTGGCTTCAGTCTAGCCAATGCAAGGCTGATATGAGAGGCATTTGGGGAGTGAACTAGTAGATAGAAGATATTTCTTTCTCTTTCTTAAATAAAATGAAAAAAAAAAAAGAACTTACCTTTCAAAGCTCCCTAGATCTATTCTCTTTGCATGCAAAACTGCCCACTTTTTTATAGACATGTTCTACAAAATGCGTACTGTCCACACATTTGATCTTGTCTGTGTTCTCTGTCCGTCTTCCCGCCGTGCAAACCCTTGGAAGCAGTATGGAAACCCTGCTGCTGGGGCACAAGAAGACAAGGGAGGCCAGGGTATAATTTAGCTGAGAGCATTTCTCCACAGAAGCTGCTGGAATGATACGGAAGCAGGTTTCTTAGGGAGTCAGGCCTTGTTGTCCGTTCAAACCATATAGTTAAGTGTGGCAGCGTAACTATTTTGAAAATAAGTGGGAAAGATCTCCTAATCTTAGCCCCCAAGAGCTGTTCCATTTCTTCTTTCTTAGTGTGTGCCCTACATAGAAGCATTCTCAATTTATATTCCATGTTGTATGCTTTTCTTTATCATAAGCATTTCTCCATGTTTTATAGACTCCAAATAATCTTATTCTACGGCTGAACACTGTCATCATTTGGATGAAACTTACATGTCTCAGGGAGGGGGGATTGAGTATTTTCATTGTTTGTTACAGTGTCTAACTACTTAATAATATTAAGCTAGCAAACTTCTTTTTTAAAGATTTATTTATTTGAAAGTCAGAGTTACACAGTTCCACAGAGAGAGGAGAGGCAGAGAGACAGAGAGAGGTCCTCCATCCAATGGTTCACTCCCCAATTGACCGTAATGGCTGGAGCTGTGCCAATCCAAAGCAAAGAGCCAGGAGCTTCCTCTGGGTCTCCCACGCGGGTGCAGGGACCCAAGGACTTACGCCATCCTATACTGCTTTCCCAGGTCATAGCAGAGAGCTGGATCAGAAGTAGAGCAGCCGGGTCTCGAACTGGCGCCCTCTAGGCGCCTTCTAGGTACTCTGTTAGTTCCTACAGGTCAGGGAGAACATATGGTATTTGTCTTTTGGGGACTGTCTCTTTTCACTAAGTATAATGTTTTCCAGTTGCATCCATTTTGTTGCATACAACAGGATTTCATTTTTTAAAATTGATGTGTAGTATTCCATGATTTACATATCCCATAATTTCTTTATCCAGTTTTCAGTTGATGGGCATCTGGGTTGATTCCATATCTTAGCTATTGTGAACTGAGCTGCAGTGAACATGCGGGTACAGATAACTCTTTCATATGCTGATTTCATTTCCCTTGGGTAAATTCCCAGGAGTGGGATGGCTGGGTCACAGGGTAGGTCTATATTCAGATTTCTGAGGGATCTCCATAGTGTCTTCCATCGTGGTTTTACCAGTTTGCATTTCCACCAATAGTGGATTAGGGTACCTTCTTCCCCACATCCTTGCCAGTATGTGTTGTTTGTTGATTTCTGTATGGAAGCCCTTCTAACTGAGGTGAGGTAAAACCTCATCCACTACCTTTCAAATAAATTTTAAAGCTTTTTTGTATCATTCAAGTATAAAGAATTAACTCCCATGGGTCGTTGTCTAACAGCGAATCAGTCCGGGTGTTGGATCTTGCTCAGTCTTCACAATACTAAAGCTCTTGCCCACCCTGTACTTGCCACAGGAACATTTTTATTCTCTTTCTCTTCTGGGGGAGATTCAGGAAAGATAAGTGGCTGACCCAAAGTCCCAGTGCTGGGATATCACTGTGGCAGGATTCAAATCCAGATCAGTCTAATTACAAAGTCCATTCTGCTGGCCACAGTGCATACTGTTTTTAGTTTGAAAAAAAAAAGTGTTTGAGATACTTATACAAAATTGGTCAAAGAATAATGTCCAGTGACACTACAGTGAGCAAGTTTGATTTTTATTCTCTTACACATGTGAATGGTATCATGCTAGTTCAACAGGAGGCTGTGTGGAGCTAGAGAGCTTAGATTTTTCACCCAAAATTTAAGTGCATGCTTTTTTAAGTAGAAGAAATGGGGCTTGGTGTTCTTTTCTCAAACCATTTGCTTTGATGTTTGAGGAGTCCAGGCTTGGGCACTAAAGCCTATCTGAATTATATAAATACCTACAGAAGAGTAGATGAACAAAACATCTTGTTTATAAACAGTAACACCGAGTAGGCATTTGGCTCACTGGCTTAGTGTGTGCTTGGGACGCTGCATCTCACACCCTAGTGCCTGGGATCCAGTCCCATTTCTGCTTCCTACTCAGCTTCCTTCTTTTTTTATTTTTCAAAAGATTTATTTATTTATTTGAAAGGCAGAATTACAGAGAGTTAAAGGCAGAGAGAGAGAGAGAGAGAGAGAGGTCTTCCATCCTCTGGTTCACTCCCCAAATGCCTGCAACAGCCGGAGCTGAGCCAGTCCAGAGCCAGGAGCCAGGAGTTTCCTCTGAGTCTCCCACATGGGCGCAGGGGCCCAAGCACTTTAGGCCATCCTCCACTGCTTTCCCAGGCCATAAGCAAGGAGCTGGATTGGAAGTGGAGCAGCCAGGACTCAAGCTGGCGCCCACATGGGATGCTGGCACTGCAGGTGGTGGCTTTTCCCGCTATGCCCCAGCACCAATGCCTCAGCTTCCTTCTAACTTGCATCCTGGGAGGCAGAAGATGATGACTCAAGTACTTGGGTCCCTGCCACCCATGTGGGAGACCCAGATTAGGTTTCAGCCTCCTGGCTTCAGACTGGCAAAAGTTTGATTTTTGTGAGCATCTGGGGAGTGAACCAGTGGGTAGAAAAAAAAATCTCTCTTTAAAATAAAATGTAAATAAATAATAAAAAATACATAAAAATCATGCCTTCTTCATCCTGGAGTATTTCAGCCCACAGAGCTAGCGTTAGAGAGCCATCAGCGTCAGGGTCCTTAGTTAGGAACAGCAGAAACCCCTCCAGGCTGTCTAAGGAGAAAAGGAGTTTGTGCAGGGGTTTCAGGTGGCTCCCAGACTCTTTGGGAGGGAGGGCCACTCAGCTGAGAACAAGACAGACCATGACGTGGGATTGCACCAGCAGAGACTCGACATCTCTGCTGCTGGGCACGCTTCCTGCCTTTGGACACTGCCGGCTAGAACATCTGCTGCTGCTATGCCACTTGGCAACGGGTGAAAACTGGCTGCACGTTCTAACGCCCTGGATCCGCCATGCTCCCTTACATTGGAACTTCGTGCTCTTGGCTGATTCTTTCCCGGCACATTAGTTCAAGGCCAATCCCGGTTACCAAGTGGACTGTGCCGACGCCAAGAGCTGGGCTGTGAGCAAGGGCAGGAACGCTGCTCTGCAGTGAGGGGTGCACTTACTGCACCCCAGCTCCAGGCTCAGCTCAACAGCTGCAGCTGTCTACACAAGCGCTTTGTGCAGAATCTGACTGCAGGTCCCCCAGCCTCTGGCTGCAGTTCACCTTCTGCCAACCCTTTGCCATCTAGCAGGGATGAATTCCTTCGCAAGGGGTGACGGGAGAACAGGCTTCAGAGAGGCTGTGCGGTTCCAAGTTCACAAGATGGGGAGAACCGCAGGCAATATGAGAGCAGGGGGGTGCTGTGGTGGCAGGGAATGCTGGTGCTGACCGCTTCCTCCTCTTTATTCTGCATCGGGCCCTGCCCAGGGATCACACTGAGACCTGGACCGCAATAACTCCAAAACACACACCCTTTTCAGAAATGTGTCATTTCATCATTTCTTGACCAAACGACTCCAACCGCAGAAAAGCACAAATTTTCCATTGGGATTTATTCTGCCACTCCCTTTCGGTGGGTATAATTTTTCTCTCTTCCTTGCTTTTGAAACCCCATTCATTACATGAAGTATGGGTTTTTCAAAACTGATTTCCAAGTAAACTTGTTATTAAATATATGTGTCTTGCCTGTCTGCCTAACTCCTCTTTACAGATTTGAGAATTGAGACACTGAACAGTCTATGGCTCAGAAAAGCTAAATTCAATTTTTATTTGGCCTATGGGCTGCAATCTGAGCTTCGAAGTCTAAAGATCTGGGCTTACCCACCTCGTCCCCACCCTTACTCTAGCTAGACCCTCATGCCAGGAACTTGGCTCCTCAACAGACAAGCAATCCAAGGCTTGCGGCTTCTGGGTGCGGCTGGAGGCTGGTAACTTCGGGGACCAGGCTGGAACTGTATCTCCTACAGGCTGATAATTTGTACCCATTAAGAAATATGACGTTAATGACAAGCCAACCCAGTGGCAAGTTGTGCCCTAACTTCATTCCCAAAGTGAACACGTGACGCAGATGGCCGATGAAGAAGAGAATGTGGAGCGGTTTATAAACACAGAATAAAGCAACACGAAAAAAGCTGGCAGGTGGAAGGAACACAAGTATGAGCCCTGGGGCGAGAGAAGGAAGAGCTAAGTGGTGACAGGCAGTGTGAGAAGGACCAGGAGAGGGGAGGGGGCCAGTCCTGGGGAGCTGTGCCAAGTTCAGGCAGGTTCCAGGCCAGGTCCATGCTGAAGGGAAGGCACAGAGCTGGCTCCCTCTCCGGGAGTCCTGACATTGGACCTCCTGAAGCTCTTGCCCACCCTGTACTCTCCGCAGGGAGGAGTCACGTGCTGTTCCCTTTCTGCTGCAATATGTAAAGAACTCTTCCTCACTTCCTGGAACATCTGAGACCACAGGGGAGCTGGCCGAGGCGGGGGAAGGTTGAGACTTTTGGTTGGATGCAAAAGGAGTACGAGGAGGGTGTCACTGCCCACCTGCGTGTCTCTCCTTGCCAGGCAGAGTTCTGGCAAAAAGCACGAAGGGGCTTTTGAGGCAGCCTGCGGTTGCAAAATCGGCCAGGGATGCTTGGAGTTCATTTGTAAGTCCAGATTTTCAAGGGAGAGATTTCTGCCTTCCAAAGGCTAAAATAGGAGTTGCTCTTAAAGCCACCTTAAGGGTATCATCAATGAACACCTAATATGATCACAACATCTTCCCCAAACACTAAGAAAAGAGTGGCTTAGCCCTTTCCCATCACAGATGCCTGAAATTCCTTTAATCAGGGACACAGATCTTTATGAAGTCATTAGAGAGAAAATGGTAACAGCAAGTCCCACTAAGGAGCAGAGCTTCCTGAGGGCATTCATTCACCATGAAACGGTGCTCTACTGAGTCACTGCTGGGTAAAACTGCTGGGGACAGATTCCTCCCTGTTTGCCCAGAGGAAAAGGATACTTAATAAGAGGAGAGAGAGACTGTTGTTGAAGAAAGATCTGGAAAACAAAGTTATTGACTAGCTGATTCTTCCAGGGCTGGCCCTGTTTTTCTTCAGTTGGGGTGGGAGAGAGGGGGACAGTACGTTCTCAAGCTGAGTGTGCCGATAGCTTTGTCTCCCTGGTCTGCTGGCAGGAGATAATCTTGTGCATGCTGTTATGACCATGTTTGTGCTTCTTTTTAAACACAAAAGCGTTATCTGAGCAGGCGAAAGCACCATTATTTGAGAGGTAAATGTAAATGAGGCAGTTGGCAGCACCGTGGGATGGGGTGCAGGGAGACGGGGCATGAAGAGCCCTCTCGGGGCTCTGCCGCCGCCTAGCTGAATGATCTACAGCCAGCTGCCATGGCTCTGAGACGGTGCCTCTGGATCAGGGTCTTTCTAAATCGGGTCACTTTCTGCCCCAGTAGCAGTGGAGGAGGGGCCTGCTCAGACCCACCCCACCCCCATCGTCTCTCTTGGCCTGTGTGGTGCCTGATGACCACTGGAACGGCACTGGCGCAGGTGATGGCTAAGACCCCCTCTTACTCATCAATGAGCAGCTGCCCCTGGAGGAGTCTCCTGGTCCCCCCACCCCTGGGGCTGTGGGAATCTGGTTCTCCTGTTTTAGAGCAAGGACAGATCCCTTGAGCCTTATTCTACTCATGGGTCATGTGGATAATTTCTTTCTTAGCTGCATGAACTGCCAGAAGACATAGAGGTCCTAGGAATTTTTATTAAGAAATTCTTCGATTAAAAATAACTTGTAGTCATTATATCATCTACTAACAATCACACAATTTCCTGACTTCTGGCTCAGCCCCTCCCCACCAGCCTAGGCTGCCTCTTTGTCTTTCTCCAGCTCCACCACCCAATTGGAGCCTCACAATAATGCTTCCTTGGAGGTTCCCACCATGGGTCACGGGTGACTTAACAGTCTGAGCAAATGTGACTCCTGCGGTAGCCAAGAGGAGGGGTCGTTTGTCCACACTGTGCTCCCATCCAGGCACAGGAGAGAACAAGAGATCATCTGTCTGTCTGTCCAGCAGTGGAGCCCCCTGCCCCTTCTGCTCGAAACATGTGTTGCTTGTACACCTGCCCTGTAGGAAAGCATCAGTGGGAATAAGAAGTCAAGAATGAGAAGGAATAAAACTGGCTCTTTACTTGCTGACTCTATGAAGCTTGGAGTCAGATCCAAAGCCAAGCCACACACAAGAGGGGAGAGGTCCTGTGACCCTTTAAGTGGGGCAAGAGGTAAAACTATTCCCACAAAGAAACGTATATGGGATTGGAGCAGAAAAAACTGGAAACAAGACCGACTACCTAAGTGGGGTAGTATCCAGACCCTGGGTGTGATGCAGGCCCAGACCAGGCATTACAGCTCCCCCAGCAGAGAGGCAGGACAGGCCCATGGGAGAACTGGGCCCTGGGACTGGGGACCGGCCACCCAGAGGCTGGTACGGTTCTTACCTTTCTTCTCTGAACAATGCCAGGCTCAAGATGAGGAGTGGGGCTCATAGCCCCAGGGCCCTGCTGGGCCCTTCCCATCTTTAATTCTCTCCTGCATCAGCCTGGTTAAGGAAACAAGCTCAGTGGCCCCCAAAGGGTCACACAGCCAGTGGGCCTGCTCTCCTCCATTCTCGGCATTTATTTTCACTTGTCCCTGGAGCTTCTTAGGCATTTTCCATGTTGGTGTTTGCAGGTCACCAAGGCTGTCTCTGCTGGCTCAAAAGCCTACTTAGAGAACCAAAGGATAACCTGCACTTGTGAGGAACTTGCTCCATGCAAGTTGCTAAAGTGCTTTATGGATATTAGTGTAGGAAGTAGATACTCTCATTCCCTTTTATAGATGGTAAGCTGAGGCCTGGAGTAGTTGAGGACGTTGCTCAAGGTCACACAGTTACAATCGGTAGAGCCAGGCTTCAGACCTGGGCAGTTTGACCCTAGAACCCAAGTGTGAAACCAACACATGTCCACCAGCTCTCTCTGTTTTAAAACAGATAATAAAGACAGAGTTTCAATAACATAAATAGAAGTTTCTTGAACATTCCACAGAAGCCCATACAACAAGGAGGGAGGGTGGCTAAGGAGCCTTGAAAGGCGTCATGGCTACTGTATACACATACATTGCTGCCACTGTGTCTATTTCCCACTAGAAATTAACAGCTACAAAGAAACACGATCATTTGCAACTTAAAAAAGTAACCTCAGCAGCTATAGGAATCTGGAAATAATATCTCATTACTCCAGGGACTGGTGCGTTGGTTTAAAAGGGGTTGACTTTAAAGCTGGTATGTGAGTTTACTGGGGCCCTTGGCAAGGATGCTAACAATTTATGGAATGCATTTTTGGAAAGGATTAGGGGAAAAACATGTTGTGTCTTACAAACCCAGAGTTAGGAAGACAGCTCTAAGGGGCCAGCATTAAATATCACGCCCTCAGTATGCATAATTTCTAGGGGAAATCATTTTACCTTCCTCCTTCTCCTTCTTTTCTTTTTCAAATCTTCCCCGAAGGATCAAATTCAGGCCATGCCGGATGTGGCCAAATCATTTCCATCTGACGTCCAGGACAACCCAGGAGGCCTGGCCTTGGAGAGCAGCTCCCAGTGAGAGCTGCTTGGGAAGGGACAGGGACTAAGATGACCGTTTAGGCCCAAACCGGGGTTCTGCTAAAATAGCACCCTCTTGCTGGCTCCCTGCTGCTGCACATTCAGGCCTGGAGAAAGAAGCCCTTCACTCCTCTTCTGCGTGCTTCTCCCTCGCTCCCCAGTGTGGCCGGAGTGGCTTCCCACAGAGCCGATGCTTACCCACTAGAGATGGGCAGACTGACCGGCCATCCTGGCTTTGCTGAATTGTCCTGTAACAAGAAGAACATCAACCCCAGGCAGCCAACAGCAGTTCAACAAAAGGAAGCCAGGAGGTTGTTGTGGCCGTCAGTTGTCCCTTTTCCAGGGCTCCATCTGCCCGACTGCAGGTTTCCACCGCGCCCCAGGACACAGAGACCCATTCAACTCTGCCTTCACCTCCACACGGACCATTCATCATCAGACAAAACACACCTGGCAGTGAGGCATTCCAGCTGCTCCTGAGCCAGCAGCAGTTGCCCCAGGGGTGGGAGCTGGACGCCCGGAGTGGTGTGGACCTGCCGTAGTCACAGGTTCCACATCTGCAGATTCCAACGACCGCGGACTGAAACTATTTTTCATAGTTGCACAGGTACTGAACAGGGACAGATGTTTTCTCCTTGTTATTCCCCACACAAGACAGAATAACAACTATTTACATAGCATGTACGTGGTGTTAGGTATTGTAAGTCAGCTACAGACAAGTGCAAGCCTGCCGGAGGATGTGCACAGGTTGGAGGCAACACTGGGCCAGTTGGTATAAGGGACTTGGGCATCCGCAGATTTTAGCATCTGAGGCAGGTCCTGGAATCAATTTCCCTCGGCTGTGGGGTGTGGCGTGGCTGTATTTACCAGGGAAGTCGATGTCCAAGTGAGGCCTGGAGAAATGACAGGAGCTGAGGACGCTGGGCGGGGCCTGTGCACATGCAGGCCTCTGTGGAGCTGGAGTTCTGGGGCTCTCTGAAGAGCCCCTGGTTCTGCGGCAGACAGAGGTCTGGAGGATTTGCAGTTAGTGCTGTCTGTTGCTTGTACTGTTCACTTTGCTTTCCCCTTGCGAGGACCCTAGCGAGACAGAACTGTGATCTTTTATCACAAGTGGGAAGCGACCCTCTACTTTTATAGATGATAGAACCAGGAGCTCAGGAAGACCGGGGGACTTGCTCAGTGGCATACAGAGACTATGAATTGGGATCCCCAGGCAGGCAGAGGCCTCACCTTGCCTTGGAGCGGGTACAGGAAGGGAAGGTGGTGATAGCAAAGCTTTGAGTCCTGCTTTTGCCAGTGCTAAGCTGGGTAACATCAGGTAAGTTCCTCCAACTCCCTGAGCATCAGTTTTCTCATCTGTAAAATGGAAACAATAATGGCACCCACCTTGAGGGATTGCTCTGGAGGCTGGGAGAAGGTACAGGCAAGGTGCCTGGCATCTAACATGAATTCACTTTCGTGGGAGGCTCCCTCAGCCACTGTCCTGAGTGCTTTGTCTGTTAAATTATTTGGTGCTTACCACAACCCCAGGACGTATCACGAGCTGTCATTTTACCAGTCAGGAAACTGAGGCACAAAGAGAACAGAGGGTGAGACTCAAACCCAGAGCTGGGCTTAGTGAGCAGAACTCCTGTGGTTGCTGTGCCAGCACTCCGTCTCTCCTGGTCACTGCCTTACAGGGATGGCTTTCCCGAGCCATCTCCCTAGTGGCCCTGTGTGTGAACTTGCGTCCAGGCACAGATGCAGCCCAGACTTCGTTATTTGGCCGCCATAAACCTTACAACTAATAAGATATTGGGATGATTTCACTAAATTCTTGGGTCTTTTTTTTTTTTTTTAAGATTTATTTATGTATTTGAAAGGCAGAGCTACAGAGAAGCAGAGACAGAGAGAGAGAGAGACAGAGGTCTTCCAACTGCTGGTTCACTCCTCAGATGGCCGCAATGGCTGGAGCTGAGCCGATTCATAGCCAAGAAACAGGAGCTTCTTCTGGGTCTCCCACATGGGTGCAGGAGCCCAAGGCCTTGGGCCATCTTCTACTGCTTTCCCAGGCCATAGCAGAGAGCTGGATCAGAAGTGGAGCAGCCGGGTCTTGAACCAATGCCCATATGAGATGCAGCACTGTAGGCGGCAGCTTTACCCGCTATGCCACAGCACCAGCCCCAGCTCTTGGGTCTTGAAGGAGTTCTGTAACTAAGCAAAGTGAGGACCCCTGCTTTTTTATCACCAGAAATTCTTTTCATCACTCCCCCTTTCCTCTACCTCTTGGGCCCCTGCGCTTCAAAAGATTTTTCTATCAAACATTGCTGATTAGTTGATGCATGTTTCCAATCAAAAATTATTCAACGACATGTGCCATTGCCAATTAAAGATATCGAGCAATGAAGCACAACCAATACCATCACACCGGACTAATAGAATTCTAGCCCAAAGCAAACAAAATGCGACGTTTTAATGAGCCTACACAGGCTTAGCAGGCAGGGCTAGGACTTCAGTGGGACTTTAAAAAATACTCAAAATAGTTTAAGGACTCCTAAGGGTTTAAGAATCCCAGGGATTTAATCCAGTCCCAAAAGATTCTAAAGATTCCAGAAAATCCCCCATAAAATATAAATGCTCCTTATTATAGGTGCTTTATGTTAGCCTAAATCCCCTTTTCAATATCTTAATCCTATTCTACCTTAAAGTTTGATATTTACATGGGAGTCTCTAAAATTTAAGGAAATCCAATTGCATTAAAATATTTCTATGCACATATGGTACCCAGGTGCGTGATGAATGGAGAAATTATTATTTAGAACGAGTGGCATGCAGTTGCTCTCCTAGCTATTTAGTCTCTCTACCTATCCACATGGCTGCAGCCATTTTTCCTCTCTCTTCCAGTCATTAGCCCTCCATGGCATCTTCCTTCCTTTGCCACTAAGTCTGTGGTTGGATTCGGTCTTAATAAACAGGTGCTATATACGTCAAGAATCTCCAGAGAAACAGAATTGACAGGGAGGTGTATATGAGGGGACTGTGAAGATTTAAACGATAAAAGCATGAACTTTATTTCTCAGCAAAGACTTCATCAAATCCAGGACAGTTTTGTAAGTGATAACAGCAGCCATTTAGCCTACTCCTGACTGAGGGTCCAGGGAATTTAATTGGGTCAATGTAGTCTTTGTGACATTTTTAAGTGAAAAAAAAAAAAAAGGTGACTTTTGAAGATGCTTTCAGATAAGGAAAGTAAAAGAAGCCAGCAGGAACCAAATAAGGACTGTAAGGATGTCCCATGGAAACTCTCACAAGGCTGCACTTCATTAATGAGAGGAATGAGCAGGAGCATTGCCACAGTGGAGAACTTTTCCAGGCATTTTTCAGCTAAAGCTTTGGCTGACATTCTCAAAACACTCTCCAGATAAGCAGATGGTATGATTCTTTAGCCCTCCAGAAAATCAACAAGCAAAAATTCCTTGAGCCATCACCAAAAAACTGTTACCATGACCTTGACCTATGACTGTCCATTTTTGCTCTGACTGGACCACTTCCGTTGCTTGGTAGCCATTGCTTTGATTGTGCCTTGTCTTCAGGTTCCTACTGGTAAAGCCATATTTCTTGTCTTGTTCAAGTCTTCAAAGAAATGCTTCAAGACTTTGGTCCATCTTATTTAAAATTCTCATTCAAAGTGCTACTCTGTCTGCAGTAGATCTGAGTGCAGCATTTTTGGCATCCACAGAGAGAAAGTTTGTGCCACTGTAAAATTTCAGTCAGAACTTTGTAAGTTGAGCCAGTTTAGATGTCCGTGGTGTTGACTCTTGTTTCTGCTATTAAACATTGGTCCTCTTCAATTAGGGCACAAATAACATTATTTTTTTTCCTTACAAATTGATGTGGAGGGTCTGTCACTACAGGCTCCATTTTCAATGTTGTCTTGTTCCTTCTTAAGCTGAGTTATCCATGTACAAACTGCTCATTTCTTTGGGCATTGTCAACATACACGTTCCACAAAGCATCAGTGATTTTACATCCTTCCATCCAAACTTCACTATAAATTTGATATTTGTTCTTGCTTTAATTTTAGCAGAACTATTTACTATGAAAGGGGCTCTTTTCAAATTAAAGTCTTATCTTTTTTTTTTAAGGTTTATTTATGGGGCCAGCACTGCTGCACAGCAGGTTAACCCAGCTGAAAGCAGAGTTACAGACAGGGCAAGGGTGAGACAGAAAGAGATAGATAGATAGATAGATAGATAGATAGATAGAATCTTCCATCTGCTGGTTCACTCCCCAAATGGCTGAAATGGCAGGGACTGGGCCAATCTGAAGCCAGGAGCCAGGCACTTCCTCTGGGTCTCCCACGTGTGTGTTGGGGCCCAAGCGCTTGGACCACCCTCTACTGCTTTCCCAGGCACATTACCAGGGAACTGGATCAGAAGTGGAGCAGCTAGGACTAGAATTAGTGTGCATCTGGGATGCCGGCCCTGCAGACAGCAGTTTAACCCATTGCGCCAGTAACCTATTTCACTTGAAGCCTACTGATCTAAATAGCATCACCTTCAAAAGCCATCTACACTGATGTTTGACCCACCAACTATGCACATCCAAGGTGACACATAAAGCTACATGTCCTATGTACAATGGTCTCTGCTCTTGAGGAGTTTCTAACCAAGCAGAGGAGTGAAGAAAAGTAGTTATTTTGACAAATGCCACATTTAGGAATGAATAGAAAGCTAAGACAAAGGAGTGTAGGAAGGACAAAGGAGTGAGGGCCAGGATGAGAAGGAACACGTCAACAGGTATGATTTGAGCTGGATCTTGAAGGCAGGAAAGAGGCTCACCCAGAGGGACTGTGTCCCAACGATGGGGAAGCGTAAGGACGTGCAGTGTGTGGCCCGGGGGGAATGGTTGGACGTGCCTACGAGCGGGTGGTCTGAGTGTGGAGGTGGAACAGGTAAAGGTGACCATGGACGGGGCTGTCATCGACTGCAAAGCAGCACAGCCCTGTGCACTTGTGGCTATTTCTCTCCAGGTGCGGGGTCAAGGGGTCAAGGTCAGCCAGAGAGAAGGCAGCAGAGACGTCATGGACCTGTTGTAGTAGGGAACGGCCTCAAGAGGCAAGCAGCCGAGGGATTGTCACACGGAGTCCTCTCCCAAGGAGGTGCCCAGGCAAGGGACAGGTCGAGGGGCAGCAGCAGACAGGCACTGCGGTTTCACACCATCTATGGAGCTTTACCGTCTTCCGGTCAGCTGCTCTTTCAGCATGCCCCCCACCCCCATCCCCCCGCACCGCTCACCCGAGCAGTTCAGGTCCCTGGGCTGTGAACTGAGCCGGTGGGGAGGACCAGCTGTCTGAACTTCTGTTACGCTTCCCCAGATCCTTCCTGTAGACTGCCCTGCCTCTAGGTGGGACCAAATCAGAGTGGCACTGTAGAGGTTCAAACCTGAAGTGTCATCAGACAACACTCGGGCAAGGTGGTCTGGCCAGGGTCCCTGGCCAGAGGGCAGGAGCCACAGCTGGCCAAGACTGTGTGTGTGTGTGTGTGTGTGTGTGTGTGTGTGAGAGAGAGAGAGAGAGAGAGAGAGAGAGAGAGAGAACGGGAGGCACTAATGACGAGGGCTCTTTGATGATACTACTTCTTGTGCCTTCATGGAGGCAGAGGAGTGAGGCCATGCACATAGGTCCCACAGGCATCTGAAAACAGGAGTGAGGCCTCTCTTTCCTCCTCTCGTCCTGTGAAGTTACCAAAGAAGAGGAGTCCTTCCTGAGAAAAAAAAAAAAAAAAAAGCAAACCAACCCTAAAATAAAAGGACGCCCAGCATCAGAGATCCTCCTCTGCCTTCTTCTCAAGTTTCAGAAGTGGTTCCCTTCACTGTGAGCTAAAGGTATCAGGTGGAAAGAGCAAAACTTCAAACTATTGCCTGTGCCAGTGAGAGTTCTTCAGTCCTGAATTAAGTGAGGATTGTGTAAGTGGCAAAAGGCAAAGTGAAGATGTTTGCCAAACACAGTTTTTCCTGCCTGAAGTTATCGGAAAATCAGAAGAACTAAAGCTGTCCCATCAAAAAGGTAAACTTGATAAACAGGCAGGGAGGGAAGGGGCTGGGACCAGGATGCTGGGAGGATCCAGAGACCATTAGTGTCCTGGTCTCAGAGATGACGTGCAGCTTCCGGAAGTCACACAGATTAGGTTGAGGTACAGCCTAAAGAAAATTTAAACAGGAAAAGTTCATGGGCTGGCGCTGTGACGCAGAGGGCTTGGCAACCATCCGCACTGCCAGGATCCCACATGGACACAGGTTCGGGTCCCGACTGCTCTACTTCTGATCCAGCTCCCCACTAGTGTGCCTGGGAAAGCAGTGGAGGATGGCCCAAGTGCTTGGGCTCCTGCTCATGTGGGAGTCCCAGATGAAGCTCCTGGCTCCTGGCTTTGGCCTGGCCCAGCCCGGCCATTGCAGCCATCTGAGGAGTGAACCAGTGGATGGGAGGCCTCTCTCTCTCTCTCTCTCTCTCTCTCTCTCTCTTTCAAATAAATAAATCTTAAAAAATTTTAAAAAAGGGAAAAGCTCATTCTTTTGACTTCTAGGCTAGTACTTACTCCTCTACATAGGCTGTTTAGAATTTTGGCCATTGTTCACCTATTTTGGAAGCCTAGTTGCAACATGATGGAATTTTCTGGAATCCATACAGAAAAAAAAAAGGCGCCAACTTCATTCACTTTCTTGTTGGCTCGTGTGGTGGAATGTAAAGACAGTTCACCACCTGGCACCTTCTCCTTGTCTGAAAGGAGCAGGGAGTCAGAGTCTGTGCTCAACCTCCCAGCAGAGGCAAGAAGCGCGACATCCCTGCACAAGAATGTGGTGGAATTATTTTGGATTTGAGGTATGTTAGGAGGATGAGGGGCGTGAGAAGAGGTAAGAAAGGAATGAAAAGGAATCGTTTCTTTCTGGAGGCCACGAGAGCCCTAAGGTCAAACACAGCCTGGTGAACTCCGACCTGCTTCCCTTCTTGCAAGGTGAATACCATGAATCGGGTCACTTTGTGAGCAGATTTCTGTCTAAAATAGGAGCACCATTAGTTCCTTAAACTACATGACTGTGAAAGGACGTTGTAGCAAGTCTACAAAGAATGTCTACACGTAAGCAGGAAAACAGCCGGGCTGTGTGGAGAAGTTGGGGAGGCAGAATTCTCCCTGGGGGTCAGCATCGTGAGAGCAGGCGTGGAAGGAGTGGGCACTCGAGTTGACCTTGGTCTTTGTTACTCTTCCCTTACATGTATCATAGCAGAATCAGTGTGAACATTTCTTCAAGTAGCTTTGGGTTGATACCATAGGTTGACCTGGGTTGAGGTGCAACCTTTTTTTTTTTTTTTTTTTAATTTCCTTTTGAATAAAAACACAGAAATTCATCAAACTAGCCAGCAGTGGGGTTTGAGTCACTAAATTTAGTCAAGCTCATGACCCACCCAGGGAGTCAAGCTTTTAAGTCCAGTTTCTGGCCTCTGGATTAGACAACAGAGGTCCAAAGTTCTAAATCTGATTTCAAACAACCCTGTGCCCCTACGCGGCAGATCTAGAACATTCCTGGAAAGTAACTGTTTTGCTGTGCCGGCCACCATGAAAGTGAAATATTTGACCAGAAGTTGTTCTCAGTGATAGTTTATGCTGTTTCCTCTCCCGATGGGCCTTTGTATTTCTTAAATCCTGCAGCTTTAAGAAATCAGGACTGACGGCACCTCCCTACCTCTGGAAGGTGGGAAACGTGGCTATTGGAAACGAGATGCAATTGACAAACTACTGGTCAAGAGGTGCTGTTGTCAAGGGATGGGGCTCCTGGATCTTTTCAAGAGACCACATTTTGTTTTGTTTTGTTTTATCAAGAACACCCTGAGGGACCCCAGGATACCTACGCAAGGAGTAAGATGACCGATAGCTTGCCTCCAGCCGGCTATCGGTAAAGGCTGGAAGAACAGCCTCCCAAGAGTCGGGGAGATAAGCTGTCATCTTGTCTCGTCACCATGAGATGACAAGGTCACAGGGCCACCCTGTCCCCTTCAGTGAATCTTGGCTGTAGGACAGGTGGAGCCCTATGGCGGGGGCAGCCTGACCAAGGTGTTCTGGGTGGCTCTGCGCCCAGCCACTCAGTAATATCACTAAACACCTGTCAAGGGCAGAATTCTGCACCAGGTGCTGAGGGGAGTTACGAGGGCTATAAACGTTCTCTCCACACAAACGCAAGTGACCAAGACATTCACCATCACCGTTACCAGAGGCTGCTGGAGCCAGAGCTCCTGGCCTGCCCAGCTGCCTGCCTCTTCCTGGGAGTTATGGGAAAGAAGGAAGTGACAGAAACCCCGTCATCTGACAACCAGGGTTCTGAATCCTCTGATGTAAACAGTGCTTACAAGACCACACGTGGCTTTGCCACTTTTTCTTCCCCCAAACTGACAATTTGTAGAATACAATTACAAGGACAGCATAAGGATAGCCTTAGCTCTGAACTCTCGATGGATGAGGGTACTTCAAAATGTTTGCAGAAAATGGAATTAGAAGTTGTTTTGGTGCAAAAGTATTTTGCAATCCATAGTTTTCAATATGCATTTTCCACGATGTTTGGAGACCTCCTTCTATCTTCCTGACCTCGTTACGCTGCCCTATATTCACTCTTGCCCAGTTTTCTCAAGAAGTCTGCACCGTGGAACATTCTGCTGACAAGAGCGAGCCCTGGAGCCATGCTGCCTGTGTTCCTATCCCACCACTGCCCCTCCTGGCCGTGTGAGCTATGGCAACTTCCTTAGCCAATCCCTCCTCTACTTTTCTTGAACAGGAAGGAGGTGGCATAGACACTCTCAAAGGCACTATTCAGCCCTGACATAACCATGTTTCTATTTACTGTAAAAAAAAATTGTAAGTGACAGTGGTGTAAAATTAGAGGAGATGGAGGAACAGGTGGTGGTGAGAAGATGGATCGGAGAGCCTTCTCACTCCCTGCAAGCCAGCTTCTCTCGTTTCTCTTAGACTTGCACTTGAGATGCCCTTGATTTTCAGTCATTTTTGAGGAAGACAGCATGGCCAGGAATTGACCAGAAAGCTTAGGTTACATGAAACATCAGTGAGGCAGGCACTGGCTATGGCTCTGATGAACACTGGCCATTTGGTCCCAGGATGGGACTTGTGCGGCTCAAGGAGGTATGCCAACTAGGTTGTCTCAGTTGGCCTGACAAAGCCAGCACCGAGGTCGTCTCAGTAGCTAGTGTGGATGCTGTCTGCAGGGGAGTTAGAATGAGTGAACCAGAGCCACTGGGCGGGGCACTCAGGCTTCTGAATTTAACCAGCAGCTCTGGTGACCTTGAGACTTAGCTTGTAGACCCGCGATGGGGTCGGCGCCCCTTTCCCAATGTGTGCCTTTTCTTTCTCCTCTGCTTCTTGTAGAATTGATGAATGGAGAAGCAGAGTTCAACCCCAGCTCCACTCCTCTGAGTCTCTGTGTTCAGGGAGCTACAAAGTAAATGCAAGGCAGAACCGGAGGGGGGGGGATTGCTAGAAAATTCTCCAGATTCAGGCAAAAATGGATGCGATTTCCTCGGTGTATTGGCCATGAAATGTGTTGATGCCGGTGTCAGGGCGCTCTCGGGTGTTAGCAGGGGAGGAGAAAGGCTCGCTGGGGAAGGGGGCCTGGACCTAGGCAGGTCTCATCCTACGGATCCAACCGCACCTCCGATGTGCCGTTCCTGGGATGTGCCGCCCCCTCCTCCCCAGCGGTTTCTGGAAAGCAGTTTCTCCGAGGTCAAGGTCTGAGCACAAACTGCCAATAAAAGCATCCATCTCCTTCGCAGCTGACTCACTTGAGGCTGCCCTGAAGGCGCAGGCAAACCCCTGTATAAGGCAGAGGCAGCTTGGTGTGGGCCATGGATAAATTAGGAAATGTGTGGTGTGAAATGGAAAACTAACAGGTAGTTTCCCTAGCAGAGCTAGACAAATTTGGTATTCTGTGTATTGAAGCCTTTAAATATTTACAACCGAGAGCCTACACCTGTCTGATGGAGTATTGCCAGTTTCCAACAGCCCTGTGCTAAGCCATTCTGCCAGTGCTTTCCACACCTGCCCTGTGAATAATGACTACATTTTCCTGGGCCGTCTTAGAGAATACTGCACGGTTCACAACTTGAATGCTCTCAGGGGCAAGGGGTATACCCATACTGCAGGGGTGAGGCCCCTCTGCTTGTTCGAGCTGGAGGAAGGGGGAATCTGTTGCGATTGAACGCTGAGAAAGCATAGGCCCTCACTGCCAAGACGCTCCGTTTGAGGGGGGCCCTGGGGGTCCCTTCTAGAAAGTGTTTCGGGAAACGTGAGAAGTTCATGTCCTCCCAGAAGAACGCAAGCTGCTCCTGGGGATTCCTGACCAAACCCCACTCCCTGAAAGTGGCGGCTTGGGGGTTTTGAGACTTGGTGGAGTTGGAGGACTTGACTTTCCCAGAGAGCAGAGGCGCTGGTGGAGACCTAGATACTCCATGGTGGCACACGCCACCTGCCCCCTCCCTTCACCCGCAGCATTCCCCAGTGGGAGTGCTTGTCAACCCCAACACTGGCACACTTGTACCCCAGGGACACCATCCTAGGAATGTTGAGAAATCCACACAGAGCCCTGCTACAAGGGAGTGGCAGAGCCAGAATTCAAACTCACATCTGCCAAATCCCAGAGCCACACTGCAGGACATGGCAAGTGTCGTGGGGACATTTCTGAGTAACTATGAAAGAAATATGATGCCTCTCGTGGAGGACTGCTTCCCCGAGACTGATTCCTTATCTATAAGCTGAGGTTAATACTCATTCAGAGTCAGTGTCAGAACTGAACGAGATAACACACGTGTGCTGAGCTCCCAGCACGGTTTCTGGAACACAGTACGCACTCAGCACATGCCAGTTATAATTTTTATTGTTGTTGGAGAGAAGAAGTAAATGAGTGGGTTAGAGTGCACCTTGTTTCCCATGACCCAATACAGAGAAAAAAAAAAATCAATGCGCTTAGGGAACTAAGCAAAGCTACAAATGGTCATCCTGCTCCACTCAGATTTGCCAAATCTTTAAACCAGCCAACCAACAGTGCAAATGTGGCTTAGGGATGGTTAGGAAAGATTGGATGATGATGTATTCAAGACTCTTCTGAGTAGCGGAGCAATTCACAGAATACAAACATTGAAAGGGTGGGCAGAGGACACAACGGCCAACCTGCTGAGGCCGGGAAGAGAATGTACCCGTTCCCCATCCAGTGCGCGTTGATCCGCTGCCGTGTGCCTCTGAGAACTGTGTGGCACCAGTCGGTGCCCCCCAGGAAAGCAGGGAAACAAGAGAAGAACCACCCCCCCAGAAGATCCAGATTATCGGGGAGGGGGGAGTAACATGGCTGAGGAGCTGTCGGGGTATCAGCTGCCTCCGCTGTTGCCCGTTCTTCTGAGGCTCAGTTATATTAACTAGGGAAGCTTTGACAAATAGCATTGCACTGACGTTCATCTCCAATTCCGGTGGGAGCCGAGTCCCAGAAGTGCATCCGGATCCCCCAGGGGAGCTTGTTGGTTTCAAAGGAGAATGCTGTCATGCAAGCACTATTGTTTTTTTAAGTTTTTTTTTTTTTTAAGATTTTATTTATTTATTTATTTGAAAGTCAGAGTTACACAGAGGGAGGAGGCAGACAGAGAGAGAGAGAGAGAGAGAGAGGTCTTCCATCCGATGGTTCACTCCCCAATTGGCCACAACAGCCGGAGCTGTGCTGATCCGAACCCAGGAGCCAGGAGCTTCCTCCAGGCTCCCACGCAGGTGCAGGGGCCCAAGGACTTGGGCCACCTTGTACTGCTTTCCCAGGCCATAGCAGAGAGCTGGATGGGAAGTGGAGCAGTCGGGTCTCGAACTGGCGCCCATATGGGATGCTGGTGCTTCTGGACAGGGCGTTAACCCGCTGCACCACAGTGCCGGCCCCAACCAGCACTGTTTTAAAAAGTAGATTTTTTGGTTTTCCTCCTCCTACACTTATGTAGCTATTGGAGTATGTAAAAGGAGTTATCAGAAAATGTTTTGCAATTTCAGAGTACCTGTGGATCAGTTCTGTACCACTCAAAGACAGAAGCAGTTTTATTATGATAGACCCGGGAAACAGCTTCCCAATGCTTGAGTGTTGGTTCCAGGCTCTTGTAATTCTGATGCAGAATAAGGTGTTTTTTTTGTTTTTAATTAGGGCGGGAAAATGTTTGGCCTAGTGGTTAAGACACCGGTTCAGTTGCCCCCATTCCATGTCTGAGGACCTGGGTTCAGTGCCCAGCCCCGGCTTCTGGCATCTGCTTCCTGCTAGTGCAGGCCCTGGGGACAGCTCAAGTCACTGGATTGCTGTCACCCACACAGGAGACCTGGGATGAGTTCCCAGCTCACAGCTTCACCCAAAGCTGGGGCCAGCATGGGGCCATCCCAGTGTGTGGGAATATTCTCTCTCTCTCTCTCTCTCTCTCTCTCTCTCTCTCTCTCTCTCCACACACACACACACACACACACACACAGTCTTGTTACATTAAAAGTGATTATTTGACCAAAGATCACCACTACCCAATTTGGTGGTAACATAAGTCACTAATGATTCACCCCGAGTATCTGTCTCCTCAAGTAGTGTTGTACATGGACCACAGTGTGCATTGAATATTGACCATGGATTGATTAGCCTCTTTAATTTATGACTTTGGTCTGAATGACTAACAGCTGTCTCCACAAACTTAAATCACCTTCAAAACATGAATGAGGTGCTGTGATGTGGGTAAAACACTCTGTTTGGATCCAGACATTCTGATTTTCTTGTTTCCAGCAGTGTGTTCCCAGGCAAGTAACTTACACAGGGCCTTGGGTTCTTCATGCTAAGGAAGTGACACAGAGTCTTAGAGCGTTCTTGAGGATAAGTGGGATGATAGACAGATGGAATGATATGAGAGTACTTCAAAAAGTTAATGGAAAAATTGAATTAAAAGATAATGTGGCCGGTGACGCAGCTCACTAGGCTAATCCTCCGCCTTGCGGCGCTGGCACACCGGGTTCTAGTCCCAGTCGGGGCGCCGGATTCTGTCCCGGTTGCCCCTCTTCCAGGCCAGCTCTCTGCTGTGGCCTGGGAGTGCAGTGGAGGATGGCCCAAGTGCTTGGGCCCTGCACCCCATGGGAGACCAGGATAAGTACCTGGCTCCTGCCATCGGATCAGCACAGCGCACCGGCCTGGGCGGCCATTGGAGGGTGAACCAACGGCAAAGGAAGACCTTTCTCTCTGTCTTTCTCTCTCACTGTCCACTCTGCCTGTCAAATAAATAAATAAATAATAAAAATAAAAGAAATTAAAAAGATAATGTGTATTGCAGCAGGATTCACCACGGCAAAGATATGGAATCAATCCAGGTATCTATCAACAGATGAATGGATAAGGAAATACGTGGTATATTACTCAGCCATTAAACAAGAATAAAATTCTGACATCTGAAACAAAATGGATGGAATTGGAGATCATATACTAAGTAAAATAAGCCAGACACAGAAAGAAAAATACCATACGTTTTCTCTCATGTGGAAGTTAATGCATATTCTTTTATTTTTAAAGACTGATTTATTTATTTGAAAGTCAGAGTTATACAGAGAGAGAAAGAGAGGCAGAGAGAGAGGAAGAGGTCTTTCATCCACTGGTTCACTCCCCAATTGGCCGCAACGACCAGAGCTGCACCAATCTGAAGCCAGGAGCTTCTTCCGGGTCTCCCACAGGGATGCAGGGGCCCAAGGACTTGGAACATCTTCTATTGCTTTCCCAGGCCATAGCAGAGAGCTGGATTGGAAGTGGAGCAGCCGGGACCTGAACCAACGGCCCATATGGCATGCTGGCACTGCAGGTGACGGCTTTACCTGCTATGTCACAGTGCTGGCCCCAGTTAATGCATATTCTAAAAATAAATGTGAATGCCACAGTATTTGGTATATAGCTATTTACAAATGATGTTTTCACTGAATTATATCCCTCATTTAATAATATTCTCTTTTTTCCTCATTTTATCATTGTCATGAATTCCACATTTTTGTGTTATTAGTATATCAATACTAAAAAATTTAAAAATTTGTATGATTATATATTTGCATACGAAATTAATATGACAAAATGTTGAAAGCTGTTGTCTAAGTGCTCCTTCATTATGCTCTTCCATGTTATTTGAAATATTTTAAAATAAAAAGACAAAAGGAAAAGGAGATGATGTGTGCTCTCCGTGAACTTTTTGAAGTACCTGGTATCATTACTTATTGTTGTACTCTAAAGGGATACACACTCGCTGTGAAAGTAACTTCAAGATTTCCAAAGGTTCATTGTCATGCGTTCTTTACAATGTCCACAGTTCTCCTGGAATGCGAGGTAAGAACTTGGTCACACTCCTGCCTCTTGAGGGATTAAGACACGGGTGGCATTTGGCAAAGACCTTCCCAGGGCCCAGCCGTTGCTCTCCGATTCAGAAAGCACAGGAATGCTAGCAAGAGTGAAATGAGCGGAGGTGGAGATTTAAAAAGGAAAGGACCATGACTGGCATGTGAAGTTTCTTTTGGATTAGGCCCCATTAAAGAATGGGAAACATTTTTGCAATGGACATTCTTGTCGTTAAGCCAAACACCTTTGTTGGATTAGATTCCTCTGGGAGAGCTGCAGCTCCGTGGAGGGCTGGGCATCTTACCTCTTCGGGGATGGATGCCCCGTCTGTAACCAATAATCCCATGTGCAGCTTTCTGTACCCTGATTTTCTAGGAATTAATTTTTTTTAAAAAAATCAATTAGTGTAGGATTAACTGCCCAGAACAGTGAACTATCTAAATTTCTTTTTATGTGGCCTGTTTTTTAATCACAAAAGTACAATATTTTATACATCTCTACAAAAATGTCTACATGCTTGATTAAAAATGTGTTTAATTTTAAAAGTGTAATATATATTTACAAAAAATGTTTCTTTATAGAAAATTTGGAGGTACTAGAGCTGTGGAATAGAAGGTTAAGCCTCCCCGTGCTGTGTCGGCATCCCATATGGTCACTGGTTCAAGACCTGGCTGCTCCACTTCCGATCCAGCTCTCTGCTAGAAGATGGCCCAAGTGTTTGGGCCCCTGCACCTGCATGGGAGACCTGGAAAATCTCCAGGCTCCTGGCTCTGGATTGGCCCAGTTCCTGCTGTTATGGCCATTTGAGGAGTGGTCCAGCGGAGGGAAGACCTCTCTCTCTCTCTCTCTCTCTCTCTCTCTGCCTCTGCCTCTCTATAACTCTACCTCTCAAGTAAATAAATAAATCTTAAAAAAAGAAAAGTTGGGAAATACAGAAAATATAAAGAATAAAATAAGGCTCATTTTTGAGCCTATCTTTGTGTATATATACCTATTTATGTTTTATATGTGCAATATATGCAATGCAGTCTTTTTTTTTTTCCATTAAAGAAAGGCTTTATTAACACAGACACACACAAACTACAAAGCAGGAAGACGTTTATCCGTGTCATGACAGACAGGTGGCAGTTCAACATCCAAGACTGAAAGATTGTTGGAAGGCGATGGCAACAGAGCAGGTAATGCACTCTTTAAAAACCTATCTGAGGCCAGTGCCGCGGCTCACTAGGCTAATCCTCAACCTGCGGCACCGGCACCCCGGGTTCTAGTCCCGGTCAGGGCACCGGATTCTGTCCCGGTTGCCTCTCTTCCTGCTGTGGCCAGGGAATGCGGTGGAGGATGGCCCAAGTGCTTGGGCCCTGCACCCCATGGGAGACCAGGAGAAGCACCTGGCTCCTGGCTTCGGATCAGCGTGGTGCGATGGCCATTGGAGGGTGAACCAACGGCAAAGGGAAACCTTTCTCTCTGTCTCTCTCTCTCACTGTCCACTCTGCCTGTCAAAAAAAAAAAAAAAAAAACTATCTGAGAGGCAGAGTGAGAGACAGCAGACACACACACACACACACACACACAGAATTGCCATCTGCTGGCTCACTTCTCAAATGCCCACAATAACTGGGGCTGGGCCAGGAAAAAAAAAAAAAACAAACAGGAACTTGGGATTCAACCCAGGTCTCCCAGTATGAGCAGCAAGAATCCAGCTACTGCTGCCTCACAGAGTCTGCATTAGCAGGAAGTTGTAGTCAGGAACAGGGCAGGACTTGAACCCAGGCACTCCAACATGGGGTGTGGGTATCCCAGCCAGCATCCTCTCAGTAGGTCAAATGTCTGTGGCTGTAATGCACATCCAAAAATTTAATTTATTTATTTAAAGACAGAGTTAGAGAGAGAGAGAGAGAGAGAGAGAGAGAGATCATCTATCCACTGGTTCTCTCCCCAAATGGCTATGATCTTTAAAAAAAAAAAAAAAGAAAGAAAGAAAAAAGTATGTATTACTAAAAAAAACTATGATGAATTTCAAAAATTTTTAACACCAAAATTAGTTTATCTTTTAATTCCATTTCACATGAATTTTTTGAAGTACCCTTGTTTATCAGCAGGGGTAAAGAGAAAAGACACAAATGTAAAAGGAACAGTAACCCAGTTTTCTTTCTTTTTTTTTAACTTTTATTTAATGAATATGAATTTCCAAAGTACAGCTTATGGATTACAATGGCTTCCCCGCCATAACTTCCCTCCCACCCACAACTCTCCCCTCTCCCAATCCCTCTCCCCTTCCATTCACATCAAGATTCATTTTCAATTCTCTTTATATACAGAATATCAATTCAGCATATATTAAGTAAAGATTTCAACAGTTTGCACCCAAACAGAAACACAAAATGAAAAATACTGGTTGAGTACTAGTTATAGCATTAAATCACAATGTACAGCACATTAAGGACAGAGATCCTACATGAGGAGTAAGTGCACAGTGACTCCTGTTGTTGACTTAACAAATTGACACTCCTGTTTATGGTGTCAGTAATCACTCTAGGCTCTAGTCATGAGTTACCAAGGCTATGGAAGCCTTTTAAGTTCTCGGACATCGATCTTATTTAGACAAGGTTGTAGTCAAAGTGGAAGTTCTCTCCTCCCTTCAGAGAAAGGTACCTCCTTCTTTGATGACCTGTTCTTTCTACTGCGATCTCACCTGCAGAGATCTTTCATTTAGTTTTTTTTTTTTTTTTTTTTTTTTTTTTTTTGCCAGAGTGTCTTGGCTTTCCATGCCTGAAATACTCTCATGGGCTTTTCAGCCGGATCCAAATGCCTTAAGGGCTGATTCTGAGGCCAGAGTGCTATTTAGGACATCTGCCATTCTATGAGTCTGCTGTGTATCCTGCTTCCCATGTTGGATCGTTCTCTCCCTTTTTTTTTTAATTCTATCAGTTAGTATTTTCAGACACTAGTCTTGTTTATGTGAGCCCTTGACTCTTAGTTCTATCAGTGTGATCAGTTGTGAACAGAAGCCGATCACTTGGACTAGTGAGATGGCATTGGTACATGCCACCTTGATGGGACTGAGTTGGAATCCCCTGGTATGAAACCCAGTTTTCACACTGACCAATGACCTTGTAGGAATTGTCCAGAATCACTTCCCAATGGCTCAGGATCAGGGATAAACAACATTGGCGCTCATCTCTTCTCAGCTACTTTTCATTCCTTTTTTTTTATTTTTTAAAAGATTTTATTTATTTATTTGACAGATAGACTTACGGACAGTGAGAGAGACAGAGAGAAAGGTCTTCCCTCCGTTGGTTCACCCCCGAAATGGCCGCAATGGCCGGAACTGCGCTGATCCGAAGCCAGGCGCTTCTTCCTGATCTCCCGCATGGGTTCAGGGGCCCAAACACCTGGGCCATCCTCCACTGCTTTCCCAGGCCACAGCAGAGAGCTGGACTGGAAGAGGAGCAACCAGGACTAGAACGGTGCCCATCTGGGATGCTGGCGCCGCAGGTGGAGGATTAACCTACTGTGCCACGGCGTCGGCCCCTTTTCATTCCTTGCTCTGGAGACTTCTTGGAGGCCTGGCTCCTTGGTGGCTCTGTTCCCGTCTGCCTGAACCAACACCTGATTGTTCATTTCTACCTCAATCCAAGCGTACCCAAGCCTGCGCCCCGTTCCTTCTCACCTGGACGTCGCTGTAGAAAAGGGCCACACAGCAGTTTCCTTCCAAGGGGCTCAGCTGGCCATGCAGTTGGCGCTCCAGCATCCGATTCCCACTCACGGTGGCAAGAATAGTGATCAGCCTGCAGCTCAGGAGACAGAGCAGAGGGGTCCCAAAGAGGCAGACCCTCTGGCAGCCGGGGTTTCTCAGACGTGAGCCTACGGAGATGTTAACAAGTACACTACAAAGAAAAAAAATATTTTTCATTGAATGAATGTAGGAAACATGCCATGAGATATTCTCCCCTGGCAATTCCACACCTTCCCCACATTGGTATAGTAAGGGATGGGTATCTGGCAGTAGAGAAATTCATTTAATTTAATTTACCTTCATTATTAATCTCAAGTGGGATTCCGCTCCCCTCCTCCCCCGGCCTGGCTATGGAATAGCCTGTGGACCAGTCCATTGGAGTCAGACTATGCCTCACTGCAATGCTCCCACAAGAATGAGGACTCCAGCTTCATCCGAAGATATATGGACCTCGATTATTGAAAAAAGAAGCCATGACACTAAACACACCCTCTGGTTTGACATGCACCAGATTTTAACAAACCAGAGACCACCATCAAAGTGGGTTGTACTGCAGAGTGAGCTGGGTTTGGTTGGAAATAGCATTTCTCTTGATGTCGCTGTGTATATGTTTGAATATCTTATAGATGTGTCTTTGAAGAGAGTTTATAGCTCTGCCTTGATTGCTGGATTCGGGCCTGTACATGTCCCCTGACGTAAATTATTCCAAGTGTGTATCCGCTACTCACTAACATGGGAGTGACTGGGCCCCATCAGATGCTAGGCAAGGCTTGGAGCAAGACATTCAGCAACACGCTCTCTTCTGGGGTGAACTTCAGTTGTACAATAACCAATGAGCATGTAGAGCATGGGTTGTGAGAGTATCTTATTAGAGTGGCTTTAAAGAATTACATTTTGGGGGCCGGCGCGGGTTAATGCCCTGGCCTGAGGCACCAGCATCCCATATGGGCGCCAGTTCTAGTCCCGGGCTGCTCCTCTTCTGATCCAGCTCTCTGCTGTTGCCTGGAAAAGCAGTAGATGATGGCCCAGGTCCTTTGGCCCCTGCACCCACATGGGAGACTGGGAAGAAGCTCCTGGCTCCTGGCTTTGGATTGGCGCAGCTCTGGCCGTTGTGGCCATCTGGGGAGTGAACCATCAGATGGAAGACCTCTCTCTCTTTCTGTCTCTCTTCTCTCTCTCTGCGTAACTCTGACTTCCAAATAAATAAATAAATATTTTTAAAAAAGAATTACATTTGGTGGGGCTGGTGCTGTGGCATGGAGCATTAAGTTACCACCTGCAGTGCTGGCATCCCATATGGGCCCCAGTTCAAGACCCGGCTGCTCCACTTCTGATCCAGCACTCTGCTGTGACTCAGGAAAGCAGTGGAAGATGGCCCAAGCCCTTGGGTCCCTGTACCCACAACTTGAAGAAGCTCCTGGCTCCTGGCTTTGGATCTACAGCCATTTGGGAAGTGAACCAGCGGATGGAAGATCTCTCTCTCTCTCTTTCTTTCTCTCTCTGCCTCTCTGAAACTCTGCCTTTCAAATAAATAAATAAGTTTTTTTAAAAAATTATATTTTACTCCTTGTCTTCATATTTATAAATTTTATGCACACACATATAGTGTGTGTTTATGTTTATATTTCTCACCTCCCATAAGAAAATAATCATAATCATACTTATGAAAAGAAAAAAGTTAAAAATGGATGCATCGTTTCCCCAGGATGAAGTACCTATCCAGAAAGTCAAGGCTGTGTGTGGAAATCTCTCTCATAAAGTCATGCAAAGGAAGGAAGAACATTAATAATTATTTGTCATTGGAGTTCACCTTTTATGGGGCTAAAAGTCACTGGATATACTCCATGCAGTAAAAATTTGCAAAATAGTTCTGTGATGCCTGCCAAGTGACAGTGGTATTTTGAAACATAATATGGTGAGAATAAAAATAAGGCTATTGGCATCTTACAGTGTGTCTTGAGTGAACTGTTCCTAGAAAACGGAATATGAACCAAAATTAAAACTGACAATGCAAATTCACATGCGGCATCATTCGCGGTAGATGACTCCACAAGAACAGAATGTACTAAGGGGGAACATTTTGCTCAACATTCTGTTATTAGCAGTGTACCAGCTACTACACCAACCCAGCCACCGCTGTCACCTTACAGAGTCTGGCGCAGGGTGCAAAGACATTTCAGTCCATGTGCTCAATGAACCAATTCAGTGGCCGCGATGTTGTGAGATTGCTACAACTCCTACTTTGCTTGTTTTTGTAGTGTAACTTCATGAAAGCAAATATGAGAAAGATTCATTACTTTCTAAAACTCTTGACATGTGTACAACAGAAGAAGAAATTTTTAGGTATTTTAGGTTAGCCTTTAAAACACCATCAACTAATTTGGCAAAAAATGCAAGCTAGCTGGATGGATAGCATAGAATGATGGCACGGGGAAAAACTCAGAGGGGACAGTTGGTTTCAAAACCGTTACCAAAGTGAATTCAAATATTGGCGGTAGGCTGAGGGAATGTGCACTAGCTGTTAAAAAAAATGGCAGTAATTTTATTTTATTTTAAAATATTTATTTCTTGACTTGAAAGAGATACAGAGAGAGAAGGAGGGGGAGAGAGAGAGAGAGAGAGAGAGAATCTTCATTCTGCTGTTTCACTCCCCAGATGGCTCAAAAAGCCGGGGCTGGGCCAGGCTACAGCCAGGAGCTTCATCCAGGGTCTCCCATATGGGTGGCAGGGGCCCAAATACTTGGGTCACCTTTGCTGCTTTCCCCGGCCATGAGCAGGGAGCTGGATGGGAAGTGGAGCAGCCGGGATATGAACCAGTGCCCACATGGGATGCTGGCGTCACAGGCGGCCGTTTTACCTTCTGTGCCACAACACCAGTCCCGGACAGCACCTTTAAAAACCACATTTCACGGTGCCATACAGATAGTCAACTTTATTAAGGAACAGCATTTACAGTTTAAACTTTTACGTTCAATATGAATGATAAGAACAATGGGTTCTAGAATTTCCTTTCTCAAGCCAGAGACCAACGTCAAACAAAATGTGAAACAACTGGTTATCGCTTGTTTGTGCTTATTATCGTGGGTGAAGAAATGGCGATTGCACACTATCTCCCAAATGCAGTGAGTTGCGCCGCTGAAGTTGTGTGTTTCTATAGTACAGACTTAACCTTTCTGAGCCGTGTCAGCTTTACAGAAAAAGGAGCAGAAACCACAAAGTTCCGTATAGCCACTTGCCCTGCATTTGTGTGGTAGACTTGTTAAAACTGACAAATCACAGCTGGTGCTGTGGCATAATGGGTAAAGCTGCTGCCTGCAGAGCCGGCATCCATTATGGGCGCCAGTTCAAGTCCTGGCTGCTCCACTTCTGATCCACCTCTCTGCTATGGCCCAATTCCTTGGGCTCCTGCACCTGCGTGGGAGACTCAGAAGAAGCCCCTGGCTTCTGGCTTCAGATCGGCGCAGTTGCAGCCAATTGGAGAGTGAACCAGCAGATGGAAGACCTCTCTCTCTCCCTCTCTCTCTCTCTCTCCTCTCTCTGTGTGTAACTCTAACTTTCAGATAAATAAATAAATCTTTTTAAAAAAACGCTGACAAATCAAAGCTGGCACCCTATCCCTAATTAAAGGCCACAGCTTACAATGGAGTTCACCCTTCGTGCTGCAAAGCTTGGTGGGTTGTGACTCCTGCGCCATGTCATGTACCTGCACTACAGTGTCGTACAGAAGAGTACCCCCTGTCCACAGGACCGCTGCAGGTTCACCAAGCTGAAAGAGCCCAGCCTGGAAATCAGAACAGCGGTGTTCCTCGGCTCCCAATAGCAGACAAAGCCCCAGCCATGAGAAGCAAGCGTAGTTCCGTTCCATTCCTCACATCTCACCCAGCACATGTCATGCAGCACTAGTTAAACATATCTGCTTTGGTTCTGAGGATGAAAGAGGAGGAGCTGGAAGAGGCGAAGCAGAGGACTGGCGTGGTGAGAGTATCAGCAAGCCCTGGGCCTCGGCTCCACTTCTCCTTGGATGGGGCACTCGCCTGCCTCCAGGGGGTCTTGACGACTGAAGGAAGACCCGGATAACCAGAGCCAGGGCTAGTATGCGTTTAGAAATCGGTAAACATTTTCTTTGAGCTCCGGGATTTTTTTCTTTGTGTGCTGATTGCTTTTTGGAGATTTCAAGAATTTTTTTTTAAAGAAAAACTAAGAAAACACAAACAAATTTATATTTTGAATTTTTACCAACACAGTCAGAAAACCATGTTTGGGCCATAGCTAAACCAAAAAGAAAATGCTAGTAATACGGATTATTTCTATATGCAAATCTACAGAGCAGTCCTCTTGAACGTCCTTCGGTACATGAACAAAGCTTACAAGAGAACCCTTTTCCTGGCTGGAAAGAACACTGGAGCATCGCTGTGCGACTGTAACCAGGGGCTGGACCTCTGCTGTGGGGCTCATTTTTCTTTATTCTTATTTATGCAGAACCATCCTAAAGGCAGGGAGTGGTAAGGAGCCGAAGAACGAGAGAACAGTTTCAGTTCTAAGTGCCTGTGGATTTATTTTGAAACCCACTATTCTGCACTGAACACATTTAAAAAATCCTCCACTTGGAAAAGAGCACTATATCCAAAGGGTTGTGCGCATATACACTATTAATAATAGCTAACATTTATTTTAAGCCTGACATCCTAAGCACTTTACATGGATTATAACATTCTATCCTCTCATCAATCTTATGAAGTACACACTATTATTTTCTCCATTTTACAGAAATGGAAAATAAAGCAGAGAGAAATTAAATCACTTTCCCAAGGTCACTTCATGGTGGTTTAGCTGGGACTTAAGCCTAGGCAGACTGGCTCCTTAGCCTGGGAGCTTAACCACTAAACTGCACTGCTACAAACTACATATTTATTTTTTATTTATATGCGCTTGTTTATTTAATGAAAAAGGAAAGAAGGCTTTAGAGAATCATGTATTTAAGTTGCAAGCATAGACAAGTAGCAAGAGGAGTAGGAGAGGGTTTGTAAAAAAAACTTATCCTGCATTTAGAAATGCATAAATACCAATCTCCGCTGCTTTTAAGTCAGAGTGCATTGCTATTTAGATTTACGTTGCAATTAGAAGACTTTGACTACTGCTACTGCTGTGGAGAAAGTCCCTTGACTCTGACCCAGAAGTCTTGTGTCTTCTGCCAGCATTCACGCAACTTGCTGGTTTGCAAAGGTGAAATCCCAGACCTTTAGTAATTCTTGACAATTGAGAAAAATTCACTTGTATCTTTTTTATTTGCTGACAATATTGTCACTGTTACCTAGATGTCACGCCTAGATGAATTACAAGTGCCGGGTGGATCTTTGAAATCACCACAGCACCTTTCATGGAGAACCTAGCAGAGACTCCCACCCATGCTAGCCTCACAAGTGCTCTGTACAACACAGATTATTATCCCCATTTTGAGGAAATGTAGGCTTAGAGACAGTAACTATTTCCCCCAAACATCCTAAGCTAGTTAAGTGTTAGAACTGAGATCTAAAGCTAGTCCAACGTATTTTCCACCACCATGCTTCTGGAAACATGTTAACAATAGAAATACTAATTTTCAAACCAAATTATAAAGGCCACTGGGAAAGGAAAGATGATTGCTAAAGAGGAAATGAGGCCGGCGCCGCGGCTCACTAGGCTAATCCACCTAGCGGCGCCGGCACACCGGGTTCTAGTCCCGGTCGGGGCGCCGGATTCTGTCCTGGTTGCCCCTCTTCCAGGCCAGCTCTCTGCTGTGGCCAGGGAGTGCAGTGGAGGATGGCCCAGGTGCTTGGGCCCTGCACCCCATGGGAGACCAGGATAAGTACCTGGCTCCTGCCATTGGATCAGCGCGGTGCGCAGCAGCCATTGGAGGGTGAACCAACGGCAAAAGGAAGACCTTTCTGTCTCTCTCTCACTGTCCACTCTGCCTGTCAAATAAAAAAAAAAAAAAAGAGGAAATGAGAATTTTGAACAAGACAGAAGGGAGAGGCAGAGAAAGAATAAGGATGAAAGAGGATAGAGGGGTGATGTTGTGCACAGTGGGTAAGCCACTACTTGGGTCGCCTGCATCCCACATTAGGGTTCCACTTTGAGTCCTGGCTCCTCCACTTCCAATCCAACTTCCTGCTAATGCATTCAGAGGGCAGCAGATGATGTTTCAAGCACTTGGGCTCCTGCCACCCACGTGGGAGACCCAGACAGAGTTCCAGGCTCCTGGCTTCAGCCCAGTCCAGCCCTGGCTGCTGCATTTGAGAAGTGAACCAGCAAATGGAAGTTTTATCTCTGGCTCTGGCTCTCTCTCCCTGTTGCTCTGCCTTTCAAGTAGATAAAAATTAGTAAATTACTAAAAAATAAAATAGGACACTTATTTAAAAAAAAAGAAAATGGCAAGAAAAGATAGAAAAAGGATGGGGACCATATATCTGGATGTCCTAATAGGACGACAGAGGTTTGGGGTCCCTAAAACAAAGGGCTAGGAGCAGGAGGGGTGGTGGGGCTGACTGAGGAACTTGGTATAGAGCCATGGAGAATCTCCAACTCAGTACTGAGGGTGAAATCTGGAAGGAACCAAACAGCGCCTCTTGGTAAAGTGTCCATCTAAATCGCCAAGCAGCTGAGTCCAGGGACAGGGGCGGTCATCAGAGCCCCCTAGGAAGAGGGAGAGAGAAGGGGACCAAGGGGACAACTGGAAGTTGGGAGAGTGCCCAAAGCACTGGGATGCTGTTGTGGGGCGGCTTTGGTTGTGTGCAGTTTGGCTGGCTGTGCGTTTGCCCACTTTGTTTGGTTTGGACTTCAGTGGTCTTGCTTGTGTGCAGGAGAGAACCCAGGTCTGGTTTGGAGAGAGCAGCAGCAGCCAACAGTTATCTTGACTGGCCCTTAGGGGAGTGATCTGGGGAGCGGTTCCAACACTGAGCTCTTTGGAGTCCATCACCGAAGACACCCGCAGCGAGCTTTGGTTTCTTTGTATCCCTGTGTCAATTCAGTTGTACTTTGAGCTGCCCAGTGCCTTGAAATAAAAACCCTTGGGTTTTCCAATGCCTGCTGTTGGTGGCATGCACATTTTAGTACCTGTGGTCTAGCACGTAGCCTTTGTCAGCATCGCTCACCATGTTATGTTTTGTTCAGGCTCACACCTTGCCCACCCAGGGTCTGAGCCCATTGTGCTAACCATGGTGGTGGTCATAGTGGGGGTGCAAGTAGCAAAGTTTTCAGTTTTCTTTGCTTCCCGACAGAGCATGGTTGAAATCATTGCGCCCCTTTCTCTTCTTCGAGGGGCTGGGAGAGAATAATGAATGCGTCCTTTGTTCTGATGCATCTTTCTGTTTCCCACACAGGAAGAAACTGACAGCTGCCGGTCAGTGGGTTTTCCTGAGCCTCACCTTCCCCCTGGTTAGATCCCTCACCGTGGCAGCAACCCTGTGCTGTGGAGGTAAGGTTTCACATTATTCATTAGGCTCGAGCCCTCATTAGTAACTTCTTTATCAAATAAACACTGGGCTCTGCAGACACAGGGAACAAGAGCCCACTTCATTCAAAGCACAATGATAAATGTCTCCTGTGGTCCTACACTCCAACTCTTAACATCTGCGATCTGCCCGTCTCCATGGCAACATAAAGTCAATAATAAAAATAGCCCCAATCCAGGAAAGGCACAGCAGGGAACGTCTGTCCTAAAGGAAAACAAGCGCTTGACGTGAACTTCCATCGCAGCACAAGGACCCACGCAGAACGTAACCATTGATGGATAGGAAAACAACAGATGACTTCGAGAAGTGGTGCCTGCATTCAGTGGGAGGCCTGAAGGGGACCCTGCCTCTTATATTCGTGGGCTTGTACGGCATGTATTTTACATTTTGTCTAAATGTGTTTTGAATTATAAGCTTGTTAGGTTACACTAGATTTAAGGGGAACCATAGATTATGAAAGGACCGCTATCAAACGAAGGGTTGAGACTCGCTGATGCAGGCTGTGCCACATAACTCCTTAGCCAAGTTGTACTCCGCCACATAGGCCCCCTGCGCCCCCTGCCCACCTGCAGCCTGACCCGGGGCGCTGCGCCCAGAGTCCTTTGGGGGTCACTGGGACATTCCTGAGGCTCGGTGGTCCCCGGGAGCTGGGCATAGCTGGGGTGAGGGCAGTAGAGCAGCCCTCCAGGAGGGAAGAATGTGTCCTGCGGGGTATAGGAAGATCTCCACGGGTAGGATATTTTCAAGGATGGGGATTTCGAGTTAATTCAATTTTCTAATTAACTGTAGTGACTTTGGACCTTTTAACTCATGGAGTCTGGTTTAGTTAAAAAAAAAAAAGAGGCTGGGGGATGGGGTGGGGGGAACTTCATGACCCTGGTGTCCCTGCCGGCCCTGGCATTCTGCAAGCCTATGAATTGAGGACAAAGCATGATTTTGTTACAGCCTTTGTGGGTAAAAAACTTAGAATGTCTGAACTTACTGTTCTACTATGGCAAAAACCATGTGTTGAATACAACTAGATGGTGTGTGTGTGTGTGTGTGTGTGTGTGGATGGGTGGATGTGGCTTAAGGAAAAAAATCTAAGCAGTTTACAGCCAATCCCAGGGCCTAGCTGTTTGACCTTGGGCAAGTTCCCCATAACTTTCTTTAAAAAAAAAAGAGAGAGAGAAAGAAAGGAAGAAAGAGAGAGAGAGAGAGAAAGGAAGGAAGGAAGGAAGGAAGGAAGGAAGGAAAGGAAAGGAAAGGAAAGGAAAGGAAAGGAAAGGAAAGGAAAGGAAAGGAAAGGAAAGGAAAGGAAAGGAAAGGAAAGGAAAGGAAAGGAAAGGAAAGGAAAGGAAAGGAAAGGAAAGGAAAGGAAAGGGAAGGGAAGGGAAGGGAAGGGAAGGGAAGGGAAGGAAAGGAAAGGAAAGGAAAGGAAAGGGAAAAGAAAAGAAAAGAAAAGAATTTATTTGAGAGGCAGAGTTACAGGAGGGGGTGGAGGGAGAAGACAGAAAGAGAGAGGTCTTCCATCCACTGGTTCACTTCCTAAATGGCCACAATGGCCAGAGCTGGGTCCATCCGGAGCCAGGCGCCAGAAGCTTCTTCCGCGTCTCCCATGTGGGTACAGGGCCCCAAGCACTAGGGCCATATTCTGCTGCTTTCCCAGGCGCATTAGCAGGGAGCTGGATTGGAAGTGCAGCAGCTGGGACTTGAACCGGCGCCCGTATGGGAGCCTGTGCCACTGGTGGAGGCTTAGCCCACTACACCACAGTGCTGGCCCCTCTTTGCCACTTCTTATTCCACCCCGGCCCCTGCCTAGCTCCTTTCTCCTTTTTGCTCTTTACACGTTTACTTGCACTTCGTCCGTGTTCCCTGTGGGGAGGCCTTTTCTGTAAGATAAATAATGGAAGGAGAAGTGGACTTGCCTGTGAATTTGGGAAAGTGGGACTTGCAGTCCAGAATTTTCAGAGGGTGGCTGACGTCAGGGAGTCCAGCTGCTCTGCATTTAAACAGAGTGACATCCAGCAGCTGCCAGGGGTCACAGTGACCCCAGAGGTACCTGGGCTCCTGCCAGCCGAGCAGAGAATCTGCCTGACTGGTAGATGGGGGTACTGCCTTAGTGCAACTTAAGGAAAGTTGACTCACAACAGAAATTCTGGGTCTGAGCTGCCTGACCTGAAAGGAGCAAATGGCTGAACCAAAGGGCTACACTGGGGCTGGTGCTGTGGCGTACGTGGGTGAAGCTGCTGCCTGCAGTGCCAACATCCCATATGGGCACTGGTTCAAGTCCCGGCTGCTCCACCTCTGATCCAGCTCCCTGCTGATTCATCTGGGAGAGAAACAGAGGATGGCCCTGCACCCATGTGGGAGACCTGAGGTGGGCTCCTGGCTCCTGACTTTGGCCTGGCCCAGCTCCTGCCATTGCAGCCATTTGAGAAGTGAACAGGTGGATGGAAGATCTCTCTCTCTCACTCTCTCTCTCTCTCTCTGTAAACTCTGCCTTTCAAATAAATAAATAAATCTAAAAAATGGAAGGGGGCTACATTGCTGCATTGGACCTCTCTTACAATTTTACTAGCTATAATCCAAACAATATGATTAAAATAATGGATTTGTCAAACCTCAGGCCAAACATTAACCCCGGTTGATTTCTAATCCTAACTGTGGCCCATAGCCGACCCCGGGGACTAAGCCCATCTCTTCCGGTTATCAGCCAACTGGCCTTGGATAAACGACTTAAGTTCTTCCAGTTCCTGGCATCCTGAATGGTCAGGGAGTAAATGAGATCATGTATGTAAAGTGCATTTACATACAGGTGCTCTGAGTTTGCTCTGTTTCTGCATCTTGCCCTGGGACTTGCATATTTTAGGAGAACTTTGTTGACCTCATGGAAAGTTTGGGATCACTGTGGCTCAGAACCCTACCCTATTCCTCTTTTCCTGACATTTACTGAGCTAGAAATACGATGGTAAGAGTCTCCTGCTGCACACTGGGGTTCGTGGCTGAAATTCAGCCATGCTGGATGCCCTCAATATTCCCATTGGACTCACTAGTGACTTAAGCTATGGAGCATAGCAGAAAAGGGTTAAGAGACTGCAGGCTCAGAAATCAGTTTTAAGCCGTATAGTAGGTGTGCTAAGTCAGTGTTTCCAAGCAGGGGTGATTTTGCTTCCTGGGGGACATGTGACATGTCTGGAGACATTTTTAAAAATTTTTCAAAAAGAAGCATACATGTATGTATGTATTTGAAAGGCATAATGACAGAGACAGGGAAAGAGAGAGACAGAGAGAGAGCTTTCATCTGCTGGTTCATTCCCCAAATGTCCACAGCAGCCACGACTGGACCAGGCTGAAGCCAGGAGCCAGGGACTCCACATGGGCCTCCCACATGGGTGGCAGAGACCCAGGAACTTTGGCCATCATCTGCTGCCTTCCCCAATGCATTAGCAGGAAACTGGATTGGAAGCAGAGAAGCCAGGGTTCACACCAGCACTCTATTATGGGATGCTGGTGTCCCAAGAGGTAGTTTAACCTGCTTTGCTACAATGCTGGCCCCTGGGGATATTTGTGGCTGGCCCATCTTGGGGGGTAAGGTGGACGCATGCTACTAGCATGTAGTGGGTGGAGACCGGGGCTGCCCCTGGACATAACACACTGGAAGGAACTGTCCTGTGCCAGCAGTGCAGAGGGAGAGAAAGCCCAGTTCAGAGGTAGCCAGTTGGACAAAATTATTTGGAAGCTGGGGGATCCTTCTGGTTTTACTACCCTATTGTTTTGTTCGGGTGTGAGAAAAGTCTGGATGCGGGAGGCACTCAGCGAGGTCTGCAGTCCTTTTTAAACCGGGCTGCTGTTAAGAATTCAGAGTAGCGTGTTTGCCTTTTGGACAGAAAGCTCTGTTGACTCTTGCATGCCAAAAATCTGCTCAGGGCTTGCCGTGTAGCAGCAGCAGCAGCAGCAGCAGAATCTGTCCATAAAAGGGATGGACTGCGCTACCCAGAGGGATTCCCTTCAAGGGTTTCCCTTGTGAGCCTGAAAAATCACTGGGAAAGGGCAAGAAGCTCTAGTCTCGAGTTCTAACCACTCACCGAGGACTGTTTATCCTTCCCTGGAGGTGAGAGGGGAGCAGCAGCTGGGGGTGGGGGTGGGGAGGCAGCACCCCATCCCTAAAAAGGGCTTGTTTAGAAACCACCTTCTTGTCTCTTGGACGTGAAGATTAAGCAGTTCTTCTCTTCTGGAGAAGAGAGCCTGACTCTCATACTCAGGGTGGGGGCAGACGCCTGGCTTCTGGCTCAGGCAGCCGAGGGCCTGGACCCCAGCTTCTCTAGCTGTGTACCGACCCTGTGACCTTGGACAAAGAAAGGAAAATAACAAATTCCCGCACACCTTCCGTATGCCAGATGTGGATCTAGTGTTGCTCATGCAACATGATTTCATTTTAGTTTGACACTGCTTTGTTGAAGTAGCTTGGCTACCTTGCAGTCAGTAGCTGGCTGCATCACCCCAGGGTTGTTGGATTCCAAGGCCCAGGACTTTTCCTCCATGCCACATGATAGTCCCAAATCCTCAGGCTCCCTAAGCCTCAGTTTCTGTGCTTATTAAGTGGCTATATTCAGGCCACTTCAGTCAGGGTTGGGAAGGTAAGTTTAGAACAGCCTATGTGCCTGTACTTGGGTCAGGACTCCAGGGAGAGACCAATGTTCCTTTCTTGCCCACTCCCCCTCCCTCTTCTGTGGCAGCTGGATGGCTTCGGGGACATTGCATGCCCAATGGAGGACATCCCTGTGCTGACATTAAGGTCTTCTGCCCACCCAGGGGCCTGGCTTCTGCTTCCTCCTCTTTTTTTCTTTCTGTAAAGGCTCAGCCAATTCCCCGGGGCTGGGGAGTTGAGAAGTGGGTGGAGTCAATTCCCTCTTCCTGTTGCCTCCAGTTTCTCTGCCATCTGTGAGAGGCCAAGGTTAGGTGGCCCAGAGCTGGCTCCTGAGAGTCAGGGAGACCTGTTATCTCGTTCTCACGAGCTATTTCCACTGGAGGGAGGCCTCAAGGCAAGTCTTTCTATTATTGCATGGAACCTTTCCTGTTTCCAATAGCCATGGATCTTGTTGCAGAAGTTGACAGAGATTCAAGCTCTCTATCTTCTGGGGAACAAACGTTTCAGTCCCTGGTTTCCAAACTGTACACAGAATCCAAACCCTATTTTATCTGGTTCATAGTTTGTATGCCTCTCTCTCGGAGAGGAGAGTTCAAAAGTGGGAGGTCTAAGGCAGGATTCAGCTGTTCCTCACTCTCCCCACTGTGCATGATATTGGCGTCAGATCTCGATTCTGTGATGTTCCCATTTCTAACAGTTAGTGCAGGACAAATCACTCTTCAGGGCTCTGCTTCCACCTAGCAAAGCTTAGAACAAGACCTGCAAGGACCGAATGATTTTCAAGTGCAGTGCAGTGCATGTGGGCCCACGGTCCTAACCCCTGGAACTAGCAATGGTACCTTCATTGGAACAAAAGGCTGTTTACCAACATGATTACCTAACTTCGTGAGATGTGGTCACCCTGGATAATCTGGGTGGGCCCTGAACGCCATCACAAATGTTGTTATAAGAGTTGAGAAAGTGCCATGGAGACAGGGAAGGGATGTGTGCAAGGAGTGCTGGGTGCCAGCAGCAGGTAGAAGAGACAAGGCGCACATTGTCCCCCAGAACCTCTGCAGTTGCGCTGTTGATCCTTTGGTTGCAGACTGGTGGCTCCAGAGCTGTGAACAAATAAATCCCTGTTGTTTCAAGCCACTAAGTCTGGGGCTGATTTGTTTTTTTCCTTTTTTAAAGATTTATTTTATTTATTTGAAAGACTGAGTTACAGCGAGAGAAAGAGAGAGAGAGAGAGAGAGAGAGAGAGAGAGAATGAGGGAGAGAGGTCTTCCATTCTGCTGGTTCACTCCCTAAATGACCACAACAGCCAGAACTGTGCTGATCAGAAGCCAGGAGCCAGGAGCTTCTTCCGGGTCTCCCACAATGGGTGCAGGGGCCCAAAGACTTGGGCCATCTTGTACTGCTTTCCCAGGCCATAGCAGAGAGCTGGATGGGAAGTGGAGCAGTCAGGACTAGAACCGGCACCCATATGGGATGCCGGCACTGCAGGCTGGGGCTTTAACCCGCTGCACCACAGCGCCAGCCAGGCTGTTTGTTATAACTGCATCAGGAGTCTCATACACTAAGTAACTTAACTCTATCCTGTGGCAACACACTCAAGAATATTTGTAGAGATACAAAGTGATCTTGCACCTAACAAGTTAAAATCTGCAATGTTTAACATCTAACCCAAAAGAAGCAGGAATGCAAAGAGCTAGACAATTCAGTAGGAAATACAGCATACAAGGAGGAGAAACAGTGATCAAAATTGACCCAGAGGGGACCGGTGCTGTGGTGCAGTAGGTTAAGCATCTGCCTGAGGGGCGGGCATATGGACACCGGTTTGAGTCCCGACGGCTCCACTTCTGATCCTGCTCCCTGCTAATGGCCTGGAAAAGCAGTGGAAGCTGGCCCAAGTGCTGGGGCCCCTGCACCTACATGGGAGACCCTGAGGGGTCTACTGGCCCCTGGCTTTGGCCTGGGCCAGCCCTGGCCATTGTGGCCATTTGGGAAGTGGACCAGTGGATGGAAGATCTCTCTCTCTCTCTCTCTCTCTGTGTCTCTCCCTCTCTCTATTTGTAACTCTGCCTCTCAAGTAAATAAATAAATCCTAAACAAACAAATAAAAAAACTGGCCCAGAAAGGACTCAGAGGACAGAATCAGCACCCACACTTTGTTTTTTATCCATGGAGGCTGCCATGGATACAGCTAAAATCCACAGTCTGGTTTCCCAAGGAGAAAAAGGAGCACACGGTCAGACAACCCAGCCCTGCGGAACAGAATTCGCCTCGCCAGCTCTATTAGTCAGGGTTTTATTGTTGCAAACAACTGAAACAGATGTGGGTGATTTGAACAGAAAAAAAAGCTTTGCATAAAAGGATATTGTGTGTTTCACAGACTTCAGAACCAGGCTTAGAATCTGAGCAGGGACAAACGAGGCCTGGCAGCAGCCAGGACCACAGCCAAGATCTCGCTGCCGAGCCCCTCTAGCGAGGAGAGTCCTGGACCCCAGGCCGGCGTGCCCCTGGGAGTCACCAGCCTCACCTACAGCCGCTGCCCCTCTGCCCGTGCTACCATTGGGAGGTCTGCGTGGTTGGCACTGCTGCTCCAACGGCCAGAGAGGATCCTCCTTGTCTCTGCTTCTTTGCCCAGTTGGTTCAAATCTGTGATGGGTGCACCTGCTGGAGAGATTAAGTCATATCGGGAACCCCAACTTATGGGCTGGTTTGTGGGGGCCCAGCATGGGAGTCGAGTCCAGATTAATGGCTTCCTGTAAGTTTTATTTAACATCCCTACTGTGCAAATGTTAGTCGGATACACTTGAGACTTAAGAGTGATCACTAGGAAGTAAATCATCTAAGTCTGTTTTATTCAACTTCCTATTTTTGGTGATTTTCTTTGCTAGCATTAGTTACTTCGTAGATATACTGAAAGGTCACCACAAAACACCGAACACCGGAGTAAGGGAGAAGGTTTACTGTTGGGTGGGGGAAACCCGACAGGCTGCCTCCTCATGTACCAGGGAACAGCAGCCTGGACTGGGAGAACAGGTCTTAGACAGCTTTGCAGAGGGAAGGAAGTGGGAGCAGCCAATCCCATTAGGGCGGGCGTGGAGCTGAGGCTTGTGATTGGGCCATTTGGTCAGCTGACTTTGAGTAAACCAGGCTGGGCTTAGGAAGATGGTACCATTTTACTGACACATACAATTGGCTACCAGTTTGTTTTCTTTGTATCCAGCATGGGGAAAATAAAGTCTCCCAAGAGAATAGCAGGTGGATCCTTTGCAATGGTGTTGGGTGTCAAGAACAACTTTCAGCTTATTGTTGCCATTTCCAACTTGCTTCCCAGATTAACTCTTTGATCTGCGGCGATCCTTAGCAGTTACCCCATTCTTTTGGGAAGCATTAACTCAGAGAAATCAGACAGGAAGGACCAGTGTTTTTGACAAGAGAATGATATTATCTGAGAGCGATGGAGACACCTCTAGGCTGTCCCTGGCTCTGTACTTCGACCCTGTGAAGTCCACTGCTTTGAAATAAAAACATCACAGGAGGATGGCACCTAAATGCGATATCACTTGTAGCAGCTTTGGAGAGTGAGACTTCTCCAGGCAATAGCTTACGCTTACTTGGCTTCCTGCAGAATTTCACTCCTTATTCCTCACACTAACCTTATCCAGGAAAGTGTGTTCCTCTTTTCCACAGATAGGACAGTGAGGGACAAAGAAGTCCAATGACTTGCCCAAGGGCCACTCAGCTAGTGGATGGTGGGACCGGGCTTCCAATCCTCTCCAATGTCCACCTGTTTAATCTCTGTCCTTTGCTGCCCCTTGCCTAGGAGAGTGGTCACATGGGCACAGCAGATAAGTGCTGGAAACAGAGAGAAAGCCATGGTGTGCAGACTCAGGTCTAGGGCACTCTGCCAATGAGGGGATGCAATGGGAGGATCTGGGGGGCTGGCATGATATAAATCACCCCATGGCTGCCACCCTCTGAAGAAGTCACCAATAACTTTCATTCCTTCCACTGCCTTGAGGTCCAGAGACAAAGGCAGGGGAGAGAGGCAATATTAGGGGCAGCTGTGAGTGAGGCTGGAGGAGGCCTGCCCTGTGATTGCTGCCCACTGGAAGCCGAGCCCGCAGTGTGTGTGGCCCTGAGCTGATTCGTGATGAGGGAGAATGAAAGTGCCGGTGTCCACCCTGGAGCTCCGGCTGCAGAGGCGGACAGAGCGCCGATGCCCCTCTACAGAAATGAGCCCGAGTCCTGTCCCCAGACAGAGGGATTCCCTGAGCACCCTCCCCAAGAGGAATCCACAGACAGGACAGCAGGAACCACGGAGCTGCCGCTGCTGCTGCCGCCCCTGGGGAATTTTCTAGCTCTGGGTGAGTAATGAGTTTTAATTCTGGGAGACTGCCAGGCTCACAGAAAAGCAGGATTCAAGTCCCGTCCTCATTCATCCCCTCTCTCCCTCCCTCTCTTCTTTCTCCTTCTCCTTCTTCTTTTTAAGTTTATTTATTTGAAAGGCAGAGTGGCAAAGAAAGCCAGAGAGACAGGGGGAGAGAGAAAGAGCAAGATAGAGAGACAGAGAGAAATAGAGAAAGAGAAATATCGTCCATCTACTGATTCTCTCCCCAGATGCTGCAACAGCCAGGGCTGGGCCAGGTTGAAGCCAGGAGCCGGTAATCTCATCTGGGCCTCGTGTATAAGTGGCAGGGACTTAAGTAGTTGAGCTGACCCCTGCTGCCTCCCAGGTCCGTTAGCAGGAAGCTGCAGGTGGGACTTGTTCCCAGGCTCCCTGTTTTGGATGCAGGAGTCCTGAGAAGAGGCTTAACTCGCTGTGTCACAAAGCCCGCTCCTAACCCCTCCTCACAGCGTCTCTAGCTCTGCCTCTACCAAGCATCCAGAATCATTAGCAGATAAGTACAACACATAAGAGAAACAGAAGAACACCAGCAACTCTTCTGTTTCCCCAATCAGACCAGGCAATGGTGGGGAAAAACAAAAACTGATGCCAAGTCCATCATTTAATGACTCCACCTTCCCAACTCCTTGGTCCATCACAGGACAACCAGGTACAATGCCCCCTTCTGCCTGTGGGGTTTACGTTCTGAGACTCCCCCAACCCCTGCTGGTTGCCCAAAATTGTAGATATACTAAACCCCATGTGTCCCGTGCTTTTTCCTATACATATATAACTATACTGAAGTTTAGTTTATAAATTAGGTGCAGTAAAAGCAACAACAATTAATAATGACATAGGAAAATTATAACAACGTACTATATAAAAGTTATGTAAATGTGGTCTCTCTCTAAAAATATCTTATTGTAGCTTCACCTTCACTTAAGAAAGCTTCTCTTTGTTATGTCCAAATTGCTAGATGATGCATGTACATTTTGGGCCTAAGTCAAGATTAGTTTGACACAAACACTGCACACCACAACCGTCAATCTGGTAACCAGGTTGGCTACTGAGTGACTAGCAGGTGGGTGGTGCATACAGCGGGGATACACTGGACAAAGGGATGACTCACGTGCCCCCGTAGGACTGAGAAATATGGTGTGAGATTTTATCACACTACCCAGAATGGCACGTGATTTAAAACTGACGAGTTGTTTATTTCTGGAATTTTTCACTGAGTCTTTTCAAAACACAGGTGCCTGGAACAGTGGAAAGTGAACCCGCAGAAGACGGGGGAGTACTCTACAATGAGCAGAAGGCTTTACAAGTCATAACACAAACACTACACCCTGACTCTTTTAGACCAGCGTTAGATCACATCTCAAAAATGTCTGCTGTTGGCCGTCCTGTCCTTTTGAAGAAACACAGAAACTAGCAATGCCGATTAGTCTATTCATAAATATGTTGGCCATATTTATCTTTTAGCGTTCAAAAAGTAAAGTAATGAGCCACACAAGTTATCAACGAGCAGTGAAGAAGGTAATTTGGGTGTTCACATAGATTGTTGGCTTTCCTGATTCCTAAGACTGTGTGTCAGACAAGGGCAAGTGGGGGAGACATCTAGACGTAGACTGCCCGGACCCGGAGGAAAGCGGCTCTTAGCCAGTCCTGCCTCCTCCACCCTGCTGCTCCCCACAGTCACTCCCAGCGTCTGCTTTACCTCCTTTCCCCGTCTTGCACTCTGTGCACCCCGGATCTGTCTGTTTCTGGTACTGCTGCTCCTGATTCTAGCCAGCCCCCTTGCACCATCTGCCTCCTTGGTGCTGACTTTCCCTTCTAGTCCCTTCTCTTGAGCTCCTCCTGGCTGCCTGAGGCCGTGCACTATCAGTCTGCACACCCCCTTTTTGTCTCCAGCTCCACCACCGGGCCTTGCTCCCCCATTACCCATGCTCCCCTTTGTCCTAAACCAGCCAGCCAACCACAGCAAACCAACACACACAGTTCCAGGCGGCCACACCCCCAAAGCAAGTTTCCTTCTCACTTTCTCTTTATCACAATGTCTTTTAAAAAAAAGTCACCTGTCATCCGAGTCTATTCTAATCCCACCCATTTCCTTCCTAATCCTTGCAGTCTGGCTTCCGCTTTTATGGCCCATAATTTTTTAAAGGTCGGTATTTTGCGTTATTCTGATTTTGCCTGATTGCTTGATAAGGTTAACCCTGTTCTCCCTGGCCACCCCACCCCCGTCAACTTCTCCCCTCCATCAGCCTCCATGACAATGTCCTTGCCTTCCTCCCCCTTCCTCCCCCTTCCTCCCTGGGACTCCTCCTCCCCATCTCCTCCAGCTGCCAACATGAGTTTTTCCCAAGAACTCGCCCTTGACCCATCCCCTCTCTCCTATGCTCTTGTGGTAAACCCACTCGGGCTCATGGCTTTAATTCCTCCCTCTTTGTGAATCATGTCTGAAACCTTCTCTTGCCAGTCTGGCTTTATCAACCCCTTCTCTGACATTTCCATCCATACTTCCTACCAGTGCATTGATTTTAATGGGTTCAAGTCTACATTCACCCCTTGGCTTCATTAGCATATATTTCTTACCATTCCTGTTCATCAAAATTTTTCTGGGGATAATTATTTGGTCTAGTGATTAAGAAACTGGTAGAAACACCCATATCCCAAATCACAGCACCCAGGTTCAAGTCCTTGCTCTGCTCCCAATCCCAGCTTCCTGCTGGTGCCCACCCTGGGAAGCAGCGAGGTGATGGCTTAAACACTTAGGTCTCTGCCACCCATCTGGGACACCTAGATTGAGTTCCAAGATCCTGGCTTTGGCCCCATGTGGGGAGCAGCTCGGACTAGACTAAGTTACTGGAATTAAGACTTATTCTATGCATCTGCTCTCCTCTGTGGGGAGCAGCTCGGACTAGACTAAGTTACTGGAATTAAGACTTATTCTATGCATCTGCTCTCCTCTGTGGGGAGCAGCTCGGACTAGACTAAGTTACTGGAATTAAGACTTATTCTATGCATCTGCTCTCCCACAATATGGCGCTGGGAGAGAAGTAAACAGCTTCCGCACAGCTGCCTCCAGTTCAACCAATAAACTGTAGGACCTGCTCCTGATTGGAGAGCAGCGTACTCGGCGTGTGGGCAGCCGAGTTGGGATTGGCGGAGGAGGACTATAAAGGAGGAGAGAGACGGCATGCACCGGGAACATCTATGGGGAACATCTAAGGGGAACATCTAGCTGAAGGAACACCTGTGCAGCCCCCGAGAAGAGCCGGCCGGCGGTGTGCCACTCCCCTGCGGAAGTGGGGAATGTGGCCAGGGGGAACTGCCCTTCCACGGAGGTGGAAGGGATAGTAGCCAACCCGGGAAGAACCAGCAGCAAACCCGGGGAGGGCCGAGCAGACGAAAGAACAGCGCAGGGTCCTGTGTCGTTCCTCCACGAAGAGGGGGAGCGACATAATGGTGCCGTGACTCGGATACGAAGCCTAGGCAGGACTCTGTGTCGTTCCTCCACGAAGAGGGGGAGCGACATAATGGTGCCGTGACTCGGATAGGAAACCTAGGGCGGATAGGAAACTTAGGAGGGAAGAAATGACTCGGATTAGGAAACCTAGGTCGGATAGCAAACTTAAGAGGGAAGAAACGGGAAGAACTGGGAAAATACCGGAGAGAGAGACTAGCAAACAGCCTAGGGAAAAGCCGGACGAAAAGGGTGCCGGAAGAAGCTATTGAAAGCCTAGGCATAGACTCGGATATGGACTACGGGGGGAAGCTGGGAGAAATCTCTAAGGTCGAAAGCAAAAGTGAAAGCTAGAACAAACAGACTCGGACGCGGACTGTGGGGAGAGGCCAGGAGAAATGAGGGAGGAATATCGTTGGAGGAAAGCTTGGGGAAACATACCGGGTAGAGAAAAATGTTAGGGAAATTGAAGCCGCGGGGGGCAGGCCGAGGCGGAAACGGAAGCCACTTTGGGGTTCTCAAGTTAGCCCGGGAATAGGGGGCGAAAAGTTGAAACCAGAAGCTGAAACGTGAGCAAGGTTGGGATCCGTCTGATTAGCCCGGGGAGCAAAGGACGGGAAGCCAAACCGTGGGGCGGAGACGTACGCTGGGTTGAATTCGCCAGGCTAGCCCGGGGAACTTAGATTGAATGCTAATGGCGGACACGTAAGCTACGCTGTGTTACTCGCGGAAGCCGCCGCGTGCAGAGAGAGCACGGGGCGTGAATAGATAGGGAACGGGACTGGCGTAGGCCGTGGTTCGGACGCGAGGGGGTTAAGCGTGGAGACCGCGGAGCGCGCGAAGCCGAGCCGCACAAAGCCGGGAAGCTGCACAGATGAGAGAGGCACGCGGGCTGAAGCGGCGCAGAGCCGGGAACCCGCCGGCGGGGCGAGGTGCCGGGAAGCCGCGGGGATAAGAGAAATAGAAATTTAGAAGCAAAGTGAGAGAAATAGGAATGCTGGAAGATAGAAGTAAAATGGGAGAAATAGGAATGCCCGGAGATAGAGAAGTGGAGAGAAATGGGGCCTCCCCTCAACATGGCAATGAGAAAGCTTGCATTCGGTCTGCCTGATTAAGTGAGGCGATGAGCACGATGAGCACCTGCGGCGGCTAGCAGCTTATGCGCCGCAGGTCACCGAAGACAGGCACGAATTAACATCAGTAAAGCTTCCCCACAATGCAACAATTAGGAGGCTTGGATTCGGTCTGCCTGATTTAAGGCGGTAAGCGCCAGCAAGCAGCTCGACCAGAGTATGAGCTGCAGGTCACCGAAGATAGGCACAAACCAACACTAATAAGTCTCCCCCACAATAAGGCAATGAGAAGGCTTGGATTCGGTTTGCCTGATAGGTTTTGTAAGCCCCTGCGGGCAGAGCAGAGCATGCGCTGCAGGGCACCGAACACAGGCACGCATCAGCGCCTAAAAACCTCCTCACAATGGCGAAGAGAGGACCCGGATTCGGTTTTCCTGATTGATAGGACTTGTAAGAGCCTGTGGCAACTCTAGCAAGTAGAGCAGAGTGTGTGCTGCGGGACACCGAAGACAGGCGCGTAACAACGCCAAAAAAAAAAAATAAAAAGAAAGGGGGATCTGTGGGGAGCAGCTCGGACTAGACTAAGTTACTGGAATTAAGACTTATTCTATTCATCTGCTCTCCTCTGTGGGGAGCAGCTCGGACTAGACTAAGTTACTGGAATTAAGACTTATTCTATGCATCTGCTCTCCTCTGTGGGGAGCAGCTCGGACTAGACTAAGTTACTGGAATTAAGACTTATTCTATGCATCTGCTCTCCCACAATATGGCGCTGGGAGAGAAGTAAACAGCTTCCGCACAGCTGCCTCCAGTTCAACCAATAAACTGTAGGACCTGCTCCTGATTGGAGAGCAGCGTACTCGGCGTGTGGGCAGCCGAGTTGGGATTGGCGGAGGAGGACTATAAAGGAGGAGAGAGACGGCATGCACCGGGAACATCTATGGGGAACATCTAAGGGGAACATCTAGCTGAAGGAACACCTGTGCAGCCCCCGAGAAGAGCCGGCCGGCGGTGTGCCACTCCCCTGCGGAAGTGGGGAATGTGGCCAGGGGGAACTGCCCTTCCACGGAGGTGGAAGGGATAGTAGCCAACCCGGGAAGAACCAGCAGCAAACCCGGGGAGGGCCGAGCAGACGAAAGAACAGCGCAGGGTCCTGTGTCGTTCCTCCACGAAGAGGGGGAGCGACAGCCCCACCTAGCGCTGGTCCTTGTGGGCATTTGGGGAGTGAACCAGTAGACTAGCACTCTCTGTGTGTCTTTCTCTCTTTACACAGAAAGACAAATAGCACACGTGTGAGTACTAGAGGCTGAGCAGGGTTGGGGGAGGGAAATGAGGAGAGAAGGGGTGACAAGTACTAAAATGCAGTAGGGATAGCACAACAGGTTCTGGTGTTCTGCACTATCTTGAGTGACTATGGCTCACAATGATGGATAATGTTCTATATAAGGAACTGGGACAGGGGAGCTGGCTGGCTTCAAACACAAAGAAACGTTCAGGAAACGGAAAGCCTGGTTATCTGGTGTGGCCCATTTAAGCTACGTATATGCATTAAAATGTTACATTGTATCCCTTGAAAATGTGTAAGTATTACACATTCAACACATTTAAGTGTTAACTTAAAAAAATTTTTAAAAGATGACATGGAATGGTACTTCATAATGAAGCACATTATAAATTTTGCAACAGAATACATTAATATTCACATAGACCACAAAACGTCCTCCTGCGAATTCAGATTCAGTTTTGCGGCCAAGTGAATCGGGTCCACTATTGTTGACAGGTGACTTTGAGAACATTTTGTTGGCAGAGCTTTCTGGATATGGAGACTGTGAGACAGGGATTCTGAGCCTGTGTCTGTTCTCAGTTCCGCACTCAGGCTGGGTCCCTTAAATCACGATGCAGGGTGATCTCGAGGTCTCTCCACGAGTTTCATTCTGTGTTGCCCTCTTTTCACAGGTTGACAGCAGCGCATGTGGCCACTGGACAGCATGAAGGGTGGAGGCAGCTGAGACCAGGCAGATGGAGCGGACAGAAGCCAGGCTAGCATAGAACCTACGTACATCTTTCCGTGTAGTCTGATCATATCTAGGCTACTTATAATACCTAGTGCAGTGTAAATGCCATATCATCGTTGTGATATCCTATTGTTTAGAGAATAATGGCCAGAAAGATCATCTATACGTGTTCAGCATAGATGGAATTTTTAAAATATTTCTGATCTGTGATTGATTGTGGACGTGAACCCTGCTGCTACGGAGGGCCGGTCGTGCTTGTCTAAAGCGTAAAGGACATCAGCTGAAACACGAAGTCCCTTATTGTCCTCACAGTAAGTAGCATCATATTTTTTTTCAGATAATTTTCTATACTTATAAATACCGACTGGGTGAAATGACTCTCCCTAGAATGAGACTGCTGCTTGCTTTTGCACACAACCATGTGTTTCAAAGAACTTTTCACATGTGTACTACACACAGCGCACCCTAAACCCCACAGAGCACTTCATTGGAAGTGTGTGACATAATTCATCAACTGTTTATGAACAACATGTGGGCCACTCTCGACTTCTCAGTACCGTATCACAAATAATGTGGCAACGAACATCCGCCTAGAAGTTTTCTAAGGACTATTTAATCTACAGCTATTTAATCTACAGCTAGAATTGTTGGGCCAAAGTAATGCATACTTAAAACATACATCTTTACTTGCTCATTTGAAAGGCAAACGGAGAGAGAGAGAGAGAGAGAGAGAGAGAGAGAGAGAGAGAGAGAGAAGAGAGAGTTTAATCTACTTTTCCAAATAACCACAACAGCTGAGACTGGGCAAGCCAAAGCCAGGAGCCACGCACTCCAACCAGGCGTCCCACACAAACAGCAAGGACTCAAGTATTTGAGGAATTACCTACTGCCTTCCCAAGGGCATTAGCAGGGAGCTGGATGGTAAGTGGAACAGCTGGCCTCAAACAGCCACTCCAATATGGAAAACAGGCAACCCAAGTAGGTCCACCATGCTGGCCTCAAAGTAATGCAAACTTTTAATAGATAATAATAAATTGCTCCTAGTGTCACCAATGGTCACTATTCCTTGTCTTATCACTTTGATTGCTGGAATTCCTATTATTATCTCTATCTGCAGTGACTTTTAGTGAGTTGAGCATTCTTCCTACTCTATGGACTATTTTGTAAACTGTCTTAACATCTTTTACTCATTTTTCTCGTTGTTTATCTTTTTCTTGATCTGTAAGAACACTTTTTACGTTAGTAATAACTTCTCTTTGACTTATATATCAATTTGTTGTTGCCTTTTGATTTTCTGAGTTCTTTTGCCCTACATAATAAATTTAAAATATGTGATGTCCCCAAAACTTGCCAGTTGCAGCAGTGGAAAACTTGGTAGAGTCTTTGATTCTGTCCTCTTTTATTTTCCCCCACCTCAGAATAGTAGTCAAGTCTTGTCAATTTTGTAGAAAACATGTATTTCCTGAGTGTTCTTTCCTTTTTGTCCTCACTGATGCCTTTCAAGTTGAAGAACCGATTTCTTCCCACTTTATTTAATTCAATAATCTCTGTTTCCCGTCTTATCCTGCTTGACACACTGCTATCCTATCTGAAACACATACCTCAGCTGTTAAAGATTAATTTATTTACTTGAAAGGCAAAGTTACAGAGAGAGAGAGAAGGAGAGATCTTGCATCTGTTGGTTCACTTTCCCAATGGCCAAGGCTGGGTCAGCCCAAAGCCAGGAGCCTGAAATTCCTTCTGGGTCTCCCATGTGGGTAGCAGGGCCCCAAGCACTTGTTCCATCATCTGCTGTTTTCCCAGGTGCATTAGCCGGGACCTGGAACAGCTGGGATTCTACTGGCGCCCATAGGAATGCCAGGGTCCTTAACCCTAACAGGCTTAACCTGCTGTGTTAAAATTCCGGCCCTCTACTCAAACAGGTTCAATGGTTGGCACAACACCTACAGCTCACATGTGCATTTAGGGCATTGGGAGGGCCTGAATGCTGGTATTGTCGCCAAATGCATCTGCTGAAATTGAACCCCCAGTGTGATAAAGTGCGTGCGAGGGCTCCACACTTACAGGTAGCATTTGTGACTTCAGGAAAGAGACAGACAGCAGCACATTTGCTCCTCCCACCACGGGAGGGTACTTCAAAAAGCTCATGGAAAATGGAGTTAAAATTTCCTTTTTGTGCAAAAAAAAAAAAATTTGAAATCCAGTATATGAGTAGTCTTCACAAAGTTCATGAAAATCCATAGTGTGGGGAAAAAAACTATGCATGGATTTAAAAAATGTTTGCCCCAAAACAAGCTTGCCCTGTAATTGCATTTTTCCACAAACTTTTTTCGAAGGACCCTCGTCAAAGGGTCTCTGTGAGAAACCAGCCCTCGTGAAATACCAACCCTGTAAGCACCTTGGCCTTGGATTTCCTGTCTGCAGAACCGGGAGCCATCAGTTTCGGTCACTTCTAAATTTCTCAGTCGAAGGCATTTTATTACAGGCAGGCTAAGCGAAGACAGGCCCTCGACCTCTGCCCCCAAGCCACCTCTCCAACCTCACTTTACATCAGCCACCAGGTAGTCACGAGCTGCCTTTTGATGTCTGACAATAGCAAGTTAAAACACACACACACACACACACACACACACAGAGCAAACTCCAAATTTACTTTGTGGGGAATGAAATCTACACCTAGCAAGAGGTTCTGAAGTGTGTTCCCTGTGTTGCTTTGCAGTTAGTTCTCTGGCCGAAGATTCTCCCTTGCTAATGAGCTGTCGGGATTTGGCGTCCACGCTGATCTGCTCACAGGTTGTTTTGCTTTATAATTACCTGTTACCTGTCTCTCATGGTTAATATTACGGTCGCGCGGGGTGGTTGTGGGGGCTCCAGTAAATGACACCCTTCCCTCCACCTGAGTTCTGAACCAAAGGTAGGATCACAAAGACACTTCCTTATTGGACAAACCGGTTCTGAAGAGGGCGGCTTTGTCGGGCGACAAGGGCGACAAGGACGACAAGGAGAACCTTCTTCCCCTCCAGGCAGGTGCGGGGTGGGGCCACGCAGGGCTTCCTTCTCCAGACCTGCGCCTGCACAACAGGCTCCTGTCTGCCTCCTGCTGGCCACTGTGCCCCACAGCAAAGAGGGCGAGAGGACCCAGGGCTTTAGCAACACTGCTGTCTGTTCCTCGCTGACAAGGTGCTTCTGGGTCACACACCTCTGTGAGCCTAAAGGTGTTCAAGGGAAAAAGAAATCACCTTCCAGAAACCAAAGAAGTGTTCCCTGACCCCTCGACATCCTCTGATACACATGTACACGTCTTGAAGCCAGGGTCTCTATTTTCAACCTCACTCTATCTTAGAATCATACCAAACTTGCTAGATCTTTGCTCTTTCTGAAATTCACAAGGAAATTGTATTCATTTTGCTTTCCAAGCGTGTGCTTTGGCCACCCAAGCTGCTTCCTGTAATGCCAACCATCTGGGCATGCAGTAAGTTGGTGGCTGAGAGCCGTTGTTTTCCATTTTCGTTAGGGTATTTGGTGCCAAGTAGATACAGCCTGAGTGGGTCTCTTTGAAGTGTCTTCATATTGATGCATCACCTCCTCACAGCACGTGGCTCCAACTTCAGACGCGTGCGTCTCCTTGGAGGGCTCTCCATGGAAAAACTCAGGGCTCGTGACCAAACACCGTTCAGTGGACTTGAGTAACTGAGTGTGGATGGGTGAAATATTGAAGTAAACTTTGGAACTGAAACGTGTGGGTGATACCATATATGCATGGACTCTGGTGCGTGTGTGTGTATTAGGCAGCACATTATTTGGTTAACAGTCAACACTCCTGAAGGAACGGGGTTTCTCTCTCTTTCCACTTTCTCCCTGTCACCACATATGCGTGTGTGTGTGTGTGTGTGTGTCGCTCTAGATGGAACTTGTTTTGGGCAGAAATAAATCTATATATTTATTTCAAGTATAACGATGTCCTTAAGATTGCTCCCAGGACTTGATTTACACGTTGTCCTGTTGCCAAGAAGGACTGTGTGTGTGTGTGCGTGTGTGTGTGTGTGTGTGTGGGTGGGTGGGTGTGGGTGCTGCCATAACAGAATACCTGAGACTGGATACTTTACAACAGTATTTGTTTCTTAGAGTTCTGGAGTTTGGGAAGTCCAAGGTGGAAGGGCTTTTTGGCTGCGCCACCTCATGGTGGCAGAAGGTAGGGCAAGAAAGCCTGCCACAGGTGCCTGGGCAGGAGGAAAGAGGAGGAGAGACGCAGGGGTGGGGGGAGGGAGAGCAACCGCACTCCGGCTGTAGCTGCCCGCACTTCTGTGGTATCAGCACTCATGTTCCCCCGACATCACCACATAGTAAAGGTCCCACCTCTCCACGCTGTTGCACTGCGAATGGAGTTCAGGATAAACAGTCACACCATAGCAGGGGCTTTGCAGTTGAATCTGGAACTTTGTGTAAAATGCTGCTGTGGCTACCAGGACTCCCGCACCGCTGGGAGACGGAGATAGCCAACAAGCCCCGTGGCGGGAACCCCGAGTAGCCAGGAGATGTTGTCCAAGGTGTGGGACTGCTCACGCGTGTGTGTGTGTGCGCCGAGAGCAGGTGACTCCTTAGGTAGGGAGAGGGCTACACACACCTGTGGCTCCTGCCAGCCTCGATGTGGTGCTGATGAAATCCTGGAGTGGTATCCTGTGGACAAACACCTTGGCAATTTTGATGAGGACTCTGGGTGATGACGGACATGGCAACCCAAAGGAATAAAACCACCAAGACGCTGATGAGAAGGCTGTAAGAGCCACTCATACCCTAAACCCAAAACTAGAGTGGAGGGACCAGACATGGTGCAGTGTGAAGGAAACATCTTTTCCCAAGGGTTTTGGCACCTCAGTGCTTCCCGCATATGGCACTGTCCACTGGACATGGGGATGTGAGTCTCCTTTAGGTGCCAACTGGAAGAAGAGGGCTGAGGCAATGCTTACTTTCTGCTTTAAAAACCATCACCAGGCCGGCGCCTTGGTTCACTAGGCTAATCCTCCGCCTGTGGCGCCAGCACACTGGGTTCTAGTCCTGGTCGGGGCGCCGGATTCTGTCCCAGTTGCCCCTCTTCCAGGCCAGCTCTCTGCTGTATCCCAGGAAGGCAGTGGAGGATGGCCCAAGTGCTTAGGCCCTGCACCCCATGGGAGACCAGGAGAAGCACCTGGCTCCTGGCTTCGGATCAGCGCCATGCGCCAGCCACACCGCGCTGGCCGCAGCGGCCACTGGGGGGTAAACCAAGGGAAAGGAAGACTTTTCTCTCTGTCTCTCTCTCTCTCACTGTCCACTCTGCCTGTCAAAAAAAAAAAAATCACCAAGAGGGCATGCATTTAGCCTAGCACGTAAGAGACTTGAGTCCCATCTCAGAGCACCTGGGAGGCACAGGGACGGCGCGAGTAATCGGGTTCCTGCCACACAGGTGGGAGCCCTGAACTGAATTTTTAGCTTCTCCCTTCAACTTTGGCCCAGCGCCAGCCATTGCAGGCATTTGGAGAATGAACAAGCCACTGGAAAGTACTCCGTCTATATCATTCTCTGTCAACTAATAAACAACACAAAAAAATGGATAAAGATTTATTTATTTATTTGAGAGGCAGAGTTACAGAGAGAGAGGAGAGAATTTCCATCCTCTGGGTTGCTCCCCAAATGGCCACAATGGTGGAGCTGGTCCCATCTGAAGCCAGGAGCCAGGGGCTTCTCCTGGGTGTCCCACACGGGTGCCGGGGCTCAGGCACCCGGGGCCATCCTCCACTGCTTTCCCAGGCCACAGGCCGACAAGAGCTGGTTCTGAACAGGAGCAGCCAGGACTCGAACCGGTGCCCATATGGGACGAAGCACCACAGGCGGAAGCTTAACCTACTACGCCACAGTGCCAGCCCCATAGACAAAAATGTTAAGAAAAAGGCATCACTGGCAACAAAAATCCAAACCAAACATCTCCCATAGATGGAAGGAATATTCAGTGTGTTATATCTGAATGTATAGGACGGAGTCCCCACATCTCTGAGTGGAAATGTAAGGTTCGTGAGCTCCTATCGCATTTTCTTCGTGTCTCTCTAATGTTTTTCAAATAAACTAATTAATTTGTCTTTTAGGAGGCAGGGAGGATTAAGTTCCTCCTGCAGTACCTGTATTCATTCTAAGTGTGCTTGGATTTTTCACAATTTGTTTTCTCTATTTGAAAGCCAAAATTAGAGGAGAAAGAACAGTCATGGCTGGTTCACTCCCCAAATGTCTCCAATGGCCAGGCCTGACCAAAGCCAGGAGCCAGGAACTCTGTCTGGGTATCTCACGTAGGTGGCAGAGGCCCAGGATGAGGCCATCTTCCGCGACTGCTTTCCCAGGCACGATAGTAGCGATTCGGATCATAAGCGGAGCAGCTGGGACTCGAACCAGTGCTCCCATGGGGTGCCTGTGTCCCAGGCGGTGGCTTAACCTGCTGCACCAGGAGCATGCTTATTTTATATTCTCTTTCAGCTTGGCGTTCTAGTGCCTCCCACCCTTAGAAGGCAGGAAATGATGCTGGTGAACCCTGCAGTCCACAGTATCTTCTGACCGTGACTTGTGACCAATTGCTTCCTTCAGTGTTCTGCAATTTCTTTTATTGTGAGCTCATCTTTCGTGGGCCTGCCTTGCTCCTATCTGGATCGTGGAATGTCTCTCTAGAGTGTTTCCATAATGGCTTCTGCCAACCATTCCAAAATATTATTAGCGGGGGACCAGTTTTTACATTAATTTCTCAGCTTGGGAAGTTTCTGGATCATTTTAGTAGGGTAATTTTAAAAATCAAATTCATGTGTAAACCAGGCCCAGGCTGTCAGTTTTTTCAAGAAAGACTTGTTTTTTTTTTTAACATAAAGAGAGGCAAATGAATGGCCATGTCAGCTTGCTGTGCTGGGTAGATTTTCCTGGTTCACACATTTCTTAATGGCTCATGCTCACAAGGCCTTGGCTTTCTCTACAAGTCTCATTCTCGACTCGTCTTGCGCGTGCTCAGGGCCGTATCTCCTGGCCATTCCAACCTGAAGTCTAAGGGTTATGAAGAGCTGTGGCTCACTCACTTTTCAAGGGCAAATGGAGCATCAGCTCACTGGCGAACTTGGCTCCACCTTCCTTCCTTCTGTAAATTCCCCTTTAAAGTTGTGCTGCACAGGGGTCGTCTGTTTGTTTTCTCTTGGAATCCTAGGCACGTCCAGAGGGAGGCTTTGCAGGTGAAGTCAGCTTGCCATGCTATCAGAACCAGAGGACTTTCACAGATGCTCTGTGCTCCTCCCCGCATAGGGCTTTGTGACCTCATGCTAAGATTAGTGCAGTAGTCCCCCAAGAGCCCCATGCCCCACCGATGTGCATTCCTCTGAGCAGCCTGAGATACCGTCTCAGCCACCTCTTTCTTTTCCTTCCCCCCCACCCCCAGGCAGAGTTAGACAGTGAGAGAGAGATAGAGAGGTCTTCCTTCTGTTGGTTCACCCCCCAAAGGCTGCTACGGCCGGAGCTACACTGATCCGAAGCCAGGAGCCAGGTGCTTCCTCCTGGTCTCCCATGTGGGTGCAGGGCCCAAGCACTTGGGCCATCCTCCACTGCACTCCCGGGCCACAGCAGAGAGCTGGACTGGAAGACGACCGACCGGGACAGAATCAGCGCCCCGACCGGGACTAGAACCTGGGGTGCCGGTGCCGCAGGCAGAGGATTAGCCTAGTGAGCCGCGGCGCCGACCTCAGCCGCCTCTTTCTAAAATGTCACTTTCACCATATGATTCCCTGACTTAACCTTGGTGGCCCCTATGTTGCCGAGAACGACGTCTAAATTCCCTGTCCTTTCATTTGAGGGCGAGTATAAGCCGGCGCCGCGGCTCACTAGGCTAATCCTCCGCCTTGCGGCGCCGGCACCCGGGTTCTAGTCCCGGTGGGGGCGCCGGATTCTGTCCCGGTTGCCCCTCTTCCAGGCCAGCTCTCTGCTGTGGCCCGGGAGTGCAGTGGAGGATGGCCCAGGTGCTTGGGCCCTGCACCCCATGGGGGACCAGGAGGAGGCACCTGGCTCCTGCCATCGGATTGGCGCGCGCCGGCCGCGGCGGCCATTGGAGGGTGAACCAACGGCAAAGGAAGACCTTTCTCTCTGTCTCTCTCTCTCACTGTCCACTCTGCCTGTCCAAAAAAAAAAAAAAAATTGAGGGCGAGTATAATCTGGCCTTCAACTACATACATTTTGTATTAGTTTCATTGAAGATATTGATGTTTCCCTATTGAACGTTCTTGTTAACAAATGTGGCAAGAAATATTGGGCAAATAAACTATCAGATCACTATGTATAGGACCAGTGGTTTTATATATATATATATATAAATCAATCAATATATATCAATATATATCAATATATATAAAATATATATTCATATATATAGATGATATTGATATATATCAATATATAAAAAATATATATCAATATATAATCAATATATTTATTATATTTTATATATTTTATATATTGTATATTATAATTTATTAATGTATATAATATATATAATAATATATATGATAATAATATATATAATATATACAATATAATATATATTATTATATAATTTATTATATAATATATTATATATAATATATTATTAATATAATATTAATATATTATTATAATTATTAATATTATTAATGTATTATATATAATATTATATATAATATACAATATATAATATTGTATATATTATATAATATATATTATGTATATAATTATATTGTATAATATATTAATATGATATGTAATATATATTAATATATCATGTAATATATTAATTTATTATATATTATAATATTGATATATATTTTATATATAAAATCGATGTATATATTGATTTGAGGATGGGTATCTCAATCCTTATATTACCCCAAATCTTAGCCCATGTCCTAATCTCTACAGGTCCTCAAAACCTGTTTCTAGATTTAACTATGGAGCTTGCATTGGTGATGGACTTCGAGTCCTAGCGGCAATCTAAGGGGGCAGAGCTTTATCATGAATGGTGTATGGAGCTTGTGTGTTTTCTACAGTGTGCAACGGGCTAAATGATGTGGAAGAGATCGGCCTACAGAATGTGACGCAATGGACGCCTTACTGTGAGTAGTAATTATCTTATACATTTTTTTTACAATGACTGAGTTTTCAAAGCATTTTTGTAACTCTGCTCTAATTTGATCTTTACAACTACCTATGACGTAGGCAAAGAAAAGTGAGACATGGAAAGAAAACCAGAAAAGTAGCCATTTATTCTCTCAACAAACACTTATAATCCATTATATCCCAGCTATGGGGTAAGGCTGAGGACAAAACAGTGGACCCAAGGGACCAAGCCACTTCTCTCATGGGCCCAGCGTGAGAACTTGGCAGTTCTGTGACTTACCCAAGGCTACCTTTACCCTCTAGTGAGCTTGAAATGAAAGCCCAGGTCTTACAACTTCGGCTCCATCAACCCCCCACTGCTGTCAGCACTAGTGACAAACTTGACCTGAAGTAGCACGTGGGTCCCACCTTAATGATATTGGCTCTCTTAGAGCCAGGGTTGCTGTCCCCTTCCTTCCTTCTTTGGCTGACCGCGTAAATAAACTGCATTTCCCAGTCTCCCCACTGTTAGGGCAGTCGTGTGACTGATGTTTGCTACTCCCGGCCTGGACCACAGAAACACTCCTTGTGCTGTTGTCTCTTGTGTCTCCCCATTAACTGCTGAATGCAGAGGACTACAAGGACAGGGGAAGCAAACAGCCACGAAATAGAGGAGAGTCAGATTTCCTGAATGAGAGGCAGCTGTCAATCAGGACGACCTCACGTGACTTCATGTGGGCAAGAAATGAACTTCTTGTGTCTGAAGCCATTAAGATTTGGGAAGCTGTTCGTTAAGGCAGATAAATAACATGTAACTTTACATTTAAAACATAAAATAGGATTGCAAGAGAGATGATCAGCTGATATAATTTTATTCTTAATGGATTAAATGGTGTCCCCAAGGTTCTTTATTGCTAAGTTGGATGTAGAAATTAATACTGTCATCAGAGTTAAAGGAGATACCAGCATTCTAGGACAATGGAAATATGGAATTCAACAATGTCATAGACCCAGTGTATCTTCATATTAGTAAGGAATTGATGAGGAATTTTGAATAAAACAATGAAGTCAGGGTACCGCTCCATGAATTCAAAGCTGCTTGAACCATCAGACCCCAAAGGATTAGTGGACATATTTAAGTATGCAGAAGGTTTGCAACTGAGCTGTTGGGCTATTGGCTCGGCCTTGTTTTGATCAACACTTTTATCAGTGGCTTTCATGAGGATGTGGGAGATATGCTGATCAAAAGTGCTATTAACGCAGTCTGGAGGGGACATGAAAACAGATACGAGAGAGTTGACAGAACCAAGATTCAAAATTATCTTGACATGCTATGGTGCTGGGCCAAAACTAACAACATGGTATGTAATGAGGATAAATGCAAACTCTTTTTTTTTTTTTGGCCCAGAAATAAATTATAGGAATACAGGATGGAGAACATGTAACTTGGCAGTGGTTGATATAAAAACTCCCTGGGGATCTTACTTGACCAAAAGTTCAATTGGAGCCAACAGTGTGATATGGCTCCACACACTTAGACTACGTTAATGGAGGTATTATGCGATGACTGTGAGAAGCACCAAGCTCAGTACTCCCCAGATGGAATCTGCAGAGTTAGTTCTACATTCTGCATGTGCTGGAACAGCGACAAACTAGAGACTACACAGAGGTGACGAGGATGGTGGTGGATAACGATGCGTCTGCCTCTGTGTGTAGCACATACTGTTGGTAACCTTTCTTGTGCTTGTGTCACGCCCCCCAGCTTTGCACCTTAGCCTGCCTCCTGCACGAGACTGCACACTCTGTCAACACATTGACAAGAATGACACCACCAGCAATGGCTCAAGGTGGCATTTATTGTCTGGGCAAGGTCCAGGCTCTGCTCTGAATGCTATACATGTATTATTCTATGTAACCTTCACGGAACTCTGGTGAAATGGATTTTACAAGGGTAATTCAAAAAGTTCATAGACAAATCGAATGAAAGAATTCTATTTTGTTGCCAATAAAATTGAAATCCATGAATAGTTTTTCCTAATACGCATTTTCCATGAAGTGTTTGAAGACCCGTCACACTAATGTCCCCATTACGTGGAAGTACTGAAGGACTGCAAGGTTAAGTGCCATAGTCAACCATGCAACAGTGCAAAAATTCAGGCCATCTGACTGTAGGACTGGTGGTACCCTTAGCCCAGATGAGGACTGTGTATCAGGCTCAGAAACTTGCCAACCTCAAGCACTCAATTCATGTTCAGCAATTTTGATGGTGGTTGGGGGAGTGACACAGAAAAACAAGTTCTAGAAAGAATCAGAGAAGAGAAGAGCTGCTCCCTGAGTAGGGGGGGGGGGGGCTTGCCTAGTGCTCACTGTGCAGCTGATGAGGCACACGCACGGGGTGTCGACATAACTGGGCACCTACGCCTGCATTCTCATCACTAATCTGAGACTTCTACAGTTTTTCATCCTCAAAAGCATTCTTTTCTATTTATTTATTGACTGATTGATTGACAGGCAGAGTGGACAGTGAGAGAGACAAAGAGAAAGGTCTTCCTTTGCCGTTGGTTCAACCCCTAATGGCTGCTGCGACCGGCGCACTGTGGCCGGCGCACCACGCTGTTCCGAAGCCAGGAGCCAGGTGCTTCTCCTGGTCTCCCATGCGGGTGCAGGGCCCAAGCACTTGGGCCATCTTCCACTGCACTCCCGGGCCACAGCAGAGAGCTGGCCTGGAAGAGGGGCAACCGGGACAGAATCTGGTGCCCAGACCAGGACTAGACCCTGGGGTGCCAGTGCCGCAGGCAGAGGATTAGCCTATTGAACCGTGGCGCTGGCCCCTCAAAAGCATTCTTAAAGTCCTTGCTGTCCTGTGTATTTCAAATTGCCTTGTGAATTAAGTGTGGACTGTTTAGAGATGAGGAAACCAGGCTAGAAAGGATCTGTTTATTCATTACTCATGTATTTAAACTCAACAAGCATTTATTAAGTGTCTATCACGATTCAGGCGTTAAAGCAAGAACATGAGAACTTGGTAAGGTGGTGTTATTATCGCCACTTCACAGATAAAGAAATGGAAGTCCCCAAGACTGCTCTGGCACCAGCACTATGAGATAGCAATGTTGATTTTGATACAGATACACACACATGTAAGTGTATGGCTGGATTTCACACTACATATTTTTCTTTCAAATGGAAGAATTTAAATGGTTGTTTCCTTACTGATTCACTGTTAAATTTCAAAAGTCTATGTGTTGGAAAGGAGTTGAAATTGTACCTAATTTGTAGTTGAACAACTAGTAATTGAGATCCTGGTTCTTACTATAAGATAGGCTATGCCAAAAAAATGATGCCAAAGGTCATTATGAAGAGTGGGGATAAAAATAGAAATCAACATCTAGAAAATGAGCTCACCCTTGGAGAATGCTTTGAGATCTCGGGGGAAATGTGGTTGAGATGGGGGGAGCATCCCAATATACTTCTGCTCTGTGGGCTCCAGACATTCCACACTCCCAGCCCCCTCGCCATGGAAAGTTTTGGAATATGTTGGAATCCCTGTGGGCTACAGTGCCTGGGAGCAGTAGGGGGCTGGTTGGTACCTGTTTGAGGTCTCTCACATGGTTCAATAGTCCCTACGGCTGGGAAGTGAAGACACTACTAGGAAAGAGGGGGGCTTGGCACTGCCAGCCCTGGAGAGACGCCATCAGCTTGGTGATGGAGGAGCAACGGAGATTTCTCTGTCCTTCTAACAAATACCCCCCATCTCGGCATGACCTGCAGCAGAGGCTGTCCAAATGCACCCCTCAGTCCTGTCTCTGCTGAGAGGTGGAGACAGCGGGCGGCTGCCCCTTGCTTCCTGCAGTGGGCATCCTCTCCCCAGCAGTCCTCCGTCTCCTCAAGGTTAGCTCTGCTTAGAATTGGTGGCACCCAGGCAGGGAAGGGAGATGGAGGCTTGATAGTGGACAGTGAGGGCCAGTATGGGTCTTCCCACCCTCCCTGCCTGCCTCTGCGCCTAAGACACAGGGCCAGCTCCTTGCTTGATACCAGCTGGAAAAGTCACATCAGGTACCTCCTCTCAAGCAGAGCGGGTATGCCTTTCGGAAAAGAAAGTTTGTTTCTCTTCTGGGGAGGCCTTAGGAACTTCTACTTTGCCCAGCCTGTCTCCGAGAAGGGGGAGGGGCTTGGGGACCATCTCCATGGCCCTGGCTGGGTTCTTGCTTGGTGAACCATCTCCAACTTTCATTGCCAAAGCATGTTTTGCTTCTAGCAAGGGGAGGAGCAGATAGGAGAGGAAATAAAAGCACAAAAATGAAAAAGAATTCCTGAAGGTCTGATAAGCAGCTCAACTATGCACCAAAACATAAATATTTGGCCAAATTAGTTTCTCCAAATGCCTCATATTTCTAAAAATGAACTGCAGTTCTGTTGTACTTTGAAGTTGCTCAGCTCTTAGCAATCCTGAGATCTTCAGATCTTTATGGGGTTGGTGGCTGACGTTCATTTCCTTCTGCAGGCTAGAAAGCACTTGGCTTCTCTTCCCTGATGCCTGGTGTGGATGCTGTTGGGTCAGCACCCCTTGCCAGTGGAGATGTGCTCTCCCAGCTGCGACTGTCACCCTTCTTGTCAATGAAGGGTCATGGAGCAGCATGTGCTGGGAGATACTCACTTGAAACTGATCAGAAAAGCGGTCCTGACGTCAAGGGACAACATGGTAACAATTGGAAGAGCTTCCGGGGCTTTATTATGGGTTCCAGGACTGGCCACACTTCATGCATGGAACAGAGTGCTCCAACAGGCTGAGTGAAGGAGACTGGTTTATAGACAGATCAGAGCTGAAGAAAGCGGAAACAAAGAATGGCAGGTGGGGGTCGATCATGTCAAAGTTACTTCTCTTGCAAGAGGTGAGTGGGGAGACAGAACAATAGAAAAACAAGGAACTGGTAGGCATCAGGCTCCTGCAGGGGCAACTTTCCTGTTCAGGTTACTTTCGTGTGAGGATTAAGGCAGGAGCAGCTTCATTACCCACCAGCAGAAACTGGCTTGTTCAGGAACTTTGTTACCTCGCTCATCCCGATTTCTTGGAAGCTCCGATAAACAGCTGGGTTTCAGCTTGGTGATGTGGAAGTTGAGCATGAATGACTTTTTACTTTTATTTGTTGACTTGGTTACTTATGTTTTTAAAGATCCTCTTTAAAGATTTTATTTAAAACATTTTTAAGATTTATTTTTATTTATTTATTTTGAGAGAGAGAGGTCTGCCATGCACTGGTTCACTCCCCCAGTGTCTGCAGCACGAGGGCTGGGCCAGGCCTCGTTCAGGAGCCTGGGATTCAATCCAAGTCTCCCACGTGGGTGGCAGGGATCCAAGTATTTGCGCCATCATCCACTCCCTCCCAGGATGCACGTTAGCAGGAAGCTGGAATCAGAAGCAAAGCCAGGACTCACACCCTGGCGCTTCAACATGGGAAGTGGGTCCCCCACGTGCTGTACCACACGCTTGCCCCTCCCCCCACCTTTTTAATCTTTAATCTGCTGTGTTGGAGCCCAGTATAGGATCTTACCCAAAGTGATAGTCTCCTGTGATTTTTATTTAGCAATGGTTATACAAACAGCTTCATCTTAATATAACACATTAACAGTGATATATTCTGAATTCTGTTCACTTTTTGTTGAATTCACCTTTTGAGATTTGCATGTTTTTTAATTCATGGTGTTTCTCAAAAATCCAGGACTTCAGCGTAGTTCATCGGCACGATAATATGGCAGAACTCACTTTTCTGTTCCCCTGGGCAGAAGAATTAACGTCTATAAAGCTGACGGCTGTGTTCCTATGATTCTCAAGCAGTTGGTTCATTTCCTCACTGCGTTCTTCTAATAAATGCCATGAAAAACAGACCATCAGACTTGTTGTTTCCTGCCATTTTTGAATCCGTGAGATGTGTCAAGGTCTAGAACACAGTGGAGCCTTTTTTTTTTTTTCCCTGCAGTAACCATGATGCAGGGGACGGTCAAGGAGAAAAGGGGGAATTGCAGGGGTCTGGAGTCAGCCCTTGGCCGACGTGAAGCCTCCTCCCAGAGCACCTCGCTGCACTTCAGTCATGAGGATGGCTTTGACTGAAGCAGACGATGGGTGCTGTTGTACAGAACCGTCCCTTTTCTAGGCAAGAGAAACTGAGGAAGTCAAGTCAAGCTTGCTCTCAGGCCTTGAAAACCTTTGGCTCTATTCCCAGGGAGCAAGGCCAGGGGGATGCCTCAAATGTCTCTGATGGGGTTTAGCAGGCAGCTGGAAATTCATGGGTCAGCTATGGAACGGAGAACACCAGAGGCCTTGCCTCTTTAGAGTTGGTTTTAAATATTCATTCTTTTATATCAAGAGATATTCATGCGTGTGTGTGTGTGTGTGTGTGTGTGCACGAGAGGCAGGGGGAGAGAGGGAGGGAGGGAGGAAAAAGACTGATGAGGGTGCACCATTTCATCATTTCCTATATGAAAGGTAGGACCTACTGAGTGCACAGGAGGCTGACTGGTGTAAACAGGCATTACCTGCGTCCGTATAAGCAGATGAAAATCGAAGTCAGCACGCCACAGCTCTGTCAGACAACCTTCTTCACCGAGCATTAGCCCGGGTTCTGTCCAGTCACTGATGATCACCCACAGGTGCCGTCCCTAGAGCCGGCTCTGCCTTGCCTTGACCATGTGCTTTGCTCCTGCCCTGCCTTGGAAAGCCTTGGGAGGCCTTTTTCTTTTTGCCCTTGAAAGGGAAGGGGAAATGCCTCCCAGTGCAGGCCACCTTTGGAGGGTGACCCACCTTCCTCTGGGCCCCCACCTGACTTTATTTGTACCCTTTTGTGATTCTCACCATGCCACATTCCCAGCAATTTATGTCCACCTGCCAGCCTTTCTATTGACCTTAGCTCTTCTGCTGGCTGTTGAGTTCATGTCCAAGATTTGCAATATATATATATATATATAGTGTCATTTTTAGCACAGCACCTTGCAGTTTATATGTGTACGATGTGTGTTTAATTAATAACATAAATGCATCCAAAGCCAGATCTCTTGATGGCAGCAGCCTGTAACCTAAGCGTGCTGACCAGATAAGTGAAAGTTAAAGCTCTAAAATTAAATTAGTGCTCTAAATTAGTTAAATCAATACCTCCCTTATTTTCTCCATCACAGCTCACTGTCAAACATTTTACATGTGAGCAGAATCAAGTAGAATCAAGTAGTTTAAAGAAAACTTTTTTTTTTCCTTTTCTTCTATCTTTAGGGCAGATGAAACTCTGCTGGATAAAAGGAAAAATATCTGGGTGGCAGAAATAGTGGGCGGGGCAGGTTAAGCCTGCATTCCGCTACTGGATTTAGTTGGAAATACCAGACTGTTTTTCAGAACCCTGGATTAAACCGCCTCCCTCATACTGTATTCAGGGGTGCCTTGCTGGAAGAATGTGAAGCGGGAAGATTTGGGAGCTGAGAGCTAAGGCGAACAAAAGCTAACTATTTAAAATCAAAACATCTGCTAGAGGGGTGCCTTTTAGTTAAATTCCAAGGGGCAATTGCCACTCACCTCTCACCCCTTAGACTAAGAGCTATCTTCTCTGATCAAATTCGCCCGGTTACATTAGAAAGGGGGAAGAGGCTGGAATCCTTTCGCCATCCTGTAGAAAGAGCAACTTAGCATAAGCTGTAGCTTCTTCTAATGTCCTAGAAGTTCTGCCTGTTACCTCCTGATTGCTCCGTATAATAACTGCTGTGCTGTGAAAATGCAGGGAACTCTGTCCTTGTGCTCCGCATTCAAGAGCTTTGGAGACATTGTGTTGTGATGGTGGTGGTATTGATGTCTCAGCTGGCGGTGAGTGCAGCATTTGTCACAGTTGGGTGAGTTTCTGTTGGTGCAGGACAACAGGGGAGCACCTGTGGAGTCAATCATTCTCAGTAGCTAAAGTGTGCTGGGGTTGCGGTATTTTCTTACGGCACCAACTTTAGAACCTTGGGAGATCTAGGATCCTGATGGGTCCTGACTCTGAGCAGCCTAGGGAGGGAGGAGTTCAAAGACAGGAGAATGTTGACACCCAACGATCACCCTCTGATCTGTGAGTCCCTCCTCCACGTTTCTGCCCGTCAATGACCCCACTAGTGCCAAGTCTTCCAGCGAAATGAAACTCACAACTTAGCATCCTTTCCAAACATCTGGTCTTTCCTTGATCTTCTCGATCAGGAGATTCGTTTTATGAATGCCATTTGCTGCCTAGGCATTTGTTATTGTTGCTATTTTCCACTCATTGTGGGGTTTGGTATTCTCAGTGTTTTCTCCACAAGCTAGAGTCTGTCCAGGACACAAAATCTCTACTGGGTCTCAAGGTAAACAGCAATTAACAAGGTAATGAAAAGGGTAAAAGGAAAACTCTAAGGTAATGTGGAGGAAGCAACCTTGGGAAATAGCTACCATTTCTAGAATTGAGAGGCCGGTGCCGCGGCTCACTAGGCTAATCCTCCGCCTGCGGCGCCGGCACCCCAGGTTCTAGTCCCGGTCGGGGCGCCAGATTCTGTCCCAGTCGCTCCTCTTCCAGTCCAGCTCTCTGCTGTGGCCCGGGAGTGCAGTGGAGGATGGCCCAAGTGCTTGGGCCCTGCACCCGCATGGGAGACCAGGAGAAGCACTAGGCTCCTGGCTTCAGATCGGCACAGCATGCCAGCAGCAGCGGCCATTGGAGGATGCACCAATAGAAAAGGAAGACCTTTCTCTCTGTCTCTCTCTCTCACACTGTCCACTCTGCCTGTCAAAAAGAATTGAGAGAACAAAGGGAAGAGGCTGGGGTTTTTCAGTCGTGAGCTGGATTTCTGAGGAGGAGAAGGGCCAGCTGTCTGGGGGCCTGGGTGGGAGGTTGATAAGGCGAATGTTGGCAACACTGGAAACTCCATGCTGCTTCAGGAAGGAAGTGCTGTTGCTGGGGCAGTGCAAGCTTGCTGGGTCCTCTCAAGTCCTGCTGGGAGGTGAGAGCAAGGAGCCCTCTTCCCGTGCTGTCAGCCTCGTAGTCTCCCTCTGGTGTCCCGAGCCTAACAGCCAGTGGGCAGAGCAGAAAGGTGCTGTGCAGAGGCCAACCCCAGCCTCAGGAAGCAGAGACAGAAGCAGGGTCTGGAGTTGGAAGGTGGCAGCTTAGTAGCAGACGCACTGTCCTTAGAGCGCCTTGGGAAAAGGCCAGGGTTCTTTCTCGGCACAACTCGGTCTGAGTCCTTCCGGGGGACCTTCTTTTGCAAGGAAAACTGTACCTACCGTCCCCTCAAGTTTACAAAATTCTACCTTGGTAAAGTCTAAAGCACACGTTCAACTAGGTCTATCGCTTTCATTCCCAGCTATCCAAAAAATCCCTTTGTATTTTCATGCAAGTAGCATGAAAATTTTCTAGCAAATACTGCAGATGTGAAGTTTCTCATTGTCAATAAATATAATATATATCCAATTATCAATTCTATACCTTCCTCCTGTACTAGTCTTATCATCTTATCAGAAATGTGTAATTAAGGCCGGCGCCGCGGCTCACTAGGCTAATCCTCCACCTTGCGGCGCCGGCACACCGGGTTCTAGTCCCGGTTGGGGCGCTGGATTCTGTCCCGGTTGCCCCTCTTCCAGGCCAGCTCTCTGCTATGGCCCAGGAGTGCAGTGGAGGATGGCCCAAGTGCTTGGGCCCTGCACCCCATGGGAGACCAGGAGAAGCACCTGGTTCCTGCCTTCGGATCAGCGTGGTGCGCCAGCCGCGGCGGCCACTGGAGGGTGAACCAACGGCAAAAGGAAGACCTTTCTCTCTTTCTCTCTCTCTCACTGTCCACTCTGCCTGTCAATAAAAAAAAAAATAAATTAATTTAAAAAAAAGTGTAATTAATTTTTTCCTCTGGCCAGGTGGTGAGTAGCAAGGTTCCAGTGCAAATAACTTTTGTTCTTTTCTAGCTCATTCATTCTCTACAGTGTTTTTGAGACCCCTTGTGTGAATGCCATTATGGTGTGGACCACCATGCAGTCTCTCCTTGTGATGGACCTGTTTTTAGGGAATAGAGCATGCTCCTCTATCACTGTATTTCAACCTGGAGTCCCTCCCCACCAGGTCTCAGAGATCACATGACAGTATACTCTGACGCTCACTTTGTTACAAAGGGAGACAATATGGTACAGCAAGGGCTCTGGGCCAGATCACGCATGCCCACAGCACTGTCTTCCCACTTACCAGGTCTATGTGCCCTTGTGCAAGCTGCGTAGCTTCTAGAAGCCCCGTTTTCCCCACCTGTAAAATAGAAGAGCAATACCTGCTTTATCTTGTTCTCAAGATTAAAGGAGATACACAGATACCAATCGCTGCGGCTATTGTAGCTAAAGTTTGAGGCTATCAGCACCATTTCTGTCTCTTACCTCCCTCCCAATCTCTGGCATGAAGATCCCCGGCCACCCCCATACTCACATTCATCCATCTCCTTCCCTCTGTTATCCTGAATAGGGGCCCCTTTCATAGGCTCATCAAGACAAGTTTTCTTCTCTCTCTGTCTTTATTTAATTTAAACTCTTTAAATTAGGCCACCTAGAGTCTGACCAAATATCTTTCCTTGGCCAAAAATCCACCATTTGTCCGAGTACCTAAAAAGACTTTTTATTCCATATCTCTTTTCTCATTACCATCTCTTTAACGGGACATTCGACTCTCGGATCTCCCTCTTTGGAAATTGTGACCGTTGGTCAAGAAGATTATAAGTCTGCTACGTACTGCTGAGCCCTTTCATTCCTTGCCCAAAGCGTCAAAATTTCTTTTCAGATAATGACATTCATGCGGGATTTCAAACCTAAGATCAGCTGGCAGGAGATTTCTAGGAGCAAGTTAATAGGGATCTTCAAGGAATTAGGAGGAGCAAACCTTAGCGCTTAGTGGAATCGTTTTCAAGAACTTGGTGGTCCCATCTTGGGTCTGCAACTTGGACAGAATGCTTATTTCCTACTGCTTAAGTAAGGAGTTGTTGAACCTGTCAGAAATTGAAGCTATCTGCATGATGTCAAAGAAATCTGTTAATCCAGCTACTCAGTCAAATAATTGCCAAGTTAACTAGTTTGCACTTTGTATTTGCATTTACGGATTCAGCCCAAGGCTCTCTAGGGAGCACATTAAGATTTAACATACAAAGGTTTGGCTTGTCTTGGCCCCAGGTCATCCGCATTTTCAAAGTACAAGTATATGCACATAGTGTACAGTGGTTCTTCCATAAATCTCTGAGAGCCAGAGAAGGGGCGTCACAAGTGGGGAATTTCATGTGTCCATGTACGCATGGAGTTCAAGTCCAGAAGATAAATGTGTCAAGAATGCGTAACTGCTGCCGAGTAATGATGCAACTTGCATTTCTGAGAGTCCATTTTGAGCCTGATGTATGTCAGATTGGACTGCAAATCCACTCTGCACCGATTACCAAAAACACACTTTGCAATATTGAGTATATTCTTTTCCGAGAGAGAATAGACGGTGGAGTGTTGTCGGGGGTCCATCCAGGACACTCAGCTGAAGCCTGGGCTGAGGTGGGGAGTCTGCGTAGAGAAGACTCCGCTCTGAAAAGAGAACTGGAACTGAGGACCCCGAAACTGGGATGCATTCTTTATGAGCCTTAGGCCTGAGCTCTTGGGTGAGAACATGAGGGCTGGCCTCTTAATTCTCCTGGGGGAAAATGGGTGTTATCATCTCATTTCCCCGAGTAATGGAAGTCTCCAGGATCTCCACACTGGGTATTCCTTACCTATGCCAGATGGCATCAGGGACCTCATCCGGCCTTGCAGGGTCTGGGCAACGCATCTCAGTCCTGCGCTGTTGTTTGGCTCCACCCAGGAAATGCTAGTCAGTTGCACTGTGACACAGCCTGCCTGCGTGTTGTTAGGTTTTAGAGAATGCCGGGTGACCAGCAGCAGCCCTGACCAACTGCCCCGGGGGTGGTTCCTGCTTCCCAAGGATACGAGACAGCGCATCTGTGGGGGTGGAGCAGTGCTGCAGGGGACCTCTCTCTTCCCCTGCCTGGTAGCGTAGGTCCTTGACTCTAGATTGTCTTCTACCTATTGCCCATAATTTCTTACCTCTGATTTGCAGGCTCCTCATAGACTCTCCCTAGGCTCTGACTCGGACATCTGTCCTCTGCCCTGGGTGCTGGTCAACTCTGTTGTAAGCTCTGGCCTCCTGACTTCCCAGCTGCCTTTGCAAGGCAGGGATCTGACCGAGCCCTCCCAGTGGGTTCTGACTTCCAGTCCCTCCCCTGGGGGCCTCTCCGTAGACAGCACCTGAAATGCTTGCTCAGCACGTGATCTCTGTGGGATGCCTTGGGGTCCTGAGCCTTCCATCCAGGTAGCACTCTTCTGCAGACAGGAGACAGCAGCAGCACAATTCTGGATGAGACCAGCCTGAGTTTGAACCCTGGGTAGGAAAATCGCAATGGAAGCAGATTGCCGAGCAGGGCCAGGAGAAGAGAAATGAATGACAAGTCCTACAGTCTTCTCTAGGTCGACGTAGGTATGTGTTCGAAACCTTAATGTTGGGGGCCGGCACTGTGGTGCAGTGGGTTAACACCCTGGCCTGAAATACTGGCATCCCATATGGGTGCCAGTTCTAGTCCCGGCTGCTCCACTTCCAATCCAGCTCTCTACTATGGCCTGGGAAAGCAGTGGAAGATGGCCCAAGTGCTTGGGCCCCTGCACCCACGCGGGAGACCCGGAGGAAGCTCCCAGCTCCTGGCCAACTGGGGAGTGAACTATGAGATGGAAGACCTCTCTCTCTCTCTCTCTCTCTCTCTCTCTGACTCTCCTTCTGTGTAACTCTGACTTTCAAATAAATCTTAAAAAAAAAAAAAAGATGTTAATGCTGGAGACTGTAGCTTGCACAGGAATTGCTGTCATTTTAAAAATTATGTATCATGTCTTCTTCTATTTTTCATTTGACAGGCAGAGTTAGGCAGTGAGAGAGAGAGAGACAGAGAGAAAAGTCTTCCTTCCATTGGTTCACCCCCAAATGGCAGCTACGGCCAGTGTGCTGCACCGATCAGAAGCCAGGAGCCAGGTGCCTCCTCCTGGTCTCCCATGCGGGTGTAGGGCCCAAGCACTTGGGCCATCCTCCATTGCCCTCCCGGGCCACAGCAGAGAGCTGGATTGGAAGAGGAGCAACCGGGACTAGAACCGGTGCCCATCTGGAATGCCGGCGCCACAAGCGGAGGATTAGTCAAGTGAGCCACAGCGCCGGCCTCCTCTTTCTGCTTTTTAAGAGCATGCTGTCTCTAGATGCAAGCACAGGATGGAAGTGTACATTGGAAAGAAAATATCAGTAAGATAATGCACGTATTCTCATGTGCAATAATTCCAACACTGAAGGTAAACTAAAACCCAGTACTGACCTCTATGACGAGTTCTTGTTGGCTCCCAGAGCCACCTCATTTACATTTAGTCCTTCTAATTATTACACATGCAGAAAAATATGCAATATGAGGCATCCTCAAAGTCATAGGAAATATAAATCATGAAAAAAAGTATGGATTCCATTTTTTTGCCTCAAAATACACTTTCAGTTTCTTTTTCCACAAACTCTTTGAAGTCCCTTCATATTGCTTTATGATCACTGTATATAACTGGTATCCTTCCATACTTAACACTAGGAAGTTTCTTTCACTCAGAGCTCTTCATTACATATAGATTGCATTCTGTCAACTTCTAAACTCTAACTCTAGACAGTTAACATTGTTTCCAATTTGTGAGCTTGTAGTTCAAACAATTCTTCAGAGAATAACTTCCCTGTGTGTGGGGTGTGAAGATTCTGTAGGAGAAATCAGATGAAGTGGGATTGTTAGATCATAGGGTATAAGCACTTTGAATTTAAATAGAGATTGACAAATTTATACCTCACCTACAAATACAAGAAAATAACATTTTACCATATTCTAGTCAACACTAATTTTTTTTTTGACAGGCAGAGTTAGACAGAGAGAGAGAGAGAGAGAGACAGAGAGAAAGGTCTTCCTTCTGTTGGTTCACCCCCCAAATGGCTGCCACGGCCGGCGCGCTGCGCTGATCCGAAGCCAGGAGCCAGGTGCCTCCTCCTGGTCTCCCATGCTGGTGCAGGGCCCAAGCACTTGGGCCATCCTCCACTACACTCCCGGGCCACAGCAGAGAGCTGGACTGGAAGAGGGGCAACCGGGACAGAATCTGGCACCCCAAATGGGACTAGAACCTGGGGTGCCGGCACCGCAGGTGGAGGATTAGCCAAGTGAGCCATGGCGCTGGCCTCAACACTAATATTTAAAACTTTGTCAATCCAAAATGGTATTTCTTCATGGGTATTTATGCTTCATTTATTTAATTTGAAAGGCAGGCAGACAGAAAGCCAGAGAGATCTTGCATCCTCTGAGTCACTCCCTAAATGCCTGCAACAGCTAGGGCAGGGCCAGCGAGCAACTGCAAAACATGATCCTGGACTCCCACTTGGTGACGGAGACTCAACTGCTTGAGCCATCGCCCACCCACCGCCTCTGAGAATGCATGTTAGTAGGAAGCTGGAATCGGAACCCAGGCATTTGGATATGCATCTTAACTGCCGTGACAGATACATACCCTAAATGTTGTTTTCTTTTTCATTATTGTTATGTGAAAATATGCTTCTTTATTGTTTCAATTTGCGTTTCATTGATTGCAAGTGCGATTGAACATCTGGGGCTGGCACATGTGGACTTCAATTTGAGTCTCAGCTGTTCCACTTCTGATCCAGCTCTCTGCTATGGCCTGGGAATGCAGTGGAGGATGGCCCAAGTCCTTGGGCCCCTGCACCCGCGTGGGAGACCTGGAGGAGGCTCCTGGCTTCCGGCTTTGGATTGGCTCAGCTCTGGCTATTTTGGCCATTTGGGGAATGAGTCAATGGATGGAAGACCTCTCTCTCTCTCTCTCTCTCTCTGTGCCTCTCTCTCTGCCTCTCTGTAACTCTGCCTTTCTAATAAATAAATAAAATCAACTTTTCATGATTTTGCCCATTTGTCGATTGGGTATCATAGCTATCTTTTTTCCTTATTGATATAGAAGTGCTTTATAGATCATGGATTTTGATCAGGGCTACTTTGGGCACAATTCACATTATAGTCTACTTGAATGGCTCCCCCTGGTGGTGGGCAATACACAGTCTACACGGTTACAACTGGCAGTTCTTCATCTTTTATTTGTGATAAATATGAGGGTACTTCAAATAGTTCATGGGAAATGGAATTAAAAGGTTAGTGTATTTTGTTGTAAAAAATGAAATTGATGCATACAAGTTTTTTTTAAAAATGTTCAGGGAAAATTTATATCATGAAAAAACTAAGACTGGATAGTTCCCCTTGTACGTAAGTATTTTATCCTAAACTATCTCTTGTCTTTGAGCTTGGCTTATGTTCTTTTTCATAGTAGAGAAATCATTTATTTGTTTTTTTAAATTTTTTTTGACAGGCAGAGTTAGACAGTGAGAGAGAGAGAGAGAGAGAGAGAGAGAGAGAGAGAAGTCTTCCTTACATTGGTTCACCCCCCAAGTGGCCACTACAGCTGTGCCGATCTGAAGCCAGGAGCCAGGTACTTCCTCCTGGTCTCCCATGCAGGTGCAGGGACCCAAGCACCTGGGCCATCCTCCACTGCCTCCCCAGGCCACAGCAGAGAGCTGGACTGGAAGAGAAGCAACTGGGACAGAATCCGGCGCCCCAACCGGGACTAGAACCCAGGGTGCCAGTGCCGCAGGCGGAGGATTAGCCTAGTGAGCCACAGTGCTGGTGAGAAGTCATTTCTTTGTTGTAGCTGTATTAGTCGTTGCCTCCGTGCTGTGCTGTTTGCCTTATCAGTCTTGTTTAAAGTGATCTTTTCTGCTTAAAATGATACAAATTTCCTCTGTGTCCTCTGGTTCTTTTCATTGCTTTATTTTTGTGCTTATATTTTCTTACAATTTTTATATTTAGTTAATACACGGTGATTTTATGTATTTGCGGGATACAGTGTGAAATTTCAGTACATGTGTACAGTGGATAGTGATCAGATCAGGGAAACTGGCCTATCACTGCAGACATATCAAAATCCTTTCTAATAGCTATTTTGAAGCATTCAATTAATTACTGGCAACCCCAGTTATTTTAGTGTGCTACAGAACACTAGAAGGGATTCCTGCTATTCAGTTGTACCCCAAACCCATTAACCATCCCTCCCTACACCGTCTGCACTCTGTCCAGGTTACTTCTTTGAGATCAGCTATTTAGCTTCCGCATGTGTCTCTCTGTGCCTCATTCATTTCACTTAAAGTTGCCTAGATCCATCCATGTTATTGCAAATGACAGAGTTGCTTGATAGTACTCTGTTCAGTATACAGGTCCCATTTTCTTTATCCACTCCTCCAGTGGTCGCCTCAGATGGTTCCATATCTTAGTCTTTGTGGCTAGTGCTGCAGTCAACATGTGAGTGCAGAGGTCTTCCTAATATTCTGATTTCAGTTTCTTTGGATATGTAGTCAGCAGTAGGCTTGCTGGATCACACCTACTCTGTGTCCAGCTTTTTGAGGGACGTGGTACTCTTCACAATGTTTATGCCAACTTACGTTCTCATCGGCAGTATACGAGGTTTCCTTTTTCTCTATACCTTCACCAGTGTTTCTTATTTTTGTTTTATGATAGACATTCTAACTGTGCTTAGTGACACAGGACATTTTAAAATAGTTATTGTTGGGACCGGCGCTGTGGTGCAGTGGGTGGGACCACTGCCTGCAGTACCAGCATCCCATACGGGCACCAGTTCAAGTCCCAGCTGCTCCACTTCTGATCCAGATCCCTTCTGTGGCCTGGAAAAACAGTAGAAGAAGATGGCCCAAGTCCTTGGACCCCAGCACCCGTGTGGGAGAACTGGAAGAAGCTCCCGGATCCTGGCTTTGGGTCAGCTTGGCTCCAGTCATTGCAGTCATTTGGGGAGTGAGCCAGTGGATGGAAGACTTCTCTCTCTCTCTCTGCCTCTCTGTAGCTCTGCCTTTCAAATAAATAAATTAATTAATTAATTAATTTTAAAAAATAGAGTTATTGACCATTTGTGCATTCTCTTTTGAGAAATGTCTATTCATATCATTTTCCCATTCTTTAATCAGATTATTTGTACTGTTGGGTTATTTTAGTTCCTTATAAATTTGGATATCAATTTTTTTCAGCTGCGTAGTGTGCAACTATTGTTTCTCATTTTGTAGGCTGTCTCTTCACTCTGTTGTTTCCTTTGCTGCACAGAAGTTTTCTAGAGTGATATATTCCCACTTAGCAATTTTTGCTTTTGTTGCCGGTCCTTTTGGGATCATATCCCAAAAAAAAAAACTTTGACCAAACCAATGTCTTGAAGCAATTATGCTATATTTTCTTCTAGTAGTTTCACAGTTGTGGGTCTTACATTTAAATCCTTGATCAATTTTGAGTTGATTTTTGCATCTGGTGATTTTTTTATCCTGAAATCTTACTGAATTTATCAATTCTGATGTGTGTGTATGTGTGTGTGTGTTTTTTTTTTTTTTGAGGGGGTGGCTATGGTCTAGGTTTTTCTACATCCAAATCATTTAATCTGTGAACAGGAATGGTTGAATTTTCTCCTTTCCTATTTGAATGCCCTCTATTTCTTCTGTCTTATTGCTCTGCATAACATTTCCAGTACTATTTTGTCTTATTCCTGATCTTCTAGGAAACAATTTTAGCTCTTCCCCGTATAGCATGATGTACGCTGCAGGCTTGTCTTCCATGGCTTTTGTTATACTGAGGTATGTTCCTTTAATACCTACGTTTCGAGAGCTGTTAGCATGAAGCGTGTTGAGTATATCTGAATGCTTTTTCTGCACCTATTAATATGATCGCATGTTTTAGTCTTCGTTTTGTTGATGTGATGTATTCTGCTTACCAATCTGTGTATGCTGAGTCACCCTAGCCTCCCTGGGGTAAATCCCACTCGCTGTGGTGCATGGACTTTTTTATTTGCGGTTGGATTCAGTTTTCTAGTAATTTGCCGAGGATGTTTGCATTAATGTTCATCTGTGACACTGATCTACAGTTTTCTTTCTTTGTGCTGTGTCTGGTTTTGGTATCCAGGTAATGCTACCTTGTAGGCTGAGCTTCCTTTTAATGCTTTGGAATAGTTTGAGAAGAATTAAGGTTAGTTCTTAAAAACGTTGATAAAATTCAGCAGTGAAACCACTGGACTTTTCTTTGTTGGGAAACTTTATTGCGGGATTCAATCTTGTAACTTATTATTTGTCTGTTAAGGCTTTTGTATCGTGATGGTTTACTTTTAGGTTATATTTAGGACAAATATAACTTGGTTTTCCAATTTGATGGCATTTAGTCATGCATTATAGTTCCCACGATCCTTTGTATTCTGTGGTATCAGCTGCTATGTCTGCTTTTCACTCCTGATCTTACTTACTTGGATCTTCTTTTTTTCTTGATTAGTCTGGACAAAAGTTTGTCAATTTTGCTTATATTTTTTAAAAACTCAGCTGCTACATCATTTATCTTTTCTGGTTTTTTTTTTAGTCTATTTTGTTATTTCTGTTCTGGTTTTTAGCATTTCTTTCCTTCTAACTCTGTTTTTTGTTTATTCTTACTGTTCTAGTTACTAACAAGATTTTAATTTGAAACCATGCATTTTTTTCATGTTAGCACTTACTGCTCTAAGGTTCCCACTTAGAACTGCTTTAGCTGAATTTCAGCAATTTTGTTATGTTGTATTCTCATTTTCATTTGCTATAAGAAATTTTAAAATGTCTCTTTTAATTTATTCATTGATTGGTACCCCTAGCAAACGTTGCTAAACGTCCATGAATTTGTCTGATTTCTGAAGTTCTTCTTGTTGACTTTATTTCATTGTGGTCAGAGAAGACATGTGACATGATTTCAATTTTTTAGACTTATTTTGTTGCCTAACATATATCCTGGAGAATGTTCCATGTGCCCGTGATAGGAATGTATTTTATAACAGATGAACTGTTCTGCAAGTATTTTAGGTTTATTTGGTCTGTAGTGGCCTTTTTGTTGTTGCTGGCGTTTTTGTCTGGATTATTTACAGCCATTATTTCTTCTTGTTTAATTGACCCCTTTGTTGTTATATCGTGACCAGTTTGGTCTCTTTTTACAGTTTTTTTTTTTTTTAATTTAAAGTCTACTTTATCTTGCTTGAATTATGTGTTGCCTAAATGGGGACTTCTAGGGGCCTAGTGCTTACCGTTTCCCCGCCAAGTGAAATCTCTCTTGGCTCAGGGTTGATCCCAAAGGCAGAGTGGCAGATGCTCTGTGTGGAGTTCCTTTCTTCATCAGGACACCCCGTATCTGTGCAGTGCAACATCTCTGCTGCCTTCCCGCTCAAACTCTGCCTCAAACGCTATAGTGAAATAGCTGCTGTTTTTCCCCCTTGTTTGGTCCTTGTTGTGGAGTGAAAAGCACCAGGCACCTTGGTCAGTCATTTTGCTGATATCATGTGCATATCGTTATCTGAAAACTGCTGAGGAGTGCTATGAGAGTGACATAAACATTTTTTGGAGGAAGCATTTATTTAGCTTGACTGGTCAACAATTATCACTCTCTATTAGTAAGTGAGAAGTTGAAGTTAAATAAAAATCTACTCTACGTTGATATTCATAGTCTACAACTTGATATTATAATAAGCTATGTATTATAAATCATACAGGGTCCTCACTTTGAATGGGGATCAACCAATGTCTCTTTTTATAAAGATTTATGTTTTATTTATCTGAAAGGCAGAGTGAAAGAGAGGGAAAAGCCAGAGAGAGATCTTCCATTTGCTGGTTCACTCCTCAAATGGCTGCAACACCTCGGGCTGGGCCAAGCCAAAGCCAGGAGCCCAGAGCTTCCTGCAGTCCCTCACATGAATGCAGGGGCCCAAGCACTTGGGCCATCTTCTGCTGCTTTCCCAGGTGCATTAGCAGGGAGCTGGATTGGAAGTGGAGCAGCTGGGACTGGAACCAGCACCCACCCCGCTATGCCACAACATCGTCCCCAAGGGTTCAACCAATCTCAATAATCTTCTTATTGCCTTTATAAAACCCCCACATTGACTGCCTCTCTCTAGACATCATAAAAATGTAGTTCAACATAGTAGATCTTGCACACTCCTTAGACACAGGGTCTTGGTGCCTAGCAACCTTGTTTTTATTTCAGCCCGAATATTATGCTTGAATTGAAAATCCTTAACTTGATTTAACCATATTCACAGTGAATTAAGTTAATTAATATGCTTCTTAACTTTAAGTGACTGATCATTCGTAACAAGAGTCAAAAGCATAATAAATATGAGCTTTCCCATGCGCCTATGAGAACCTTAAATGCTATCTGTTACATAGCGGTCAGTGAATGAATATATGGAAGACAAATGAGGCTTGTGCTAGGCTTAACTTCGAAAGCACAAAGCACAATTTATGTTTCCTTTTTTCTTTTTTTTAAAGATTTATTTATTTGTTTGAAAGTCAGAGTTACACAGAGAGGAGAGACAGAGAGAGTGAGGTCTTCCATCCGTTGGTTTACTCCCCAATTGGCTGCAATGGCCAGAGCTGCGCTGATCCAAAGCCAGGAGCTGCTTCTGGATCTCCCACATAGATACAGGGGCCCAAGGACTTGGGCCACCTTCTACTGCTTTCCCAGGCCATAGCAGAGAGCTGGATGGAAGTGGAGCAGCTGGGTCTTGAACCAGCGCCCATGTGGGATGCCGGGGTGATAACCCGCTGTGCCACAGCACCGGCCCCAGTGCTTAATTTTTTCTAGGCACTTTATTGATTCATTCACAGTGACTGTTTTGCTTTTACAACTTGGCCTTCTCAGCCCAAAAACTTTGTTACATTGGGTCCATGTTGCAGAAAACTTTGAGTCAAGTTTACTCTTCAATTTAGCCTTTATTTAAACCTAAGGCATATGTCTAGTTTATTATTTATTGTGATAAAAATTAAAAACTGAAGCATAAACTGCTCCATATTTGCTTTCCATACAGCCCACTTGAATGAAAGCTGCACTTACTGTACTCTGCTTTCTCTCCAGAGAGCACTGTCTACACAGCACAGAGAGTGAGTGAGTATCCTCTGGATTTGTGCAGTGTGCAGTACTGTCTTCCACCCATCTCCCCCATTCCATTCTCTGCCCGTCTTTCCCTAATCAGAAAGAGTCACCTGGCTCTGACTGCTCTGCGTCTGATGTATACGGCCTTGCAGGTGCCCGGCTTCTTCGGTTCTCTGTTCTTGAAGGCCTCATCCCACAGACTGCAACGGTTACTCATGTCATTAGCCTGAAGACTTCCTGCAGCCCCGAGTTCTTATCAGGGTTTGTCTTCCCTGAGATCAAATAGTCTCCTTTGTGACTGTTTGAACACTAGGGAGTCCATCAAAACTGTTTTGGAATGGCTGTATATGATGAAAACTTGCTAAGGCCCACAAGACAGGTGGTGCCAGCTCTGCCGGTGTCTGTGATGATGGGGCAAGGTTGGGTTTTGAGTGAAACTTGGGACAGAGCTGAGCACGGAGATTCTGTCGGAATAGAAAACACAGTCTGCGTTTGCCCATCAGAAACTTCCTACGAGTGTGTCCTTTATGTCGATGTCTTAGAGTGAGGCTGGTTTACCCAGACTCCTGCTGCAGCTCTGCTCTTTTTTCCCTAATGCATGTGCCGGATGAGGCAAGGTCAAAGTCAAAATCAAAACTCCAACACTCATGGATTCTTGGAACTGAAAACACTTGAGAGATTTCCTAGTACCATCATCTCATCTTCAAACCAGGATGACCACTGGTTGACTTGTGTATACGCCCGTGCACCCACACACACACACACACACAAGGATACTGCAAAACATTCAAGGAAAATGTAATGAAAAGAGAAGTTTATTTTATGGGAAATAATCTTTGGAATCCACGCATAGTGTTTTTCCTATCACACGTTTGCCATGAAATTTTGACAACCCCACATGTATGTGGATTTCAAAAATTTTTGCACCCAAATGAACTTGTCTTTTAATTTCATTTCCATGAGCTTTTTGCAATGTCCTCAGATATTTAGTTTTATATATATAATCAACCACTTTACTCATAATAATGAGCAGTGAATGAATGATAATTACTTCATATACATTTACACTTTACATAAACATCATTTGATGTGAGTCCAAAGATATTTCTAAATGTGGTGAAATTAGCTCTTCTTCTAAACGTTCACAGGTCTTGTTGTGTGCGTGTTGTGTGTGTGCACGTGTTGTTTGTTTCATGTGTGTGTGTGTGTGTTGTGTGTCTACAAGAACGCGGGAAGGAGGAGATTACGGATTACCACCCAGTAGACTGATGGGAGTAGTCAAACTGTGGAAGGATTTCCAGCTCTGTGTGGAATTCTGGCTGGCGGCTTCTTCACTCTAAAGGCTGTTTTGTTTTGTGAAGCAGTTTCTTATCACGTTTATTTATTATTCCTCAAAGGGAGGCCAGGAAGCAGACTGCCTTATTGCCATTCTCATGTTAACATGCGAGAAAACTGAGTTCCCGAAGAGCTTGACATGCTCTTCCTGGAAACAGATGCTTAAAATAACTCAGGAGACCCGGCTGGCTCTGTGTCGCTCAGCTCCAAAGCTCATTTAGGTCTCTCTTTTCCAGCCCTAGGGCCATTCACGCCGATGAAAATGATGTCACTTGGAAACCCCCCGAATCAAGGATTATTTAAAAAATTCCCATGGGACATTGATTGGGTCTTATCACCTTATGTCCATTTCTTTCTCTCTCTCTCTTTTTTTTTTAAGATTTATTTATTTATTTATTCGAAAGGCAGAGTTACAGAGAGGCAGAGAGGGAAAGAGGTCTTCCATCTGCTGGTTCACTCCTCCTTTGGCTGCAATGGCCAGAGCTGTGCTAATCCAAAGCCAGGAGCTTCTTCCAGGTCTCCCATGCAGGTGCAGGGGCCCAAGGACGTGGGCCATTTTGTGCTGCTTTCCCAGGCCTTAGCAGAGAGCTGGACTGGAAGTGGTGCAGTTGGGACTTGAACCGGTACCTATATGGGATGTTGGCACTGCAGGCAGTGGCTTTAGCCACTACACCACAGCATCGGCCCCCTTATGGCCATTTCTGAATGGAAAAATAGCACCTCTGAGATTCTGTGTGTCTTACCAACTAGGGCCCCATGACGCCTACGCATGCTACAGCCCCAAAGTGCTTTGCCATTATATTAAGGCTACCAGTGGTGCCCTCCATCAGCTTTGCATCTACAAACATACCAGTGAGAGAAACGTTGGTCCACACGTATTTATTGAAGCACTCTATTTGAGCACCACAAAGATAATGATAAGAAGATAGAGGTTCCTCTGTCTTTAAGAAGGTAGATACTGCTCAGAGGCCGTTGTAAGAGAAGGGGATAAATGCGGTTGTATTGGAAGTCCACTCTGTTGTGGGCTAGAAGGGGCACTCACCACAGACACCGTGGGCGAAGACCGGGGAATCAAGCTGGACACAGGTATGGAGGAACAGCGTTCAAGGCAGAGAGAACAGTCCCTGGGCACAGCTCAGGCGTGTGGAGGGCAGGGCGGGGATGGAGGAGGGGTCTGGAGGAGTCATCTACTGATGTTACAGACTGGCCTTGTAAATTCTTTTCGGGTGACTTTACTTGTGAGTCATTCATTCATTCATTTACCATGTGCCTAGAACTAGTGTTGGTCATGAAGCAATGAATTAAAGCAAACAAGCAAAAGCACGTCCTCTAGGGGCTTCCACTTTCACAAAGAGTGGACAGAGGTCAAGGAAAAGTGACTGCGTGGAAAGCGAAGCATGTCGTGTGGTGAGAACAACCGGGATGGTCCTCGTCGCCTGCCGGCTCAGGGAGGCCTTGCAGGTGGGGTTAGCATTCAGCAGGGAGCTCAGGAAGTGCAGGAAGGAGCCATGCAACCCTCGGGGCAGAAGGGACAGCACCCAGCAAGGGCCTGAGCCACAGTGCGCTCCTTAGGTGGCAGGGGGCGCTAGAGGTCACTCTGGCTGGAGCGCAGGAAGAGAGGCCAGGAGCTAGTACTCAAACAGTATTTTTCACTTTGTGTTTCTATGTGGGTGCAAACTGTTCAAACCTTTACTTAATATATGCTAAACTGATCTTCTGTATATAAAGAGAATTGAAAATGAATCTTGATGTGAATGGAAGGGGGGAGGGAGCGGGAAAGGGGAGGGTTGCGGGTGGGAGGGAAGTTATGGGGGGGGAAGCCATTGTAATCCATAAACTGTACTTTGGAAATTTATATTCATTAAATAAAAGTTAAAAAAAAAAAAAAAGAGGCCAGGAGCGGAAGGAGATGCAGCCCCAGAGCGGAGAGACAAGGTCACAGGGAGGTGTGTAGGGGTCGATCCTGAGTGTGGTGGAAACCGAGGAAGGTAGCTGGCTACAGAAAAGAATGGATGGGGGGTGGGGAGGAAGAGCGATTAGGGAGACTAGTTTATTGCAGAAACCCAGATAAGCAGCAACTGTGGCTTAAGCAAGACTTAGAGGCAGAGGGAAAAGGAAAAAATGGAAGAATGCTGAGGGCCCTATCTCTTGGCTCCCAAATACGTTTAACATAACTTACACTCTGGCTACAGTTTTCCCTATTAAAGTATCTCTTTTGAGATTCAAGAATTGAAGATCCAACAAGAGTATTTCAAAAAGCTCATGGAACATGGAATTAAACGATAAGTTTATCTTGATGCAAACCTTTTTTTTGAAATCTATACATACAGGAGGTCTTCAAAAAGTTCATGGAAAATGTGTATTATGTAATAACTAAGTAAGAATCTCAAAATTTTAGGAACACAATAAACTAATCTAAAAATTTAAGCCTGTTTTCCAAGGAGTTTTGAAGTGCCCATGCATTAAGGCAGAGTCTGTGTTTGTGTTTAGATCTTAAAAGCGTAATGTTTAGCAAGAAAGACAAGAAGCAGAGTGGTATGATGAACAATACTGTTCACATAGATTAAAGATGCATGCACACAAGACGCAGAAAGTTGGAAGAAGACATGCCATACAAAAATGTACAAAGGGGCCGGCGCTGTGGTATAGCGGGTAAAGCTGCCTCCTGCACTGCCAGCATCCCATATGAGCGCCGGTTCGTGTCCCAGCTGCTCCACTTCCAATCCAGCTCTCTGTTATGGCCTGGGAAAGCAGTAGAAGATGGCCCAAGTACTTGGGAGCCTGCACCTGTGTGGGATACCTGAAGGAAGCTCCTGGCTCCTGACTTCAGATCAGTGCAGCTCCATCCACTGCGGCCAACTGGGGAGTGAACCAGTGGATGGAAGATCTCTCTCTCTCTCTCTCTCCGTGCCTCTCCTTCTCTCTCTGTATAACTCTGACTTTCAAATAAATAAATCTTTAAAAAAAAGTACGAAGAAAAAGATAGGACAGCTGCCTATGGTGAGGATTAGCAAGGTGGGGATTCGTAAGGGGATGTTATAAAAACCAAACAAAAAGAAAAGAAACAAATATCTAGAATGTAATTTTTGTTTTATTAGAGAGAGAGACTTTGTTGTCATTTGCTGGTTTACTCCTCAAATGCCTGAAACCTCTGGAATTGAGCCAGGCTGAAGCCGAGCCCCAGGAACCCAGTCCAGGTCTCCCGTGTGGGTGGCTGGACTCAGCTATTTCAGCCACACCTGCTGCCTCTCGGGTATGCACTGGGAGCAGAGCTGGGAATTGAACCCAGGCATTCCACAGTGGGATGTAAGCATAGAACTACTAGGCCAAATATCCGCCCAGGTTTTTTTTTTCTTTTTTGGACAGAACAAAACACTAAACATTTTTGAGCATTAGCAACTCAGTGCTAAACGGATAGTTGGTCTAGTTCAGAACAGGCCTCTAAGTGGACAACTCTTGGAATAGTCAAGCTGTGACAGTGAGTGGGAAGAGGGAGGAACACAAGATAAATCGTGCCAGGGAAGTAGGGTATCATGGGATCAGTTCAGGATAAGGTCTTTAGGGCATAAAAAAGTGAGAGAAGCGGAATTCCAAAAACAAGTTTCATATCCATTTATATCTAAACCTGGCTTGGGGTGAAGTTTTATTTTTGATCCTTCCTACCCTATATTCCCTGCCCCAAACTAGTTTTCCCAAAGATATCCTTTTCTAACATTTATAAAAAAAAAAAAAAAACAAGCTGTAGTGTTTTTCTTTCTGAATTCAATGGAATTTCTTTGGAATGACAAGTATCAGAAAAAGTTCTGTGGCTACTGAAACCACCATCCCATAATCTACTGAGGTTCAGGGCCTCATAGAAAAAAAAATCACAGTCAATTACTTTAGAGATAAAAGTGGCAGCCAGGAGGTACCTTGGGTTTCGTGTCAGTTGCGTGCTGATGCTAATAATCAACTTGAAGTTAAGTACTTCTTCGTTAATCTGTTTGATCTTCATCTCAACTCTGTGAGGCAACACTTACAGATGAGGAAAGTAAAACTCGCAGAGATGAAGTGACTTGTTCCAGTTGTTCAACTTGTAATCTGTACTTTTTCTGTGTGCTGGAGCCCTTACTGTGTTCTGAGGTCAGATTCTTTAAAAAAAAATATTTATGTGTGAGACCAAGAGGGAACTCTCCTGGGCTGATTCACTCCCCAGATGCTGCCACGGGCCCCAGCTGAGCCCGAGGCTGGGAGGCAGGAGCTGAGTCTGATTCTCATGAGGGCAGCGGGGACCAGTCACTGGGGTCATCACTTTCCAGTGTCTCATTAGTAGGAAGCTGGAGTCAGGAGTGGAGCCTGTGTGAGTGTAGGCATTCTTATATGTGACGTAGATGTCTTAATCCACGTCTTAACTGCTAGGTCAAGTGCATCCTCCATGAATGTCAGATTCTTAACCTATCTTTGCCCCCAGTCATTGAACATTGTATTTGCCAATTAACTTTAGGAGAACACACAAGGGAAAAGCGATATAACACGGGTGACAAACTTTGTTGGAAAAGTGCTAAAGAAATATTTTTTGCTATTTGTTTTTGTTTGTTATTATTTTGGAAGTATTTGCAGCCAGGTCTTTGCAGCTTATAAACCGTCTTAAACGGATGGAATTTAGAAGGGGTCTGGGAACGTCTCGGCTGGAACCCCCCACCCCCACCCCCGCTCCCGGCAGGCACACTTCCGTGTGAGTTTCCCATGTGTGGAGGCCAGTGCTGGGTGAGAGATCACTGTATCTATGAGCTGGACCTTTGGCCCCAAATCCAGCGTATCCCCGGAGTGAGCTGATTTAACTGCAGTTGAATCTATAATTGAATCTTGGATCATATCACTCCACTGAACAAGAAAATCTAAAGCCCACCAGCCAGCAAAGTGAAGACAAAGTATATGAAGAAGGAAAGGAGCTAAAAACAGGGATTAGGTATTTGCTAGCTGATGTCACTCCAGCTCTCCTCAGTGCTCCAGTTTGGTCAAGGTAGAGAATCTGACTCCAGATGAAATATTCTTAAGGATGCAGGGGTGGGAAAGGTTTTTTCCTCCAAGGGCCATTTATAGATTTCTAACATTGTTTGCAGGCCATACAAAATTATCAACTTAAAAAGAAGTCTACTTTAAATTTATTGAATTTGAGTCCTGCCTGCAGCTGCCTTGGCAGGCCCAAGACCGAATGATTCTGCAGGCCTTATAAGGCCCACGGGCTGGACGTTCCGCACCCCCTACCCTGCCCACTGCACCTTAGCACCTAGATATAGACCATTCTCCTAGAACTTGGCCCATCTCTGCCGTTGGCTTTCTCTGGGGAAGGGGACAGGTGGTAGAAGCCTGGATAGGAGAGTGGCTGCAAACTTTCCTAGCTCATAGTTCTCAATGTAAGAAGAATTCCAGCATTTGGGAGTGAGGTGAGGAAGCTGAAATTCTCGGAAGTCGATTTATTCCATAGCCATTTGAGTGAGGCATTATACCGGGTGCTGATACACAGAGCCTCGTATTTGTTCATCTACATCTATAGCTGTACATCTGTACCTATACCAGTACCTATATTGATCTACCTCTTGAGAAAGAGAGAGAGAGGAGGGAGAGGGAGAGAGAGAGGGAGGGAGAGGGGGAGAGGGGGAGAGGGGGAGAGGAGGAGAGGGGGAGGGGGGAGAGGGAGGGGGAGAGAGATACACTCCGGAGAATCAAAGTAAATGAAAAATTCCCAAAAAGTATCCATTCAACAGGTTGACTTAGAGATACCCAAGAGATCGATTCCTACAGAACTCCTGGAGATACTCCCTTAAAAACGGCACCTGGATGTGAGATCTGTACGTTGAACAACAGCCATGTCGATGGCAGACAAAGAGAAGGCTGATGTTTCGGAGCTTTGGGAGGAAGACGGCACTCGTATTTCTCCAATACCATTTAGGGATAAGTTCTCCCAGCAACGTCTCCCAGAAGTGTCCCCCTGGATGTGGAGTCTGTCAGCCAGCCGGATCTTTAGAACCAGCCCTCCAAACTGGCATTGCCTTGGACTTGGGGTCAGACCTTTCCAAACACCCCCGTCCTTCTTGGTTCAGGACACCTTCTCAGGACATGTTTCCCACTTTGTTACTTCATTGGCCCTCTGGTTTATCAGCCAGCCTTCAGCCCACATGTTTGTTATTGTTAAAGCAACCACTCCCCTCCCTTTCAGAAGAACCATGTGAGCAAAGTGTCCCCAAAAGTCCATACATGGACACTTCTGTTTGTGGTATGCCTGGTATCTGCGAGCATGTGGGAGGCCTGTGTCTTTGGTTCCCCACCCCCAGCCACCTGCACCTCTTAATTAGGGTAGCAACAAGATGCAAGGATTTCTGGCCTAGACCCAAATCCACACTCACCATTCCCCAGGCATTGATTTGCATTCTCAGTTTTGGTCCTGGCTTTGTGTACAGTTGTGCATGAATAATTTTTGTCAAGATGTCAATTTTTTGTTTGCATCTTAAAAAAAATTCTGGCTCAATAAGAAGGGAGAGGAAAAGATAATAGAAAGGCGTATGATATATTGCTCTTGATTTATCAATAGCTTGATTTATCAATAGCTCCTGTTTTCACAGGTAGTGAGTCTGCCTTGTGTACTGTTATGTCCCTATGTCCTAACAGAGTTGACAACACATAACAGACATTCAAGAAATATTTGCTAATTATTAATTAAGCTGATTCATTTTTATTAATCAGCCAAGAGTTAGCCAACTATTCATTAACTAGCCATTGATTAATGAGTCTAGTTAGGGAAATAGATATATCTAAATACAATCAAATCAAATAATTCAAGTTCAGTCAATGATTAAGTGAAAATTGGTGGGTCTGACGGCACTTCTTGGGTTCTAGGTGGTTCAGGGAGAGTTAAGGGCTGAGCACTGGGGTCTGAGCGGTGGGTTGTAGACAGGGCTGGAGCTGGTGCCAGCTGGAAGTGCCTCAGGCAGGTGTGAATGGGCCAGGAATCAAGGCTGACGCCACAGAGGCAGGGGTGACACCTGACGAGGGGAGGGCTGGTGCTGAGCGGAGCAGAGGGAGGAGACACTGTGTTGGGAACCACAGGAAAGCAAAGCAGAGGGCTGACTGCAAGGCGCCTTAAAATGCTCAGCCAAGCTTTGCCTTGTTCTCCCGGTACCACGAGGATCCGGAAGGATCTGAGCAAAGCCATTCATTCATGACGAAAGCAAAGGTCAGTGCTAAATGTGCGTATTATGTGTCCTATCTCTAGCAGTACGTGGTGGACACCAGTGTTTCGGAGTAGCAGGTGAAGCCACCAATTGCAATGCCAGCATCCCATATCTGAGTGCTGGTTCAAATCCCGACTGCTCTGCTACCGATGCAGCTTCCTAGTTGTGTGCCTAGGAAGGCGATGGAAGATGGCCCAGTGCTTGGGCCCCTGCCCACCCATGCACGAGATCAGGATGAAGTTCCTGTTCCCTGGCTTTCACTTGGTCCAGCCCCGGCCATTGTGGCCTTCTGGGGGATGAACCAGAGAATGCAAGATCTCTTTCTCTCTCTGCCCTTCCCTCTCCCTGTCACTCTGCTTTTCAAATAAATAAAATAAACCTTTAAAAAGAGCCAACTGTTAAAAGATGAGAACGGGGCTGGAGCTGTGGTGCAGCGGGTTAATGCCCTGGCCTGAAGCACAGGCATCCCATATGGGCGCCGGTTCGAGACCCAGCTGCTCCACTTCCAATCCAGCTTTCTGTTATGGCCTGGGAAAGCAGTAGAAAATGGCCCAAATCCTTGGGCCCCTGCACCCATGTGGGAGACCCGGAAGAAGCTCCTGGCTTCTGACTTCAGATCAGTGCAGCTCTGGCCATTGTGGCCAACTGGGGAGTGAACCATCGGATGGAAGACCTCTCTCCTCTCCCCTCCCCTCCCCTTCCCTCCCATCTTTCAAATAAATAAATCATAAAAAAAAAGATGAGAACAAGAGTTTTTAAAAAAACCTACAAAGATAGAAATTACTTCTCAATCCTACATTGTGTGGGATGACCCTCACTGTATAGAATTGTTATGAAAACCCTTGCCCCACGTCTTTAGTGCACATACAAGATTCCACGTGTGTCTGCCAGCAACAGGCAAACCCTTTTAGTGGGAAGGGCAGGCAGAATGCCTTTGTATTCTTGGGACTAAGCTTCAGTTCAGAGAAGGCATTTCACAATAAATGACATTCAGTTTACAGAGTGACTATATACTGTATATATGATATACTATGAACTCTGTACTTTTAATCTCCTTTAACTCTTCCATCTGCCCTGTGAAGTAGTATGATTGGTCTCAGAGAGAGATCAGACTTGGACATGGGATGAATATCTCCGACTGGAAAATTCAAGTTGGCCAGAGAGGTAGGACAAGATGCCCGATGCTGGTGTCAGGAGCTGTCGAAGACAAAGAGCGAACCAAGAGCAGTTATGGAGCATGGGGGTAGGGCTGCCAAAAGGCTCAGCTACCCACGGATCTCGGACAGAACCGCTCAGGACAGGGAAGGAGGCTGAAACACAACAGCCAGGGCCCAGGAAGTGAGGTCAGAGAAGACGGGCCAGGGGCTGCACCAGAGCTCCTCATGTGGAGAGAGATGACACCAAAAAGAGAAAAGAAACAAGGATAAATCAAAGGCAGGTTTCCCTCAAGCCTTAGACAGATTCATAGACGGGCGAGAAGGTGGGCGTGAGTGGCACTGTGAAGGCTTGGAATGAGGAGAGAAGGCAGGGTGCAAAGATCTCAGTCTCTCTTCTCCTCTCTCTCCTCTCTCTTCTCTCTCTCTCTCTCTCTCCCTCTGATATAAAATGATCAGCCTGTCCAGCTAAGCTCGATTAGCAGATACATCCACATTACACTGTTAGTTTGGCCCAAACAACCCTATTTCCCAGTCATTAACAAACTCAGCAATCTCTTTGAAGATATGCTTTCTTTTCAGATGTTAAAAATAGTCATTTCCCCCTTCCCCAAGAGGAATAATTGCCTTCTTTTCTCCCCAGTGGCAGTCTTGATAGGCCAAAGCTACAGAACCTCACCCAAAATAGACTGAATATTTCAAATGTTTTCTTATTTGCACCCCTCACAAGTATGCCTGCAATGCAAAGCCAATTATGAGATTGGATTTTTTTTCCCCCTGTAATGAGTGAAGGATGTGTTTTCTGGCTGGGAGGGGAGGCCAGGTCTTACCATATGGCCTTGGTGAAGTGTGGATGGGAAGAGGAAGCCGGTACGGCTGTGTAGACACGTGTGTGCAGAGTCGGAGGTCTCTTTTAGGACTCACCATCCTGGCGCCCATCTGGTGTGCGTGTCAGCACTGTCCCTTTGGGGTGGAAGCTTGCCCAAGATGCTTGCCCAAAGATGCGCAGATGCTGAGTGAGTGAATGAATGGAGGAGCGAATGAATGAATGAGCTCTGTGTATGGTTCCAGTCCCAGCTCTGAGTGAGGCAGCCATCCACCAGAGACCGGAAGCGATCTCCCATAGAGGGCGCTCTTGCAGGGTAGAGCAGATCTGGGAGTGGGCATGGTGGGTGGAAGCCACAGAGACCTCTAGTTACCGGGTCTAGCTCAAGCCGTAAGGAGACAGAGGTTTCCTGGGGGGAACAGGCCAGTGCTATTCTGTGAAGGTGGGAAAAGGCAGCGTTTCTCTCATGTGCTCTCTCACACCTAATCACCCCCTCTTTCCGTTCCATCGAGTGCTCACCTTGGCCCAGACAACTGAGGTTCTCTTCTTCTTCCACCTGGTGCTGCCAGAGACTGGTCCCATCCGGAGAGCTCAGTGCAGGCTCTCACTGCATCGGCACCCTGTTCATAAAGTGCCTGGCATCCAGGTGCCAAGACGGGCTACGGCTTAGGAGTTAGCTCTTCAAGAGTAACTACTGGTGTTTTCCATCAACGCTTTCATACAAGCGTGTGAGCACAGTGAGGCCTTCATGGTTGGGGCAGGTCCATCTCTTGCCTGCTCTGAGGACAAAGAACAGACAAAGAAGGGTGGTGGCTTTGTGCAGTGTCACAGACCCAATCAGATACAATGCCCTGGGGAGAGAGTGTCTCATCTATATAACAGTAATTATCAAACTGTTCCCTGTAAATACAGACAGATGGTATGTGTCAATTCAAAATAAAAAGTAAAAACAACAAAATTCCAGAAGATTAGGGATACTACAACCAAAGCTGCTGTACCTACTCTGAAGAATCAACAGGCATAATTTTTTTATACTTGCTTCAGATCTTCTACACGTTGCAGATTCTTTTAAAATTCCTTAGGTTTAAAAAATTGATCTGAGTCACAGAGAGATGGTGATTAGTACTGTTCTCCTCACTCCTTCTTTGGAGACAACCACTCTCTTGAATTGGCTGTGGTTCTGTTCTACTCCTACACTATCGAGATTAGTTCAGGGGCCAGCGTTGTGCTGTAATGGGTAAAGCCATTGCCTATGACATCAGCATCCCATATCAGAAAGCCAGTTCGAGTCCCGGCTGCACCATTTCTGATCCAGTTCCCTGCTAATGCACCTGGGAAAGCAACAGAGGACGTCCCAAGTCCATGGGCCCCTGCACCCATGTGAGAGACCTGGAAGAAGCTCCTGGGTTCGGCCTGGCCCAGCCCTGGCTGTTGTGGCCATTTGGGAAGTAAAGCAGCGGATGGAAGATCTGTCTCTGACACTCACTCTCTCTCTCTCTCTCTCTCTCTCTCTCTCTGTCTCTTTCTCTTTCTCTTTCTCTCTAACTCTTTGCATTGTAGAAAAAGAAAGAGTTCATACAAACAGAGTCATTCCAATTACAACTTGCTTTTTTGTTTGTTTAACTTAACATAATTATTGAGATCCAACTCGTTCATTTTATCCAGTATGTAATACCACCGTAGTTAATGTAGCCTCTCCCAGCCCATTGCTGTTGGATTTCCCAGGGGTTCTATGGCTACAGATACTGCTCTAATGAGCTTCCGTCATGTGTCGCTCTGTGAGAGTGTGAAGTTTACCAAGAAATCAATCCAGAGGTGGATCGCTGGGTGATTCCAGATCACTCTAGAAGAGAATTACCAATTTGCTTTCTTTTTTTTCAGTTTAGGAGAAAAAGATTTTTTTATATAATTTCCTTTGTATAAAAATATACTTGAGGCCGGCGCCACGGCTCACTAGGCTAATCCTCCGCCTTGTGGCGCCGGCACCCCGGGTTCCAGTCCCGGTTGGGGCGCCAGATTCTGTCCCAGTTGCCCCTCTTCCAGGCCAGCTCTCTGCTGTGGCCCGGGAGTGCAGTGGAGGATGGCCCAAGTGCTTGGGCCCTGCACCCCATGGGAGACCAGGAGAAGTACCTGGCTCCTGCCTTCGGATCAGCGCGGTGCGCTGGCCGCAGCACACCGGCCGCGGCGGCCATTGGAGGGTGAACCAACGGCAAAAGGAAGACCTTTCTCTCTGTCTCTCTCTCTCTCTCTCACTGTCCACTCTGCCTGTCAAAAAAAAAAAAATATATATATATATATACACACTTGAATGATACAATTATTACCTAAAGGGGGAGAATTAAAAAATAATTATATTGATTGAGCTGTATTTTGTGTAAGATTTCACACCTCATATTTTTTCTATTATAATTCATCATATCTGTTGGTAATCTATCCAAGAAACACTGTCTTTTGGGAGCAGAATGTAAGGTGTTAGATACAGACACAGAATATAAAAGTAAAATCACAATCATTTTAAAAAGTCTTATTTTTGTTTAAAAAATTCTAAGAAAAATGTTAGGTATTTCAGGAACAGTTTTCTCTGGCCTCCTTTTAAGTACCTGGAGGTGTTTCCTCCTTTTTTTTTTTTTTTAACCAATTTGATTTCTTATGCAAAAAATGTATGAGGATGTACTTTTGCAAGTCATCAATGCATCTGCTTTTGCAGGGCAAACTTTTTTTTTTGTTTTTTGAAGTCAATCTGGTGAGTGTGATCTAGGATCTCTGCTTTAACTTGCGTTTTCCTGGTTACTATCCAGGTTGACTAGTACATCAAAGGTTTTTGCCTTTTTAGTTTTCTCGTATGCAGCTTGCTGTATCCCATGCCCATTTTTTAAAAAGATTTATTTATTTGAAAGTCAGAGTTGAGAGAGAGAGGGAGAGAGGGAGAGGGAGAAGGAAGTCTTCCATCCTCTGGTTCACTCCCCAAATAGCCTCAACGGTTGGAGCTGCACTGATCAGGAGCCAGGAGCCAGGAGCTTCTTCCAGGTCTCCCATGCAGGTGCAGGGGCCCAAGGACTTGGGCCATCTTCTACTGCTTTCCCAGGCCATAGCAGAGAGCTGGATCGCAAGTGGAGCAGCTGGGACTTGAACCTGCACCCATATGAGATGCCAGCGCTTCAGGCCAGGACATTAACCCGCTGCGTCACAGCGCCGGCCCCTCCCATGCCCATTTTCTTATTGGGTTGTTTTCCTTCTCTTGGTCAATTGGCTTGTAGACTTTCTTTGATATTTTAAACTCTAGTCCTTTATTTTATACTTCATAACTTTTCTATTGGCTGATTTATATTTGGTGGTTTTGTTGAGTAAAAATTTTTACCTCTTGATGTAATGAAATGTTTTGGTTAAGTCTGTTTTAATTTCAATTAATTTATTTTTTACTTTTTTGAAAGGCAGGTAGACAGACAAGATCTTCCATCAGCTGGCTTACTCTCCAAATGCCCACACAGCCAGGGCTGGGCCAGGCCAAAACCAGCAGCCAGAACGTAATTTGGGTCTCAAGTGGATGGCAGAGCCCAATGACTTGAGCGATCACCCTCTGTCTCCCAGGGTGTGCATTAGCAGGAAACAAGAGCTGAAAACAGAGCTGGGATTTGAACCCAGGCACTGTGGTATGGGGTACGGGAACCCTAAGCAGTGAGTTAGCAGCTGCACCAACACTTGCCCCTCATTCTTCCTTACATTATTACATCCTTACATAAGTTAGCCTCTCCTTTGTTTAAAAAAAAAAAAAAAAAAGGAGTGGGGAATACAGCAAATGCTCGGTTGCTTTCAACAAGAAGCATTTATCTGTTGGTTTGCACAAGGCCTGGGGAAGCAGTGACTCTGCTGGTCTTCGCTGGGCTCCCAGGCCCAGCCCCGCTGCTCCCTGTGTCTTGGAAGCCACGCTGTAAAGGAGCCACTATCTGGGATGTATTCGCTTCCCGTGTTGCTGTAACAAATTAGCACTAACTGGGTGGCTTACAACAGCAGACATCTATTCTCACACAGCTCTAGAGGCCAGGAATCCACAGGCAAGGTGCTGACAGGGTTGTCGGCTTTTTCTGGAGGCCCCAGGGGGGGATCTGTTCCATGCTGCCGTTCTAGCTTCCGGTGGCCACTGGCAATCAATAGCATTCTTTGGCCTGTGGAAGTCTCACTCCAGTCTCGGTGTCTGTTCACAACCCCTTCTTCTTAAACCTCCCTCTGTCTTTCCGTTCTTATAAGGCCACTTGTCATTGGTAATGCAGCATGACCTTATCTCAAGATCCTAATTACATCTGGAAAGATCTTAATTCCAAAATAGGTCCTATTCACAGTTCAGGGTGATTGTATCACTCAGGGGGCGGGGCCCCTTGAACCCCCTCCATGGCACGCTGTTATCCTGGAAAAGGAGACGTCTCAGCTGGAAGCCTCTCCAAGCCCATCATCGCTTCTGGCCACATTGCCCCGGACGAAGCAAATCACACGGTCAAGTCCACCTACTGCAAAGCACTGCAAAGACACGTGGCGGAGAAGATGAGCGCTCATTCCATCAGAGAGGAAGCAGATGGTTTGCAATGAGAATGCAGCCTACCAAAAGCTATGTGGTTTTAAAGGTCAAATAACAGCGGTGACTTTCAGCAAAGTGCAAGTGTCTCCCGTCCCGCTCATTCCGAGAGCCGATCCTGCCCCTAAGCAGTGGCTCCTCGCTGCCTCTCAGTTCCCCGCTTTGGGCTCCAAATGTTGGGGTGTCAGCTCCCACAGCTCTGCGCCTCCAGGAAACTCCTGGTCCTGTAAGCTGGTGACTGTCACGTGTGCTCCTGAGGCCTGCACCCTTCTCTCCCTGAACTCCAGATTTGTCCACCCACTACCCATCCTCCCTCCCACTTGGATGCCTACAGTCACGTCAACACAAGCCTAAAGCATGTCTTTTGTGACTCCCTCCTGGGGGCCCCGTTCCATTCAGTAATATTACAGGTCACTTGGGTATTCAGACCTTAAAAAAAAGGGGACAAGATTGTTTTCTTCTTTTCACATCCTCACATGTCTCACATCCTCACATCCCTCATTTAAACCTCATTTAAGTGATTCTTGGTGTACCCCGAACTCAAGACACTGTCAGTCTCTGAGCCACTGCTGCCCTGGTTCAAGCCAGCACCTCTTGCCTTTGAGGGCCAATAATGTCTTCCTGACTCTCCTCTTGCAACCTTGCACCTGTTCTGTGCAGGGTAGCCAGGCTGTTTTTTCTCCTGGTTCAGGATCTTCTAATAACCTTCGATCTTCCCTAGACCAGACCCAAAGCCCTGACCCCAGCTAAAGGACTTGAATGATCTGTTCCGGCCATTGGCCATCACTTATTCCTAATTACTCCAGAGCCTTTGCTATTCTTTTTTTTTTTTTTTTTTTTTTTTTTTTTTTTTTTTTTTAAGATTTATTTATTTACTTGAAAGAGTTACAGAGAGATCTTCCATCCACTGGTTCACGCCCCAAATGGCCACAACAGCCAGGGCTGGACCAGGCCGAAGCCAGGAGCCAGAAGCTTCTTCTGGGTCTCCCACGTGGGTGCAGGGGCCCAAACACTTGGGCTCTTTTCCATTGCTTTCCCATACACACTAGCAGGGAGCTGGATCGGAAGTGGAGCAGCTGGGACTTGAACCGATGCCCCTGTGGGATGCCGGCACTGCAGACAGCGGCTTTACCCGCTTTGCCACAGCACCAGCCCTCACGCTCCCTGTGCTATTCTTAATATGCATTTGCTGTTCTCGCCATCGGGAATGATTTTCTTCAATATCCTCACGTTGCTCCTGTACTTTATTCATATCTCAATTGAAAAACTTCTTCCAAGAAGACTCCCCTGTTTTGCTCTATTTCTTTCTAGCACTTACCACTGCCTGACATTATGTATCTACAGATTAGTTCATGTGTTCTGTCTCTTGCCATCAAAATGTACATAGCTCACAACACCCAAAACAGGCCCTAGCGTGTTGTAGAAACTCAATAAATATTTAGTCAGTGAGTGAATAAAGGCATGAACTGTTTTGTTGTTCTTTTAGGAATTTGTTGCTTTGCTCCTCAGTAACTTACTAATTTTGCTATTTATGTAGTCTTCAATAGTAGACATCATCTCTTGGTTTCCTACTATACAGAGTATTTCAACCTTTTTTCCACCATCATCCTACTAATATATTGTTTGCCCATTATCCTCTGAATCTAATTATGTCGTCATTGCTTTGGTGAAATCAATACCCAGTATTTACATTATAAGGGCTGTGCAAATGTTCCTCACAGTTGAGCTATGTAGGATCAAATGGTTACTCTTCCTTTCTTAGAAGTTTTTTATTTTTAAAAAATTTATTTATTAGAGAGAGAGAGAGGCAAGGATCTTCCATCTGTTGATTTGCTCCCCCAAACAGCCGCAACATCCGATCTGGATCAGGCTGAATCCAGGAGTTAGGAACTCAATCCTGGTCTCCCACGTGGGTAGCAAGGATCCAACAACTTGAGCCATCACCTGCTGCCTGCAAGAGTATATGTACATCATCAGGAAGCTAGAATCAGGACTCAAACCCAGCACTCTGATATGGGCTGCTGACGTCCCAAGCAGCAGCTGAACCATTGCACCAAACACCTGTCCCTATTCTTCCTTTCTGTACAAATGTTTTGTTGTTGCTGAAATTACAAGGACTTCAGTCTTACATTTACTTATTTTCTATAAGCCTATCACAAATGCTTTCCCCAAGGATGTGTGTGTGTGTGTGTGTGTGTGTGTGTGTTTGTATCTGAATTTTGAAGTCTGCTGCCCCAGTACCTACTGGTTGCTTTGTGAACCAGTTCTATAGCCGTTGTCCTGGAAAGGATTTTCCCCCTCCTCCTGAGATTGCCTTTCACCTCTGTCCTGGATCACAGCCTCTGTCTCCTGACCCTTCCCTCCTGGTTTCTAGTCTCCCGCAGCCTTTCTCCACCCCGACCCGCTCTGGCTGGAGCTCACAACCTCAAGAACGCCTTAGCATCAGAGGGAAGTGTGTTTGTCTCAGTCTGTGTCATGTTGCCACAACTGAATACCTGAGACTGCAGACTTGATGGAGAAGAGGGATATATTTAGTTTACAGCTCCGGAGGCGAGGAAGCCCAAGAGCATGAGGGCCCTGGCACCTGGTTAGTGTCTGGGCAGGGGCTCCTGGCTGAGTCACAACACAGCAAAGGGCGCCACACAGTGAGACAGCGTGGTGCCCAACCCCATCTCTCTTCTTTCCTTACGGAGCCACTAACCCCATCATGGGGCCCTCCAAACACTGTTAACCTAAGAATCTGGACAATTAAGTTTTTCAGGTATGAACAGGTTTTTTTTTTTTTTTTTTTTTTTTTAAGATTTACTTATTTATTTGAAAGTCAGAGTTAGAGAGGGGAGAACAGGACATCTCCCATCTGCTGGTTCACTCCCCAGGTGGCATGGCTGCGCCAGCTGGGGCTAGGCCAGCCTGAAGCCAGGAGCCAGGAGCTTCATCCGGGTCTCCCGCAGGGGTGCAGGGGCCCAAGGACTTAAGCCATCCTCCACTGCTTTCCCAGCCAGGCACATTAGCAGGGAGCTGGAGTGGAAGCGGAAAGCCGGGCTCGAACCAGATCCATATGGGATGCCGGTGCTGAAGACGGAGGCTTAACCCACTGCCTACTACGTCACAGCGCCGGCCCCACATAGGAACTGGTTTAGGATGCTTTTAGACACAGCAATATAGTTCTTTAATTTTTCTGACCCAATGGACTCTGTGAATCTGAAAATTTGTGTTCCTTCATTTGGAGAAATCTTATGTTTATTTTTCCTGTGATAATTTCCTTCTTACTATTTTTTTTCTGTCTTTTTCAGGAACACGCAAGTATAGTATTTTTAATTAACTCTCTAATTTTTTTTATCTGCTCTCTCCCCTTTCCTCCTGTCTTTATCTGCCATTCCTCGAACTGAATTTTTATAAATTCCTACCATACTATTTTTCATGTTACGAGAGTTCCCTATTCTCTGAAAGTGCCCTTTTAAAGTGTCTTTCTCTTGTTCCGTGGGGGCCGTGTCTTTTCTTATCCTACGGAGAACTGTAATGACAGCTTTCTTGAACTGGTGTAGTAATTACAGTTTCCCTGAAGTCTGCGCCCTGTCCTACCCCCCTTTCCTCTGTCTCTTATCTCAGCCGCTCCTTCTAGGGCTGCTCACAGCTGGGCAGGAGGTGTTCAGCCCCGTAAGGGCTGACATTCCAGGGTCCCTCCCAGGCCTGCACTTGGCTTTAGCTTCTCCACCGACAGGCCTGTTTCCCCGGAGTGGAATCCATCCAATTTCCCGCCCGGAGAGGACAAAGCTGGGAGCCTGACGCGATGAGGGGACTGGGGCTGTTTCAGTGTTGAGACAGTCGCTTATGGATCATGGATGGCTGTGCTGGTATCTTGAGTCGAGCCCTCGCCTTTGGAGGACTTGGAATGAGTTTGCAGGGTTGTGTGGGAGGTGGAAGAGGCTCTCTGGGCTTCTGATTATTCCTTGCTAACAGGGGAGATCTTCAGCCAAGCCTGCTTTCTGCTCCACTTCTCACCTCAAGGGGTTCCCAGGGACTTCCCAATCCTGAGGTTATTATTATTTTTTTTTTCCCTCTCTCCTGGGTCTGAGGCTTGACTCAGCTTCTTCCTTGGCTTCTGAAGCCTCAGAGCCAGATGTCAGTTCTCAGGTCTGTTAAATCACTTCCCACCCATCTGTCCATTTTCCGTATTCTAGAATGTGGCCAACACCAGGCCTCCCCTCTGTTCCGGTGCCCTTGGCCTTGTAGGATTTCTTGGTGATTTCCTGCTTCTTTGCTATCTTGTTGGTGAGGGTTTGGGGAAGCAGCAGAGCTTCATGTGTGTTGCTAATTGGATTGGCCATATTTAACCAGATCCCCCGTCTTTTCCTTTGTTAGTTCTCTTTTGTGTTCCATACCTCATGATGAAAATCCTCACCTATCTTCCCCCTAATCATTTCCAAGTTCTGTTTTTTTGTGTGTCTCCAAGTTTCTTGCAGCATGGGGTAGGGATTAAAATATAACTTTATTATAACTTTATTATCTCCACAGAATCTATGTTAAATTCACTATTAATAGAGTAATTCACTCTTTTTTATGATTTGTAATAACTCCTCAATTATTTAAAAAAACTTTGCATGCTTGGGTATATTTTCAGGTTTGCTACTTTATTCTGCTAATCTACAATGTTTATTTTTTTTTAATTTTTTTTTTGACAGAGTGGACAGTGAGAGAGAGAGACAGAGAGAAAGGTCTTCCTTTTCCGTTGGTTCACCCCCCAATGGCCGCTGCGGCTAGCACACCGCGCTAATCTGAAGCCAGGAGCCAGGTGCTTCTCTTGGTCTCCCATGGGGTGCAGGGCCCAAGCACTTGGGCCATCCTCCACTGCACTCCCGGGCCACAGCAGATAGCTGGCCTGGAAGAGGAGCAACCGGGACAGAATCCGGCGCCCCAACCGGGACCAGAACCCGGTGTGCCAGCGCCACAAGGCGGAGGATTAGCCTAGTGAGCCACAGCGCTGGCCTCATTTGGGGATTTTAACTGGAATACTGAGTGTGCAGAATACTTGGAGGGGAATTTACATCTATGAGCTTGAGGTTTGCTGCCTATGAAAATGGTTTATCTGGGGCCAGCGCTGTGGCGCAGTGGGTTAAAGCCCTGACCTGAAGCGCCGGCATCCCATTTGGATGCCAGTTCTAGTCCTGGCTGCTCCTGTTCTGATCCAGCTCTCTGCTATGGCCTGGGAAAGCAGTAGAAGATGGCCCAGGTCCTTGGGTCCCTGCACCCACGTGGGAGACCTGGAAGAAGCTCCTGGCTCCTGGCTTCAGTTTGGCACAGCTCTGGCTGTTGCAACCATCTGGGGAGTGAACCAGCAGATGGAAGACCTCTCTCTCTCTCTTTCTACCTCTCTCTGTAACTCTTTCAAATAAATAAAATAAATCTTTTAAAAAAACGATATATCTCAGCATTTATGCAGGTCTTTTATGTCCTTAAATCAGTTTATAGCTTCCTTGCACATATTTTATTACATTTATTCCCAGGTTATTAACTTCTTATTATGAATAGGGTATTTCCCTATTATATGTAAAAATCAGAGGTGGCTAATCACAGGAATTCTAGGTTTTTAAAAATTTGACTTGTTTCTTTTTATTTTTTTCTGACCTTTAGCAGTTTTCCATATTTATGGGGCACAATGTCGCACATATATGCAAAGTCTAATGGTTGGATCAAGGTAATTGGTATTGCTATCACCTCAGAGATATGTAATTTCTTTGAGAACATTTAGATTCCTATTAGTTATTTTTAAAAATTCAATTACTTGCTGTCAGCCATAGAAATCCTACTGTGCTGTAGAACATTAGAAGTCATTCTTCTGTCCAACCACACCGCAAGGAACTCTGGGCTTTTCTGTACTGAGCTTAGTTGCGAGAATCTAGCTAAGCTCTTATAGTAGTTCCCATAGTTTGTATCTCCTCTTGCATTTCCTACTCAAGTAATCCTATCATAGTAAATAAAGATACTTGTTTTTCTTTCTAATCTCTGGGGTCCTGGTTAAGACCTCCTGTGCATTTTTTAACTGTAGAAGAAATAGTAGTCATTCTTTTCTTTTTATTGGTTATAATCAGAATGCTTTGTACATTTCATCATTAAGTATGTTACAGACTTCTGGCAAATGTCTCTGGTTATGTTTGTAAAGATTTCATTTCTAGTTTCCTAAGAAGTTTTTCTTCCTGTGATTACTAACTTTACCAAGTAGTGTTATTTATTGAAATGATATTTCTATTCTTTGTTCTATCTTCTTTTTGCTTTTACTCTTTTTTAAATGCTGTTTATAAAAAGGGAACAAACAACATGGATTTCATATATACAGTCTTGAGAGCATAATGATACTTCCCGCCCCACCCTCCTTCCCTCTGTTTTGACTTTCAAACTGTTAGTGTTATGTCAACCAATTTTCAGATTTTAAACAATTTCTGTCTTGGTCTTATCTTTTTTGTTGCCCAATTAGATTCAATTTGCGGCTTTTCCCATCCAGGTCCACAAGTGCTCTTAGTCCAAACTCTCTTCTTTTCTCTCTCTCTTTTGTACTTTGTAGTCCAATTTGGATATCGAGATTCTTTCTGGTCTGCTTTTATTGTTTTATAAACTTGAGTGTCTGGAAAGGTTTCATTTGACTGAAATAATATTAAGAAGTATGTTATGTTGCCTTTTAAGTTTCAATTTGGGGGGCGGTGCTGTGGCACAGTGGGTTAAGCTGCTGCCTGCAATGCTAGCATTTGGGGGCTGGTTCGAGTCCCGGCTGCTCCACTTCCAATCCAGCTCCCTGCTAATGTGCCTGGGGAGGCAGCAGAGGATGGCTCAAATGCTTGAACTCCTGTCACCCGTGTGGGAGACCCAAAGGGAGTTCCAGGCTCCTGGCTTCAGGCCAGCGCAACACTCTGGCCATTTTGTGGCCATCTGGGGAGTGAGAGAACAGATAGACAATATTCATTCTCTCTCTCTCTCTCTCTGATTCAAGTAAATAAATCTTAAAAAAAAAAAAAACTTTTAACTGCTCTTATATGCAATAAATTAGATGTTTTAAGCTGAAAGAGTGTGTATTTTTTTCATGAATTATATGAAGTGATTCTAATTTTGAATGAAACAATGTGTGGCCTGTTTTCCCTGCTCGACACATGAGCAAAATCTAATTGCTAGCTACTGAGCTACATGATAGCAGACACTCAGTTGGAACTGAAAAAATAAAACAAATCCAGATATTTCCAAATGTCTCTCTAGGTTTACTGTGGTTCAATTAGGCAGATGTGCCCTGTCATAGAAAAGCTGCTCCTATCTGGGATGATCCAAGTGGGAAATATATTCCACAGAAATTTCCAATAAAAATCTTGTGTATTTGAAGTTTGTGTTTCCACATGGCCTCTGGGAAAAGTAAACTCTATGGAAGTAAAGTTTCCTGTGCAGAGATTGGGCAAAATTTTTGAATATATATATATATATCTTGTTACCTTTTATTCTCTTTTATTTTCTATTCCTGTTTGTTTGAAACAAAATGAAAAAAAAAAAAAGAAGGAATGTGTTCTGTGGCATGGCGTATATATCATGAAATTTGTTCAAGTGTTCTTCTAGCTATGTAGTCTGTCCACAATAAGTCTATTTCCAGATACACAGAGTAAGCTGCATCTTTCTCAACCTCTCTCTATCTGCTATATATGAGGAATCCAGAATTTATCTCAGGAAACATACTTCTTTTTTTCAAAGAAGCATGTTCCAAAAATATTTAGCCACTTATCTTCTAAAAACCATGCAAATGCATGTCTCTTCCCCATTTCCTGTTGATAATATGTCCCCATTTGTCGCACGGCTTTGCCTTCCTCTGGAAGCCAGCACACGTCTGATGCCGTTCGAACAAAGGGCTTTCCTCATCCACACAGGGAGACGGGTGCTTAGCAGAGACTCAGCAGTGGCCATGGGAAAGAGCCGCTTCAAACAGGCACCGTTGCGTCATGGACGACACTGGCTGGAGAGAGCTTGCCCTGATGTCTCTGGGCAGGGGCCATGTCTTCCCCCGGCATCACCAATGGAGTTGTTTTCAGAACTCACGGCTGTGGGATCTCTTAGGTCTTCAAGCTCAGGGGTTTACCAGACCAAGAAATATTTTTTGATCTCAAAATTTGTTCAGATAGGGGATGGCCCCTAGCAGCAAAACTGGCTGGATTCCAAAGGCATGTTTCCAAATAATTTATTTGAGATCGGAAAACGTTTTCCCATAGGAATGATTTTATAAACGGTGGTGTCCCACAGATGCCTGGTTGAGCCAAAGTGTACTTAAATGCAACATTGACTGTACTATTCCCACCAATCATTATTTATTTTGTTTCTCTGGGAAAGTGTGTCCTGAGTTCTAACTTAGGGTGCCTCAAGCTCACCTCTCCCTCTGGCCTGGGAGCCTTCGCTGGAGCTTTCTTGGGGCTGGCAGCAGTAGCGGGATGGGAGGAGCCAGTAGTCTTCCCAAGAGAGAGATGATTGAGGAGAGTCCATCCAGATACCTCCGGGTCACTGGTCCAGTCTGGAGGGCTGAAGAGGGAAGCCACCCACGTGGGTCAGTCACTTCCCAAGCTCTGAATGTGGCACAAAGGTCAGGCACCTTTTCCTAAACAGAGATCATTTCAAAGTCAGATTTTATTTTCAGAAATAGGGCAAGTCTTACATAGTAAAACCCAAGGCGTTCACAAGGCTCTCTTTCTGGAAGATATTTTTCAACTGCTGCTTTAGACTGGTGCAGTGTCTCCAGGGACATGACAATTAGGGGACACAGACCCTGCACCTACCTCTAAGCCTGACAAATAGGAGGTGATCCAAAAAGGATTTTTAAAAATTTATTGAATTAAGTAATCACAGAGTAAATTCTATGCTGAAAAGCACAAGACCACAATTGTCTGCGGGGTAGACCAGTTCCCTGCATTCTACTTCCCGTCTCCTAGCTGGGACCCTCTCACAGCACACGGCCTAGCTGTGAGCGGTGGCTCAGAGCACCTGTGGGAATTCCCGAAAACAGTATGGGCACCTGGGTGAGAATCTGCTTCTGCCTCCAACGGCCCCAGTGCAGGTGTGGGGCCCTCCACACCCTCTGTCGTGCACCAGTAGCTAGCACTACCTCCCCTTTGCCAAAGCTGAGAAAACAAAAGGGCTGGGGCTGGGGCTGGGGCAGGGGGGATGACGTGGAAAACCAGCGAGGGCACCCAAGCCTGCAGGACCCCACCTAGTAGAATTTCTGGCTCGAGGTTTATTCTGGCCAATGTTGGCTGCTCAAGAAAATACAGGGGTTGTATGTGTGTGTGAGTGTGTGTGTGTGAGTGTGTGTGTGGAGCGGGGGAGGGAGGGAGTTGTTTTTAATGTATGTAGACAAAACTTGGAGGACTGTGCCTCTTTCAGGCTAGAGCTGCCTGAAACAGAAGACCTAGGTCTTGTCCATTTCAGGTTTTTAAATTGCACAACGTTTAAATTAATTTTGTACATGCAACTCCTTTGAAAGCAACAATCCTTCCTTTTAGAAAGCCAGCCCACCCCCCAATACACTTATCTACTGCTAACTTTGCACTTGAAAGCTCCATTCGCCTTCTGCGAGTCAGCCTCCTTCTCCAAGAGGAACATTTCTTGCGACTGTTCCTGACAATGGATCCACTTCCAGAGGCCCTGCTAAGGATAACCAAAAAAGGGCATGGAGCAGGCTGGTTTTGGCAAGCGTGCACGAAGTTTCGGAGCTTTTTAGGTCTTGGTTTTTCTGATGAGTGATTTCCTGAGCATGCCTAGGGAATGACAGGCAGCTCCACAGGCAGACGGCATCACCTTGGCCGGGTGTCGTCATTGGCTGCCTATGAGAAAAGCTACAGGACAATGCATACCACCGACTGCGGGCTGTAAACATAGGGGATATGTGTTCACTTAGCATGGACTTCTGGGAGGGGCCAAGGAAGGGCGGGCTGCAGTTTTATTGAATAGAGCAGTGTGCATTAGGCTGCCTGCCTGCCTGCCGGCTGGCTCGCTTGCTGTGCTCCTGCTTAAAGGAAATCGGTCCTCTCTTTGCAGCTCAGTCCCGGGGAAGAAGTTCCAGTCTCGAGGTAAGGCGCAGGGAGCTTGCTTGTTCGCTTCCCGAGGGGGGGGGGGGTGTTTCATCTGCATTCCATGCCGAGGGAGCTGGAGATGCAGGATTGTTCAAGGCAATAAACCATGTACATTCCCGGAGCCAGGCTGGGCTTCCCTGCTCTCTGGAGGTTCCCGGAAGGCAGACAGGATGAGAATGAGAGTGCACGTTTTGTTTCTGGAGTTGGGACGAGCGGAGAGATCACATAGAGATTGATACTCAGGGTGCACTGACAACTTTGATTAAGCTAGACTTTTTTTTTTCTTTAAGGAGAGCTATGTGGGATTGTACCTGATATCCTGATAGCCACAGACCAGTGTTAATAGGCAGGCTGTCCTGCTTTTTACCTCTTTTGTGTCTCTGTGTCTTTTATTACCAAACATTTCAAAGATTTTGCTTTTAAAACAACAACTTTTCAGGTTGCCGAGAAGCCAAAAAGGGATGGCTTTTTTTTTTTTTTTAATAACCCAGGGCATTTCTGTCGTTTTCTGTCACCAGTACTTAAGTCCTTGACTTCCTGAGCTCCAAGGAAATAAGTTTGGATGCAAAAAAACACTAGTGCAGTTGGGCTACTGTCACTGACCTGATAAAGATGCCTATGGTAATCTGCTGCCTTCGAAACCCAACAAGGAGAAAAAAACCATCTGCCAGTGGGTGTGTTTTTAGGAATCCTCTTTAACCTCCTACCAAACTAATTCTGAAAAAAAAAATCGCGTTTTTTTTTCTGATTGGAAGTGTGCCTGGTGACTTTGGAAAGATGCAGGCTGGAAATGTGTTCCAGGAAGGAGACAGGCTCTTATGTCAAGATGGACATAGAAGGCAGCGAGCTGGTAGCAGCCCGGAATTCCTTTCAGAAAGAGCTGATTGTGAAGTGTGGGGGAATTTCAGTGCTGTGGCAATACATGGTCAAAAAGGCAGCGAGAACAAAGTGCTCAGTGTGCACAGGTCCCTGGTGTTAACAAGGCTGCTGTGCACATGGGCTCGGACACTGACGTGGTGGAGTCCTCCTCGTGTATTTGGCAACACCAGGCAGGTCTGGGTAGAACGTAAGGGGAAACCAGGTGCTTCATGGCAAGAAGGCGACATCTGATTATTCTGAAAAAGAATCTTGAGTAGTCCAGGCTCCCAGCTCCCAGCGACTGATTCAATTTGATCTGACGCCACGGGGTGAGGCGGTTCTGGGTTGAGATTCGTTGAACCATCCTCTCTTCAGATTCAGGTGGGGGATCGTGGGGTGAGAACGCCTCTCTCCCCTAGAAGTGATATATGAGAACGGAATTCCCTGTGGATGTCTTTCCCTGCAACAGTTCTGAGTAAGTGCGAGAGAAAGGCTGCAGGCGAGAGCGAGAGTTTGATTACTGTTCTTCCCTGGAAGAGATCAGGTTCCAAACTATTTTCCCAGTGTTTTTAATGTCAATCAAAATAGGGAGAGCCATTCCTTTTTCAACTGTTCTCTAAACCATGTAGGAATGCAGTTTGGAAGGAGATCTATAATCTTGGGATTTGAAGATAAATTCCATTTTGAGACCAACATCTCGGAATCCCTGGAAGTTTAAACTTGCCTGTGATTGCTCTCTCCCATCCTCCCCAAGGGCTCCCCACCCCCAACAACCACAAGAACACAGTTCTCAGAATAACAGTAAGCGTCCTACTAAGTGTGGCGATTGAACTTTAGGCATCTCTTTGTGTTATGAGGAGGTTTCGAAAAGTTCCCACAAATGGAATTAAAAGAGAGGCTGGTTTTGGTGCCCCAAATTTTGATATTCATACATAGTTGTTTTTTTTTTTTTACACAATGCATTTCACATGAAATGTTTGATGATCCTTTGTATTAGCTAGAGTATTTCTCCCCAAATAGGGAGGTTAAAAAAAAAGGCAAATTAAAGTACAGGAATCTTCATTTTAAAAATCATTTAATAAAGGAAAACATAAAGGCAAAATCTGGAATAAAAAGTCACTAATGATGATTTGATCTTCAGCGCAAAAGGAATGAACTTTGGATTGATCCATAGCTAAAGTGAAAGAGTCTTCCCCTTGCCCAAAGTCCAGAGAATGTGCGATCGAACTAATTCAGCCCTAATGATCGCTGTACATAAGAATAAAACTTCTTGTGTTGAAGTGCAGAGAAGGCGCAGCTGCTACAGGGTTTAAATGAGATGCATGGGAAAGCACTCTGACAATGGGGCTGTTAGCAGTTCTAACCGGTTCCTGTGACTGGCCTGAGAAGGCTTCTGCTCTCACACACATAGAATAGGTGGGTCCTATGTCCAGCCATAGAAAGTTCCAGAACCCAGCCTGGCTATTCTCTGTATTGATGGGGAAAATGCACCTTTGTAGGCCTTTTCCTAAAAAGACATATGGTTGCCTCCACTGGTCGTTTTCATGGTAGCATGATGCCGCGTTGGCCATTCTTAGTAAGAGAGACAGGGACTTCTACGTGGGCATGAAAGGGGGTGGGTTAGGTCCCCATCTGCATAGCATCCACCACGCGTCTCAGAAATGCGGTGGGGTGAGGCCCTGGTGAGGGGGTCAGGGAAAAATGCTGACAAAGAGGTATGCAAATAGCATGGTAGAACTAAGGAGGAGGTTAGAAGGAGGTTGCCAAGAATTCTCAGGCTTTAAAAAAGGGTTTTCTGCGTAAATTCTCTCATGGACTGAAAATAGAACCATTAGCTCCTTAACTGAAAGTCCTCCATCGGTCTTGCTAATCCGAGTTTGCTCTTGGACCAGTGCCCGTGGGTTCTGGTAGCTGGGTGACTTAAGAAGATGCTTTCATCTCGGGCTTAACTCGTGAGCGAGACGGCGATGGTGAGACCTCGGCACCGGGCCTGCTTCCTCTGTGTTGCCAATGCCGAGCTTCGAGGAAGTCGTCACCTCTCTGGCTAAGTTGTCGGGATGAGGGAGGCTGCCGCCCCTCTTCCCCGTGGGCTGTGTCCCTGGAACTGTCTACAGCTTGGGCCCGGACTCCATGCGCTGTTCTGCCGGCACCCTCCACTTCTTACCCAGGATCCCTACATCCTCCTATTTGGAGAACTTTGGGTGTTTCCTTCCGGCTTCTTGTTCTCTCTGGGACCTTGAGTCTATGTCCAGTGAATCCCGGCCTACCCCGGTGTGGTCCTAATTTTGGCTCTGCGGATCAGAGAGACGGGGCGGGGTGGGGGTGGGGGGGACGACTGAGTAAGATGAGCATTGACGGTGCCACGAGATAGCCAGGAACCAGGAACGCTGAGGATCCAGTGGGGCAGAACAGCGATGGCAAGGTGCTGACAGCAGAAGGGCCTTAGTAAATGAGGCAGCCTCTCTGCCTCCAGCCAAAAGCATGGAATTAATCCGAGCATGTCAAGCCTGGGCTTTGTAGGGAGGGTGACGTAATCAGGAACACCTGGCTGTGGTTCCTGTTGGTACTGACGCCAGACTGCTCTGTGCAACTTGCCTCTCACCTCTGTTTGCCTCCATTGTCACTAGGCCCAGCCGAAAACTGAACCCCTGGCGGCAGCCCCTGCCTCCCTTCCCCGTCCCGCCTCGTCCTCCACCCCACCAGCTTCCCTGGCCCCTTCCCCATCCCCAAGCCAAGCATGGGGCTTTCTTGACTCCACATCGGCCATGGACAGGGGCATAGCTCTGGGACTGGGACTGGGCCTGGAGGACCACGAGGGGTCCAGCACCGGAACGTTCTAGATAGGGCACGGCTGCTCCAAGGTCGAGGCAGAGGGAGAAAATTCAAGGCAGATGGAGTGGCAGTTTCTGTGGTGAGGAGGTGTTCTGTTTCTTGCCTCCAATTCGGAATGGCCTGGCTGTGGGTGAGGGTTGTGCGAGGAGCTCAGACCCTGGAGGTCCCTTGTGAGCCCTCGGTTTGTGACTGTCCAGGTGAGCACCTTGAGCTGGAGGAGATGAGGGTGGGCGGTGGGTGAAGTCTTGGTGCCCAAGGAGACAGGGGTGGATGGGATGGGAGGACGAGCGGAAGTGTCCTTGCTTCTCTTCCGGATCTGGAAAGAAGAAAGATGGGTGTAGAGACCCAGGCTTCGAAAAGGAGATGACCGCGGGGCGGCCTTGAATTCCACCACGAGAAGATTATCTCCAGAGTAGAAGTAGTTTTCTACAGGGAGCACACAGGGGCTAGAGAAGGTCAGGAATGGCTGCTGCTAAGTGTATGCTAAGACACACACACACATACACACACACACACACACACACAATGCATAGCTAGAAGATAAATTGCTTTCTAATAGTTTCCTGAGGCTTCTGGCATTGTTTTGTGAATATGCGGATGAAAGCACTTGGCCCTAAGGAAGTCATCTCACTTAGAAAGGAACATATTAAGTAGGACTATATAATTAGTTCCTTCTTCTCATACGCCCACATGTACCGTTCCCTTGTGCTGGTCTCAAGATATTCTACCCAGACCCAAGCAGACTTCACTTGTGTGCTAAAGACTTGCAGGACAAGGGTAGCGGGGCCATGGGGGCCAAGGGCCAGTCGGCATCAAAGATGATCCGTTCCACTGGCTCAGGAGGGCCAGTGTCTGGCAGATAGATATAAAGGACCAGAAAAAGGGGAGGGGGCTATGCTGTGAATTGAAGCCAGGTTAGTAGAGGAGAAACAGCAAAATTAGAAGTCAGACGTAGCTTAAGAAATCCAGAGCTTACTCTGTACAGACAGGTCAGGGGAAGTGTGGGAGAGCGCTTGGCACAGTGTGCAGAGCAAGTAGACCCTTTCGTTAATCAACTTCCGCAGCTCCAGTAAAGGGGCAGGGTTGCACGGACCATGATGAATAACAGAGGGATGGACTCGCAGGCAAATCCAACAGTAGAAGGCAACACGGAGCCAGGGTCCTCAGGGAGTGGGGTTAGAGTGGAGGCAGGGAGGAGGGCTCAGAAGAGGACTAGGAGCCCCACTCTGTGCTGCCGTTAGTATAATTTAGCTGTAGGGTGTCACATACATTTGTTTCTTTTGGCTGTTCTCTCGGGTCAAACCCTGAGAGAGGAGATCCGATCAGCTCAACTACTAACTATTGTCTCTGTTTGGCAAATCCCTTAGTAGAAGAAGGGCAGCAAGATCTGGCGTGCCTATGAGTGAATCAGACCAACAGGCCTGGCAGCCACTGTACTCCAGCCCGTGGTCACACCCCGGGGAAAGAAAGCACAGGGGGCAGTTTAGGTTCAAGAGAAAGTCGGGCAGGGAGACCAAGTAGCTGCAATGTAGATCTCTCAATGGTTCTCACTTGGATTTTGATATGAATGGATTCAGAGAGGTAACTATCCAGTGTCAAGTTCATGCGGCTCTTGATATCCACCTTGGTGTGGCCGATAAGCCAATCTCAGGGAGGATAACACGGAGGTTTGCACCACTGGTAACTGCAAAGATAAGTCATCCGCTTCAGAAAGATTCCAGATAACAGCACTCTGGAGTATTTTTGTTGGCAGGAAACTTCACATGAGCGAAGGTACGCTATGACCTCCTCACTCTGTTCAAGGCAATCTATAAGATTCCACAACTAATGACTCACGGTCCCAGTAAATAACAACGAACACATTGCAGTGTAAACCGCCATACTTGATCAGACAGTACATAAAAGCCGATGCGCTCTGAACTGGTGGAAGCGTCAGGTGCAGGCAATCTTTGCGATGTCATTTTCCACGCACTGAACAGCTGTCGTGATGTCCACCAAAGGGAGTAAAAGATCCCATTCCCTGTGCAGGTCGGATCACGTTTGGAGCACTGTGCTCTGGTTGGGACTTGCTCTTCTTTTTTTTTTTTTTTTTTTGACAGGCAGAGTGGACAGTGAGAGAGAGAGACAGAGAGAAAGGTCTTCCTGCGCCGTTGGTTCACCCTCCAATGGCCGCAGCGGCCGGCGCACTATGGCCGGCGCACTATGGCTGGCGCACCGCGCTTATCTGATGGCAGGAGCCAGGTGCTTCTCCTGGTCTCCCATGGGGTGCAGGGCCCAAGCACTTGGGCCATCCTCCACTGCACTCCTGGGCCGCAGCAGAGAGCTGGCCTGGAAGAGGGGCAACCGGGACAGAATCCGGCGCCCTGACCGGGACTAGAACCCGGTGTGCCGGCGCCACAAGGTGGAGGATTAGCCTAGTGAGCCGCGGCGCCGGCTGGGACTTGCTCTTCTAAAAAGAACTGAAAATAGGGATCCAGGGGTATGAGCACCAAAGGCTTCAGCGGGCCAGGACAGCAGCACATAGGAGGAGCAGATAAAGGATGTGAGGCTGCAGTTTATCTCAAAGGAACGGTAACGGAGGGTCCATGCCTATGCCTTCCAGTACCTGAAGTACTTGTTTGTGTTTCTCAACACAGCAGAGCTGACTGTATAGGTACATGAATTTTTAAGATGGGCAGCACCTTAGGACATCATATAGTCTGGGGAGTCTGTATAATTTTTTATCTTTATGCAAGCTCTAACCTATTGGTATGTTAAACAGGCTCCTGAGGCTGAATCTTAGCTCACAGAGGAGAAAAAAATGCTGTTATTGATATGATCAAAGGCAAGACCAAGGCAGAAAGGGGCTGCGGTGGCTCAAGTACTGGCTTTTGTGCTTCCTTGGTGTAGTCTGCACATTCCTAACCTCCGGACCTTGGAACACGGGAGGACCACAACGTTATTGCAGGAGATAAACAAATCCATAAATAGAGCAAGTGTTTTTGGCAAACTGAGTAAATGGTGCATCTTCTACAAATCCGTGATACTGGTTTTCTAATTACATGGATGCATTATGATGGTAAAAGGCAAATTTACTTTTAAAAGTTACTGAATTCATTGTATCGTTTTGTTTTGTGTTTCCTCAAAGAATGGGCCTAAAATATGTAATTATATTGTGTGTGAGAAGTTGGGACAAGAAATTTGGTCTTAAGAAGGGATTCCTTTTTTAAAAAAAAAATTATTTATTTATTTATTTGAGAGGCAGAATTACAGAGAAAGAGGGAGAGAGAGAGAGAGAGAGAGGTCTTCCATCCGCTGGTTCTCCCCCAGATGACCTCAACAGCCGGAACTGCACCGATCCGAAGCCAGGAGCCAGGGGCTTCTTCCAGGTCTCTCATGTGGGTGCAGGGGCCTAAGGACCTGTGCCATTTTCCAGTGCTTTCCCAGGCCACTAGCGGGGAGGTGGATCAGAAGAGGATCAGCTGGGACTTGAACCAGTGCCCATATGGGATGCCGGCACTACAGAGGCTTAGCCTACTACATCACAGTGCTGGGACCCTGAAGATATTCTTAAAAAAAAAAAAAAAAAAAAAAAACCCAGGGGCCGGTGCTGTGGTGTAGTGGGTAAAGCTGCTGCCTGCAGTGCTGGCATCCCATTGGACCCCAGTTCTAGTACTGGCTGCTCCACTTTCTCATCCAGCCTGGGAAAGCAGTGGAAGATGGCCCAAGTGCTTGGACCCCTGCACCCAAAGCTCCTGGCTTCGAGACCTCTCTCTCTCTCTGCCTCTCTGTATAACTCTGACTTTCAAATAAATAAATAAATCTTTAAAAAAACAAACTAGGAACCAGTGATCTATTTTTCATTTTTCAGATGAGAAACTAGCCTATCCACATTAAATAAAATTAGATATTATGTACTGAAATCATATAATATATATATATATAATTATATATTGTATCTATTTGGGCATTTGCAGATGCCCACCTGTCAGTAAGATTTGTAAGGACAAGGAACATCTATTTTTTCCTTAGTATATACTCAGTCCTTGGCATAGGACAGAAGTCCAATAAATACTTGAAGACAAGAATAAACCAAGGGACTTGGTCAAGGTCAGCTGGTTAACTAGTGGCAAAGACAGTTACAGAACACAGCACCCCTAAGTCCCAGGCATCTTGTCCTTTTCGGTAGACTAGATGCTCTCTCTGAGCATATTTTTTTTGACAGGCAGAGTTAGAGAGTGAGAGAGAGAGACAGAGAGAAAGGTCTTCATTCCGTTGGTTCACCCCCCGCAAATGGCCGCTATGCTGATCCGAAGCCAGGAGCCAGGTGCTTCCTCCTGGTCTCCCATGCAGGTGCAGGGCCCAAGCACTTGGGCCATCCTCCACTGCCTTCCCGGACCAGCAGAGAGCTGGCCTGGAAGAGGAGCAACCGGGACAGAACCGGTGCCCCAACCGGGACTAGAACCCGGGGTGCCAACGCCGCAGGTGGAGGATTAGCCTAGTGAGCTGCGGCACCGGCCGAATGTCCATTGTTTTACAATGCAACCCAATTTGCCTGTGCACCAGTGAATGTCAACCCAGATCTTAATCAGAATCAACCCCTGATTCCCAATTGGCAGATCCAGCCAGAGTGGGGTCGTCCAGGCATCTGATAAAACCTGGCCCAGAAACAGTTCTGTACCCCTTTGGTTAAAATAACCCAGAGTGGATCTATGGACTTACTCATTCCCAGAAGCCTTTTAACGTGTATTAATTTATCTCCAAATGTTAATCTCGTATAGTCCAAGTCATCAGTGTTACTGGAGTCTCCTGGGAAGAACCAGGGCAGCGAGCTGAAAAGCTCCCACCCCCACCCAGCTCTTCCTTCTCTCGTGCTTTAAGCGCAATGCTGTCAACCCTAGAAGGTCAAACATTCTGATGAGATTTCCAGTGTTTGCTTTTGCAAGGCATTGGAAATGTGGCAAGAATAAAATTTCTCATGGTATTTCCACTTCCTGTTCCAACCACCATTACTAAGTGAAGTTTAGGCTGGGGGCGGGGAGGGGTGAACGTAGGAACATTTTTCTGTTTAACTATTTCTGTCCTTAGGATATTTCGGAGATGCGTTATGTTAGCTATTTCACTTCCCAGGAAAAGCAGGCGCTGAAAAGCTTCCTGCACCCTCCTCCTTCTCCCTCTCCCTCTCCTTCCTGGCTGGGGGCCAGCGCAGCCACTGGCTTAGATGCTTCCCTGGGCAGCCCGTTCAGAAATATGGGGTGGGACGCCTAAGAGAGAGAGGCTTTGGGTGCACGGACAAGAGCAGAGGTGGACAATTCGCCTATGCAGGTTGGAAAATTCATCTCGAGGGTCTGTCTCTCCTCGGGCGAAGCTACATCAAGCAGAGTGTCACCCTCTGTATCGCACAGAACGGATCCTATCAGAGCACCGAGTGTATCACTCCTGTCAGTAAAGATCGCAGAGCTAAGAGTTTCTCTGTACGAGTGACCTGGTCCAGTAAGAATGCCGGGATCGCTTCCATATTTGTGCTAATGGTATTCGGTTTCCAAGGCAGGTGCTTCTGTTACGTAAGAGCAGCTGAAAGGGAATGAGATCAGGATGCACATCTGTACCACGACACCATGCGGACTCCATCTCCCCTCCCCTCTGACACCGCACCCCCTTCCAGGCACCCTAAACTCACACCAGCTGCCAAGAGCCGACTGTTAAACTTTCAAGAATTTTGAGAGCCAGTTGTAAAAACACAGCCATTATTAAAAATTAAATTATACAAACTTGCGATTAGACACATTATATTAAAAGCCAAGGGGAGAGAGACTCGAAGCTCAACCCCTCATAATCGGCTTTCTGTGTCTTGCTATTATCTGTTCTTTTGAAGTTCGTTGTACGTCTGCATGATGGAAATAGTATACGATGCTGCACCACCCAGCTTCTCCTCCCGTTCCTTCGTTCGGTGATTCCGGGTTGCTAGCCTGAAACCGACCATGATGGAAATACTTAGACCACAGAAATCAGAATATGTTACGAATCAGACGCCAGCCCCCTGGAGCTTGCTGTTAAACATTTCCTAGCACGGCACTGATCCTAAGGTATAGAATGGTCAGTTAGCCCCTACAGGGGGTGGAGTACCTCTGTCTGTCTGTGTGCATGTTTGTAATGCATACTTAGGATCGCACATTTGTTTGGTCGTTTATTATTTCTTACACTTCTAGGAAATAGGCACATGACAAGTGGGGCTCTTTGGCACTTTTGGTGCCAAGACTTGAACCTAAAGAAGCGCCTTGCCCCGTGCACAGTACTAGTAAGTGAGTGAGGAACACGTTTCTTCTTTACAGGAAACCTGAAGCCAGTGTTTCTGTTGGAGCTCACTGATTCTTCACCAACTGCACCATTGCCCAGCTTGTGCTAACTAGCGCAGGATATCCATGAGATAAAAATAAGCAACCTTGAGTTATAATTAAGTGAAGTAACACATTTGATCTCACACAGATTGTAAGTGGTGGGGCTGGGGTCCAAACTCGGAGAACCTGGCTCCATGGTCCCCAGGCTTAGCCACCTGGCGGTGCTTCCTCCCAGGAATGACATGTGTCCACCCTTCACGTGAGTCTTTGGAAGGGTGACGGTTTTGAGAACACACTTTGGAGTCAGAAAGACTTGGATTTGAGTTTCCAAACTTGGCACTTTCAAGCTTGTTTCTTGATTGCCAAATGAGGGTGATGTTCCTCCATTTTGTAGTTGTAGTCACGAGAAGTTGGTATCTCTCATCAGCTTCACATGGGATAGATCCTAAATGACACAGCATTGGTTAGCAGTCCTGACTTCCTATGGGGGCTCTTGGGGGGTGCGGGATCCACCCCATACTCCCAGCCACATACTCATCCTTCAATTCCTCCAAGCCACCAGGTAAAGTAAAAGGAGCAGACGTCTTTCATATCTGGGTTCTGCGGGTCAGACTGAGACCCGTGGATACCAGTACCAGGAAACTGGTTCAGGCCGGCACATGCACTTTCTGACCAGATCTGCCTGTCTCCGAAGTGTGGGCCTTGGTGCTTTGCAGAAACAGACATGGAACTCTCCTCTCTTAGACTGGAAGGGCTGCACGCTTACCCCAGTTGGTCTGTGCTCCCTGTAATGTTCCAAATCCTCTCTACCTAGTGGGGCTGCCGAGTTGGGTCGTTCCTAAGTCTGGGTCCCCTTGGAGGTTCTTAGTGTCTTAGATCTGGAAGGAGAATGAGAGGGGGAAGAAAGCGAGTGAGAGGGTGGGGAAAAAGAGAAAGAGAGTGAAGAAAATCTACTGAACTTAGGGGAGAAGGGTGAATAGCAATGGGTTGTTAATTATTTGGAGCCCTTACAGGTGAAGAATGGTGAGAGGTAAGCTAGCTCATTCAAGTGTCCTGCTAGTAGACAGGCTTTGTGTTGGCACTGTCCCTCAGAGCAATAAAGTAAATCAAAGAACTCGACCGAAGTCTCGCAGCTGGCAAGTGGCAGAGCTGGACCTGGATCCGCTCCCGGGCTCCAGCCCTTTCCATTTCTCTACAGCTGTCTGTTCTGTGTCTTCCCTCAGGAAAGCGACAGAAACCAGAGCAGAAGGTTTCCATAACCAATCATTATAATTTGTCATTGGGCCATGAGGCAGTTCAAATAGACAGGCACGTTGTCATTCCCTGCTTTATAAGGAGCCGAGTGAAACACCACGTCTTTCCCTCCTGACTCGGGAGAGAGAGTTCAAGTCAGAGTTGGACAGCACGAGAACCCAAGCCCGTGGCATTTGAAAAAAAAAAAAAAAAACAAAAAAAAAACAAACACAAAGAAGGCTACAGAAATGCGTTCGTGTTTGCTTTTCCTGGTCACAGAGACACCTTCACAAGCGGTTTATATCCCTCCCTCTGACTCGAGGAGTCATTCTGGAATCAGATCCTGCAGAACTAAACTTCAAGCTGTTGTGTTTGATCGTGTCCAATTAACGGATTCCAAAGGTCAAGGCCCTCTGTTGGGAAGGCGAGGGCTGTATCTCTCTGTGCAGGATTGGCAAAAGCGGTTGGTTTTCTCCCACCCTGCCAGTCACCCTCAGAAAACCATTGATTGGTGAGATTCCACATTTAAGTTTGATGTTCCTGCCCAAAGCCCACAACAGTCACATGGCCGCTCTTTGCCTTAAACATCAGTCAGGGCAGGGAGTTCAACTTGCAACTCCAGTAACCAAGTTCACGGGGGAAAGAGGCACCAGCAGTGGGAATTCCTTACTCAAGAGCGGCCGGTCCAGTCCTGCCACAGAAAGTGCCTACGCCTTCAGATAATTCAGAGAAACACTGCTGAGTGTTCTCAGGGAAACGAGGAAGCTATAAGCAGTCTGGCCAACTTCTCCCAAGTCCTGTCTTTGATCAGACTGCATCCGGGGTCTGCCTTTCACAGAGCTGCTGTCATCAGGAACCACGAATGGAAAGCTGTCTTCCCGTGGTTTGGGCATCAGAAAATCAGGCGTCTGGTGGGTTGGTTCCTTCGAAGGCTGGGAAGGAAGGCTCTGGTCCCGACCTGGCTCCTTGGCTTGTCCATGGCTGTCTTCGTGTCCATGTGACATTTTCTAGAGAAGTATCTATGTACAGATTTGCTGTTTGTGGGAAGATACCAGTTGTGTTGAATTTGGGCCCACTATAATGACCTCCTCTTACCCTGATCACCACTTTAAAGACCCTCTCTCTGAACAGATCGCAGTCCAAGGTAGTTAAGGGGTTAAGGATGCCAAGATGTGAATTTTGAAGGAAGACACACTTTAACCCTGAACACACCCTAGTGCAAAATGGCAGTAGAAGACCCACTGGCGTATTTTCTGGAACTCCAAGGGCTGAAGACCCTACTGCTTCTGATCTTCCATCTTCTCTCTGTGTCTAGGGATTGCTGGGCTAGAAATCACTTGGCCTTTTGAACTTGCTTTCGCTGTTTACTTTCTGCCTTTCGCAATGTGAAATTCTGAACCAGGGAAAAGTCAAAAGAGGTCTCTGAAATGACGCATGGAAGCCCAGGCTGCACATACTGTGGCCTGTCTGTGGAAGGCTACAAAACCACGATGGCAGATGGTCTGGTATGCGGCCACCAGGACCGGGGGGAAGGGGGCTTGGTGGGAAGGCTTGGCCAAGGCTTGCAAGTCTGAGAGGCAGAAGGGTGTGTGGCGTTGGAGCAGCCCCCTGGGCCAGGGAAGCAGCAACAGATGGGCCTTTGCATGCGTGCCCAGGGTGGAAAGAGAGGATGGCCATTTTCAATCATTTTTATACTGATCATAACCGCTGACCGCTAGAGCAGGGGGAATGGTGAAAACCTATACATATTTATACTCTGAATCATTGTCTCGGCTCTCCGGGTCGCCTATCTCTTCTCTGTCCATCCTTACATTTTTATATGCTTTTCCTCTCAACCTCCCAGCTCCCTGTGCCCCTGTTGGCCTCAGAGGTTACAGGAGCTCACACAGTAGGATTTGGCCCCCCATCCCTTCTTCCTTCTTTTAAGCCCTCTGCGTGTTCATCTACTCTCTGTCTCAGGCCAGAGGCTGTCCCTACAGAAGATGCTAAACCATCTGTTGCCCAAACAGGGACACTTTGGAGAGCGAGAGGATGAGCAATTATTTTCCCCAAGGTAACAGTCTTAAACTTCGACTGCCCCAGGGAAACCGAGACGAATCCTCACCCACTCCATAGATCTCTCTCTCTCTCTCTCTCTCTGTCAACCACTCACTCTGTGTCTCTACTTCATGCTTATTTTTGCTTTACATTTCTTATTTGTTTATTATTATTTACTTGAAAAGCAGAGACAGGTAGAGAGAGATCTTCCACCCAGCTCGTTTACTTTCCAACAGCCAGGGCTGGACCAGAGCAAAGCCAGGAGCCTGGGTCTCAACCTGGGTTTCTCATAAGAGTGGCAGGGATTAAACTGCTTGAACCATCAGCTGCTCTGCCTCCCAGAATCAGCATTAATAGGAAAATGGGGCCAACAGGAAAATGGGACTCAAACCCGGGTACTCTTGATACGGGATGCAGGACCCCCACGCAGTGTCTTAACTGCTGTACCACATGCCCAGCTTTGTACCTTGCACTTTAAAGGCATTTGTGTTGGAATTCTGTCTGTCTGTCTCTTACCCGAGACCTTTTATGTATCTTTGTCCATGTGAGTTTCTCTGCACTCGCTCCCTCTGTCCTGCTCCACTCTGTATCAGCCCCACCACCTGACCACCGCTTGTCCCTGTAGCTTCCTTTGTAGGTACAGTCTTGCCCAGGTATCAGGAAGGCCACTTTTGTCTGCCATGATCTGTGCACGACATATTTCCTGCATATCTAAGGCAAATCAAGGCCAAACGAGCACACACACACACACACACACACAGCTGCTGTGGGTCTCAGATGAGCCTGCCTGGACTGCCCACTGTCAGTGCAGACATGTTGTATGTGAGTGCAGGCTCTCATAGGACACAGCTTTCTACATGTGTATGCATGTACACTAGAGTTGAGAAGGAGGAAAATACAGAGCCTGAAAACCAATAAGAAGGCAACAGTCAAAGCTTGTGGTGCACTGCCCACCTCCTGGGTTACACCTTTTGCCATTTAGGTTGTCCTGTCCTTTACTGGGCCCTGCACCATAGACTGAGCAATGGTTGCTATAGGTTTCACAAAATTAGAAATTAGAATTAGAGTTCTCTCTTCATCCCTCCCTCCCCCTCCCTCCTCCCCTCCCTCCTCCTTCCTTCCTTCCTCCCCTCCTCCCTGTTCTCCTCCTCCCCCTCCCCTTTCCCCCTCCCCCTTCCTCTGCTCTCCCTCCCCGCTCCTACCTGTTCTCCTCCCCCCTCCCTCCCCTCCCTCCTCCGCCTTCCCCTTCTACCTCTTCCTCATCCTTCTTTCTCCTTATCCTAATTCTTCTGTTTTTTGTTTTTTCTCCCACTGAGATCCGTACATTGAAAATGAGCTCTTCCTATTGATCATCTTTCTTCTTAAGCCAGGACGGTCTAAGACTCCCTTTCCTAGCCAAATCTTTGTATGAATATTTGTAATAGCAATCATGCATCCAGTACATTCTGCAGGGTAGGTACCCAGTTATGACCATAGTGGGATGGAAGTCCTTGTCCACGGGGCTGTTGCCCTCTGACCTGAGACAGTAATTAGTACCAGCTGTGCAGAAATTGCACTCCATCTGTGTTTGGAAAAAATAGGAAATGAATAGGAATTTGATCATTCTTTGTGCTTTATGTTTTTGTTTTAAACTTTCATACCTTTACAAAAGTCTGCTCTTAGATATAATTTTTTTAGATTTGTTTATTTATTTGAAAGTCAGATGTACACAGAGAGAGGAGGAGAGGCAGAGAGAGAAAGACAGGTCTTCCATTTGCTGGTTCATTCCCCAGTTGGCCACAACAGCCAAGTCGAACCAATCTGAAGCCAGGAGCCAGGAGCTTCCTCTTGGTCTCTCATGTGGGTGCAGAGGCCCAAGGACTTGGACCATCTTCTACTGCTTTCCCAAGCCACAGCAGAGAGCTGGAGTGGAAGTGGAGCAGCCAGGACTCCAACCAGCACCCATATGGAATGTCGGCACTGCAGGTGGCGGCTTTACCCGCTACACCACAGCACCAGCCCAATATATAATGTTAAAATAAAATAGTGTTCTCTCAACTGGCAGTCGTTTCTAGCTTGCTAATTGTTTTTCCAGAGTATCTGCAATGAGATTTCAGTTTTTGAAATCTTGGCACTTAGATTTTGTAGGGGCCTCAGATTCCAGGTGGGGGTTTAATAGAAAAGTAGCCCCAGTTCCTGCCTCCTGTCCACAGCTGATGACTTGTGTGGCTTTGAACAACCTCCTTGTACTCAGGCTTTCAAATTATAAACTGACCCTAGCCTTTGCCTTCCTCTGTAACACCCAGCTAGGGAGCTAGGAGTATAAAAAGGCTTGAAGTGGTAAAGTGTGGTAAAACACAGGCAGGGTTTTCTTTCCTGTCCCCTTTGAACTAGGAGGACTTTTGCTGGTTGATTTCCGAGGAGCTCTAAGTCATAGATTCAGCAACAAAATCATCTAGACTCCAAGTTCGGAATCTGAGGTTCCCGACAGTTATCCCCTGTGTGGCAGCACTGGCTGGCTCATTCTGCTGGGGTATCCCTGCCCAGTTCTTTTTTTTTTTTTTTTAACTTTACTTTCTAATTAAATTTTTAAAGACGTAATACATGTTTACTATATTAATGGAAGTAACAAAATGTAGATATTACTGGTGATTTCACTATTAACATTATCTTAGATTATTTCCTCCATATTTAAACAAATTTTAATTGGCAGATAATGTTTTTGCAATTTTATGGAACATGGTACGATCATTCAATACTTGCACACAACGTGTTATATTAAGTTTCTGGGGCCAGCATATTGCTTTCCACCCTCATCTTTAAAAGCAAGTTGGCAGTCTGGTTTGGAAAGACTCTGAAACCACACAGTGCTATAAGGGATGTTTGAAGACAGATTACCCTCCAACTGAAATTTTTCTCTACAGTGGTCAGAAAAGTTCTCTTTTAAAAGCTTTATCTGAAATCAAACTCACAGTGAACAACCGCAGGATCTTAGAATTCTGTTGCCCTCACATTTGCTAGCATTGTCTTTCGTCAGCACGGACATGTCTGACCCATGAGATCACATATGTGAACGGCCTTGTGCTTTGAAACCTCTGTGAGTTTCATAGCTAAAGCTTAATACGTTCAAGTTTGAAAATGCTCTAGGAGAATAAGAAGAATACCAGACAATCAGGTTTGTGCCTAGCGACAGTGCTTGGGGCCGTCCTTGCCTAAGCGATCCCATGGGCGGGTCAGATTGTCTATTTTTATTTCTGTTTAAATTAAATTTTATTTCACAATATATTTATAGAAGAGTTCTGAGAATATTACAGAATTCTCCTACACCCCAGGCCTAGTTTCTCCCATTGTTAACTTGACTATGGCACATTTGTCACAAATAATAAAACAATATTGTTAATATTGTTACATTATTATTAATGGATCACCATGCTTGATTTGGTTTGCACTATTTTTGCCTGTTCTTTCTTTCTTTTTAAAAGTAGGCTGCCTTTAAAAAGAATGTTTTATATGGGGAATTGTAAATGTACAGGATGGAGATTTTAATGGCATTCTAATACATGAGTGGAAATTATATAAATCAACTCTTTTTATATACATAACATTTTTTTACCTGACATAGAAAGTGGACACACTTACAGGGTACGGTGTATGAGTTGATAAATGTATACATTGTGTGATGTCCAATCAGAGTGAGCATGTATCTCCTCAAAAATGTATCCTCTCTTTATGGTGAAAACATTAAAAATCCTCTCTTCTGGCCCTTTTTTTGTTTTTGTTTTTTTGCCAATTTTTCTTGAAATATGTGTACTGGATTAGCAATTTCATGACTTTCCACCTAAACTACTGCAGGCCTCCCCCAGTCTCTGGTTTGTTTCCCTTGAAAGCATCAGCAGATTCTTCAGGCTTCTCTACCCTCTTGCCAGATGTTGCAACCCTATTGTTGCTGCCACTTCCCAAACAGAAGGTGATAGCTAGCATCACCGGCCTCCCCTGTGCCACAGTTTCAGGCAGGTGCATTAGAGGAAAAGAGCTTATCTGGCTGTTGAACAGCTGAAATGTGCTCTTCTCTAAGGGATTCTTGTGTTGTATTTGAAAGGCAGGGGCAGGGGTGGGAGTGGGGAGAGAATCACCCATTTGCTAGTCCATTCCCCCAAAGCTTACAACAGCTGGGGCTGGGACCTGTTGAAGCCAGGAGTCAGGAATGCAACCCACATCTCCCACATGGGTGGTAGGTATCCGGGTACTTGAGCTGTCACCTGCTGCCTCCCAGGGTGTACGTTAGCAGGAAGCTGGAAGTGGAAGCGGAGCCAAGGTGTGAACCCAGGCCCTCCAAGATGGGATGTGGGCATCTCACGCAGCGTCTTACCTGTGACCCACTGCCCTTCAAACTCTGCTTTTAAAGTTACTTAGGAGAGTTTTGATATCAATAAGAAGGAAAAAAATAACGATCTGGTCCATGTTCCTCCAAATCCTGAAATCCAAAGATTTGAGCCTGTTTAAAAGTAGCACAGTTCTTGAAAAATACCTAGTAATAACAAATAGGTGGAACAATAGGTTATGTGGAATTACGTTTCATACACTGAACTTCCGATCTTTCTTACCTGAGTCAGCAGTAGAGGAAGAATCCATTTCATTCAGTGTCTGCCTTGGAGCCACTCGACAATGTCAAGCATGCCAGGTGATACTTCTGCTTGTCAATTGTTACAATGTTACAGTTTGGACTACATGTGGTCTCTCCTAGGCTAAAGTTGGTGGGATTTGTGGCTTTCTAACTTCCTGTGAGAAGCCGGGTGTCCTTGCCACCAAGGATACTTCTTTACTATTGTGCTTTGCCTGACAAATCACTTTATGGAAGAAAGGAAAAACTAAATGAAGCTCAGACACTCTTCCCAGATGAGTTTCCTTCGAGGGAACCTGATCATTGACTTACTACAGTTGGTGTGTTTTAAAGTTGCTTTGTGTGGAAATACAGTCGAACGCGTACATGCAAGGAAATCAGTCAATAGGATGCAAACATAATGATGAGGAAATGTAGATTTCTTCTTTGGTAACTTCACATCGAACACTTAATTTGGGGTAGATGGGTGGGGAGAAAATCTACTTATAATGAATGAAGCTAATATTCTTGATTCAAGGTGTTTTTTTTTTTTAATCCTATATTAGTACCAATATCAGCACACTGAGTTGGCTGTGAACGAGCAAATAGAAGACACTTTTCATAGAAGGAATGATGGAATCAACTCTCAAGTACAAGGTCATCAGTCAGGGAGGAGAGTAAAAACTAGAGGCTTGGAGTAGAAGCCCTGACTAGGTTTAGCCATCTGCTTTGGTCTTTCCTGTTCCACGTGTAGCTGTACAGTTTACATAAAAGTATCTCTCCAGAGGATCAGAAGGAGCAGATTTATGGGACCAGATGTGAGTTCCCATTTCTACAGGTGTGGCTCTGCAGCCGAAAGAACATGTTGTGCCAGGGATGGAGTTTCTTATTATATAATCAATATAAATTACCAGTAGACTTTTACAGAGGTTGATAAAGCAAACATGTGTCATTTGAGTTGGCCTTCTGGTATATAAAGTGATCCTGCTTCACGTAGGGCATAACGTGAAAAAATGCAGCATTTGATATTTATAAAAGAGCTGGTAGAAAATGCCACGACAGTGATTCTGCAAGGTTGTTCCCGCTTGTATGCAGAGGGGATGGCTGGTGATTAGATGAAAACCATGTTGGTGCATTCTTTCTCACCAAGACAGACAAGGAATAATTCACAACTATTTTTAAAGTCTCATTATCTGGCCGGCGCCGCGGCTCACTAGGCTAATCCTCCGCCTTGCGGCGCCGGCACACCGGGTTCTAGTTCTGGTCGGGGCGCCGGATTCTGTCCCGGTTGCCCCTCTTCCAGGCCAGCTCTCTGCTGTGGCCAGGGAGTGCAGTGGAGGATGGCCCAAGTGCTTGGGCCCTGCACCCCATGGGAGACCAGGAGAAGCACCTGGCTCCTGCCATCGGATCAGTGTGGTGCGCCGGCAGCGCGCCGGCCGCAGCGGCCATTGGAGGGTGAACCAACGGCAAAGGAAGGCCTTTCTCTCTGTCTCTCTCTCTCACTGTCCACTCTGCCTGTCAAAAAAAAAAAAAAAAAAGTCTCATTATCTGATAGGAAAGGGCCGAGAAGACGAGTGTGAATAAAGACTGGAGGAAAAAAAGTGTGTACGAAAAGAGGAAAAAACGGTAGAACTAGTTAACTTAGAGAAGAAAATATCCTGGCAGGGCACAGAAAGCCATGATTATTTAAAAAGAAAAGATGAATTTGGTAAATTGCAGAGCATTTTGATAATTGTATACAGAAAGAGAATCTCTAAGTGCTAGAAAAAAGGGTAAAAGTGTTGCTGAATAATTTTTTTATCCATAGAGTATCTAAAATGTTTTCATTTTTTTTAAAAGTTGCCTGTCTTTATGCTACAGTTTACAGTGAATTAATGTAAATGAATACTTCTTTGAACTTCTAAGTTGCTTAACTTTTTTTTCAATTTAAGTGAACTGCGTTACTCAAATCTCTTACGTTCTTGCTAACTTTTAAATTTTTCTTAACCCATTAATGTCTAAGATAGTTGTATCAAAATTGGTTCATTGATTATGATTTGTTCATTTTTTTAAAGATTTATTTATTTATTTGAAAAGCAGAGTTACACAGAAAGAGGGAGAGACAGAGAGAGTTCTTCCATCTGTTGGTTCATTCCCCAAACAGCCACAACAGCCAGGGATGAGCCGGGCCAAAGCCACGGGCCTAGAATTTCATCTAGGTCTCCCATGTGGGTGGCAGGAGCCCAAGTCTTTGCGCCATCTTCTGCTTCCGCAGGCACATTTGCAGGGAGCTGGATCAGAAGTGGAGCAGCTGGGACTCCAACCAGCACGCTTATGGGAGTGCAGCATTGCAGGCAGCAGCTTAACCTGCTACATCATAATGCTGGCCCCTGTGCGTTCATTTCTCCTTAAAAAAATTGTCGTTGTTGATGCTTCAAGGCTATGTCCCTTGATACATCTAAGTTTGTGATTCTAAATCCTGCTCCTGGAATAGTCCTTTCAACCTTGAATAATTCACCTTCAAGCATGATTGTTACAAATGTTTCTTTTGACTGTTGCTTACATAAACTTAAAGACTTTTATTTTAAAAAATTCTCATGTAATTACTTTAAGTACTTTTAAGTACTTCTGTGATGACATAGAAGATGTCAGAAAAGTCTGGGCACATAGGTTACCCTTAATTCTAAATGATGTTAGTTACATTTTTCCAATATTTTCTCCGTATGTTTTTCTTCAAGCTTCTGGCTACATTTCAAGTGAAGTTTTTAAATTTAAAGTGATGAATCCAACTTTCTAATCTTAGAAATGTACAATAAATATGTGATTTCCCCTAGATTTCCAGAATGTTTGAGTCCTCTGTAGAATATTTACTCGAGAAGACATTTTGAGAATTTTATTTGAAAAGCAACTAACTGACACTATGAAAATGTTTACCCTATATTTTCAGACATTTTGGACAAAGATCATTTAGTTTTAATTTTAACATCTTTTCTTTTATATTTTTTTCTTTTCCGTGTATATTCTTTGCTCCTTTATTTCCCCCTATCCTGATTTTTATTTATTTCCATTAAACCTTTACTGTTTTGGATGTGAACATCCTATTTCTCTTTGTTTAAAATTTAAAATGCATATATCACCCAGTATGAATTTCATTTTCTTTCCCCACTACTGCTGCTCATCGTGGAAACTATCTTTGTTTAATAATTTATTTCTATTTATGTCTTTGAACTCTGAAAATTCGTTTTTATCAAGCTATCATTGTGTAATAATTTATTTCTGTTTTTCTCCTTAAACTCTGAAAATTAGTTACTTACTGATTTTTGTGATTCTTTTGGACATTTCTTGCTTCTGGCATGCCACTTCTCTTACTGGATTTCAAATCTGATTTGCTGAACATACTCTTCAAGAATTCCTTCCAAGAGTGATTTTGGGTAGTAAACTCCCTACGGTTTGTAAAATTAGACTTTTTAAAATTTAGTACTCACTTTAAAATAGTAGGTTAGCTGGGTATAGAATGTTTTTGGCACACTGAAAATATGATTCTTTTTTCCTCTAACATCTGTTATTTGTTAGAATTTGGCTATGGCTTCCCTCTCCCTTGCCTGTATAATTGGTGTTTTCTTCTTAGTAGTTCTCTATAATTAAGAAAGGAAAATTTTCACACAGGGAAATATTCAAATGTGTGTGTCTATATCACTTAATATTTGACATACATATGTCAATCCCCAAACTAATCAGATGTGTCTATTCCTGAAATTCACGTAAATTGAACCGAACAGCATATGCTGTTTTTGTCATGTTTATTTCATGTAACATAATGCTTTTGGTTCATCCATGTTGCTTCATGTATATAAGTAGTTCACTTTTTAAAACTGATGAGCAATATGTCACAGAATATATATATATATATACGCAATTTGTTTTCCTTTGTTCCAGAAATGGCCGTCTGAGTGTTTTTTCCAGTTTGGGGTATTGTGAATAAAAATAATATACAAATACTTTTTCCTCTTTTGTATATGTGTTTGTACATATGTAAGTGTTTATTTCTCTTGAGTGGAAACTCAGAGCTAGAATTGTTGGGTACATATTTGTCCTTGTAAGAAACTTCCAAAATGTTCTGCAGTGTGATTATGCCATTAGCATTCCATTGGCTTCCCATCTTTGACAATTATTTAGAATAGTCCATCTTTAAACCATTCTAGTGGTTGCTAAGTTATATTTCATTGCGGTTTTATTTTGCATTTGTCTACTGGCAAATGACAGTGAGCATATCTTCTGTTTTTATTGACCATTTGTATATCTTCAATGAAGGGTCTATGCAAGTTTTCTATCCAATTTTTAAAACAGATAATTTGCAGGAGATACATTCTGGATTCAAGCCGGATGTTTGTATTATACATATTTTCTTTCAGCCAGTGGCTTACTTTTCAGTTTCATGCTTCTGTGGATAAGCAAAAGTATTATATTTTTATGAAGTTCAAAATTATCATTCCTTCCAATTTATGGCTCGTGCTCTTTCTTTTCCCCTTAGGGTATATTTCTATACTTCCAGGTTTTAGGGATTGTTCCTCTTTTTTAAGGAGGTTTGATAGCTTTGGTTTCTGCTCTGTGATCCATAAAGAATTAATATGTGTATAGAGTCAGGTCTTGGTTGAATTTAATTTTTTCTACCTGTTACTCGGTTGTTCTATAACAATTTGTTGAAGAAACTTTCCTTTCTCTATGAATTACAAGACCTCTTCTGTTGAAAGTCAGTTGCCTCCCATGTGGATGTGTTTCCTTCCATTCCTGCAGTTTCTCTTCTGTCCCTATTTGTCTATTCTGAAATCAGTATCAAACTCTTCTGATAATTGTGGCTTTATGAATGTTAGGTGTTACTTGTTACCTTCCTACTGTGGTAGAAAAGCATTTGCCAGTCTTTCTCTTAACACAGCATCTCCCTGGCCCTTCCATTATTAAACTATCTAAGTATTGCTCCTCGCCGACTAGAGAGCATACTGTAACAAAACTGTATTACTGTTATTAGTGCATTCCTTCCCACTCCCTCTGCGATTTAAGGATTCTCCCACTTCGTTTACCTGTTTAGCTTTCTACCATCAGTGACTTCTACCAGACTACCTAACTAGGTCATTGAGCCTTCTTCAGTACACTTAAACACATCAAGTAATCTGTCGATTTTTTCCTTCTTTGAAGGTATCTTGGATTTTTCTAGGTTTCTCGCACAGCTAGCTGTTTTACATCCTCACTTCACAGTCATCTTAGGAATTTCCTTCCTAGGGTTGAAAGGAATTTCCTTTGTATGCGGGCTGAAATTTGAGTCCTCTGCTTCCTGAATCCCACTTGGCCTTTTTCTTCATTCCCCTGCTCTGATGGAGATCAGCTAGGAGCTTCTTGAACAAGAGTGAAGAGAGGACACGATGTTTGAGAACTTAATCGTCTTCAATGTCTTTGGTTTAATTGTCTTAAATGTCTTATTGATGATTTGGCTGGAATTCTAGACTGGGAAACATTTTCTGTAAAACTTCTTAAGACATACCTGCGTTATTTCATTTTCTTCCAGGTCCCAATGTTGATCCTAGCAAGTCTGATGCTATTTTAATTACTGAGTATTTATATGTTGCCTGGTTTGTCTCAGTACTTAAATCTTTAGATTCTGTCTCTCTCCCTGAATCATGAAAAAGTTGACATCCTAAACTGATTTTCCTGATTTTGCATTTTTTCAAATATTTTCTACTTTTCTATATATTATTCTAATTTCTTGGAGTTGCCTTAATTTTGCCTATAGTAGTCCCTGCTTATCGGGAAAATATGCTCTATGCTCCCCAGTGGATGCCTGAAACTGTAGGAAGTACCAAACCCTATAGATAGGATTTTTTTCCCATTCATACATACATATGATAAAGTTTAATTTTATAAGTTAGGTACAGTAAGAGATTAACAACAATAACTAAAAATAGAACAACTACAACAATATACTATCATAAAACTGCTAGCATCACTGTTGTACTTTGGGGCCATTATTAAGTAAAATAAAGGTTACTTGATGGCTAAGCAGTGCAACACCAACACTGTGACATTCTGATAACCAAGAGAATTGCCAAGTGACAGTCAGGTAGTGTATATACATAGATGTGCTAAACAAAATGAGCAATCTCAAATACTTGTGTCCCCATATCCTTTTTCTTAAGCAAGTTTATCCAAGAAAGACTTTCAAATCTCCTGGTGAGTAGTAAGCCAAAGTCTAACAACCTGTGTAAGCTATGATGCTGCAATTTGTGTGTATATTATCAATTCTTAGCCATCAATTGTATCTATAAAAAGCTTTCCTGTTAGAATTTTTATAATATTTATTTTTATATTTGTCAATTAGTTTAAGTCACCAAATGAGCCAGGAAGGGTGACATGTTGATAAAATGGAACATTTTTTCTGGAAAGATTTCCTGTCACATAGTTCCCGAACAGTATTGATTAGATTGTTTTAGAATATCTTAATAGCCGTTGCCACCATTTAAAAAAAGAATTCATCTATTTCTTTGTTCAGCTCACATTATTAATTGAAGAAAATTCAATTGCCTAGTAGAGGTTTATCCTTGAATATATTTTGAAACTTAATTTGTTGCCTTCCTCTGAGGTGATAATTGGACAGAGGAAGAGATGCAGTTTATAAGCATGTGTAGAATAGTTATGATGGTTACAAGAGTTTACTTGGTCTTATTTAATTTTTCCATTCTCAACCTATTAAATAGAAATTTTTACATGTTTAACCTTTTAAATAGGAATGATTTTCCTTATAGGAGAAATGGAAATCTTGCTCCTGGAGGATTTGAAAACTATGAGACTCAAAGATTTCAGATTTTGCATATCAAATCATTTGCACAGTGGTAACAAGCTGCTTTCACAAATAGCCTGACCTGTTGATGGAGAACTTTCAATTCTTTGGGGGTATAAAGAGAAAATGATTTTATATTTGTCCCTATCAGTGCCCCTAATGGATCTATAACACACTTCCTCTAATCACTGGCCATAGAGTACCCTAAATTACACCTCTGCTCAGTTTCTAAATTCAGGAAGGATAGATGTTTGTTTTAAAACTGAGTCTCGGCCAGTGCCGCGGCTCACTAGGCTAATCCTCCGCCTTGCGGCGCCAGCACACCGGGTTCTAGTCCTGGTTGGGGCGCCGGATTCTGTCCCGGTTGCCCCTTTTCCAGGCCAGCTCTCTGCTGTGGCCAGGGAGTGCAGTGGAGGATGGCCCAGGTGCTTGGGCCCTGCACCCCATGGGAGACCAGGAGAAGCACCTGGCTCCTGCATTCGGATCAGCGCGGTGCGCCGGCCGCGGCGGCCATTGGAGGGTGAACCAACGGCAAAGGAAGACCTTTCTCTCTGTCTCTCTCTCTCACTGTCCACTCTGCCTGTCAAAACAACAACAACAACTGAGTCTCTTCTCACGTCTAATTCAAAGCTCTTCTACCTCCACCCCACTGCCCTCACGGAGGAGTCTAGGGCTCAGAGTTGTAAGGCTCTGGTTCCTGAATGATTTCCTTCCTTCGTGCCAACGACTATCCCCGGAAAGCTTAGGCAGGATTGGGGTGGAGGAAGAAGTCTCCACTGGGCTCCCCGCAGTGATTGGTCGCTACAAAATGGCTTAAGCTAGTCTGCCTGCCCGTGGTTGGTAGCAGGCTCTTTGTGGTGAATGCTGATAGTCTTCAACTCTTAGACATGGGCACTGCTTCTCCTCGCTGTCTTCAACTCTTAGACATAGGCACTGCTTCTCCTCGCTGTCTTCAACTCTTAGACATAGGCACTGCTTCTCCTAGGTATCCTTAATACCTTACATTACAACGGAAGTGAACTCAGAGGTTAAAGTCTGCCTCACATACAAACAAGGAGGTACATGAACAATTACAAATTCATTTCCATTCACTAGGCCAAGTCCCCCTCCCTCCTCTTAAGTGCCCTGACCAGCATCTTTTACAAAAAGGTCACTCCCTGGCGAATGTGGAATGTGACAGTACTGTGATGGGGAGATCAGCTTACAGCACTAAGTGAGCGTGGACCAGAGTAGACTTCTAAAGGTACGCACTCCCCTGTAAAGTGGGTTTGTCAAACTCAAACCCCTCTGCACATAGGGTGGAGATCCTATAGAGATCTTTCTGGCCAAACCAATCACCAATACCCAACTCTCTCATTTGCCTGGTGAAAAATTATTTCTCCATCCTTCTTGCCGATTGACGGAACTTCAGGCATGGATTTAGGCAGTGGTATTTAAAACATCAACCTTACACCTTCTGGAGTGTGTACCCTGATGATGGTCCTTCTTATACTAGGTATACTAGGTAACTACCCTAGGTAGCTCCTAGGGTACAGATTAGAGCTAATTTGCACACACGTATAGATCATACTGTCCACACTGAAGCAGTGCAAGTACAAAATAAACGTCAAACACACTAACATTGGCCCTAACACTCAACTAACTCTTGGAATATCCTTATAGGTGCTAAGGGGAAAATGGGTGAGGGCTTTTAAAAAGTATTTAACATAAAAAAATTCTAGGATGAAAATGAAACAATGGTTAAGAAAATAGTACAACCAGGGGAAAGACTAACTCATAGAAAAAGTGTATTTACTAAGAAAAGAATGTTAACAATATTTTAGGCTTCAATCCAGGAAGGTTTCATATGCCTTCCAGCCCTCTATGTTGATGTTAAAATCAATAAAACCATCAGTTTATGGGAGGCATCCTGGTATAAAATTGGCAACACAGATAGTGTGAGTATTAGCAATCTTGTTCATGGGCTCTTGCTAATGGGTCACAGCATTACTTCCCATGGCTTCACGATTCTTTTGAAGGCAGTATTCTGTTAGATCAGAATGGACATTGGTAGAGAATACAAGGGAGACTCCTATGAAGGATGGAGGACCTAGAGCCTGCACACCTGTGAGAGACTGAGGTGACACACCAAACCCTTTGGAGCGTCCATTTCTTCAAGGCAGGGGTGAGGGAGAACGCAGTTGTAAGAACTAAATGACGTAGTGTAAATACTGTAGCACAGTGGCTGTAGATTCTCAGTCCATGGTAGCTCCCTCCTCGTGTAGCCACACATTTCTTACCAGGCTGATATTTGTTACTTTGAGCTTATGTCTATTCCAGAAGAACTCCATCTAGAACAGAATGTACATTCCACAGGGCATAATTGTCTCTATTTTGATGTGTCGGTTTTAGTTATGTCTGTCATTTTTTATTTTCCAACGTGAAAAGAGAGGTTTAGGATAGTCACATTGGAAAACAAAGAAAATAAGATTAAAGTTCCCTCAAATCAACTTTGGAGCCACTAAAATATTAAGCCTTGACAGCTTACTCACAATCACAAAAGCTGAGAGCCAGCATTGAGCTTTGTATCACAGAGGTGATGAGAGCATTTCTTCACTGTTAGAAAAAAATTAAGCTATCCAGACAGAAATGGGACATGGGAGCCAAATTCCATAAGAACACCCTCAAGTTTAACGTTTCCCCCCATCTTTGGACAATATTTAGAAAACCAAAGACTATAAAGTTTTAAAAGGAATCTTGGATGACTTACAGAAATTGTAAGGTCACCAGAACACTTAGTAAATATTGAATTTTTATAAAAGTATTTAAATTGATTGATATTATTCTCCAAGGTAGCATAAACTGAACGATCATAAATGCTTCCTAAAAGTGAACAGATGATGACTACTTGCCAATTGCTGTCTAATCAACCCTACTGGCCTAATCCTGCATTTTCAGTGAATTGACTCAAATCCTACTCTTATGAAAGAAATCAAATGGATGGAGATAGCAAATCCTCCAACTGGTTACTTTCAGCCATCTGAATCAGTGTTTCCCCAATTTCCAATTTGTGACACACCTTTGGACTGCCAGACCATGCCTAATGAGAGATCTGTTTGCCCTTTCTCCACTGGGTTACAATTATACCACGATTTATTTGTGAGAAACTGGATTGTGGACTCACCAGGGGGAGGAAACATGCATGTTTTTTCCCAGAAGTCAGTGCAGTCTAGCCCTGCACCCACAGCACAGCACTGTGCCCTCTGGGATGGCTCACTGGTGTAAGAGCTGTGATAGCCACTGAACTGGGAAATGAGAAGATCAAACCATTGACTTGTTCATCCCCCTATGGTGGCTGGACCCACACAAGGGTGGGTGTACCAAGTTTTGAAATGGCAGCAGTCGCAAGAAACTCAGAAGCTGACCTGTGAGAGCTGTCCTCAGCGTATGCATTCTCAGTCTAAGAATGCCTCCCCTCCCCCTTTAGCTGACAGTGCAGCAGGTAGGTGTGTTTGGGCAAGTCTCTTGGCAACTCATGGGTCATGGTGGAATGACTAACCACCCAGGTTGCCTATAGATTTTCCCAAGCATTTATCTGTCAACGTGTGCTGTCATCTGAGAACACTGTTTCTGTGGTCTGGATTGCTTTTCCATTCACTCTCTACTGATTGAAAGCCAATTCAGAATTCAACTCTTATTCTTATTGCCCTGCTAAGAATTGATGGTTCTACTCTTGGGCTTCCACAACGTAAACCTCTGTGTATTATATCTCACCAGTAGGGTTTACTGCTCTCTTCTCTCTCCTTCATTAAAAGAAGAAACAATTCTTATTGATCTTGGTGTCCCATCAATTCAAGCACAAGGCACAAAATAAATGCTCAACAAATGCTGGATTAAATTTAACTCAATTAATTAATGATGGGAAGGTTCACTGACATCGCATTAATACTTCCAATGTCTTCCTGCCTCCCTGGGGAATTTTAACCGGACAGTAGGGTATTGTTCACAGCGAGAATCAGCTGGAGTTGTTTTCAAACTGCACAGGCAGACCATGTGATTGTTTGAATAAGCTCTTCAAGATACTCTGAAATTATCCTTGCTCACTTCTCACCAACCCACATCTCGGTGGAGAGCTTTCAAAACAAAATCCTCTAAGAGCCATCACTGAGAATTTTCCATTTTCTCCTATTCATTTTCATGAAAACCTCATAAAACTGGTCCTGGATGTGTTTCATCACATTTGAAGTATAACTGATAGCCCAGGCACAGTGGAACTACGTCGATAAATTATCTTAAATTACATTTAAACAAAACTATTTACAAGTGGTCTAGTAAAAATCTACTTCTTGGATGGACTGTTTTGAATGCTTCCTAAAGAAGTTGTTGTAGGTGAGCCAGTTTTCCCTCTTTCTAGAAGAGGGACTGTGGAAGCCCGTTTGGACATAGCCTATGCCTTCCCGGGTGCTCTCTCCCTGATGGCTGCAGAGTGGCGTGTTTTTGTTTGAAAGGGTCAAAGCATTCAGGATCTGACATCCAAAATATGTGTTCTTTTTTTCCCCCTTGGAGTCAAAACCCCCGAAGTATAAATCCTTTTTAAATGAAGAGAGCAGTGCCAAAAGGAATGAAACATTTTTGGTTCCTCTCCAAAACAGAGAGATAGCACTGAAACAGGAAGTGGATGATTTAAATATCCACCCGGCATCTTGGCAACATATCTGTGTTTAAGGGACTTAAGGTTAAAAGGTTTTAGTCTGGCCTGGGAACACTCTATCTTACCCTAGGGTTTAGAACTTTGGGGAAAACTTTTAAGCACTTATCAAATAGTTACAATTAACCATTTTTCTGAGACCAATTGTGATATGAAGCATGCTATCATTACGTTCCTGCTTCTTCTGATTATCTCTGAAACAATCTAGCTTGGTAAGGTGGAAAATTGTCTTATTTTCTACAAAGAAAGAAGAATATAGACCCAGGTCTTATCTGTAACTCTCCCAATGCTGGAACTATACAGAATGGCTAAATAAACAGAATGCAGAATTGGAATTCAATGGATTGTGTAGACGCTGTTCCATAGGATCCCTTAGGGGCCCATCCTCATAGCCAGGAGTGGACAATGGTGGAAATGTTTACGCAGGGAAGTTGGGCCTTCCCCTGCCTCCCATCTTTGGGAGCTGGCAGCCTGCTGTTAAATTTACCAGCACACCCCTGGAAAATGAGTCAAAAAAGACCTCAAGCTGTTAGTCTAAGAAACTGGAGGAATGGCATTTCCATTTACTAAAAATCCAGAAAAGAAACACACAAACTCTAAGAAGAAGGATAAGAGGATAGAAAACTGTAACTTGGTTTTGAATATTTTATGCTTGACATGACAATTAGGCATCCAATTGGAATTATTAAATAGGAAGCTCAGGGCCTAGGAACAAATGAAAATATATGTTTTGGAGTCAGCCACATTTGCATGGTATTTAACGCCAAGAGACAAGATGAGATCAAGATAGTGGGACACTATCTGAGGTTGATTTTTGGGGTCACGCATCTCTATATTCTGAATTACAGTATTCTCCTGATCTCTCCAATATACTCAATGTGAATAAGGGATTGAGTGCATGCTAACTCTTTAAATATTGGAAAAAGCAAACAGGCAAATGAGAAACAGCTTCTGCTCCTGTCCTGGGTCTCTCCTTGCCAGATTTCTCCCTCCTGAATCTTGTGCTCACTTGGCTCTTGATTCTCACCTTCACCCTCAGCCCAGCCCTTTTGGACTGCACTTCACCGTTAGCCATGGAGAGTATAACCTATCCCAATAGGTAAGTGCAGGGACCAAGGCCTGAATCCCCTGAGCCTGGCCCAACTCACCATGTGCCAGACTCCAAAAGACCATGTTGACTGAGCCCAAGCTTTTCTTCCTCGTTGGTGTGTATGGGACTAACTCAGAAAAACTCCTACCTGGACAAACCTCAGTGGTCCGGAAAAGCAGGATCCTCTCTACTGTAGCAACCACTCTTCACGATGCTGTCCATCTGCTGGTTCACACCCCAGGTGGCCACAACGGCTGGAGCTGTGCCGATCCGAAGCCAGGATTCAGGAGCTTCTTCCGGGTTTCCCATGTGGGTTCAGGGGCCCAAGCACTTGGGCCATCTTCTACTGCTTTCCCAGGCCATAGCAGAGAGCTGGATTGGAAGTAGAGCAGCTGGGACTCGAACTGGCGCCCATGTGAGATGCTGGCAGAGTAGGTGGCAGTTTTACCAGCTATGCCACAGTGCCAACCTCTTAACACTTAGGGTGTTATAAGGGACTAGAACCTCTAATTAGCTTCAGGAGACTGCCACATGAGGACTCTTGGAGGGAATATTATGAGTGGGTTAGGAAATTTGATGTAACTTATACTAACCTGACATTTAGTTGAAAGGATTAAATTTTACATTTAGAATTGTCTGTATCTAAGAATTACATTTATTTTTCAATCAAACTTTTGTTGTTGTTGTTGTTACACGGTGGTGAGTCCTGGGAGGATGAAAGAAAAGAGCAAAGTTGGGGTTTTTGAGATTGTTAGAACTTGAGCAAAGCCAATGATCACACACTACCCTGTAGAGAGCAGGAATGGGATGGGATGGCATGAGAAGGTGGAATCCATACCCTAGCAGAGAAGTGGAGGTGAAACAGAAACCATTATGAACCCGGAAGACTTCTTGAAGGAGATAGAGTTTCCACAGGGCTCGGATGATCAAGTAGGATTACAACAAAGAACATAAAGATATTCTGGATGGAGGTAGCTGTGTTAGAAATCAGTACCAACATCATGGTGAGACTCTCTGGAGAGTGTACTGACCCAGTGACAGGGAAGGAGCATGTACCGGAGCAGTGAAATTCAAGGTTGAGTCACTTGGGGCGGTCATGAAAATGGCCTCCCAGGTCTTGTATAGGAGGAGTGTCTCTTTAAAATCTCTTCCTGCTGAAGCCACGCTTCCAACAGAACTTGGCAGCGATGCTGGGGCAGCTCTGTCCCTGGGAGATGTGGGACAGTTTTGTTTTGAGGACTCCCATGGCCCTTACCTGACGTTATTATTATTTGACTTATCTAGGTTTCTGATCACTAGCAGTGTTCTAGCAATGTTCTAGCCTCACCAGGTCCTACTGGGTCATCAGGAGTATATTCTCATTGGGTAGAGGAGTGACTCTCATTATTTATTATGGTTGTTAGGATTGGGAGAATGTTTAGCTGGGCCTGTGGTATCCTAGACCAGAATCTAACTTCTGGGAATTGGTAGGCTCTAGGATTCCCAGAAGCTTCTGGAAGCTGGTACTGTCTAGGGTTTCTGCTAAACTGAGCAAGCCTAGTGAACTATTTGAGCTAAGAACTCTGACGTTTGAACTAAATGAATAAAGAGAATGAAAATGATAGAGTACTTATTATAATTTATAAATACCTAGCACTCTCAAAAGAATTTATCAAATAAAACATTTTAAAAATCTATCCACTAAAAAGCAAAGTGAATTAATTTTTTTAAAAGTTAGCCCTTTGTTAGCATATATTTCCTTAGAAAAATATGAATTCCTTAAGAATCTTTTTTTTTAAAAAAAAAAGGATTCATTATTTATTTGTTTGAAGGGCAAAACAACACAGCAAAATCATCCATTTGGTGGTTCCTCCTACATGGTCACAATAGCCAGGAGTCTGGAACACCATTCATGTCTCCCACCCAAGTCCCAGGGTCATCCTCCACTGCCTTCCCAGGTGCATTAGTGGGTTGTTGGGTCAGAAGCAGAGCAGCTGGGACTTGAACCTGTGGTACAATACGGGAGGCCAGCCTCACAAGTGGAAGCTTAATTCACTGAACTGGAGTCAGCGCCAGTCATCTTTTAAAATGGCAACTGTGTTAACCAAGATTCGGCCGTGAGCTCCTCTTGTCTCCCTTGTCCAGATCCGGAGCAGCAGTTTTGCTCAGTCCTGCTCCGATCTCCTCCAGCCTGGCTAAGGGATTACTGATCTAGTCTAGTTATATAATTTCCTTCCAGGGAGAGCCATTTCCTCAGTCTTTACATTTTATTTTTCTAGAAAAATGCAAGGGCTTGAATGCCCAAATATGGACTGTAGACTTTTAAAACTGAATGTCTGCATCAAATTGGAGTTCATCTTCATGTCCAGTTATATACAGAGAAATTTGAAGCCAACAACTGTTGCTTCTAGCACTAAACTAGGTGAGGTGAGGAACACAGAGACATTGCTTAGCTCTGACACAAGTCTCACAGTTTGTCAATTAACAACCATTTATTGGAAGAAATTTCAAGAGTTCTAGAATTTTCCACGTATTAACTTTCACATGCTAGAGAAAGTAGGAACTTGACTAATTGTATTTAGTTTGCAGTTTATAAAGCTGCCCCCAGATATTTGAAAGAAGTCGTGATATTGTTCCTAGACCATGTATACAGGCTCAGAAGCAAAGCCTGCTTCTGGACACTCCTTTTCTAGTCAACAATGGAAGCTCTCAGTTGGCTGGCTGGTTTGTCTTTTTTTTTTTTTTTTTTTTGACAGGCAGAGTGGACAGTGAGAGAGAGAGACAGAGAGAAAGGTCTTCCTTTTGCTGTTGGTTCACCCTCCAATGGCCGCCTCGGCTGGCGCACCGCGCTGATCCGAAGGCAGGAGCCAGGTGCTTCTCCTGGTCTCCCATGGGGTGCAAGGCCCAAGCACTTGGGCCATCCTCCACTGCACTCCCGGGCCACAGCAGAGAGCTGGCCTGGAAGAGGGGCTACCGGGACAGAATCCGGTGCCCCGACCGGGACTAGAACCCGGTGTGCCGGTGCCACAAGGCGGAGGATTAGCCTATTGAGCTCGGCGCTGGCCTGGTTTGTCTTTATAGCATCAATTAATTTGGAAGATTTATGTGTTTGTTGTTGCTCTGACTGAACTGTCCAGAGGATTTGGGGAAATCTGCAGAAACGAATGGATAGAAGTTAGGGAGTATGGGCCCCTGGAATTGAACTGTGCAGTCATATGATCCGTATCTCAGCCAGGCATTGGAGCAGACATTTCCAACAATTCCAGTGCTAATTACACTTCGTTGGCCATCCTGTGGCTTTCACAGTGAGACTCTACTGCTTCAGAAGGTAGAAAAACCCAGGGAAGATTTTTTTTAAAACTTCTTCTATGGTCTTTTCTGCTTTATTAATAGTCGTATGGTCCCTTTTTTGGCAGAGTGGCTGTTAAGAACAGTAGAGACAGAATTCATTGAATTGGATCATTTGTTGTAAAGAATGTTTACTATTGTACTCAGACCAATGATGTGTCATCCACGTTTGATTTAAAAAATCTGTTATTGCTTCAAATTTTTTTATTTAGATTTTTGATGTCTGTAGCGTTCTAGTTAAGTATTGTCAGGAGATCCTCCCTGAAGCAACGCGAGGTAGACAGTCTTGCTGGAGGGCTTGCAGGAGTCTGCTGTCAGAGGAAGGGTTCTGTTCAACAGAGTCTTGACACGTACCTACACGCCTCCTCTGTTTGAATTTTTATTGAATGTGAAATGGGGGGAGTCAGAGAGAGAGAGAAAGATTCCCTCTCAAATGCCTGCAATAGCTGAAACTGGGCCAAGTCAAACCCAGGAGCTAGGAATTCCGTCCAGGTCCCCACTTGAGTGGCAGGGACCCGAGAATTGGAGCCCTAAGCTGCTGCCTCCCAGGGTGCTCACCAGCAGGAAGCGGAAATCGGGAGTGGAACTGGGACTTGAGTCCAGTCACTCCAACATGGGGTACAGGCAACCCAAGTGCCCACCCCAAGAGGTGCCTTCCGGAGTTGGTTAGACAGGACTTTAAAAAAATGATTGTTTCTTCGCTTTGACCACTGACATTTTCAACTTTTCATTGTTTAACTTTTTATTTTGAAGTAGTTATGGATTGGCAAAAAGTCACAAAATTAATAGAGAAAGATCCCAGTACCCTCCACCCAGTTTTCCCTGTGGTAATGTCTTACATAACCACATTATAGTATCAATACTCAGGAAATTGACATTGGTACAAATCACACCTTATTCAGGTAGGAAGGACTTTTTTTTAAAGATGTATTTATTTGAAAGTCAGAGAGAGAAGGAGAAGCAGATCACTCCCCAGTTGGCTGCAGTGACTGGAGCTGTGCTGATCCAAAGACAGGACCCAGGAGCTTCTTCTGGGTGTCCCATGCAGGTGCAGGGGCCCAAGCACTTGGGCCATCCTCCGCTGCTTTCTCAGGCCATAGCAGAGAGCTGGAACCGGCGCCCATATGCGATGCTGGCCCCAGGGAGGACTTTTTAAAAGGAGAAATAATCCAGAACAGTCACGGCCTTGGTCTAGAAGTTTTCCCATAGAACAGGAAAATGCTAATCATTGTTTATGTAGCCTCCTCCACACTTCACAGAAACAGACAAAATTATCTTCATAAATCTCAACCCATTAAAGACAGAGCAAAATCATTGTTCCATTCTATAGAGTATACTAAAGCCCAATGATAAAACCACCCAGAAAGGCAGAAATCTACTGGCACCGAGTATTTAGAAAGCTACATGGAACAGAAATTCTCCCAACCATGCCATTATTTAAGAGGTCAATGGAAGCAGAAGATATTGTGGGTTTTTTTCACTCCATAGGCTTGGGGTCACAGGTATGTTGCAACAAGATTGGAGTTTGCAAACTAATTTTTGTCACATTAACTTTCCACCTACTTATTTATAAACTTTAATAAGAGTTTATATGTATTCCTCTTTAAAAAAAAAAAGTTTTATTTAAAAAAGAGTGGTAGCCGGCGTCGTGGCTCAATAGGCTAATCCTCCACCTAGCGGCGCCGGCACACCGGGTTCTAGTCCCGGTCGGGGCGCCGGATTCTGTCCCGGTTGCCCCTCTTCCAGGCCAGCTCTCTGCTGTGGCCCGGGAGTGCAGTGGAGGATGGCCCAAGTGCTTGGGCCCTGCACCCCATGGGAGACCAGGAGAAGCACCTGGCTCCTGCCATTGGATCAGTGCAGCGCGCCGGCCGTGGCGGCCATTGGAGGGTGAACCAACAGCAAAAGGAAGACCTTTCTCTCTGTCTCTCTCTCTCTCACTGTCCACTATGCCTGTAAAAAAAAAAAAAAAAAAAAAGTGGTAGAGAGAGAAAAAAAATGGGTAAGAGTCTTGCATCCGCTAGTTCACTCCCCAGATGGCTGCAGCAGCCACATCTGGACAGGCTTTGAAGCCGAGAGCCTCAGCATCTCTCACCTGGGTGCAGGGGCCCAAGGGCTTGGGCCATTTTCTGCCGCCTTCCCACACACAATCGTGGGGAGCTGGATTAGAAGTGGAGCTGCTGGCATTCCAACTGGCACTCCAACATCACAAGGGGCAGCTGAACCTGCTGTGCCACAACACCAGCCCCACTTTTCCCCTGTTTCTGAGTTGTGTGGACACAGCTCGCATTCCTTGGAGAAAGACACAAAATATGTACCCACTAACACCCAGCTGGATTACCATGTTTTATTTTGTTTTTCTTACAACATACCTGTATTGGTCTGAATGTGAAAGCTGAAATATTGAGGAGAGCACAATATTTCACCTTGTGAGATGTATATTTTACTAGTAATGGATTTAGTTCTGAGGGATGAGATAGAGTACCATGATGTGGAAGCACTCCCATGAGGTCCATGAAAGTGTACTAATATCCAGAAGACATTTCAGACCCCTGTGAAGGTCCCACTGGAGTTTCATCCGGGTACTTGCTGCTTGGTAGGCCTCCATGCGGGTTGACAAAAAGAAAAGCAAAGCACTTTCTGATAACCGATCGTTATAGAAGACCTTCTGCGTGAAGCCTACCCATCCGTGTGCTTTTTCTGTCGCTCTCTGTTTTTCCAGGGTTCACTGTTTATTTGGGGAAGGTTTAGGTGATCATCTAATCAGAAGCAGGCCCCAGGCTCTGCCAGTGATATTTTGGAATGTGTAGTCTACTTCAAAGGAAGGTACCACGTCTCCTCACCCAGCAGAAGCCAATTTTTCATAGTGAAGAGCAGGGTAATTGGATTTTCTTTTCCAGAGCAAAAATTATTTTTAGACTGAATCGAATGGGTCATGTTTCTCTGTTCAGTGATCTTGCAATTATCACTCCACTCTGGAAACTGTCACTCAGTGACCCACCCTTGTGCCAAGCTGCGGGTCGCCACAGAAGCAGGTCAGACGGCGGCTGAACCTGACGTGAAGTCGGTGTCCACGACGCACGCCAACATGGAAGCCTCACAGTCAGCCGGCGGCCGTGAGCCACGTGCCAACAGTTGTGTGTGTTTGTAATGGAAAACTCTAGAAGGAAAAAACAGGAGTCCGGGGTGGGTGTGTGTGGTAGACATTTCAGCCGTTCTGTCACTGAAGAAAATTCAAACTGACTACTACTCTAAAGGGGGCCTTTCTTTGAAAGGAAAGACAGGAAATCCAGACCCAAAACCCCAAAGAAATTTCCTCTCCTGTCTCACCTGTGAGCTCTTCTGGTTTTGCACAAAGCAGGAGGGATTGAGAGCAAGGGACTGACCTGATGGAGCAGCCACTCCAGGCGATGGCCAGCACAAAGAACAAGTGTCCTAGACGTGGACAGCGCACGGGAGAAGGGAAGGCTCTCTGGACTGTTACAAAGATTCTCCACCCTATGTGCCCCATTTTGCTCGGCCAACTCCCATTAGTCTCTCGAGTTCCGGAGCTCCCATAATGCATCTCTTGGCCAACTTCACAGCCTCAGCCTTTTCTGGGCTATGGCCGATGCCTGATGCTTGCTGTAGAGCAGGGTGATCCTGCCGCAGGCTTAGCAGAACTGGGGCTACGGCTCTCACGTTTATACTTTGATCCTGTTTGCTTAGCCCCGTGTCTAGCACATTGTTTTGAATTGATGTGATGATGCCAAAATGATATCCATACCCTTTCATGTCTGGGGCACTCCAGATGGCTTAACAAGACCTAAATACCTTTACAACCTTAGCCCAGTTCAAGAGTATTGAAATCATGTCTCTCAAGCTTTGGAAAATTCAGTTAGTGCTCCTAAGAAGACATGGCAAAGAGCATGAAGAGACCCCATGATGACTGCATACAAACCCCCCTGGTGTTAAAAAAGGAATAATCAAGAAAGCACACACTGGGCTCTAAGCTTATATTAAAAAACAAAACAAAACAAAAAAACAAATCATGGAGATGATGAAAATCTGACATGATGGGGAAGTTTCATTATTTTTTTTTTGCCCTCTATTCAGTTTGATTTTCATGAAAAATTCAGATCTAAGAAGAAAATCTGAGTTCATATCTACACAGATAATAACCAGAAACTGGCTAGTCATAGTCTAAGTGTAGCTTTTACTCCATGTAGACGAGGGTGGTCTGTCTACACTGTAATAGGATTGCGCTGATGGATGGGATGATGTTGCCGCTGTATAGATAGACAATGGCCCGAAAGCTGTGGTTAGCCTTGCCCTTGGAACCGCTTTCCTCTCCTCTCCCATCTGTTAGTTTCTGTGGGAAAATGTTGAGTTCCACGTTGTTGAGAAGAGGAGCAGCAAAGTCTAGGGGGATCTGCTAGAGGTGAAGTGGGTGGAGCAGATTTAATGTGCCAGACAAAATGCTGCTGGTCTCCAGACTGCTGAGAGCTGTTTGAAAGTCTGCATGCTGGGAGATCTTATCCAGATACCGTTAGAGGACGTGCAACATATTTGAAGAAAGGTAACACTACAGGGGGGAAAACCATCTCCACTGATACCAGGGGCCATCGCCTGGACCACGCTTTACCCACTGCAAGTGTTCAGTGTCAACTGGCACCTTGAGTAACTAATGACATATAAGACGAGATGCTCCATGAAGACCACATGTCCATAGTTGCCCAAGTGAAAAAAGAAAATCAATGTATCACTTTGTAATGTTGGCCAAATCCTTTTGTCTAGTGGGTAGGCTTGGGGGAAGAAGGAATGGAGGCGGACTGCAGGAAGGATTGACTTCAAAATGCGTACTAGCGTTTCCGTTATTTGGAAAGATCTGAAAGAAGACCCTCGGTGCTCTGTGTGGATGCTGGTTCCGTTCCTGACGGATTTTCAGTGGTAACAGGAGACCGCAGTAAGCAATGGAGCAGGGTGGGGGATAGAAAATGCAAACTGCTTACTAGCCTGTAGCCCCTCCTCTGCAGTTGTTTTCCATTAAATTCCAACTGTGTTTACAATTAACTGATTTACATATAAAACCAAGGCTCAACAGTGGTTGGAACTGTGATTAAAAGTTGTAAATGTTATATAGTTAGACAATGTAAAAAAACAATGATATGACTTTGTACATAGGGAAGGGAGTGACTATAAGAAAATATGCAAGTGAACAAGTTTTCTTGCATTCTACAGCAGGGTTCCGGTCATGTCTAAAGGTGGCATCTGCAGTTAAAACAGTAATACCCCCAGCTTTTTAATTTTTTATGTTAGCTTTTTGAAACAAATATCTCTTGCTATAAATAAGCATCTCTTTCAAGATCATCAACCTCTAAGTTTAAAATTATATTTCCAAATATTTTGTGACATTTATAAAACTATTTTGATTTCTCTACTGATTCTTCTATATACTTATAGAGATATATGGAATTATATTCATCAAATAATAACAAAGATGATTTCTGAGGGATACATATAGGTAATTAAAAAATTCTTTGAACTTTTTTGTTTAACTTTTTTTTGTGAGTCCACATAATGTTTATAAGAGATAGATATTTGCGTAGACAGTTGGGCTTATCTATCTCCCTTTCACTTTATTTTTTTCTTTCAAAGATTTAACAATTAATACTTACAAAAATGGATTCATTATGGCACATTGAACTTCCCTGTTGGCTAGATACCATTATTATAGGAGAAAGTCTTAAGCTATAAATCAAACTATTGAGACAAAACTCACAAAACAGCTCGCAGCTTTGTAGCACTTCACCTCATTCTTGTTGGGGTAACTATTCCCTCCCATAGTACTTGGCATGGAAGCTCTTGGGTTAATGTTTAGAATTTTCTGTTTAGCAAAGTTCCAATAGCTAGTTTTAGTTATCCCAATGCCAAAGCCCCAAATGAGATTCCCCAGGTATGTAGGGAGTGTTATTTCTCTTTCCTTTGCACTGACAACCAGTTTATCTGCTGAATGATAATAGGTAAAAGAATGAAGGGAAATATTCTGAAATTTCTAGAATAATGCACCTGAATAAAATACAAATTTGCTCATTTATTTCACTTGTCACACTGACTGCCCAGCATGCTGTAAGCAAGACATTTAGTAGATTAACCCAGGCTTTCTTCTTCAATTAAGTGTGATTTTTCTTAAGAAACTTGACAAAATGTTATGTTATTCATTTGTTAAAGAAAGATACTTGCCTAGCAGACTCCTAGAATGTCACACGTATTCCATAATTGTTGTCAGTAAATGAATTATTTACATTCACTGTAAATAATTTAATGCATTAATGCTTCTTTGTATGAAAGTATTTGAAATTTCTAAAATGCCTCATCATCTTCTTTGCAAACTTCCTCTCCCACCCTTAAAATAAGTTACTCTCTGTCATTTGAAGAGAATTGGGTGAATTTTCATTGCATTTTTCACACTCCACTTTCTATTTTGTAGAGTGAGTTGTGTCTGTCTCCGGGACTGGATTATGGTTTATTGGAAGGCAGAAACTATGCTTCACTTATCTTTGTTTCCCTGCCCATCCACTGTGACTCAGTACTTCCCCCCGGAAGCTCAGTACCCAGGTCGGCGATTGCTGAATTGCGGAGATGAGTAGACTGATAGAAATGACTTCTCCTGGGGTCATCCTGTGTACGCCACTGGTTCCCTCGTCTACTTTCCTTAAATGCTGCAGTTGTTGGAAGCATTGGTGAAGACTGCTTTTAGCATGCTCCTGTGTGTGTGAATATACTCCAGCATGTTAGTGGAAAAATAGAATCAGAAAGTAAGCTTATTTTGATGCAAAACATTTTTGAAATCCATGCACAGCTCTTCATAGTATGTACTTTCCATTAACTCTTTGAAGATGGTCTCATCTGTGTGGGTTTCAATGTTCTTTGCACCAAAGCCATACTTTATAACTCCATTTCCCACCAGCTTTTTGAAGCCCCCTTGTTAAAGAAACATCATCCTAACAGGAAAATGTATGTAATTCCTGTTTTAAGAGTATCTATGCAAGTAGCTGAGGCCTATAAACACTCAGAAGGGTGAATAAAATATCTAGAATTCATGTGCTTCACTGGGTCATTTTAGCCATAACCGCAGGGCTGCAAACATCTGCACAAGACGTACAAAATTCAGCCTGGTAGATGACTGATCCTGAGTAGTCAGACATTGGGTATCATGTCATTCACACATCTGGTTGATATGATTAAACTTCTCCCATTTACCCAGATGGCTTTAACAATAGATAAAGCATGGAGACTTTTCCACGTTGTACATGGTTCTTGGTGTCACAGAATTCAGCTTTTGTGCTGTTCTTTCCCCCCACCCCCCTTCTCGCTATTGCCTGGATCTCATTAGAAACCATTAGTAATGTAATACTAAACCTATGGAATCTTAAACATGCTTTTAAAATCCTGTGGAATAAAGATGTCTCCTACCAAACCAAAAATGCAGTGGGAATAGACAAAGTTACATTTCTTTAAGAAGAAAAAAAAATGACTCATTTCATAGTTTCCAAACTGTTTTGACTGAAGCTTCTCAAAATAAACTTTCTGCAATAGGCAGCCTTTGAAGTCTGACTTTGAAAAAAATTAATTTCTCAAAGATATAATTCTATCCTTTTTGGGTGTTCATGTACTTTTTTTGCAGATTAACTTGCTTTTATTTCAACCAGTGAGTGACATGCCATTAAATAGGCTTCTGACTAAGAGAGAAAAGTATGTTTGAAGTGGTCTTAACTCCTACATAACCCAAATATAGAGAGCACAAAAATGACCACAAAAATAGAATTTCCAGAAGGGGCTTTTGGGCCATTGAAAATAACAAACCAGTTTACGTGTCATGAGAGGGAAGACAGGAGTGTACTTGAACTTGGGGGTGATATTCTTGATTTAGGCACTGGTTCTTAGGCGAGGCAACGTTTCCTAATGTCTCACAGTCTTGAACCTTCGTCCTTGAAGGGTAATTCAAGTTTCAGAGCTTCCACACTGCCATTTGTTTGGGGTGGCAATTTGCCATTGACTTGCCTCTGGGTTCATTTTTACTTTTCCAGCTGAGGGACTCAAAGGTGGTCATTTATTAAGTCCAGGTCTACACATGACCAGTGCAATGACTGGTTTTCAATCAAAACTTTCCAAATAATCTAGACAATCAGTTTTTGTGCAACTGACCAGATTGATTTAAGACATCAGTTACTTGTATTCAAATGAGAATGAATGGAGTAACTGCTTAACTGGATGAGATTCTCTCTCTCTCTCTCTCTCTCTCTCTCTCTCTCTCTCCCCTCTCTCTCTCTCTCTCTCTCCTCTCTCCTCTCTCCTCTCTCTCTCTCTCCTCTTTCTCTCTTTCTTCCTTTTTTTTAAACGAAGATTTCCCCTTGGAGTGGCAGAGTTAAAATCCGCATTCTGGTTCCAACTCTTTCACCTCCGTTTGATACTTGACCCATTGCTTTGCCTTTTAAGCCTCAATGTTCTCTTTAAAAAGCAGAGAAACAGCACACGCCTCTTGGTTTGTTTGGAACATTAATGTGCTGTGCATTTGACACACTCTTGGCATACCACACATAAAGTTTTCCCAGTTTTCCTCAATTGTGCTGTCTACTGCTGTCTTCATTTTCCATTGTGATGGTAACTTCTGAACAAAAGAATGGAGGGAAAACTTGCTCCTCCATTCAGCTGTTAAAACTATTAGAAACTGAAGTACCCCTCACTGGGGCAGACTTGAGCTCTAGGGCCTGATGTCTCAGATAAGGGCAAGAAGAGACTATTGTTTGAATTGCATTTTTTCCCTGAGATTTTTTTAAAAACCCAATTTTTCTTCAGAGGCCCCTTTAAATCTATCATCCAATACTATCTCAAAACTTCTCTCAAACTTATATGTGTTTTAAGCCTGGTACCAGCTTTTAAGTAACATATTCCCGGCGTTTGCTACCCATCATGACCTGAAACTATTATTTCAAAACATTAGGACTTAGATAAAGTGGGGGAGACCTGAGGAATGGGGACGAGCCAGAGGAACACACATTTGTAAGAGAAGAGCCAAGTTGAACCGAAGATGGAAGGGACCATACATTCCCATGGACCTGCGTTGCAGCTCTGTTGGTCTCATTCTAGCACATAGACTTCCTAAGAGGGTGTTAATTACCTATCTGAAAGCACATTTTGTTGGTGCTATAGAAATTTAAGTTTAGATTTCCTCTTTTAGAGTATTTAATTTGATAAGTGGTTAGGGTATTTCAGGATCTTTAGAGTAGGGGAGCCTGCTTTGTGCACAGCAGCGGGTTAAGCCACCACCCGTGAAGCCAGCATCCCCTTTGAGTGTCATGTTCAAGTCCCGGCTGTTAATCTGTTGATCCAGCTTCCTGCTAATGCGCCTGGGAAGCAGTGGAAGATGGCCTGAGTACATGGGCCTCTGCCACCCGCTGGGGGATCCAGACGGAGTTCCAGGACCCTGGCTTCAGTCTGGACCAGCTAGACCATCAGGGAGTGAACGAGAGTGTGAAAGATCTCGCTCTCTCTGTAACTCTTTCAAATAAATAAATTAATTTTTTAAAAAATTAAGTATTATAAAATTTCTAAGCACTAAAGATGACTGAGAAAATTGGCATTTTCCCTGTCTGTATAACAATAATTTCAAAGTCTAACTTTAAAATTTGAAAGAATTTTTGAAAAAGATTTTGAGAAAATTTGTATATTCTTTTAAAAAAAACTGTGAAACCTCCCCTTTTAGTGAAATCATTTAGAGTTGTTGGTTTGCACAAAATGCAAAATTATTTGATTATGGATAATATAAAGGCCATATTTACACAATAACCCAAGGTCATTCTAAACTTACAATTAAAAATTACCTTGGCCCTTCCTGCAGATTAATGTCCCAAATGATTTATTGGTCATTAGTCTCTTATTTCTGGATGTTACAACTGCAAGGGTTTGGGTTAGGGTCAGGGATGGAGTTAGGGGACCTGTTTCCCAGAATGCCCTGAGCAGGCTGGGGTATGTCGGAGAGATAGAAGTGTGCGTTTCTGGATCCCACCAGAATTTCACTGTTGCCACCTTAGTTCAGGCTTCATGAATCTCCAAACTCCTTCCACACCTCTAGTTTTAATACTTCCGCATCCATCTCACTCTGTTTTCCCCCTAAACTCCCATTTATATCAGACATCTTAGTCCCTACTGTTTGCTCCAAAGAAGAAGGTCTGAAACTGACATGCGAGGACTGAACGGAGTTTTACTCACTCCCCCGGCCCTCCGGGCAACGCTGTCCACTGTGCTCACCCCTGAACCAGACAGCCCTGTCTTCTGCCTGGCTGACTGGCCATCTCCTCCTGTCTCAAATAGCCTCTCTCCTCCCCTCGAGGTCTTAACCCTTGAAGTGCCAGTCTGCATTCTGGGGCTTTTGCTGAACATGCAGCCCACGTAATCAACAATGAGCAGAGCTTTGCCAGCTCCCTCTTGACTCACTGAAGGTCGAGGAGACCGAGGCCTACCTATGGGGTTCGTGAGTTGGCCGAGATCATGCCACTGGTTAAGAGTGGCACCAGGGCCTCATGTGGAATGGATCTCTTTATACCACGACTTTTCACACACGGCAGCCGTCGCCTGAGCTACCTAAACACCACAGTCACCAAATCTTCCCATATTTTTGGTACTGTGGCTTCATAAGTGTGTCACCTGGGTATGCCCACATTCTTCTTGGATTACTCTTTCATTTTAGGTCGAAATAAAATGGCTGAGGTCCAACTCAATACTTCTGAGACTCTTCCAGAAAGTGGGATGCCCACGTTCTTCTGTAACCTCTTGTTCTAAATTCCTATCCCCCTTTGACTGCCTCAGTCCAGTCTCCATCAGCTTTGTCCTGAACATGGCAAAGCTCCTTTTCTCTTGATTCTCGCAAAGTTGCTGCCTTTAATAGACTCTGATGGGTGATTTACGGTAATAATATAGGGACATCACAGTGTAGCCCATACTGGATCTTGGGTTAACATTAGATATTTTAATTTGAGAAAATAAAACAGCTCTTGGCCTTAATTCTTTCCCTAGCGATTCGGGGGGATGAACAAGACCATTTACCTTCCCAAACACCGAGCAAGGTTAAGATGTTTATGTAAATAAAATGACTATCTGCCCTAAGTTTGTGCCTTGGGTCACACTAACAAGTAACAGGAGTTTTAATGTTAGTTTTTCTCTTGCTCGGCCCAGTTGAATTCTTTTTTTTAAAAGTTTTTAAAAATTATTTGAAAGGTAGAATGACAGAGAGAGGGAGAGGGGGAGACAGAGACATCTTTCATCTGCTGTTTCATTCCCCCAAATGGCCACAACAGCCAAATCTGGGTCAGACCACGGCTGGGAGCCTGGAACTGCACTGGTGTCTCCCATGTGGGTGGCGGGGACCCGAGCACTTGGGCCGGCATCTGCTGCTTCTCAGGCGCATCCGCTGGGAGCCGAGTCAGAAGCAGAGCAGCCGGGACTTGAACCAGAGCTCCCGGGTGCAGCGCAGCATCACAACGATGGTTCAGCCCACCGCACCACAGTTGAATTCTTAAGCAGATCTCCCTTCCTCCCTGACCAGGGCACATTTCAGGAGTCAACGGACACATTTTCCCCTTTCAACTTCTATATAGATGGTTGGGACCATGAATCTGGCACAACTGCGCAGAAGTAGGAAATTGGAATTAGCTGACATTTACTGGGCGTTTTCTTATATCAGGTACCCTTCTGCTGTATGCTGCCTCTTTTACGTCCCACAACAACCATGCAAGGTTGATCTTTCCAGCCTTTTTAAAAGAGATTTATTTAGGGGCCAGCGTTGTGGCATAGCAGGCTAAGCTTCCACCTGCGATGCCAGCATCCTATATGGGTGCTGATTGGAGTCCTGGCTGCTCCTCTTCTGATCTAGCTCCCCACTAATGCAGAAGATGGCTTGAGTGTTTGGGTCCCTGCTGCACACGTGAGAGAGCCAGAAGACGCTCCTGGCTCCTGGCTTCAGCTGGGCCCAGGCACAGCTGCTGAGACTATCTGGGGAGTGAACCAGAGGATGAAAGATCTCTTTGTCTCTCCCTCTCTCTGTCATGCTTCCTTTCAAACAAACTAAATGAACCCCCCCCCCCCCAAAAAAAAAAAGGAAGGGAGAGAGAGAAAGAGAGGGTAAGGCTGAAGTCAGGAGCCAGGAACTTCATCTGGGTCTCCCATGTAGGTGTCAGGGGCCCAAGTCTGGGCTACCATTTGCTGTCTTCCTACGCACATTAGCAGGGAGCTGGATTGGAAGCGGAGGGGCTGGGACTGTTGCTCTGATATGGGATGCCAGCATCACAAATGGTGGCTTAATCCCCTGTGCCCCCATGCCAGTACCTCTCTCCCACTTTTTAACAGCAAAATTACCTGTTGGCCAAAAGCAGCCTGCAAGTAACAGACGGATCCAGAATTCAAACCCAGGTCTGATTTTAAAATCATTGTCTGTCCAAGTGGCCGTATCAATGATGTAGGCAAAGGAAGGATGTATGAGCCAGAGAAACAGGACTGGGAAGGGACGTGGGGGAGCCCTCGTGGGGAAATAGTCCAGGCAGAATCCTCAGCTTGGAAGACTGCTGACTGTCTTTATGGGAAGAGAGAGAGTGCTCTTGTGGATCGTGGTGATGTTTCACATCTGTCTGAGAACGGGGAACAAGAAGGAGCAGCAGTAAGAGGCAGAGACACTACCTGGGGGAGGAGATGGGGGGGGTCCAGGAGTTCTGGGATTCAGACGCGGAAGGTGGATTTCCTTCCACCTGTGCTTCTGTTGAAAGCTACTGGGTTTTGCACAGACTTGGAGCCCCTCCTGCAGAATCGGAGCTGGGTATCCCCAGTCACTCGTTCTTTCTAACCCAAGAAGGACAGCACGCTCAACAAACTATCCTCAAGTGCCTTTTTGGGCGGCTTCTGTTTATTCCTCTTGCCTGTGAGTGGGCAAAGGGGGCAGGTGTCTGGTTTTTGTTACCGCAAAGTACAGCTACAGTTTCCTTAGTGTGAACAGATAAGCACCGCATCTGAACTGAAGTTGCGGAACGTCTAAACAGAAGGCTCTGTGGCACTTTTCTTACCAAAAACTTGTTACGCTTGGCAATCCCCGCTGTGTCCCAGTCAAATGTTCTCTTAGCCATATTAGGTTATATGGAAAGAAGCCAGCGCTGTGGCCGGTGTGTGAGCAGGTCCAATGCACTCAGGCAGGTTTTAAAAGGAATAGAGACAAATGTGGCCCAGAGTAGATTTTGAAATATGGCTGGACAGAAAAACAAAATCTCTCCAATCAGAAAAGAGTTAGGAATAGCAGCTGAGACCAAGCTAAGTTGTAAGCTGGAAGGTTATGATATTTGGGATTTGGGTATTTGTGTGTTTCCTATTGAAAGGCAGTATGTATGTATGTATGTATTTTTAACAATGCAAAATATTTATTCCAACTTAGTTATTTTGTGTAGTTTCCCCCTCAACAGACTTGTGATAACCACATCTTTTAAGTCTATAAATAATGTTATCAAAATCTTAAACTTTGAAATCTCAAAAAAATTTCTATTTTAAAATCCACCCTGAGAATCAAGGCTGCAAGAAGAACACATTCTCTATATCCAAATATTTAACAGCTGTACCCAAAAAGAAAAACAACAAAACCACAAATGCTTGGTTAAGGGCAAAAGTTACCCGAGGAGCCAAAAATAAAATGAAGTATCCAAATTACTGGCATTAATTTAATACAATGATAGCCGGCGCCGTGGCTCAATAGGCTAATCCTCCACCTTGCGGCGCCGGCACACCGGGTTCTAGTCCCGGTTGGGGCGCCGGATTCTGTCCCGGTTGCCCCTCTTCCAGGCCAGCTCTCTGCTATGGCCAGGGAGTGCAGTGGAGGATGGCCCAGGTGCTTGGGCCCTGCACCCCATGGGAGACCAGGAAAAGCACCTGGCTCCTGGCTCCTGCCAGGATCAGCGCGGTGCGCCGGCTGCAGCGGCGGCCATTGGAGGGTGAACCAGCGGCAAAAGGAAGACCTTTCTCTCTCTGTCTCTCTCTCTCACTGTCCACTCTGCCTGTCAAAAAAAAAAAAAAAAAAAAAAAAAAAAAAAAAAATTTAATACAATGATAACGTCAGCAGTCACTGTGTCATTGACAATGGTCGCTTCAGCACAGGGTGAGTGCCCCAGGGCTGGTGGTAGAAGCTGTTGCTACAGACCAAGGTCGTCTCTGCATCTCTGCACGGCCCCTCCCACCTGTCCATCATCCCGTATACGCTGGGTGTGTCTGTACACTTTTATTTTAAAAGTCTTTCCCCTCCACCCTGCCCACAGACTCCTTTTTATTAAGCAGATAACATGGAAGAACAACAAAAGCTGAACAAGCCAATCACTTTCTCTTTGGGTTACGGTAGTTTTTCTTGTGCCTGAAGAATTCAGTAACAACCTAAGGAAAAGAATGATTTCTCTTGTAAACGCACAAGCTGAGCTTGTTGGGTCGGGTATGGCTGTGAGAATTTTATAGGGCTACTTCCAGGCGCCGTCGTCTGATGTTTCACTGCTGCTGGTTTCCACGTCTGAGTCCTCAAACTCTGCTTTGCCGGTGCTTCTCCTGGGGGGAGAGCAGTCAGCCTTCAGTCTTCGGAACTCACTCTTCCTGTCGGTGGTTCGTTCGGTGGATCAACTTGGTCAGAGGAGAGGCGCGGACCTCAATGGGAGGGGTGGGGCTGGAGGGACTCTGTTAGGGAGAGTTGAGAGCTGCAGCACCAGCCAGTACCACTGGCTTAGTCAGAGACTGGACTGCGAAAAGCAGATTCCCAGCTAGAGGAATGGGATCCTGATTTGTGTTCCATTCCGCTAGCTTTCCATGCATTGGGCTTAGGAACCAACTTCTTCTTCTTCTTCTTCTTCTTTTTTTTTTTTTTTGGACAGGCAGACCTAGACAGTGAGAGAGAGAGACAGAAAAAGATCTTCCTTCCGTTGGTTCACCCCCAAAATGGCCGCCACAGACGGTGTGCTGCGGCCGGTGCACTGGTCTCCCATGGGGTGCAGGGCCCAAGACTTGGGCCATCCTCCACTGCCTTCCAGGGCCACAGCAGAGAGCTGGACTGGAAGAGGAGCAATCGGGACAGAATCCGCCGCCCCAACCGGGACTAGAACCCGGGGTGCCGGCGCCACAGGCGGAGGATTAGCCTAGTGAGCCGCGGTGCCAGTCAGGAACCAACTTCTTGCAGACACTTGGAACCATGGCTGATGCTTTGTTCCCATTTGCATAGTAAGATTCCGATTAGGTGAACGCAGAGAGAGGGCAGCAACAGGCTCCTCTCTGGAAATGTTTTCTGAAGTCGGCTAACATCTTGGAAGGCTGCTTGGCACCAGGTGGGTTTTCCCACACTCCAGAAAGGGTCCCCGTAGGTCTGCATGGCTGATTCTGTTTGCCAGCTTCTGGATTCAAAGAAGGAAAATCTTCCCTTCAGATCGTAATGTTTCCACCTTGTCTTCTTTCTTTCCTTCCCTACTCTCTGTTGGAGGCTTTCCCTGAAAGGCACAGCCTCTCCGGGTTGTGCAGGCTGGCGTTGCAGGGTCTACGGGTCCCTGCTCCACTCTACGACACCACCTCACAGCGTCGTGATAACCTTGGGAAGAGCCATGCCAACCAGATGTGCTCCCTGTGGTTCCAGCGTATGCTCCTTTAGAGACACCAGAGTCCACAGAATCAGGGCGGAACAGGGAGGGCTGGGGCAGGAGTCTAGTCCAGACGGATCCATCGTTTAAAAAGCCATCACGGCCGGCACCGCGGCTCACTAGGCTAATCCTCCACCTAGTGGCGCCAGCACACCGGGTTCTAGTCCCAGTCGGGGCGCCGGATTCTGTCCCGGTTGCCCCTCTTCCAGTCCAGCTCTCTGCTGTGGCCCGGGAGTACAGTGGAGGATGGCCCAAGTCCTTGGGCCCTGCACCCCATGGGAGACCAGGAGAAGCACCTGGCTCCTGCCATTGGATCAGCGCGGTGTGCTGGCTGCAGCGCACCGGCCGCGGCGGCCATTGGAAGGTGAACCAACGGCAAAAAGGAAGACTTTTCTCTCTGTCTCTCTCTCTCACTGTCCACTCTGCATGTCAGAAAAATAAATAAATAAAAATAAAAAGCCATCAGAGGAATCGCGTGGCTGGCGGCTTACTCCAAATCTACTTTCTCCTCGGAGAGGATGTTCTCTGGGTTTTTCAAAGGTGGCTGTGGGTGGTGTAGCTGACTGCGCTGTTGCGAAATTGAGCCAAGCAGGAACAAAGTCGTGCTGAGCCATTTAGGTCCAGTGTCTCTTTTTAGCAAGGGGAGGCATCCAACCTCACGGCCGGGATCCCAGAGTGCAACCTCTGTGGTCTTGTTTCCCCGAACTCCTTGAGTCTGCCAGCGGGATCTCCCATGAGGTTTTCTGGTGAAAAAGGGGCTTAAGTAGCCTGGCCAGCAGCACGCCTTGTGATGACACTGAGAAAAAGCCAGGCTTGGCGTGGATCGCTCTCAGCGCCCCCATTGCTCATCTTACACTGTCTTGTTTCTGACAGGAGGGGAACATAAAAAGTATTTGTTACATTTAAAAAGGGGGGGAGGGGAAAGAGCTATGCCTACGTTCATCTCATTCAACTTCCTTGAGTAATGGCACTATGACATCGCTTAAATAGGTAATACCCGGGCATTTGCACAGTGCGCGCAAACACCGTTCATAACAAGGTCATAGCTAGAGACAGGTAGGCTCATGTGTGTGGGCAAACACTGTTAAGGTGATAAATGAAAAACAAAACATGAAAGCACTACAAAGGTTCTTCTGAGTAGTCAACCCCAGTGGCCAAACACCCACATGACAAAGCCCCCAAAACACAACTCTGGTTATCCTCACCCAACTACTAAACATTGTGCAGAGATGTATTTAGGATTGTCTTAAGGACATAAGAAATCTTGTTTATGAAATTAAAAAAAAATCAGACAGGAAGTTGATATGCTTTTCCCTCCACGGAATAACAGTTTTCAAGGCAAATTTCTTGGTATAAAGCTCTTAAATGTATATTCTATTTCTTTGGTCTTCATAAAGTCTGAGCACAGTTCAGACAAGTAGAAAGAGAGGAGTAAAGGATAGTCAAGGAGAAAGACAGCTACCAAATGAGGCTTGCTTCTCTTCCTCGTTCTATACTTTACTTGCTCTGTTCTTTCCTCCAAAACGAATCCAGCTACTGGAAGGTGATTCGAGGAATCGCTTTTTATGTTGGATCCATTTCAGCCATCAAAAAGCCCACACAAACCCACCACTCTTCCCAAACTCTGAGGGCACATTCTCCCAGTTTGGAATCCTGGAATGGAGAGGCAAAGACGATCGGCAGTATCAATTGATTCAAAGCTCAGCCAACCTTAGCACCGATATGGGGCATGAAATCAGAACGAAACTTAGACAATGACCCCAGGACTCTCCACTCTTGTTCTTATTGGTCTGTCTGGTTAGAAGACTAGCCTTTGGTGGGGTTGGGGGGAGTGTTGGGGCCAAGCAGGCTGAGTCGCTGCTCAGGTAGCTCTCATCAGAGTGTATAGGTCAAGTTCCAGCTAGTCTTCTTCCCATCTAGCTTCCTACTAACACATCCAAGGGTGAACCCAAGTACTTGAGTTCCTGCCACCCACCTGGGAGATCCTAATGCATTTCCTGGGTCCTGGGCTGGGTTTGGTCTACCTATAGCATTTGGGGAATGAAACAGTGGTTAGAGGATCTCTCTCTCACCTTCGAATAAAACATAAATAAATAAATCTTTTGAAAATAAAGAACATGAGCATCTGAGCTCTGGATCTATACGATTCTGAATAATTCTGGACACTGGACTTGACTTCATTTCTTGTCGAATGAAGGTGACATGCTATCTATTTTACAGAGTGTTTATGAGAATCAAATGAGATAATGCATGATTCAACTGTTACAATGGGATGTATATTTACATGCCTTCCATATGTTTGCTTTCAAACTACAACTTTTGGAGTAAAGTTGTAGCAGCAAATAAAAGAACTTTTAGTTCTTCTGCAGGTTTCTTTGGCGCAGGTATCTCCTCTTCACCCAGACTTACTGTATTCTGCTTTGACAACAAATATTCATCCACATATTCATTTACCTATTCAGTGTATCGAGCACTTAGCAAGTGCTAAGATCATAATATCCTCTTTGCAAATGGATAAACTCATAAAGCCTTCTTATCCTTAGACACATTTTGGAAATATTTTTGAGTTTGTTGATCACTCATTCATTCCATATATGTTTGTTAAGTGACTGCTACATGGCAGCCAACCACAAAGCTCTGAGGAATCAGTAGAAAACCAGACAGATAAGTCCTCATGGAGCTTTCCCTATCAGGGGAAAGCTGAGTATTAAATAAGTACCCAAATATAAATATCGTTAGGAACTGTGGTTAGCCATGAGGATAAATAATAGAGACCTATAAAAGAAAACATGAGGGTAAAAATTTCAAAAATCGGTATGTCTAATGCAGCAATTTCTAATTTACTTTATCTTGGCAACCAATGGAAAGGATCCTTGAAACCATCATCATCTGTCTTGTCACTGTGCTCTAACCCCAAATCAGTACATGCAGGGAACTGCAATTGCCACTCCAACTTTGACCCTGTGGGTTTAAGGAAAGAGAGAAATTATTCAAGTAAAAAGTATAGGAGTGTTATTAGGTAGGGGTGTGGAAGTCGTTTGAGACTTAGAGAACAGCATGCCCCAGGCTCCATGACCTCAAAGAGTTGAACCCATGCACAATATTGGAAGAAATGCAATGCAGGGGAATCACGAGAGAGAACAGCACAAGAGGAAGCTGGAGAGGTAGGCGGAGCCAGATCACACACTTGCTGTTGTAGCTCCTGGGGGCAACCTGGGTCTGCATGCTGGGTGCACTGTGCGGCTACTGAAATGTTTTGAGCAGGTGATTGTTTAGAGACCCCCCAGAAGATTGGAACAGAGAGCCAACCCTTGGGAGGCTCAGGGCATGGGCTAGATGACAGGATGGTGTCTTGGATTAGAGCCACAGCGAACGTCATGAAGATAAAGGGACCATTTTGAGAAAGTGTCTGCAGGGGGAATCATGTGGACTTGGGAGTTCACGAATATGGGGTGGGTGGGATGGATGGGGAGAAGAAGGAAGTCTTGGAGTGACTGCCAGGTCTGAAGCTTCAGGAGCCCAGTGAGTGCTGATGGCATTTGCTGAAACAGGAAAACAAAATTTGGAGAGCATAGACTGTGTTCAATTTGATTTTGTTTGCTGAAAGAAAAGGGAGCAGTGCTGGAAGTTTTCATCTGTTGTAGGGAAGGAACAGAAGTACAAAATAACCCGCATCTTCGGAATGCTTGCCGTCCAAATGTCAGCGCCGTGGCTGGGGTTTCCTGAGCAGGTTTTCCCAGCCCTCCGGAGGGTCTGCTTTGATGCCGAGAGGCGTCTCACTCCGAGGATGCAACACTCCTCTCCTTTCCTCCATGTGTGTCCCTCTAGAAGGTACTTCCAGAAGTACATGAAGATAGAATCAAAAGATGAGTTAGGGTAGGGGTAGTTGCAAGTGTGATGCAGTGGAGAAGCCGCCACTTGGGACACCTGCATCCCACACAGGGTGCAGGGTTTGAGTCCTGGCTCCTCTCTGATTCCAGCTTCCTGCTAATGCTCACCCCGGGAAGGCAGCAGGTGATGGCTTAAGTAGTTGGGTCCCTGCCACCCACATGGGAGACTTGGATTGAATTTCAGGCTCCTGGCTTTGGCCTGATGCACTCCTGGCTGTTACAGGCATTTAGGGAATGAATCAGCAGTTGGAAGATCTTTCTTTGTCTGTCTGCCTCAGTTTCTATTTCTTTCAAATAAGATGAAAGCAATTTATTTAATTAAACAAGTTTATTTTGGTGCAAAAAAACATTAAAATCCACATATAAAAGCTCTCATAAAATGGTTCATGGAAAATGTATAAAAAAGCTATGCATGGACTTCAGCTTTTTTGTACCAAAACAAAACTACTTTTTAATTCCATTTTCCATGAACTTTTTGAAGTACTCTCATATGATGTGCTTGATTTTACTAATTTAACTTAGTATACCTTTAATTAGTTCATTTATCAAGATTCAAGTTGGTCAATGTTAAAAATCAGGCTTTTAAGACAACTTGGTCCCCTCTGGGAGCTTCTGTCATCTTGAGCGTGAGCGGATGATCTTGGAAGTCTTTGCCATTTTGTCTTCCTGCTATTTGCTATAATTCAATGATGAGTATTTTGGTGTCATTGCAATAATGTTCCTGTTTCTTCAGATGGTTCTTTGGAACTGTAATCGGTTTCATTCCCCCTGAGAGTCACGGATGGAACCCTAAGCCCTCTATGTTACTCAGCAATTAGAAGTAATGAGATCTAGAGTTAACAGTGCCATGGCAGCATTACTTATCATAGCCTGGACTTGAACTCGCGATGCTGCAGGATGGTGGAGTGATGGCGTGGATGGTAGAGTCGTGAATCAAGTGAAAGGGTGGCATAGAGAAAATGTGTGTGATGATGAGAGAAAAGCTTGAGTGTGTAACATGTTAAATCTGCTTTTAAAACACAGTCATTGGCTGGTGCCGCAGCTCACTTGGCTAATCCTCTGCCTGCAGTGCCGGCACCCTGGGTTCTAGTCCCAGTTGCTGTGGCCCGGGAAGGCAGTGGAGGATGGCCCAAGTGCTTGGGCCTTGCACCTGCATGGGAGACCAGGAGAAGTACCTGGCTCCTGGCTTCATATGGGCGCAGCGTGCCAGCCGCAACGCACCAGCTGTGGTGGCCATTTGGGGGGTGAACCAACGGAAGGAAGACCTTTCTCTCTGTCTCTCTCTCTCACTGTCTAACTCTGCCTGTCAAAAACAAAAACAAAACAAAAACAAAAACAAAAAAAAACAAAAAAACAGTCATTTGTGTCTGCTGAGGAAGTACTCGAGGGAAATATATTGAAACTTTAAGCTTAGGTGGGAGGAATCAAAAGAGACTTTACAGCTGTATCCTAGGTATATTGTTGTGTTTCCTAAATTTTCTATAATGAAGTCTGTATATTATCTTTCCCAATAACAAATTTTAAACTTACATAGAATTCAGACGTAGGGATGACTTTACAGATTTCACTATTTCTGACCATTTATGATAAAGTGAAATAGAAATGCAATAGCATTTCACTCCATCAATAAAAACGTGTCACGTACCACGCAGGTCACCATGCGACTCTCAAACAGTACAGAAGTGGAGCTCAGGTTCCAGTCTGGAAACCTGTAATGCAGATCATTTTCATTTTCGTCTGAGTTTCTTCTTCTGAGCCATACCAGGAACTGAAAGGACACATAAGGTAGAAGGAAAAACATAACCAAAACATCCTCTGCTTTTTTGCACCACTTACTCATCAGTTAAATTCTGATTAAATTCAGTGTTTTCCTTGTCAGCTCCTCTCCATGGCTCTGCTGGTGTATTTCACATAATGTATGTACCACTCTCTGCAAGCTTCCAGGATGGCGCTGGAGAGTGAGCAGAGTGGTTTTAAGTTAGTCATCGTCATTTGTTGTTCATCCTTTGGTAGTAATCTGTCCCAATCCCGTTTTTATGTTTCACATATACCCAAAAATCACTGTCTCGTCTCTGGAAAGTATATTTTAGAACTTTTCCTTATAAAACTGCGAGACACGTTTCACAGTTCTGGGTGGCAGTTCTGTGCAGGCTGTAATTGAGGCCGGAGTTGTCACTTCAGTGGAGACAGAGCGCTGCCCAGCCATTGTTTGGTGGCAATGGCCAAAGTTGTTACTGAATTAATTTATCGTCTTCCTTTAATTCCATCAATTCAGTCACAAATGCTGGACCTAATGAGGCTTCTGTTGGTATTCTGTTGGCTTTGGAGATGGACTTATTATAAGGATGTTCAATTTAAAAAAGTGCATTAATATGGAAATGGTTTAATGAATTTATCTTTATCTGTATCCATCTCCCACTTCATTAAAAACACACACTTGATTTTTTTTTTATAAAAAGAGAGCAACCTGAGTTTCAGTTTGTGACCATCAGGAATGGAAGTTTGAATAATTATCCACATCACCATCAACCAGCTCATTTCACTGCTAAGGAAAATGTCAGCAGCAAGCTCCAGTGAGATTCTGATGTCCGTCTTTCATCAGTGTGCAGCCTGGCCCTGGGAAGAGGGTGCTGCGTGATGCTGTTTTCATCTAGATTTAGATATGGAAAAGTCTAGGCTGGCGCCGTGGCTCACTAGGCTAATCCTCCGCCTTGCGGCGCCGGCACACCGGGTTCTAGTCCCGGTCGGGGCGCCGGATTCTGTCCCGGTTGCCCCTCTTCCAGGCCAGCTCTCTGCTGTGGCCAGGGAGTGCAGTGGAGGATGGCCCAAGTGCTTGGGCCCTGCACCCCATGGGAGACCAGGATAAGTACCTGGCTCCTGCCATCAGATCAGCGCGGTGCGCCGGCCGCGGCAGCCATTGGAGGGTGTCTCTCTCTCTCACTGTCCACTCTGCCTGTCAAAAAAAAAAAAAAAAAAAGTCTAGAGGCATCGTTTATTTAGTTATCGCATCACTACTGAGAAACTGCCATGTTCTCAAAGCGATGTGAGGCACTGGGGATCTAACAATTAACCTGATATAAATTGTTTAATATTTGTTTTCCCACGAGAGTGTTAGCTCTGTGAGGGCAGGGCTTTTGCCTTTCCCCTTCTCTGCTGTAACCTTAGCAACTTCCATTTAATAACTGGACATAGAATCCCAAGCTGGACTGACTTTTTGGCTCATGGGACAGGAAGAGTCTGCAGAAAATGACCCTAGATGAGGAATGATATTCTGAAAAAAGACCCGCTTAGAGGAATGCATCTAATGAAATCTTCCATTTAAGAAAGATGCCTAGAATACAATGGAAGGAGAGGCAGGTTTACAGGGATATTTTTGAATATGTCCTAATATTTTAAAAAGTAAATTACATGAAATCCTGCGTTTCTGATGACTCATCTCCTTAGTTAGAGCACTGTGATTGGGGTTCCACATGGAGAGCCCCGTGGAGGTCCCCCATAGCTTGAGAGAGATCTAGTGTGATCTTCACTACTCTGAGGTTAAGCCTCATAAAGTGCTCATCGTGTGTTATGTGCTCCTGCTATGGGATCACTAAAAAAAAACTGGCCAAACTGTAAGGGCCACAGAGAAACAATTAGCCTGTGATAGCAGTTAGGAATCAAGCGGCACAGGGATTCGATGTTTGAAAACAGATGTAGTGAGTGACTTGCCCCAAAATACAAAATAACCGGCTCCTGCGAGATTGGTTGGTTGTTGAGTGACCCAACAGAGGCAGGACGGTGTTCTGCAGAGGGCAGATTTGGGGGCCCGGCTCTTCCCACCGTTAGCTGAGAAGCCCTGGGTAAGCCACTTAACCTTTCTAGGCCTTTTTAGGCCCAATTTTATAAGATGTTACCAACAATACTTGTCAAACCATTTGAGAAAAGGAATGTGACAGCTCTGTTTACTATCAAAGCACTGTTTATTTGTATTCCTAACCGGTTTGTGATACCACTAGTCACTTGGAAATCAGCCCACCAATGGCTGACCTCATTGATGATAGAAACATAATTGCCCTGTGACCAACCCACTCCATCCCTACCAAGCATTCCAGACATTTCAGCCCAGGAACGAGGTCCATGGGAAAAAGTCAAAAGGAAACTGATCAGAGGAATTCCACTGGCCCTTCCCAGGGCCCTGCGGACAAAATGGTCCCCTGGGCATTGTTTTGTTGTTCTATTTGCTGATGTCCACAGCTTCCTAGACACTAGCAGATGGATATCTATGATGATGAACGGGCAGAGTGCAAGTGATGCCTAACCGATTTCTAGTGCAGGGGTCTCTGTATCTCAGCCACGGGACTACAGCTTGCACTGGCTTCTCTTTCAGTCATGCAACTAGATGAAGCCCAGATGCAGAGTCATCATATCTACTAGTGAATTGTTTAGGGGCCACACACACTGCTGGTTGGCCTTTTGTTACATGTGTAGAACAAGGTGATCCCAACTTGTGATCTGAGCTCTGTGTCCTACTGCTGTCCAGAAGCCTTATGACCGTGTTTTCTGGTTGCGACCGACTGAGCTCAAAGCTTGGGTTAGGTCTTAGTGTACAATTCTGTGTTGAAGGAGAGGGTGGGTGGTGCCAATTGCTTGCAAGGTGAAGAAGCCCAAGGGTACCATTCTGCATTGTTTTTCTTTTTTTTTTTCCCTTGTATTAAGCAATAAGCCATAAAAGAACTATAATATATGGCCCTGTCCTTGGACACTTAAATCTCAATCGACGGCATAAAGTAACACTATCAGAAGATTTAAGAATATTTTGATCACACAAGAACATATTCCACAATAGGAACACGGTAATCAACTCACTAAGGCTTCCCTGAATTGAAAAGCTCTGCTGACACGTAGGCTCAGTTAGAAAGGACTGCGTCAGGATACCCTGGTGTGTCTCTCTGCATATCCCAAACTCCTAAGTACCAGCCTCACGGATGAGAATGTCCAGATTAACTGAGTCTCGGAGCAACTGTGGTTCAGTTTAGCTACATCGCTAAAAGACTGTACCTATGCTGTGTGCCCGAGGCTGTGCTAAATTCACAGGCGAAAGAGGAATGATGCTTAGCCGATTTCCCATCCCTCCTGCCTATCACATCTCCTCCTCCTTGCCTTTTCGGTGATGGGGATTTTAAGTGTTGCAGCTGCTTCTCGCTCCATCATTCTGTTTGCTTAGGAAGGCACACAGGTATTGGAAGACCAAGAAGACCAGAACCCTGACAATTGTAACAGAGTAACAGGTGCCTTGCAGGCAGGGCGAGAAGCATCCGCACTTCTTAATAGTGACCATGATAATAATGGTCCTGGTGATGATGGTGATGAAGATGATGGCGATGATGACGGCGATGCTGATGATAAGAGAAACAACTGCCCCTGTGCCTCCACAACCTTTGGAGTTCTTGACATCCACACAATGTCTTTCTTGACATGTGGGTCCTACAACAAATTCCAGCTACAGGTATACCATGACTCAGTGTAGAAAAATATTCTATTCCCCTCCCCACCCCCTGAGGAGTCCATGGCTCATATATTCGTAGCTATGGGAAGCTTATCAAACACTGACATCAGCAACTTTCCCATGAGAAATCCAGAAATTCCATAAGTCCATAAATGACTCTCTCTCTCTTACTGGCTTCAGACAAGTAGAGAACTTTTCATAAAGCTTAAAAATAAACCTCTGACTTGCGCCCTGTTGTGGAGACATTCTTATTCATTCCCTGATCAGAAATTAGCTTGCCCTCGTTCTTTTATGAACAATTGAAAGATCGTGTCCGATGCAAAAGCAGCACAGATGATTCTTAATGAAATGATTGCCCAAGAGAGAAACGGGAGAGGCTGTCTCAGGACAGCCAAGCTCTGATGTGACCTTGCTCTGTTCTAGAAAGGAATAGTTTCTTCTTCTTTCTTGCACAAAATTGGCTCCTCTGAGAACATACAGCTAAGCTGGGCACAGCTTTTGTGTTCTCTGATATTTTAAGAATGCAGCCAAATATCTCCACCTAGCATTGCTGCTCCTGGACACCTGATGGTGCAGAAATAAGCGAAGGTTTGAGCCAGGCCACTTTCTAGATGCACAATCTCAAAGAAAGAGGAAGAGAAGGCCGGCGCCGCGGCTCACTAGGCTAATCCTCCACCTTGCGGTGCTGGCACCCCGGGTTCTAGTCCTGGTCGGGGCGCCAGATTCTGTCCCGGTTGCCCCTCTTCCAGGCCAGCTCTCTGCTGAGGCCTGGGAGTGTGGTGGAGGATGGCCCAAGTGCTTGGGCCCTGCACCCCATGGGAGACCAGGAGAAGCACCTGGCTCCTGGCTCCTGCCATCGGATCAGCGCGGTGCGCCAGCCGCAGCGCGCCGGCAGCGGCGGCCATTGGAGGGTGAACCAACGGCAAAAGGAAGACCTTTCTCTCTGTCTCTCTCTCTCACTATCCACTCTGCCTGTCAAAAAAATAAATAAATAAATGAAAATAGAAAAAATAAAAATAAGAAAGAGGAAGAGAACAGAGCTAGTGCTGGGGCGTGGGGGAACGTTTAGAGTGTGCTAGGCTCAGTACTGGATGCTTTGTATGTTACCTCATTCATTCACTCATTCACTCATTCACTCATTCACTCATTCACCCAAGAACATTTTCTGAGATACATGTTTCATGGTAGGGAATATGCTGAATGCTTGCGATAGAATTGTTGGTGAGACCGTGCCCTTGTTACAAAGGGACCCATGGTCATACAGCAGCATCCACTGTGGCAACCCCTGGAGAGGCATGAGCAAAACACAGCAAGGCTCAGAGAGGGAAAACCCTTCAATGAACTTATTATTACCCTCACGTTAAAATTGCAATAATTGGGGCCAGCGCTGTGGGGTAGCGGGTAAAGCCACTGCCTGCAGTGTCTGCATCCCATATGGGCGCTTGTTCAAGACCCGGCAGCTCCACTTCCAATCCAACTTTCTGCTATGGCCTGGGAAAGCAGTGGAAGATGGCCTAAGTCCTTGGACCCCTGCACCTGCATGGGAGACCCAGAAGCAGCTCCTAACTTCAGATAGGCACAGCTCCAGATGTTGCAGCCTACAGATGGAAAATCTGAACCAACAGATGGAAATATCTCTCTTTCTCTCTGCCTCTCTGTAACTCTGCCTTTCAAATAAATAAATAAATAAATATTTTAAAAATTAAAATTCCAATAACTGATAGCCAGAAAAGAATGTCCCTAAGATCTTACCTCTAGGGAGTGTGAAATTCTGTATGACCCCACAGCCTGTCTTCACCCACCACCCACAGTGCTTTCAAGGGAAAGACCTCTGTCTGATCCAACTGAATGATTTAGAGCTTTGTGATCCAGTATGACTGTTGCAGAATACCAGAAGAATGCTCGCTTTCGCGGAATAACTGACTTTTTCTTTAATTCATAAACATAATCCTTAAGGCCAGTGCTGCGGCGTAGTGAGTTAAGCCAGCGGCTCCAGCATCCCATATGGATGCCCATTCTTATCCAGGCTGCTCTGATCCCATCCAGCTCTCTGCTTATGGGCCTGGGAAAGCAACAGAGGGTGGACCAAGTGCTTGGGCCCCTGTACCTACGTGGGAGACCTGGAAGAAGCTCCACTCCTGGCTTCGGTCTGGCCCAGCCCTGGCCCTTGTAGCCATTTGGGGAGTGAACCTTTGGTTGGAAGATCTCTCTCTCTCTGCCTCTCCCTGTCTCTGTAACTCTGCCTTTCAAATACATAAATCTTTAGTTTGATTTTATTTTTTTTATTTTTTATTTTTTTGACAGGCAGAGTGGACAGTGAGAGAGAGAGACAGAGAGAAAGGTCTTCCTTTTTGCCGTTGGTTCACCCTCCAATGGCCGCCGTGGCCGGCGCACCGCGCTGATCCGATGGCAGGAGCCAGGTGCTTATCCTGGTCTCCCATGGGGTGCAGGGCCCAAGCACTTGGGCCATCCTCCACTGCACTCCCTGGCCACAGCAGAGAGCTGGCCTGGAAGAGGGGCAACCGGGACAGAATCCGGCGCCCCGACCCGGACTAGAACCCGGGGTGCTGGAGCCGCAGGTGGAGGATTAGCCTAGTGAGCCACGGTGCCGGCCTACATAAATAAATCTTAAAAAAAAAAATCATCCTCAGTTTTTCCACCCTATTGGTCAGTTTGGTAGCTAAATTCCTAACATATTATGCTATTTTTAAAAAGATTTATTTTTTTATTTGAAAGGCAGAGTTACAGAGAGGCAAAGAGAGAAGGGTCTTCCATCTGTCGGTTCACTCCCAAGATGGCTGCAACAGCCAGAGCTGCACCTATCTGAAGCCAGGAGCCAGGAGCTTCTTCCGGGTCTCCCACATGGGTGCAGGGGCCCAAGGACTTGGGCCATCTTCCACTGCTTTCCCAGGCCATAGCAGAGAGCTGGATCAGAAGTGGAACAGCCAGGATTTGAACCAGCGATCATGTGGGATGCTGGCATGGAGGCAGCAGCTTTACCCACTCTACCACAGCGCCAGCCCCATATTATCCTGTTAATACACTGAATATAGATGTGTATACAAATATCTGTAGCTGTTTCCATAAAAATAAGTCCATAGTGACCTAAAAATGCATTCCATGAAAATCAAGAGATTCTCACGCAAGCATAAAATTGCACACTGAAACACGAGTGTACTGTAAACAAATTCTCCTGAAACAAAAACAAACATTTAAATGGAAACACAGCAAGGCACAAAGCACAAAGCACACCTTGTTTAAGGCATTGACGCCCCGAGGAGCTGCTAGAGACAGGTAGGGGAAGGTGGGCCGGGGACCACGAATAAGAGAAGCAGTGGAGAGTAACAGAGGGGGTGAGAGAGACCGAAGTCTGTGGCACCTCAGGATGATAAGCAGTCCCTGTATTTGAATCGCTTCAGCATGGGCCACTTGCAAAAACAGTCAATATTTCCATTCCGAGATAGCGTAAGTCAAAACATACGTGCGGAAAGTTCACCAAGTCAGTGGTAAATACTGCGTGTTGACTTTTAATTTAGAAATAACTGGCCAAATCCCAGCCTTGCTGACTGCCATCTTTCCCTCGCAGAGTACATTGATTTGAATTGCCTTATTGATTTCTTTCATTGGTATTATCTTATTTTCCTGCTGGCGCAATGTATGATCGGAGACGCAGAACCATCGTGGTTCTGTACATTTTGAGCTCATGAATGCCCTTTCGTTGTCATCTTTCCAGGTTGATTCTTCATCTTTTTTCTATTGTGTGCTCTATAAATAGGATGTTTAATTTTTTAATATCTATTTATCTGACAAGTAGAGAGACAGAGAGAGGGAAACAGAGATCTGGTTCAGTCCCCAAATGCCTGAAACGAGTAATGACTGGGCCAGGCCAAAACCAGGTGCCCAGACCTTAATCCAGGCCTCCCATGTGGGGAGCAGGGGCCCAAATACTTGAGACATCACCTGATGCCTCCCAGGGTGCACAGTAGTAGACAGCTAGAATCGGAAACAGAACCAGAGTTCTACCGCAGGCACCCACTATGGGATCCGGGCATCCCAAGCAGTATCTTGCCCACTGCACAAAATCCCTCTGTTCGTATAAATATTCTTTTTTTAAGTTCATTTTTTAAAGATTCATTTATGTATTTGAGAGGCAGAGTCACAGACAGAGGGAAGGAGAGAGAGAGAAATGTCTTCCATCTGCTGATTCACTCCCCAAGTGGCTGCAACGGCCAGAGCTGGGCCTAACGAAGCCAGGAGCTTCTTCCAGGTCTCCCATGTGGAAGCAGGGGACCAAACACCCGAACCATCGTCCACTGTTTTCCCAGGCCATAAGCAGACAGCTGGATCAGAAGAGGAGCAGCCAGGACACAAACTGGTGCCCATAAGGGATGCCAGCGCCTTAGGAGGAGGCCTAACCCACTATGTCACAGCACCAGCCCCATAAATGCTCTTTTAATGAAGTGTAACAAACAGAAGGGAACACAAACTGCAATTTCACAGCGTGATGAATTTTCACGGAATGAGTAGAGCCGTGGTATCAGCATCCAGAATCTTCCTAGCGCCCCGAGAGCCTGCCTCATACCCCTGCAGAGGGCGCTGTGCCAAGCACCATCACAGGCCCCGGGATAATCATTATTTCGATTTCCAACAACAAGTATTTGTCGTGTCTGCGTTTGAATTTTAAGTTTGTGGAATCCAATAGTAATTTTTTGGTGTCTTCTTTAAAAAAAAAAAAAAGATGGTTTTTTTAATGGGTACCAGAGGTATGGTTACAATTACGTAGTCCAACACAAAAATCCATGGGCGATCTCGGTGTCTTCTTTAACATTGTGAGTTTGATTGCCTAGGAAAAACCTGTATCCTTGTAAATGCCATACATTGTTTCATTGCCTACCACACCTTAGCCATTCCGCCACTGACATGGAGGTGATTTTGCAGTTTGTGGCTATTACAAATAGTGCTGCTCTTGGCACTCTAGGGCGTGTCTCCTGATGAATACGTACATGGAGCCCTGTGTGTGCATGCCTAAGAGTGAGATTTCTTCATCACGAGATACTCAGATACTCAGTGTTGGTACATACTGCCAAATATTTTTCCCAACGGATTTTGTCAATCTACATTTGCACAACAGTGCATGGAATTCCAGTTCTTCACCAACATGTTCAATTATTGGACTTTTAGATTTCAGTTATTCTAGGAGTGTGTTGTTTTAGTTCATTAGGGTTTTATTTTGAATTTTTTGCATGACTAAACACTTGTTCATATCTTATTGGTCATTTTAATATCCTCCTTTGTGAAGTACCTGTTGAAATGTTAAACTACTTTCCTGTTGAATTATCTGTCATTTTGTAATTGACTTGCGAAGATTCTTTTCTATTCTAGATGGACATTCGTTGTCAGATACATGCTTTGCTCATTCTTTTTTCTCAAACTCTGGCTTCACCTTTCTGTCTTTTCATGGTTGAATTACCTGCCATTTTCATATTGATTTGTAAAAAACTCTTTATATATTCTATATACACATTCTTTTTTTTTAAGATTTATTTATTTGACAGGCACAGTTGAAGACAGGGGAAGAGAAAGAAAGAGAGATTGAGTGATATGTCCCATAAACTGGTTCACTCCCCAAATTGTTGCAACAGCTGAGGCTGGACAAGGCACCTTGGTTGAAGCCAGGAACTCTATCTGGGTCTCCTATGTGGGTGGCAGGGGCCCAGGTGCTTGGGCCATCTTCCACTAACTTCCCAGGGCCGTTAGCAGGGAGCTGGATCAGAAATGGAGCAGCTGGTACATACGGAAGGCTGGTGTTGCAGGTGGTGGCTTAACCAACTGCTTCTGTAGCAGCTCTCTGATGCCTTCCAAAAGATTTGGGGTTTTCTGTTTTTCAATGTCACCCATATTTTCTGGGTGTTCTGAGCTACGGAATTGGACTGCCACAAGCTAGTGGATTATATGCAGTTAGCTAGCTGACTCAGTCAATCTGCATTCAATGTACTCATTGAGAGACCCCTCCCAAATATTTCTTTTTATGGATGTCAAAAAGGCAAGAGAAAATGTCATTGGCAGCTCTGACTACTCTATGTGTTCAGTCGTGGAAAGAACTTTAGAGTCAAATGAATCGGGGTTTGCCTTCCAACTCGGCCATTTATCAACTGTTTGCCAGTGAACCTGAATCTGTTTCCCTACTCCCAAATGGAGATAATAAAGACAACTAGTTCACAGTTTTCTTAGGAAGAGTAAATGAGTTAACAGGTAGCAAGTATCTTGCACACAGTAGGCATCCTGTAAAATACAGATATTACGATGTGATGTATTATCATGTCTCCTAGAGCTACAAAATACACTCAGCTCTTAGACATGAAGAAGCAGCAATGTACATGGGCAGCACTTAAAGGAAAACTTCTCAGAGTGGGCATTTGGTGCTATGATTGAGTCACTGCCTGGGACCTTAACGGCTGGTTCAAGCCCTTGTGACTCTGCTTCCAATCCGTCTTCCTGCTAATGTGCACCCAGGAGACAGCCGATGGCGGCTCAAGTATTTGGGTCCCAGCCACCCACAGGAGACTCAGAGGCTCCTGATTTCAGCCTGGCCCAACCTCAGCTGTTGCAACAATTTGGGGAGGGAACCAGTGGATGGGAGATAACGCTTATGCTCTCTCTCTCTCTCTCTCTCTCTCTCCCCCTGTGTGTCTGCCTGTCTTTTTAAATAAAATGAAAATAAATTTTTTTTTAAAAACAAGACACTTCTCTGAATATCCAACAGTGTGAGCTGCTGGAAAGTAGCATCTCAGCAAACTTGCTTTAGTCTGTGCTGAGGTCATTCACAGATACCGAGACATGCACACTAATTTTCCCTAAAGAGTGTGCATTTACACACAACCATCCGAGTGGAGAGGATCTTAAAAAATGGGCTCCAAATGCTTCATGTTACAAATGCAGAATTGAGAGGCCAAGAGTGGTTAAACGACTTCTTCAAGGTCAGCGCACTCATTGCTACTTATTTAAATGACCCAATTTCCTAAGATTACTTGCTTTCTCCATTCTAACATATCACTAGGTCCCATTTTCAACAATAAATGAATAACAGAGACAATTATTGATGTTTTATTGTCATTGGCTCTTTCTGACTAAAACCCAAAGATCTATTTTTAAACATTTTTATTTTAATTTCCATCCCCACAAATTATGTGACTTCCTGCCAACTAGGACTGAAATAGCTGTTTCCCATTCCTTTCCCATTCCAGGGAATGTGTCCTGTAGCTTTTCATTCTTCTGCCTGGAATTAAAAGATATTCTGCCTTGTCCTTTAGCACTTAAGGAGTTTGTGAAAACCCATGGCAATCAGCTCTTTTTGAGTTGCCCAAGAGAGAAGGGGAGCAGAAAATATCTGTGCTCCTGGGCGTTGGATGCAAAAGTGGCTGTGCATGTCCTTGGCACTCTCGGGGCAGAGACAGCCACCTGCCCCACCTGCACGTGGCTGCCCTCAAGCTATGTAGTGAAGGTCTTACCTGAGGATCACTTTACGGTGAGACCCTCCGTGACCTCTTCTAATGGACATATGAACCTGACCCCCATACGAACCCAGTAACGTGGAAGAGTTGCATGATCGCACAGCACACAGTCATCTCGGCAAAGTCTCAGGGCAGGGTTCTCCAGGGTTCTGTCCAGAACACCCTTTCATGGGATCTTCACATAGGTGATTCTTTGCCAGAAACATGTTCTCAACCCAGATGTGTCTCTTTAGAGAGACCATCCTCACCACCCAACTCTCTATCACAAACATGCATTGGCTCTACCCAATCTCATGTAAATACCGGGACAGCAGAGTGCTGTTCATCACCACACGCTCTGTCCTGGAGTAGGGCACGCACCCAACAAATGAGTGAATGTGCACAAGTGTCCTTCAACCTCTGGGTAGTGCTGGGCTTGTAATACTGTCTTCGGTGCTTATCGGCTGGGCGAATTTAGGCAGTGGTTTAAGCACTATGAAATTTTCAGTGCTTATCCTAAGGCAAAGAATATCATAGAAGGTTGTTATAGTGATCAAATGAAATAGATATATGCACTGTGCTTGGCATAGAAATCTAGCACTAAAAAAAAAAAATTTGCTAAGTGATAGTTATTATTTCCATATTAAAAGCACAGTATATTATGAAAGGGTCATGGGGATTGTTTGATAGAAATAGTAATGTTGAAAATAGATGTTGAAATCAAGAGGTCCTAATTCAGCCATATAAGGTAAAACTTGAAATTAAATAAGTTATTTTTAATTGGATTTTCCGTTAGCCAGATGTTCAGTTTTGTAAAGGAGCCCTAATTTAATCTTGCAGTGACTCCCTGTTATAATAAGTTATCCCTGAAGGCCCTCAGTTTTCTTCAACCCCTTGATATCCATTTGGAAAACAGCAAAACACTTGCAGTAGGAATTTAAAGTAGGATTTTAACCACTTTGCAAGTAGGTGCTGGCAATGTGTTTCAGCGCTAGTTCTCGCTTCTCGGGCTACTGAATGGCTTTAGCTAGAGGTTTCCTAGGGGCTCTGAGCAATCACTCCTCTTGGAGGGCTTAGAAAGCTGATAGGAGATGAGTTCCTGCTTTCCTTTAATTACTCTCCTTTGTTCCTCTGAACATTTTCCCATGAAAGTCCCTTCTCATGCCTGGGCAATAAATGGCATGTGACCATTGGGCACAAGTTGGCCTGGGGACTGCCCTTCCTGCCATCCTGGGTCTTGTCCTCCCTTATCAAGTGCGGTCCAGACTCAGCTGGGCCTTCGGAGGACTTTGACCGTAGCGTCTGAGCCTGGTCATCCAGAATGGATGTGCTGGGTACTGCCTGGAGAGCTACGGCTTAGAGGGAGCAAGTAGGAGGAATGGTTCGCTCGGGCATCTGTCTGAAGTTGCGAGGTAGGCAATGGTGCAGAAAGCTCTTAAAACAAGGGCTGAGAGCTTCTTCAGTGTTAGACCCTTAATCTGAAAATGGACAGGGAAGAGTACCTGAAGACAAACCCAACTTTGGCTCACTTTTTGCACTCACTTTGTTTTGTCTTTAAAGCTTTCCTAGTTGTGTCTCGCTCTCAAGATAATACACGAACACACGTGGACCCTGCAGACCAAAACAGTTTGGTTTTTTGGCTGATGTTTTTCTTCTGTTTTCCTTTATTCATTTGCAAATTTTAAACATGAGGATCAGAAAAGGGGAATCTAGCCAATTAAATGCGACCCTGCCAGAGAGCTGATATTAACCATAGCATCTCCTCGGCCCCATTATTTAGAATAATTCAAAGTTAATTCTGTAACCGTTGTATTTATTTTCTTTAAAATGTAAATAAATACACAACCACTATTTCTATCTAAGCCTGGTTTCCCCCTTAAAGTCCAAACAACAGTATCTGAGAAAGAAATGCTATTTTAAAATATATAGTCTACGGTGGCTAAATTGATCCCACTTAATCCTGTTTGTATCCTCATTTTATTCCAGACATCATTAAAACATTTCAAGACCGTCAAACCGAATTCCATAAGCATTGGTGATTAACCGGAAGTCTCAGAAGTGGACCTCTGATTGCTTAACTGTGAGTGGTTTGTGTGTTTTTCCTTCTTTGGGCTTAGCCTTTACCAATTACACTGCCCCTCTGCCTGATTTCCTAAATTTGCATATGCAAAGGAGCCCTGTGAGAATCAGGTCTTTGAGGCAGCTGCTGAGCCTCGTGGTTGGGATGCTAGTTTGGGACGCGGGCACCCGAGGGAGTGCTCTGCTCTGCTTCAGGTTGCAGCCTGCTGCTCCTGTGTACCCCGGAGGAAGCGAGAGTGGCTCATGTGGGAGGCCCAGGTTGAGTGTCTGGCTCCCGCGTCTAGGGCTGTTGTGAGCATGTGGGAAGTGAGTCAACAGAGGGGAGCTTCCCCTCCCTCTGTCTCCCTGCCTCTAAGTAATTTTTGTCCAAATAAGAGAAACCTGTCTTCTTCCATGCCCTTGCTAGTTTGCGCAGAAGTCAGTACATCAGAATCAGTCCAGTTTTGAAGGCATGCTTCCCTCTTTGGTAATCTGAGTTTCTGCCTCTGTTTCCCTGCTCTTGTAACATGGTAAGCAGAAGAGTCAGTAATGAAGCTTCTCTTCTGAAGACTGCTGGTGACTCGAGGCGATAAACAAGCCCGGGTCAGTTTGCCAGGGTGAATGAGCGCCCCTTCAGGTGAATACGGGTGATTTCAGCAGCAAAAACCCCCCTCCCGTGCAGCAGCTCCTCACCTGCAGGAGAATGACCCCCAGCAGACAGACCACCTCGGAGCAGCGCAAGGGACCTCAGAAACCACAGGAAACATCACCTGTGCTTGGTTTTGCCAGGGTTGGTCCAGTAGGAGAGAAGGTTTTTCAGGGACTTCGTTCGGTGCTCAGGCAATTATTCCAATAGTCTCTCAGTTGTCTCCTCTACTTGGAGTCTGCTTGGGCCACCAGAGCAAAACTCCACAGACTGCGAGGCTCACAGAGCAGATTGTGGCAGGCGGCTGCCTTCGCCCCAGGTCTAGACAGGGCTGTTTGTGCTCCAACCTGTCTCCTTGTCTTCCTCTCTGTGTGCCAACTCCCTCTTCCGATCTGTCCAAGTGCATTGGGCCCACCCTAAAGACCTCATTTTAACGCAATCCTATCGTTAAAGCCGTTATCTCCAAATACGGTCACTCTCCGGGGTGCAGGGGTGCAGGGCCTTCGGACTGCCGCATGTCGATGAAGGGGAACAGAATCATTTCCCCCTTCGATATGCGGATTTTTCGTTTACGCTCCTTTCCTTCTGACGCTGTATAATATCTGAGTGTGCCTTTTACATCTCTCATACACTAGAGGGGGCTTTGACCACAGTAGGTATTTGGTAATTTTGCTGCGGATGTATATTTTATTTGCTTTAAGACCGTCTCCAAATAAGAATTATTTTTAAAAAATTTATTCTTTTTATTTTGAAAGGTGGTCAATGGGAGTGGTGGAAGGAAGGGAAAAAGAGAGAGAGAGAGAGAGAGAGAGAATCTTCCATCTGCTGGTTCACTCCTCGAAATGGCCACAATAGTCAGGGCTGGTCCAGGCCAAAGCAAGGAGCCCAGAACTCCATCTGAATCTCCTATGTAGGCTGTAGGAGCCCAAGCACTTGGGCCATCCTCCACTGCTTTCCCAGGTGCATTAGCGAGAGCTGGTTCAGAAGCAGAGCAGCCAGGACTTGAACCAGCACCCATATGGGATGCTGGCACTGCAGATGGCAACTTCATCTGTGCCACAATGCTGGCTCCCTAACAAGGATTATCTGTGACGCATTCTGCTCGCTTGCTGTCCCCAACACCACACAGGCAGAGATGTCAGGGAGAGGGATCGAAGGCACGGTGTGATTAGCTGATGTATCACCTGTCTCTTCAAAGAAACAAGAAATAGGAAATAGCATGGACATGCCCCAGATAAGGTTGCCTCTGTGACAACATGGGGAGGGGAGCAAGGGAGACACGCCGAGTCTGAGGGCCTGTGGGACACTGGAAGGCATTGCTCCCAGAGAACAACGGACGTAGAAGGCTAACAGCCAGGTGAGCACAGCGAGAAAGATTTCCATAGACACAACCTAGAGACAGGAAGTGACACCATGCCAGTGGGTGAGGCCACTAAGGAAGACTGAATGGAGCAAGAAGAGAAGTTGTTTAAAAAGGCCATCCCAAGGGGTGATGTTGGCCTAGTGTTTAAGACGCTGGGTGGGATGCCCACATCCCATACCAGGGTACCTGGGTTTGAGTCCGGGTTCTGCCTTGGACTCCGCCTTCCTGCTACTGTACACCCTGGGAAGCTGCAAGTAAAGAAGCGAAGGCTGGAGTAGTTGGGTTCCTGCCACCCGTGTGGGAGACCTGGATTGAGTTCACAGCTCCTGGCTTCGACCTGGCCCAGCCTCAGCTGTTGTGGGCATTTGGGCAGTAAACCAGCGATGGAAAGTCTCTCTCTCTCTCTTTCTCTCTCTCTTTGCCTCTTAATAAATAAAATCAAATTTTAATGCCACTATAAATCATGTATAGAAAATTTTTCTGGTAAATGACAAGAAAAGACTCTCCCAAGAGGAAGCGACGCGTTCATTCCAATGAAGCTGAGCGAGAACGTGTATACTGGCTAATGTATATGTCTATTTTTCTCTCATCAGATGCCTTTAGATCTATTTTGTCTCTTCTTCTGGCCTTTTATTTGGAGGCTGTGCCCCAAACCATTCCTCTGGAGCTTGCTCTACCCAGGTTTTCTTCCCTGTAGCGAACAGTAGCCATAGAAGTGTGTTGGACTCCCTAACTTCCTGCCCAGGAGTCTCATGCAACAGCACTGTCCTTTAGGGCCATTTTGCACATCAGCCAATCAGAGCTGATGGAAAGGACAGAAGGGGAGACCAGGAGTGGATTTCTCAATGTCTGAGGAGGCAGGGGCAGGCCCTCTGCAGGGCTGGGGGCTGTAGCTCAGCTGCTGGGGGTAGTAACTTGTCTCCTTGTCAAGTGGCCCAGGTGGGAGAATGTATCCCTTTATGGCTGAACCCCTGGCTAAGTCCACGTCCCCACTTCTTTCCTAACTCTTCCTACTCTCTAGAATGGCTTGGACAGCATTGTAGGGTGTCACTGCCACACCGGCCCGGGAGGCTGCCGGGGAGCAGGGAGGCCAGGCCGTGCGTGGGTCATGGCAGCCGTGAGCACGCTCTCCTCCCCCAGTCCCACCTTCAGACACCATCCCTAATCCAGGACTCAGTCTTCCTCGTGGGCCCTGCTTAGTGTGGTGCAAATAAAAAAATAAAAGGCATGGGTTCGGTTCTCTTTTGTTTTCCAAAATGGTATTTTCCTTGATGTTCTCTCTGTTTTTTTTTTTTTTTTTTCACTTTCTTTTCCCTCTCTCTTCTTCAATCTCCTTTAGCAGAAATCTTTGATTTTTCTTCTCCCCCCACTGGGATCACCTGAGTCTTAGCAAAAGAGGATGGAAGGGGTCTGGAAGCCTCCACCTCCTTTTCTGAATATCCCCACCCACTTCTGCACATGAACTTGGAGATAACAGCTTATTTCAAGTACTTACTTCCACATCTTCCTATTTGTGTCCTTGGAGTAGCCAGGAAAAAAGCCACCTATTTTCTTGAACTTACCCAAAATGTCAGTGACCCCTGAGCCAGTAATTTCATACAAATCTCTGCTGTATAAAATGAGAGATTCTGAAAGTGAGAGGAAGCAGCTCTGCAATCCACAAATGGCCTGCTTGGGGCATTCCGGTAAAGGATGGCCTGTGGCCAGCATGGCTGCTTCCCGACTGTGTTTCATTAAGTTCAGTCAGCTAAAGGCCTGGAGAGAAAGACCATTTTCCTATGAGCATGTGAAAGAAGTACTTTGAGTAGTAAGCACCTAGCAGGCTTTGCCCTTGTTTTTGAATAGTCAAATGGGCTTTTTTATAATCACCATGGGCCACTATTTGTTTGAGTCAGTTAAAGGTCCAGATGGAATAGAAAGACAAGTTGGAGAGGGTTTTTACTCCTCTCTTTTTTCCTTGAGTTTTGCAGAGCAAGTCTCCCTGGACACACTTGACAAAGGGTTCCATCTCTTGTCTAGTTCCACTGGGCCCAGACTTGTTACAGTCAGATGTGGAAAGTCCTTTCTTACACTAAGATGCTTTCCCATGGGTTGGTTCCCAGCAGTAGCTGTAGAATTTGGTTCAGATGGGAGGAGGTCTGGATGAGCCCTCTGTCTACCCTCAAGGGGACAGCTCTCGGCATCTTTGTCATATAGTATCAGGAATACTCCTGTGAGCCCAGGCCTAGTCCCAGTTTGGATAGGGGTTGAGGGGACCTGGGAAACACAGATCACAATCTTCCTAGCATTCTGGAAACTTTAAGGGTAAGGAAGGTCAAAGGGCATCGCATGCATTAGCACCAGTGGATTTTGTATCCTTGGCCAAATGGTGGAGTTTCTTGGGCAAGGACTTGCTTTCAGCCCTAAGAAACATCTCAGTTCCTGTCCAGCATGGCTGTGGACATAGAAGACTGACGAGGCAGCCATGCCGAGGAGGGAGACATAGAGAGCAGGGAGAGAAACGGGCAGTGGCACCAGGAATTCTCGCCAAGAGCTTTTCAGCCTCTTGCTCCCGTCTAGGGATGGGGAACGTTTTTGCTGCCAATGGCCATTTGGATGCTCATAATATTCACGGACCAGACAAACTGATCGACTTAAAAATCAGCCTGCTAGAGATTTATTGCATCTGCAGTTGCCTTGGCAGGGCCAGACCAAATGATCTTGTGGACCTTACATGGCCAGTGCGCCCCCCTGCTGGACAGAAGCGAGAATGGGGTAAAGAGCGAAGAAAGATCGTGTGCCTAGCTTTGAAGCCAAATGATCAAAAGCCTTAGCTGAGGTTCCCCCAGTGGTCAGCTTTGGATACATAAGGGACACAGACTCAACGACTTCTGAGCTCTGCTTTGGGATAGTCAACAAAATTAATGCGTGAACTTCTTGCCTGACTTGGTGCAGCATTCCTCCAGCAGATTGAAGTCCACAAGCCCTCAATCTGGAGGGGAGAAAAAAGGAACGGAGACACTTTTCTTCCTTGTCTTTGCTGTATCCCAGGCCTGACCATGCCAGATTCAGTCTAGAGGGTTTTACTTTCCTGGAGGAAAAGGCAGTGTTGCATTCCCTGAAATAGATATTTCAGGCTAAACTTACTTGGGTTTATTTCCCCCGCCCCTCTTTTGCTAATTCAAAACAAAATGTCCATCATTCACTCTCACACTAGCCTTTAAGAGCTGGAGACAAATGGAGTCTGAATATTCACGCCAATGTGGTACAAATGAGCTGTGATTTCAGGATGCTGGCTGCTTCCTGACAGGGGAAAAGAGCGGTTGACTAGTTTAATATCCTTGGCTGAAAACACTTTGTTAGAGGTCCGTGGAGAAAGCCAACATTAATATTGAGTCCTGTTATTTAATGACTGAAAATGACACGTGGTGGAATGGGGCAACCTGAGTGTGGGGAAAAGTGTGTTTATCACAGCCAGAGGATGCAGAGGGAGTGAGTTCAAGCACGTGTTGGGCCTTAAGGGAGAAGTTGCTCCTTCGAGCATTGTCTCCAAGTTGCAAACATCCATCAGAATATTAGACGCATGATTTTGAACCTGACTTCATCACGGAATCGTAAAATTTGCAAATAGACAGACATTTGCTATAGTGAGAGACCCTGGGGACCTCTCTAACTACCTCCTCCAGATTACTGGCTAATCATGTATAAATGAAAGGTGCGGTCCTAAGTTAGGCTCATCCGTGGGGAAGGAGCTGACGCCATTAGCACCTTCTTCAAATCACATATTCAGTCACTTGCTCTTCATTCTACAGCTGTATATTGACTTGGGTCTTCTCCACCCCAGGTGCTATAGTGGGTTACGGCTGCATTACCCACTCTAGTGTTCTTGCCTATAAAGTGGACTCTCTTACTCAATGCAATGGAACGTTTTGTAAATACAATATGTTCATTGTTGCAAATTGTGACTCTTGGTACTCCTTGTTTTTCAATTACTTCATCTTGGCAAAGGATCCTAAATATTTTAAATTTCCCTGGCCTATTCCACACCTTTTATGTGGTTTTTAAACCTTTATTTATTTATTTATTTTATTCACCTGCTGCCTCCTAGAGTGTGCATTAGCAAGAAACTGGAATCGGAAGTTGAGCTGGGACTCGAATCCAAGCACGCAGATATGGGACATAGGCACCCTATGAGGTGTCTTAACCACCAGGTCAAATGCCTCGCCCCAGTGGTATGGTTATAGGCAAGACACTGCAGTCTACTGGTGGTATATGTAATTCTACTTTTCTGCAAATTACTTTGAAGTGATACCTCATCGTCCCTGATAGTAATATTGCTTCTGAAATTTTCATTGTCGTGTAGCATAGAAACAGAGGACTATAACTACAGTTTCAAGGAAATTGATATTAAAAACAAGGTAAGAATACGGTGTCATTTTTGTGGAAGGCTCCTGAGAACCAGGAGTGATACCAGGAGCTGATTGTCATGACACCCATGGAGCCACAGAGTAGGTTCTTTCCGTGACTGGTCTCTGCCCTAACCCCACGCCTACATTTGTGCATTAATATTGTACTCTGTGTCCTAAGGAAGGCTTCCCAGATAACCTCCATACCCTACAAAACCTCCATCTGCCCAGAGACAAACACACGTACACTTGATTTAGCTTGAGATCGAAAGCCAATCATGCAAGCAAAGCAAAGAGACAGCCCAAGTGTGAGGCACCATCATTTATTTTGTGAAGACTTTAGGACAAACCTAGCTTATTTTCTAAAGTGAACCCCACTTAAGTGAAATAATAAATCCATTCGCCAGAGCACAAATGAATACAAACAGAAGATTCACTTTTTGCTTCATTAATAAACATCACATCTGAACTTGGTATCAAGCAGGCCAGCTCCTCCTGACCGGAAATGGCTCCCAGTAAGCACATTGGCAGGGGAGTGCAGATCCTCCCACGGATCACACGGTCGTTTGGTCATCCCTGTCCTTGCCACAGTCTCTCTTGCATGATCCCTTTCCAGGTCTTAAGAGATACAGCAGAATGTTGTGATTAAAGAGCACACTCGGGGGCCAGGCTGTCTGGGTGTAAATCCCAGCTCTGACACTTTTTTTTTTCCCTTTTTTAAAAGATTGATTGATTTGAAAGTCAGAGATACAGGGAAGGAAGCAGAGACAGAGATTTTTCCATCTTCTGGTTTACACCCCAAGGGGTCGCAATGGCCAGGGCTGAGCCAGGCTGAAGTCGGGAGCCAGGAGCTTCATCAGGGTGTCCCACACGGGTGGCAGGGTCCCAAGCAGCTGAGCCACCTTCCAGTGCTTTCCCCAGGCCATTAGCAGAGAGTTGGGTCAGAAGTGGAGCAACCAGGACTCGGGAAATACTTCCATGCCTTTCTGAGTGCCTAGGAAAATATCCAGAACTGTGAGGGAATAGCAAAGGACGTCTAAACCCCAGCACTGGGGAACTTGGGACTTGGGCAAGAGAAAGAGAAGTCATAAAGCACTTGAATAATAAAGTCATGGAGTAATGATCTGATGACCTTGACGAACAGTGGCCAGCAGTGCTGTGGAAGTTGGAAGAGATGGTGGTTTTTGATAAAGGTAGGACTTGAGCCATTCTCTAGAAGAATCTATGAGACTTGCAGAAGGGGTGGAGGGTGCTTCGGAGGAGACAGGAACGAAGACCTAGAGGGCACAAATGAAGGGGAATTCATTGCAGGGTTTGGCCTGGCTGGGACTTGTGTCTCTAGGTGATAGTGGGAGGCGAAGGGGGGGAGCGGAGCGGAATCGTGTGGTGGACAGAGGGGAGCCAGGTGCTGGTTCTACGGAGAAATAGGACTGTGGCATGGGGGAGGAAGACCATCCTTCCTCACCAACAACGTCCAAAACTGAGGCACCCAGCACCCCCAGTCACCAGCCCTCATAAGCAGTGCTGTTCCCTGAACCAGGAATCTGGATCCCGACCACCTCTTAGATCCACAAGGCGGTGCCTGAACGGAGACAGTCTTAAATCCTGGGTTGCTCCTCCCTGCAGCTTAAGGCATTGGCATCATCGATCCTTCCTCCTGCTAACAAAGACCATCCAAGCCGAAGTCAAGTAGCCTCTCTGCTGGGGTCAGTTCAGCCCTTTTGCTACGTAACATCTGTTTTTGAAATTCTGCTGAGACCCTGACTTAAATCTGTTTAACTTAAAAAGCAGCAAAAGAACATCTTGTTTTCATGAATGTCCAGGGGCTGTGTGTCAACAAATAAAAGGTCTTTTTGTGGTATTCAAAGTAGAAAAGCTGGTTGTGAGTGTTCTACCACTGGGATAAATTTATTATGGACTGCTCATTTCTTGGAATCGTGAACCGAGGTTTGAACACACAGTGGACCAGCTTCATTTAAATCAGCAAAGTTCTGCCTGGTGGTGGGTGAGAAACACACTATTATTGTCAGAAGGGCATGCACCGGATGGATCTAGAAGGATGCTCACTTCATTTCTCCTTGCTTAGTCGGCAAAGTTAAGGTCTTACATGGATTTCCTGTGTCTGCGTAGATCCTGGCAGTCGGCACGTGGGGGATCATTATTTTTAACTCACTTACATAGGACCTGAAGTGGGAAAGAAGGGGATGAGCGAAGTTCACCACGCCTCGGACCTGACCGGTTCCTTTGCCCCCTCCCCATTTCTCTAGGAGCGAGAATTGGAGAAGAGTTTTATTAGCCGCACCTGGAGCAGGGAGTGTCTGGCACATAATAATTGTCAACCTAGAGATGATGAATGAGCACAAACTCAAGTCTTGCAAATGTATGTCCCTCTTATGAACACACGTCTGTGTGCGTATTGGTGTCATTTCTGGGTGAAGAGGTGATCACCACCCATATCAGTGTAACTCAAGGAAAGCTACTGGATCCTTCCTGCTGTTTTTGCTTCTCCTTTTCAGCCCTTAGCCCCATGTATGCTTTGCTTGTTTGTTTGTTTATTGCTACCAGAAGATAAGCACTGTGAAGGTAGCTGCACCTACAGCTTACGTGCATGGCACACCACACAAGGGGGCAGGTGTATCAGTGATAGGCTACATAAATACCTATTGAATGTTTTCATGGTGATGCTGATTGAAGAGCTTTTAGCAAATCTACACCCAGTGAAGAAGGCATTAGGGCTTATCATTGCAGCTACATAGGAAGCGGCTGTGTCCTAACACAATCACTTTTGCTTGTCTGTAGGTCGTAGTGGGATGGGTTAGGCTAAGTATCTCTATTCCTTAACTTAAAGTTATCAAGCTACAGCTTCCAGATAGCTGAGCAGAATTAATGCCATCGTTTGGCCATAGTTTAGGGTTATTTTTCTCTCCAACACTTAACTCATGCCCAGAATTCTAATTCCGTCTACCTGATAAAGATAGTACAGGGATCTTTGGTGAGAAAGGTGTTTCAGAACCTAAGGGGTATATGGTTAACTGTCCCCATTCACTTGTCTAGTGGCCACTATAGACCACTCTGCAAATCAAGCAAAACAGGCACATGTTCACAGATGGATCCATTCGCTTCATTTTGCTTTGGCTGCCTGTGTGGACAGAGCTGAACTAGGAATGATTTGTGAGTTCCAAAGGCTCTCAAGAGAAATGCTCATTTGTTTACAGGAGGTGCAATTCCACACTAGTTTCTTGCTTTGTATACTTGAAAACATTCCCAAAGAAACAAAGTTGGATGCAGAAAAAATATTGGGAGAAGAGAAAAATAATACTCCAAATTCTGACCAATTCTACTTTAATGGGTTGATCTGTCTGCCAGCTGGCCACAGGGTTGACTACTTGTAATATATACTTTTGGTAGGCCACATGTAGTTCTTGGAACTGTTTACATTAGGCTGCAGAAACTTAATTATTCTAAAATTGGCAGGAGTCGCTTTGGTTACTTAATGCAAAATTGCTTAGTCATCTTTATACATAGTGTGGACAGCTTTTGTTTAAGTGTGAAAAATTGGAAAATGCATATTTGCTCCAAATAGATTTTTAGGTCAGGTAGAAAAACAAGAAGGTATCGGTTTTTTTTCTTCCCCCTAGCTGCTTTAGCAGGTGGCTGCCACATGTTTTAATTTGACAAGCTAAGTGACTGTTGAGCTGAAGTCCTTAATTACAAGTATTTTTCCATTTTCTGTGTGGATTTTGAAATGAGCAGAAAGCCATCACTGCCTCTGCTTAGCTCGCGTTCTACTCCTGCATTTTGCAACAGGCAGCCTTTCTAGCGTGAGCGTGAGAATCTCTAGAATAGGCCGTCGGAACAGCTCTCCTGTTCTCACAAACCAGGCTGTCACTTCTAGGTGGTTGTCACAAAGACCGCCCTTTTGACGTTTGGTTTGCATCTTGACCTCGCCATCCTTGACTCCTGCCTTACAACACGCTACAACATGAGGTTCTGCCAAAGTATTTAGAGGTCTGAATGGCGCCGGAGGTCTTCGGTTTTTCCAAGAACGCCCATGGCAACCTTGCCCTCTCCCTGTGACCTGGGCTGAGACTCCTGGGAGAGATGGCGAGTAGAGATTAAAATGCTGGAGCCAACGGGTAGTGATACCAGGCCTGGCCAAGATAGCTTCCCAAGCAAACACGAACAACGGTGCCTTCTGTTTCTGATTACTGAGCGTGGTTAGAGAGCGAATTCAGGCAACACTTTTGTTTTAGACTGATGGAAGCATTTAAATCGGCTCTCAACGTCAGTGTTTTCTAATTATGATGGAGGAGTGGCAAGGAACCTCCAAAGGCCATGAAAATTTGAAGTATTTTAGCTCAACTCATCTTTGCTTATTCCTCATATGTCTTCTTTAGCCTTCTTCTTCTTCATTGTTTGTTTTTTGGTTTTTTTTTTTCCCAGAACAAACCTATTCCCTCAGTTCCAAATGTCTAATTCCCCTCTTCCTGAAACCAGAATGTCTTCGAAGACAAATGCTTCTCCACTAGCGGAAAACAACCAAAGCTACAAATCACAATCTAAAATAGAGCTCCAGAGGAAGCCCCGCCCCGCTCCCCACCGCTACCAAGAGCTCGCCTGCAGGGTAGCCCTCCGATAATGTCTTAGCCCAGTCTGTCTGTTTTCTGATTAAGTTCGGTGAATAAGCAAAAGCTCTGGAATCCATTCCAATCCAACAAGTGTTAACCTCGTGTTCAGTATTAAACAAAAAAAGTTGGCTTAGAAAGTTTGAAGGATCTCTAAAGTGAGCAAGATGGACATGTACTTAAGAATTAAAATGTGAGCGCAGAGAAAGTATACTAACAAACACATAATCATACAGGTATCTGTACAAACTCAGGTCCGTGAGTAAGATGTTGGGAGACCGTTGGTCTTGAGCTAGTCTTAAGTAGGCCCCCACTATGAGTAAGCCCTTATTCGAAGACAGGTCCAGATATCCCGAAAATAGCAGGTGGAGCTGTTATCTACATGACTCGTGTGAAAAGGAGGAAGATGTATTCTAAGCACGTTTCAATGTATTACTTAGCTGCAAACTGGTGTTTCAATTATATGCCCATTCTGTCTGATGGATAATGTCTGTTGGTTTGGATTGGAACCTTTCTTTGTAGATGATCAACTCCTAGAAGATAATCTATAACTTGCTTATAATTCCAAAATGCAGTAGATGCGTTTGATGGTCATGATGAATAGAAGTTGAATAATTCACTAGGGAATAATTAACTCCTAATGAATAATAGCTTGTCCTTCATATTGCAAAAATATTGCTACTGGGGCCGGTGTTGTGGCATAGCAAGTAAAGCTGCCGCCCGCAACACTGGCATCCCACAAGCAGGGGAAGGTGGCCCAGCTGCTTGGGCCCCTGCCACCCACATGGGAGACCCAGGGGAATAGCCTGGCTCCAGACTTCAGTCTGACTCCACTCTGGCCACTGTAGCCATTTGGGGAATGAGCCAGCAGATGGAAGATCTCTCTCACTCTCCTTCTCTCTCTATATAGAACTCTGACTGTCATTGGAAAGGTCTTTGAAGACAGAGAGCAAGTCTTGCACACTTGGTGTCCCTGAAATGCATAGGATCTGCCATGCAGTACAGTTAGGAGCTGGAAGATCTTCTAGCAGGGCTGTTCGATAGAACTTTCCACAATGATGAAAACCTTCTCTGTCTTGTCTTATACGGCAGCCACTGAACACACGAGGCCACTGAGCACTTGGAATGAGACTAATGAGGAACTCATTTTTTTTTGAATTTTTGATTTTTAATGAAGTTTAATCGCCTCATTTGGCTACTGGTTCCCATTTTGGACAGCACGGCCTCAGAAGCTTAAAAAGTACCTTTTCGTTATAACCTTAAATAAATGGTCCTTTCGCCTTTACCTGTTTCCAGCAGTGGGGGTCTGTTCTTTCTCAGTAGCCCTATCCATTGATCATAGTTCCGCTGAGTCGCCCCCTCCCCCCCACATCTGAATTATGGATGAGAATTCTGTGCACACCTGTGTTTTATAGGCGCACATTTATAGATCTTTAAAGCAAGACTGTGCATTCTTCCTCGCCTATGGACACGAGCTGGTGCATGATTTTCAGCTGTGTCTTAGAGGTCACAAGGATGTCACTTCCTCTCTAAGGGCCAAGAGAGTAGCAGTAACCCTATGCCTACTCTGAATTGGTATCAACCTGTTTTTCAGTTGAATTCTTCTTGAGTTTGTCAACGAAAGGTATTTCAACTCTTGAAAAGGGAGCAGAAGGGTCTGCATTCCAAGTTTCATTTCTTCTCACTCTTCTAAGCAACTGTCCAGTTAGTTTAGAGATTGGTCTTAGCGCCAGGCCTGATTTTCCAGGGATTTGCTGTGGTTCGGAAGCTAATGCAATGTTCTATATGTCTCAGCCTCCTTCCCAATGGGAATGAATCTCCTCTCCCCCTATTTGGGGGGATCAAATGATGACACCTATACAGTTGGATATTTTTTTTGTTTTGTTTTGTTTTTAAGATTTAATTATTTTATTTGAAAGGCAGAATTGCAGAGAAGCAAAGAGAGAGAAGCAGAGAGAGAGAGAGATCTTCCATCCGCTGGTTCACTCCCTAGATGGCCACAATGGCTGGAGCTGCATTGATCTGAAGCCAGGAGCTTCTTCTGGGTCTCCCACCCAGGTACCGGGACCCAGGGATTTGGGCCATCTTCTGCTTTCCCAGGCCATAGCAGAGACCTGGATTGAAAATGGAACAGTAGCTGGGACTCAAACCGGCACCCATATGGGATGCTGGCACTGCAGGAAGTGGTTTTACCTGCTATGCCACAGCGCCGGCTCCACCCACAGAGTTTTAAAAATTGTGAAGAGTGAGACCAGCGTTGTGGCATAGTGGGTAAAGCAGGCCTACCATCCCATTTGGGTGCCAGTTTGTATCCCAGATGCTCCACTTCTGATCCAGTTCCCTTATAATGGCCTGGGAAAAGCAGTGGAAGATGGCTCAAGTGTTTGGGCCCATGTACCCACGTGAGAGACCTGGATGAAGCTCCTGGCTTCAGCCTGGCTCAGCCCTGGCTGTTACGGCCAGGTGGGGAGTAAACCAACAACTGAAAGATTTCTCTCTCCCTCTCTCTCTCTCTCTCCCCTTTTCTCTCTGAAGCCCTGACTTTTGTATAAATAAATACATAAATCTTAAAAAAAATTGTGAAGTGTTCCAAATTAAGATTGTATTATTTGCAGTAGCACTTTAAAATTCAACCTAAAATCCCTACACATGTTGCCTTCCCGAGAGGTAAAGTCAGCAGAGACAAAAGCCATCATCTCTCAGATCTAAAATGCCCAAACTGCGCATGACCCGCCAGGCGGAAGAGAAGGCATGAAGACATCGGATTTCATAATGTCAAGACTGCTGGGTCATCTGTTTTGCAAGTAGACAAAAAGTGATGATAAAAGACTGAGCAAGGAAGGAGAGGAAAAAACAGGTCACAACCTGTTAACCTGCTCTAGTAGGGCTTGGGACTTCGGAGAGAAGAAACTGGAGAAGTCAGGGGTCCTCAGCCTGAGCTCATTCATTGGTTTCTGTGTTGACAAATGTGTCTTGGTGACTGCATCTGCTTTTTTTTTTTTTTTTTAAGTAGCACAGCTTTTTGGAATAAGATGATGAAGGTTGGACTAGCCAAGTCCAAACTGTACATTACAATCCACTTGTTTATTTGGTTTTTAAGTCCCAGATGAACCATTCAGTTTGGAAAAGAGCAAAGCGGGTTGATAAATTGATTTTTTTTAAAAGGACAAAAGTTCATTTTCTACACTCAGTACGAAAACGTTGCCAGATTTACTGTGTAACTACTGCAAATGTGCGTTTATGTAACTTTTGAGATTCACGTAGAGTCTATTACCAAGGTCTTTGATTCATTTTGTAAACACTGATCAGTCAATAAAATACAGAGAGATGAATAAGCTACAGTTATATTTTCCATACGCAGAATAGTAAAATCCACAATAAAAATCCAGCAGCTCAATCAGGTACAATTCCTGAGTGCCTACTCTGTCCCAATAGTGAAGGGATTGTTTAAATAAAGGACCATGTCTCTTCATAAATGGCCTTAAGAACAAAAACACATGGAGAGTGAAACACCACTGAAAACAGTTACGAACGAGTTCAGGAGAACAGTTGATGAGTTGCGTATTAATTACCAAAATGAATTATAGATGTTCAAGCAAGACTCCTTAGGAAAGCCATCATGGAGGAGGTGAAATTCAATCCTGAATTCTGTTCAGGACTCAGTTGGTTATGGATTGTGAAGGGGAGAGAGGAGCTCATTCCAGATGGATGGAATAAAAATGCAGAGGTAGAAAACTGGAAGATACAGTTGAGAGGCAATAAAATACTTTTTATCTGGGATGCCATGGTATGATCAGCTTGAAAAGAAATGAAATGGCTTCTAAATCATGAAATTAAAAGAGAACACACTTAGATACTCAAAACATTTCTATCTGGAAAGGCAGAGGCACAGATAGATCATGCTTAATGCATCATCTGTCTGGATGGGAGACCACGCATAAAACCATTACATTACATGGAGTAGGGTGGACTTTGGACATCCTCTGGCCCTCCTATCTCATTTTACAGGGAGGAAAATTTGCTCAGAGAGCTTTGATCCAGGTCTCCCTAAGTCTGAGTCCAGGTTCCTGTTTGCCAAGAGTTTGTGGTGGAAAAGCAGCTAAAGGAAGGACTTGAGGTAGGTGAAGAGAATTAGAGGAAGAAAAGTAGGGAATGTGGGGGAGTCTGTGGCACCCAGAAATCACTCAAGCCCTGTAGGATGAAGAGAAGTTTTGCTGGGTTGCAGCGATGGTCCAACTAAATTAAGGCAAATCTTGAGGAGAGACAAAGCATGCTCCCCGAACTCCTCCCACAAAGCCCTAAATCTCAACAACAACAAACAGGAAGTGGATGACAGGTGACCCACAGCTGAAGATGTGTGCGATAGGCCTGTCCATTAGTCCGCTTCCTTAGTAAACGCCTGAGGTGGTGGCCTTTGATGAAATGCGGTTTATTTAGCTCCAGGAGTGGCACCAGATTTTGCTCAGCCATTCTGTGAGGACCTCGGTGGGGATGGCCTCATGATGGCAGGAACGTGTGTGGGAGAGAGCGATCCCACGGCGAGACAGGAAGCCAGGGAGCAGGGAGGGGCCGGCCTTGTTCTGTCATCTCAATCTTCACAGAAGAATAACTAGGGTCTCATGAGAACTACCTTTAATCCCTTCCTGGGGCAGAGCCCCTAAGACCTCCCCCTAGGTCCCACCTCTCCCCCCCCCCAAAGAAACCTTTTATTTAATGAGTACAAATTTTATAAGTACAATTTTAGGAATATAGTGGTTCTTTCCACCATACCCACCCTCTCACCCCACCTCCTCCTCCCTCTCCCATTCTCCATTAAGATTCATTTTCAATTAACTTTATACACAGAAGACCAACTCTATACTACGTACACATTTCAACAATTTGCGCGCACACACACACAGAACAAATTTTACAGTTAAGTCTCATAATACAACTCATTGAGGACAGAGGTCTTAAATGGGGAGTAAGTACACAGTGACTCCTGTTGTCAGTTTAACAACCAACATTCTTATGTATGACGTCAGTGATCACCCGAGGCTCTTGCCATGAGCTGCCTAAGCTATGGAAGCCTTTGGAATCCACAAACTCCGTCAGTATTTCGGCAAGGCCATAGTCAAAGTGGAAGTTCTCTCCTCCCTTCAGAGAAAAGTACCTCCTTCTTTGATGAAGGCCCCACCTCTTAAAGCAGAGATGGGAAACATTTTTCTGCCCAGGACCATTTGGGTATTTTATAACATCATTCGTGGGCCATATGAAATAATCAACTTAAAAATCAGTCTGCTAGAGATTTATTGAATTTCAAAACCTGCCTGCAGTTGCCTTGGCAGGGCCAGACCAAATGACGTTCCTTACCCCTGTAAAGGTTCCACTACCTTTAAAAAAAAAAAAGATTTATTTATTTGAAAGTCATAAATACAGGGAGAGAGAGAGAGAGAGATCTTCTATCTGCTGATTCACTCCCCAAATGGACACAACAGCCAGAGCTGGGCTGGTCTGAAGCCAGGAGCTTCTTGCGGGTCTCCACATGGGTGCAGGGACCCAAGGACTTGGGCCATCTCCCATTGCTTTCTCAGGAACATTAGCAGGGAGCTGGATTGGAAGTGGAGCGGCTGGGACTTGAGCCGACACCCTCGCGGGATGGGAATGTAGCAGACAGAGGCTTCACCAGCTACGCCACAGCGCCAGCCCTCTACCACCTCTTAACATTGCACACTAGGGATCACGCTTCCAGCATGAGCCCTTGGGGGCCGAACCACAACTGACTTCAGCAGCCCCATAGAAGTTTAGAGAAAGAAGCATTGCAGGAAGGCAAAGACCTTTTCTGTCTTGTCCATTGTCTAATAGATGCTCAGTTAATATTTACTGAATATTTACTGTCTAAAGGCTTTTGTAAGGTTTCATTGAAGCAGTTAAACTGTGAAATTTACAGTGGGTGCAAACTGATGACTAGTTAGAAAGGATCTCTCTAATGGCCGGCCCGAGGCTCAGTAGGCTAATCCTCTGCCTGGCGGCACCGGCACCCCGGGTTCTAGCCCTGCTTGGGGCACCGGATTCTGTCCCGGTTGCTCCTCTTCCAGTCCAGCTCTCTGCTGTGGCCCAGGAGTGCAGTGGAGGATGGCCCAAGTGCTTGGGCCCTGCACCCGCATGGGAGACCAGGAGAAGCACCTGGCTCCTGGCTTTGGATCTTTGCAATTACAATTTGTAATTGTAAAGAAATAGTTATGTTGGAGATAAGAAGACAGTGGGTTAGAGGAGGAAGATTACAATGAGGAAGGTACACTGTAAGAGAAAGAATTCTAAAATATCAATGAAAAGCGGGCCATGATGCTAGTGAAGCTATGACTCCCTGATTTATGAATCTTATAAGGCACTAACAGTAAAATAATAGAGTCTCGTATTTATTCGGAAAGTTAATTTAATTGAGATCTTTGTGGCTTGGTAAATCTGTGATTTAAACCAAATGGGTTTGAAACTGAAGGCATGGGTCACTTTTAAGATCATTTCTGTCCTAAATTTATATGATCCACGGGGCGGGGGGGGAGGGGAGGAAGTCTGTGGGAACTCTGTCCTCTCTACTCAACTCTGCTCTAAGAAATATGCTGTTAGTTATATTTTTAAGGGGTTTAAAAAATGACCCACCACATGGTACATATTCAATAGCTGTTAGTTACTTTTGGAAGCTGCTTCAACTTATTCAGCATTCCTGACACAACAGATTTGATTCTTGATGCATTCCAAGACCAATATTGGGGCTGACCAAAAATCCCAAGGACTCTCTCCACCCCCGCGCACCATGCGGTTTGCGAGGATTCGGAAATAGATAGGACTTAACTTTCCCCACACGGCCTTGCCCTCTAGTGGTTGGGGGCTGGGTTAGAAAGCCCCCTGCTCACAAACCTCCTCTCTTGACTGCGGCTGCACACATGCGCACGCACGCTCCCCTCCCCCACCCCTGAAATGGCTTCATGTCTGCCACCCACCCTGACCCAAACAAAAGGAAAAACAAACTCATTCTCCTTATAAGGGACACACAGGAAATGTCCACACTGAGGTACCATGCCCATGGAGAAAACAACCACCGTAACGTTGTGGATACAAAACACAATCATGGATTTCCTGGGGGAGAGACACAGACTAGAAATGAGACTCCATTGCTTTAAGGAAAAGAAGCATCGATTCGGTTTCGTAAATATAACTGTGCTTTGCTTCCCCACACAGGGAGGGAGAGGGGGAAGAAAACCGGAAATGACAGAGAAAGAGGAAAACAGCCAGCAGAGGAAGTAGTGCCTTAGAGAGAAGGAGAGACCACAGGAGGGAAAGGGGACAGACAAGGTTCAGGAAGCCCTAACGTGGTGGTGAGTCACGGGAGGACATGTCTCCGGTCACAGTCACCTGGGTCACAGGTGACAGTCACCTGGGCCACAGGCTTTGCAAAGCCATTACCAAACGGGGGAGCCATGTGTTGAGTTGAACTCCATAACACCAATTACCTTAATTACGGTCGGTGCACCTGTGTGTGTGTGTGTGTGTGTGTGTGTGTTTAAAGGCAATCCAATATAGGAGAATCCCTATTAAAGAGACAGGTATCAGTATGATTTATATGCCTTTGTGAAAGGTTTTTTTTCCACTTTAAAAAGGAGTCACATGAGAGTTCTTCCAATAGCGTGACCGTGGTCTGTCCAGCTGCACAAAACACTTCGCAGCAATGCACCTGCCTCCCCCATCGACAGACGCCTCCTCCAGCCTGCTTCTCGCTCCCGTGCCGCTCTGCCTGTTGGTGACACGGTCTACACCATCTCTCTGCCTTGATGTTTCCTCACCACGTTGGTTGAGAGTTTGTTTCCTAACCAAGGTTGCTGGAAAGAATTCAGCACTGGCCGGGGGTAGGGGAGGAAATGAAGGATTACTAGCTGGGGACGTGGAAGCTGCTGGTCCCAAAAGAGGGGGGAAAAATCACTTAGAATTCTGTCCAGGCACGGCTCCCCTTACACAGGAATAGTGCCCAGGCAGTGCAGGAAAGCACTGGAGAGGAGAGTGTGAGGATGATGGGAGATGGCCAGCCCCATCCCGGTTGGAGACCAGCTAAGAGCTGTTTTCACTAACACACACATTCTCTCTCGTGCACACACGTGTGTGCACACTCACACACTCCTGCACCTCAACTGACAGTCATTCCACCCTGTACACAGACGTGTTCCTGCCCTCTCCTCTCCCTCGGCTACACCCACCACATACTCACAGAGCATAACTCAGAAGCACGCTGGTCTATGGAGTTGTGGTAAATAGCGCTCTCTCTCTCTCTTGCTCTCTCTCTCTCTCTCTCTCTCTCTGTGCCTCCTGGTGCTTGCTCAGCAGTTGTTCTGTGGTTGGGAAAGAAAAAAGCTCCCAAGTAAGTAGGAAAAGGTGAGGAGTAGGAGGAGAGGAGCGGCAAGAGAAAAAGAATTTGCATGGGTCAGGAGCCAGCCCAAGCCACCGCACGGGTTCGGCAGCGTCCCTTCCCACCCCAGAAATGCAAACTCTGTGCATCTTGGGCCTGCTTGGCAGTGTTTATTCCACAGCAGAGGCACATCCTGGGACCCTCTGCTGCTGGCCAGCAGTCCGGGGGAGCGCCTTGACTTTGATGTGGGAAGAGCAAGGACCGGAGCTGACAGGATGAGCTCCAAGCTGTGTGGTGCCTGCAGACAGAGCTCTGTCTGTCCGCTGCTGTAGTTGTGCCGGTAGCTGTTAGGATGCGATGGAAGACTGGCTGCAGGCAGGAAGAGCTGGGTTTCTCCCTGCACCAGGCATGGGAGAAGCTGGGTTTGGGTCCTGCTGCCCGCGGGGTCTCTCAGACACACTGGACTGTCGTGAGAACAGGGGCCCACCCCACAAAGCCCTCAGACAGCCCCTTTTGGGGGACCCTCCCGCTGCTGTTTTTCATTCCTGTCACTATGGGGAGATCAGACTGTGAAATGTCCAGAGATTACTTCGGGTTGGATGAAATTATAATAAGGCAAACGGGTTGTTTCCTTCCTAACTAACAAATTCTTGGGCGGCACTGTGGGTGAGAGGAAGGGAGGAAGATAGATTCAAATGCTGAAGGCCCCAAGAACCAGCAAAATTTGCATTTTGAACGTTTTAGAAGCAGTGTAATTAATACCCTGGAGGATAAGGAAAAGGACAGATTCAAACATTGTGTAGTTTTGTTTCTCTTGGCTGAGGTTGTATTTTTGTTTGTGTGCATGGTTGAAGAAGAGAAAAACACCCTTGAAAAAAAAAACCCGAAAGCATTTAGCAATGTGTCTAAGGGTTCTGAACTGGACTCCAAGGTCTAGAAGCCTCTCTCTACTCTTTGCCTCTTCAAAGATGGCATCCAGGGACGGCCTCAGCTTTTCCGCAGCTCCTTGTTTTCCTACCACGGGCACACGGTCCCTCTCCTGTGCACAGAAAGGGCTGCAAAATATTTTTGTGATCCGAGTGGCGCAGTCTAAGATTCCAGAGGAAGCGGAGGCCTGGGCTCCGCACAGGAAGCAATCTTCAAGCAGGCCTTAAATGCCAGATTCCAGGCCGAGTTTAACGAACCACTGACAGCTCTGTAAACAAAGCAAGGACAAAAAGAGCCCGCTTCCCCTTTCTGGTAGGCATTTGGGGTTTGGGGGCTGCAGGGGAATTCTGGAATAGTCCATGCTATGGCACAGAAACACAGGGGAAGCAGGCGGCTCGTTTGAAGAGCTGGACAGGGCTGATCCTCCCGGAATTCAAAGCCATCGCGGAGGAGGTAGGAGAGGGTAAGACTTCCGGAGAGCTGGGGTCTCTGAGCTGGATCCGAGCTGGAGCCCCCATCAACTGCCTTTGAAATGCTGCTCTAGTTAGACTTGCACCCTGAGGCTAATATTCCTGGAATATGCAAATGATGCTTGATCTGGTACTGTTTTATTTCTCTCCTTTTCTTGAAGTTCCTCCGTGTTTCTTTCCTGGCCACTTTTTTTTTTTCCACTTCTGTTTTTCTCTTTGTTCACTTTTTAATAACTTGTCTGGAGTTCAGAAAGCTACAACCAGCAACATTCTCCCAGTAGCTCTCAAGAGAGTCTACCAATATTTCAGTCTACCGAATCCTTTCTGTCTCCTGAGGTTTTTTTTTTTTAAAGCTATCTTAGAGTCTTGTCTGTTTTTAAAGTTTTATGAATAAGACTGAATTCAACTCTGCTCAAGAGTCAGAAATTGGTCCCTGGCTCCCTGATCAGTCTTCTAAGGTGTTTTTTTTTTTTTTTAAAGAGTAAACAAAAAATGGGGGGGGGGGTGAAATCGGGGGAGGGGGGTAGGGAGGGGAAGGAAAGCGACTCCTGAGAGGTGATGAGCCTGATGCTGATTCTGCCTCCTCCCCGCAGCTCCAGACGCGATCTGGTCTCCCTGGAAAGCACACCATGGATGATTTTGAACGTCGCAGAGAACTTAGGAGGCAAAAGAGGGAGGAGATGCGGCTGGAAGCAGAGAGGTGAGGAGCCAGGAGGGAAACTCCTTGTGTTCTGTTATCGGCAGTGTTCTTCTCCAAGGCTGTTCCCCTGAGAGGCCAGGCACTCCACTGCTGGCAAAAGTAGTGCTCAAAAATCCCATTACTCGGACTCCACATTTCTACTTGAAGAAAAGAAGCAAGCAAGCATTGGAAAGAGATTGAAGAGCAGGCAAATGGTTGCACTAACTCAATGCCTTTCCCATTAGGACTTCTAAGTGACAAAGGCCATGTGTGAATAAATATTGAAATGACAGGGCCCTTTAGAACAAAAATGCAAAGGCGGAAAGCCAGCACCCAGGGCCAGTGGTCTACCTGGCCAGGTTAAGAGCCAAATGGCCCAGGCAGCTGTGCGAAGTCAGTGTGTAGGTGGAGAGTGTTGTGCTGCACGAGGCCTCCGTGGCAGGGACCTTGAGAGTGGGTTGGGGAAATAAAGCATTGGCCTGTCAAGTGTGGGGCATTAAGGCATATTTTAAGTACAGACCTCAGAGCAGAGGACAGTGGCGTTTAATGTGGTTTGAGTCCGAGGTTCTTTTGCAAAAAGGAGATGAGGCATTCACTGGAAGGAAAATGCTAAACAATGACCTTAACAGCGCGTCAATCCTGGCTTCCCAGCAGTCCCAGTGCTTAGCTGTGAGATCGCAAGGTGAGCTCTTGGCGATCCTGCAGTGTGACACTGGAGACTTAAGGAAAGGTCAGGGCCTTGTCTCCTACATATTTGCATGCAGAATGTGGAAGAACCAGGTGAAATGACTCTCTTGGACCAACCTGGCTAGAGTGGGCTGCCATGTGTGGGACCCCTATGCGTACACACGTGGCACCATGAACAACGCCTGTGCTCTGTGGGTGCAGATCCTAGCTCTGCCACTTGATGAACTGTGTGGCCACGAGCAGGGAACTTTGTCTACAGCTTAGCCCAGTACCCGGCACATACTAGGCTTTCCGTGAGTGCTAGCTATTACTATTATTGTTAACTAGCATCACTAAACAAGTCAGAAAACAGCCTAACAACACAGCCAGAGCTTAACACTGGTGCCCAGAGAAGGAAAGGCAGGCGTCATCATGAGATGGAGACGTAAGAAAAAGCTCCTTGAGGAGGTAAACCATAGAGAACGGGATGATGGAGATGGAGAACAAAGGTGGGGGAGGCCTTGCAGGTGAGGGAAAGACAGCAAAAGCTCAGGGGAGGGAGCAAGGATCCTGGTAGGAGAGACCTGCTGTGTGCTGGAGGTGAAGGGGCCTTGTCTTGCACATCTTGGGGGCTTCTGTTTGACATAAAAGGAATAGAGGGAGACGAGACAGGGCAGTTACGTGTGATGAAAGTTCGTGGGAGAGAGCTATCTGTTGATAACTAGATAACTATGGCCATTCATGCACTAGAATTTGGGGATATCAACTCCAGGAGAATTGGCACTGACCAATACGTTCATGAAGGCCTGAATCGGGGCAGTGACTACAGAAATGAAAACAGAGCAGGGATGAGCGTCTTTGTAGAGGAAGAGTTAGCAAAGCTCTTAGGGGAGGGAAAACTCAAAGACAATTCCAAAGAATAAAGGTCTAAGGAGTTCCCCACGGGGAAGCTGGAAGGGATTCGTGCTCGCATGGCCAAGGAAGCAGGGTTTAATCTCAGGCAGAAATGACAACCAAATGCAGATCACCCAAGCACTTAGAAATGGGAAATTTTTTGCTTACAAAAGAAGAGAAATTATTATTAGGGAATTAAATTTGGGCACACTCAGTATGGTGGGGTAGTATAAAAACCAAAGCAATGTTCACAAGAAGACAAGTGGAAAAAGAGCAGGAGGTCATAAAGCCAGAATGGAAACCCTCAGAGGAGGCACAAATACCAGGGAGAGAGGGGAGAGGCAGGGAGCGTTGGGGACCCAGTAGACGCTGGAGTCTTGTGAGCAGTGGTGGGCGCTGTTGAGCACACTTCTTACTCTTCCCAAGGCTGTGCTATCTGACCTCGAGTTCTGACAGTCTACAAAATACCCTTGCCCAGTACAGATTTGCTTAGTACCAACTGGGCTTCAGTCTAGGAGTGGGGACAGTATTGGTGATAAATAAACAGACACAGGATCTGCCTTTGCATGCTTCCCGCAAAGTGTAGCAGGACCAGAAACCAGATGAGGCGAGATTGAGGGGCAAGCCTAGTAGAGTCGGCCCAGGAATGAGCGCGTGGACATCGGGCACCAGGTGAAATGGGTGTCTTTGGCTTTGCTTTCTAAATGAAGAGGGAATTAGGGAAATAGTGCAAGAGGAGTGACAGAACTACCTGCTGTAGGCCGGCGCCGCGGCTCACTAGGCTAATCCTCCGCCTAGCGGTGCCGGCACACCAGGTTCTAGTCCCGGTCGGGGTGCCGGATTCTGTACCGGTTGCTCCTCTTCCAGGCCAGCTCTCTGCTGTGGCCCGGGAGTGCAGTGGAGGATGGCCCAAGTGCTTGGGCCCTGCACCCCATGGGAGACCAGGAGAAGCACCTGGCTCCTGCCACGGATCAGCGCGGTGTGCCGGCCGCAGCGCGCCAGCCGTGGCGGCCATTGGAGGGTGAACCAATGGCAAAGGAAGACCTTTCTCTCTGTCTCTCTCTCTCACTGTCCACTCTGCCTGTCAAAAAAAAAAAAAAAAAAAAAAAAAAAAAAAAAAAAAAAAAAAAAAACTACCTGCTGTAGTCAGTCAGTCATACAGTAGAGTGAATAAATCAGGTTTTTTAAAATCCAGGACTCGGCCTAAAAATTAAGTACACATCTACGTGGTTTGTCCCCTGTAGTTTCTTATTTTGTATGTGAGGACTTGCCTTTTTTTTTTTTTAGTGTCAGTCTTAAAAGGAATATGTACAATGAATTTAGTTAGATACCATGAATAACTTAAAATGCATACAGATGGATCCTAATCTTATATTTCTCTGTGTATTAATCCCTTGGGGTTCTTGTATTCTGTGTTTCCTTCCCTTCCTTTCTCTCTTTTCCTCCCTCCCTTCTTTCTAAGAAAAATACTTAAGTACTTCTATATACCTATATTGAGTTTACCTTTTCATGTTTCTAGTTGAACCTCCTAATTCTGTTATTCCGGTATTTGGTAAGTTGATGTCCACCCTTCAGGATTTTTTAAAATCTGACATTTGTGGGAAGAGTGAAGGGCAGGCTTTAGGATCCAGCCAACTTTAATGGGAAAATGCAGGGTGTGTACGGGAAACAGATGGCCAGAACCAGAAACCAAAGGCCATCTAAAATCATGGTTTTGACGCGAAGACAAAGGGCACGTGAGGCTCCGGCCGAGTCCCTCTTCCTTCAGCTCTAGACCTTGGTTTCCTCCTCTGTAACACGAGTGGGTGTTTTCTCTGGGGAATTGGTGGTCATTTTTAATATTGTTATGCTTTTGGTGTGGCCTAATGTTTTCTACAGTGATTACTATTACTTTATTTAAAGCCAAATAAACAATTAGACAAGTTTCCATTTTGGAAGAAGTAATTCCATGGCCCTATGCAGTATAATTGGGACCAGACTACAGAAGACCTAATTATCTTTTGGATTTAGGGAACTGCAAAGACAAATTCATCCCAAATCTGGAGTGACAGAGGAGTAAATTAGTGCAAATAGACTGGCTTTAAGGCTTAGAGCTGCGATTCATTCACTATCCTCAACATATTTTTATTGGGCATCGGTTCTGCTACAAGCTCTGTTTTGGACACTGAACTGGAAAAGAGTGTGCTTAATGCTTCGCCACCTGTGGAAGACCAAATACTGGTGAAGAAACTACATTTTTATATCCTCAAATGGAGTATCTATCCCTGGTACTGGCTGATCTCTATGAAAGATGACTGTGCCCTTTCTACATTGCGCTCCTCAGACAGTGTAGGGGAAGAGACACCACAGAGATGAGAAAGTTCATTGACTTTCCTTACCCACAAAGGCTTTCCAAATAAAAATACCCTGTTATTTTAATTAGCTGTTATTGAATTTGATTAGCAGGCACAGTTCTACTTTGCAATGATAAATAATTTAAAACTTGTTGTCTCACCAGATGTTACAACCACAAGTTAAAGTAAACCAGATTCACATCTTACCCCTCAGAAACAGACCTTTTCAAAGACCATTTTGAAAAGCCAACTGCATGCCCTGTGTCAGGCCAGCTTTCATATGCCTGGCGTGAGCTTTGGCTCACCACATTGTGTTCTTTCCTGAGACCCTGTTGGACACATAACTCATTCTGAGGGTTGTAAGCCTGTCCATTTCAAATTATCTAAGCTTTCCAACAACTTGGACTGCAAACTTCCCTTCTCGTCTTGCCCCCGAGCCCCTGTAACATTTATGTTCTTCACCTGTCTTTGTCCTCCGTGGGGCTTCCCAGCTCTGAGTTCTTGAAATGCAGTTTTTAGATTGCTTAAAATGAAGGTAGTTCATTTCATTATCAAATAAAAAAGAAAGGTGAATATCTATAAAGTGCAAGATCCTACACCAAACCATAGGAACCAGTGGTCCACAGTAGAGATTGTGTCCTGATGGGCAAAAACTCATATCCTATGTTGATAGTCACTGTAGAACAATGTTGGCCAAAAGGGAAGAACATTGTGTAGTAAGCAGAATACAATGTGCAGGTAATAAGTGAAAATTCTTCACGCATTGTTTCTAAACAAAACAATTTATTTGTATACAAGTTAAGCTGCATGTTTTAATCAATTGCCTATTTGAACAAATAGATTAAAAAGTTAGTATTGCTGGTTGGTCTACACCCATCCTGTGGGAATAAAGAATTCTGTAGATGCATTCTTCCTCCCTTTGTGTGGCCGTCTCACACGACCCTGGTCTCTATTTCTCAGCACACCTTCGTACGCTTTCCCCTGGGTCGCGTGCATCTTCATCAGCAAGCGATTGATCTGTTTCCGTCTCTCTTTCCATGCGTGGTGTCAGTCTATCTGCTCTGGATTATATATGCACGTGTGTTTGTATCATCAAGGAGTGCATACTTCTCGTAGGGGAAGGGAAGACATTTTCAAAGGGGTCAAACCCAGCTCTTTTCCTACTCAACAAGTGCCAAGCGTACTAGACCGTTTATATGTGTCTGATACATAGGGACCAGTCACAGCACCAGCAGTAGGTACGTTGGATGGAATATGTGTTTTCCATGTGAATGAAGGAACAGGGAGACGCACAATGGTGAGCTTAGCAGCATGGGCAAAAGCTGGGCTGTCAGCGCCCACCTTGCCACTTACTAGGTCTCATTAAACTCTCCTGTTTCCTCCTCTGTGAAATAAGAAATAAAACGACCCACTCCATTTGGGTTTTGTGGGGATGTAAAGAGACAGTGTGTGAAAGAATTAACACAGTGCGGATCATCTAATGACCATTCAATGAACATCACCATTAATTCTCACTACCTAATTTTATTCTGTAGACCACAACAGGAAAATAATTAAAATAGGAAGGCTTTGGTTTTGCACATCCCAGAGGCTGTGCCAGGCAAGATGAGGAGCAGGAGTTTGCTACTGAGTGGAGAGCTCTGGGGTGGGGTGGGGTGGGGTGGGGTATCAAGGTCTGAGGAAGGCTTCTGTTGTCTTAGCCAGGAGAGCTGACACCAGTCCAAGCTGGGCTCTTTTACAATTGGGTCTGCGGCTTTTGTGTATCTGCCATGAAACCCGAGGTGCTGTTTGTATCTGTAAGGGAGTCTTAGGTAGATGCACACAGCAAGCGGCTCTCTGCCCCCCTAAGAGGTGAACCCACTGCCTTCCCAGTGCGTGCTTTCCACACCCAGTGGGAGCTCCCCTTGATGATGGGAAGAAAGGCCTCCATTGTAGAGCCGTTATCAGATTCAGAGGCTCACAGCCATAAATAGAAGGAATGAAAACACTCTTGCTGCTGTCATCATTCATACATTTTTATGTGCCTCTGAAGTGTCCTGGTGATGAGACCTTTGAAAGTAAATATTTTTACTACACTAGAAAAACAAGCAACTTAAAAAAATCCACTGGGTCCGTGAAGTCCCCTACTAGCACTGTACCACTGACACTTGCAGGATTTGAGAGTGTGGCCAATCAACAATTATACAACACACACGCACACTTAAAAACACGTATTCAAAGTCAAGAGTGTGAACGTTTTACATAAAAATTTATTCAATTGCAATTTTTAAATTTTAAAAATCAAACATTAATTTTCATTAGGAAGTTAAATGCAATTTAACTTTGAAACTGTCTAAATCATTAAAGTAGCTACATTTACTCAAAATTTCCCCTCAGTTCTCAGAAAATTGATCACTCCAGGAAGCACAAAAACAAAAAACAAACACAAAGCACAAGAGGTTAGGATTTGCAATCCAATATTTTTACTTTTAAATTCAAAATATTTTTAAGTATCTGCTTGGCATTGTTTAGCTTGAGTCCAACTTGAATATAAGGGCCTGGGCAGGATGAGGTGGCTAATCCCCACCAAAGGGGTCTTTAGTTCTGTGTGTGCAGTCGCATAAAGATACCAATACAGGCCTGCGCCGTGGCTCACTAGGCTAATCCTCCACCTGCGGCGCCGGCACACCAGGTTCTAGTCCCGGTCAGGGCGCCGGATTCTGTCCTGGTTGCCCCTCTTCCAGGCCAGCTCTCTGCTGTGGCCTGGGAGTGTAGTGGAGGATGGCCCAAGTGCTTGGGCCCTGCACCCCATGGGAGACCAGGAGAAGCGCCCATTGCAGGGTCACCAACGGCAAAGGAAGACCTTTCTCTCTGTCTCTCTCTCTCACTGTCTACTCTGCCTGTCCAAAAAAAAAAAAAAAAAAAAAAAAGATACCAATACAAATACTCATGCATGTCCTCCCTCTGGGGCTCACTCAGCTGTTACTGCTGTCCGCTTGTAGGTGATGATGGTATACTCTGACCAGTTTCCACGAACCTAACAATTCCTCTGGAGCATCAATAGTTGAGGAGCTATCCAAAGTGGTTCTCATTCAATGACTGTACCTAGATTTTTGGTACCAGACAGTTGAAAAATCTAGATTCTTAAATGGATCACATGCTGATCCATAATTTCTTTTTTAGCTGGAAAAAAAAATGCAGCATATCTAGGAGCCAATGTACTTACATCTCAAAGTAGTGACAACTTTTCTTTATACGTGACGTCTATAATTTATCAATCCTTGACCATCTGGAAAAAGGTAGGATGATGAGGCAGTGAAGAGTGTGGGTGATAAATCTGACAGATTTGGGTTCAAATCCTGACTCTGACAGCTGCTAGTTGGATTACCCTATGACAATTTACTTATCTCTTGCTTGTATTTCTTTATCTATGTACACAGAGATAATTATATTCCCCTCACAGAGTCATCATAAGGATGGAGCTGGTTGATCCATGTAGAGAAATCAATACAATGACTGGCACATAGTATGTGCTCAGTGAGTGTTAGGTATTGTTATTAAATTCATATAAATGTTTTTGATAAGCCTTTGTTACAAAATAAAATGTTGCTGAATTTTAATTTTCTACCTTTGTCAGCTCAGTCACTGTGCATCCTTCACTGAATTTGATACTGGCTAAGATGCTTTTGTTGAGGTTAGGAAAGAATTAGATCTTTTGGCTTGCTACATCTATGCCTACTATACAGATACACTGGCTATATGAGGGTATCAGAATCACATAATACAAACATGTGGTTAAGTTTCTAAGGTAACATGATATGTCCTTTATTTTAAAGATCATATCTGAACTATCACTCAACTCCACTTTAAAGTTCAAACCGTTTAACAAAAATAATTCTCTAGCGCAGAAGTCCACATTTTCGTCTAATACGAAGAAGGGAAGGAATTCTCACTTGTTCAGTGTCAGCCACAAGCCAGGTTCTAGGCGATGCACTTTCTATGCACGATCTCATTCAATCGGCACTACAACCCCAACGACCTGGATATCATTGACTCCATTTTACCGTCGAGGAATCATGAATTTGAAAGTTTAAGCAACAAAGCCAGGTTCAGACAGCTAGGGAGCACAGCCTGGTCCTGCCTGCCCACCCCAAGTAGGAAAACTTTTCCAGTGTCACAAATCAAACAAGTAGAACTTTTCAGATTTCGGTTGGTTTTGTTGGCTGAAGGTCCTGCACCTCTAATGGGAAAACATCGCGCCAAGAAGGGGAGAAAACATTCAAAGTGGTCATGTGGCAGCAGACTAAGACCCCCGAGGCCCCCCGTGTTCCTTGCTTACTCACAGGTGTAGACACAGTCATTGCTTTGTTTGCCCACAAACATCTCTCATGTGTTCCCTATTTCATAATAAAAAAAAAAAAAAAAAAAAGGACGTAGAGAAGACCAGGTTTTGCACATTGGCGGCACAGACTTTTCGCTGGATTTCTCTCAATGATGCTGTGTTGCACCCTTAGGCCAGGGGCTCAGCACCTCACCCCTCAGCTCTCCTTAAGTCCCTCACTGACTTTGCAGACCGTCCTCTGCAAGGCGGTGCTGCACTTGCCAGCGTTGGACCGCACGGTCCCCGGAGGTGCTGATGGGAGCTGCGGCCGCTCTTCCAAGGATGCCAGCACGCACATACACCACGTGGCTGATTTTCAGTGGCGTCATAGGCCTCCCTCCACCGGCCGCCTGGAGGACCAAGAATCCCGCATCTGGTGAATTTCAAAAGCTTTATGCCACATATAAAGAAACTTGAATCCCTCCTGGTCACTCAGATAGGGTGAGGCAGAGGCTGCCTGCATCGGTGGGCCCCTGGATAAATGAAGCGACCCTGCTTTTGCCATCTGTGAAGAAGGCCACAGCTAGTCATCAGGAAAGCGGGACATACTTCCAGAGTGTGATTTTGGGGAAAGAATGTATACCACAAGGTGGAGCGTTTTTTACATTTAAAAACCGCTTGTGGATAATATTTCCAAGTAGGAGGAGAATGGGTCAGATGACTTTACAATGAGCAAAGCGAAAGGCAGAGATAATTGGATAGGTAGAATTAAAACAGCTTGTTGTTAGGATTTGGAAATTAAACTTTGCCATCTGAGTCGAGAAGGACAGAAAGGGGTGATTTTGCAACTACAATCCTATTTTCTATCAATTTTGGAAGTCTTTTACTTGGCAGACGTTGCGTTGGCATACTTTCTGAAAAGAAAGCTTAATTACGGAGCTAAATTAGTGTATAGGATTTCTCCATCCTTACCAGCTTCATTGTAGCAATTCAATCTCATCAAAAGATTTGTCTGTGAAAAATCAAGATTGTGATTCGATTCCTTGCAGAGGAATACGTATTTCACCTTTATGGCTACGATCCTGCGGGAGGATGGGGAAGACTGGAGTGGGACACAGACACGAGCCTTCCAGCGAGTAGGATCCAGAGTCACAGGGACTTGGGTTCAAATCACAGCCGGGTTACCAAGCAACACCACCTAGCCTCACTGAGCCCGGGTTGTTATCTGAAAAGTGGCCATTGAAGCCTTCTTCCTCCCCAAGATGTCACGCAGATTATAAGGCCCGTGGTAAACACAGTTCCTCTTGATCGCTGTGATCCATTGCTGCTTTTCTGCTCGCTGGAGGCCATGGTAAGGAAGGGGCGGTCGGAAGAGCCTTCCCTGGGTCGGCTCCCAGGAAAGCTGGCCTCCCGGGTGTCACTGAACGCGAGGCAGAACCCCTCGTCATCAGACAACTGGGTGTCTGTTTCCTGCTGGTTCAGATCTGTTTCAGCAGTCAGGTTATGCATATGATGATCTGCATAAGGAAAAGAAAATCTATCTCTGTGTTTTTTTCATTTTCACTAATGGTTTGAAATCAAGACAAAAATACAGGATAGTCAGTCTGGTAACGTATCAAGGCCTTTATCTCAATTATACATCTATATGGATAGGTGCTCAGAATTTTAAATATTTTTGCCTTGTGAAATGATAATTTTTCCATATTGCATAATCTAACGTTTCAACGCCATTAAAGCAGCAACTAGAAATCTCTCAGTAGCAAGACTGTATATTAATACTGTGTATACTATATAGAAGGAAAGTTGTAGGCCAGATTTTTACAAAATAATTTGTATAATTTAAATAACAGATTTTCTCCATTTTCATTATGAATAAAATTGACAACTACAAAATAACACTATATTACACACACAAACGTCCTAAACCATTGTAATGCTCACCCCATAAATTCACACAGTCCAGGACTCACTTGAGATCTAGAACATTTCCAATACTCCGCCCAGGCCCCTCCCTTCACCTCTCCACTCACCCAGGTTAACAGTGTCCTGGTAGTTTATTTCTATGCAAACAGAATTCTAAACAGGGTAACCTGAGTTTAGCTTTTCCAAGGACCCAGCCAAGCAGGGCTTTGCAAAGAATCTCTCTAGGCTCTCGGATGGAGGTGTTAATGAGAGCCCACTTCCCTGAGGGGGCAAGAAGCTTGCCTTTCTAAACACACAGGACCAAAGGAGCCTTCATGCCCAGGGAAGCCGGGAACCTGAGAGAAATACACAGCCCTACAAGCAAGGAGTTCTCAGCCAAAGAAAATAAAGATGTCCCGAAGGCTAGCGACTCTATGTTGACTCTCTTTTGCCCTTTGCTTTCATCATTGATCAGCAGATGTGAGAGATGTGACTCGCATTTGCCCAGATGGAAAAGCACACAGAAGGGACTGCAGAATATTCTAGAATCTATTGCAGCTATGCGTTGACCGGGAAGCCTCTGTTTATGAATCTTGAATCATGTGTTCTGGGACTGGAGTGAGGCACAACTTCAATCTATTTATAAATAAAAGGTTTGATTAACATCTCAAATATGTAAGCTATATTCCATGGCTTCGCTTTTAAACACTGGCCAGTACAACTTTTTAAAACTCTTTAAATACCTTTAGAAATATTCACTTATATTTAGAAGCTTAATTTGCTGATCATAAATCATTTTTATGTGTTCATTTAAAAAAAAAAAAGAAATCAAGCTGCTAATGTTTTGGTAGCCTGGTAGAAGTTACCAGGTATACTGGAATATTTTTCAAGACAGAATTTCTTTTAGAATGCTTTGACATTTATACCAGCCTCCCTTCAGTTACCTGAGATTAGTGAGATCTGACATTGCACTTGAGATCAGTACCAATTGGGAGGGTTTATTTTCCATTTTAATAACACACACCACATACAGCTCCTTTGTTGGAATAAAAATCTTGGTCAAGTACACATCAGCCCCTATAAATAGCAGCCATAAGCCTGTACATTCAGGAGAGTCTCCAGAGAGTGTATTTTAAACCCCACGTTGTTTAGAAAAGGAAATTCTTCCGACGCGCATATTTTCCATGGTGGTTGACAGGGACTATCCCGTGTCACATCTTCACTGGCTTCCATTCGCCTGTAGCACTCAGGACTCCAACTGACAGCCTTCCGAAGATTGCGTGCTTTTTATTTTTCTAAGGCTAGCCTGGTTCTGACTGTCCACCGGGACACTTCATGGGACTCTTGAAAGGAAAGCGAGATAACTCCCAGAGCCAGAACCAGCAACTCGGGAATGAAAGGGTCCTTTATTTCAGGAGCTGGTGGCTGCCCTCCGCCTGCTTAGAATAACAGCAGTCAACCCATTTCTGATTCCCACACTGTTGGCCAGTTTTTCGAGGGAACTCAGGAGACTAATATGGAAAATAACTGGGCAGGAAGTGAGTGAACAGCCGAGCAGGATGAGATGATGGGTTATCACGCTAATTCAAAGACAAGAAGCATCATCAGGTATAATTATACTGCATCTTTCCTAAGGCACTATTGGCAGCTACGGTTGATGTATACCTCTGCCCACTCCTTCCTTGAACAACTCTTCTGTTTCTCTAATCAAACTGTTGTGTAAATCCTGAGTTTTTGTTTTTTTTTTTAAACAAGGGCCCATGTTGGGGATCTAATATTCCCTCGTTGTTTCTCCTTTCTTGATGAAGATGATGAAAAAGGAATAACTATTGAGGGGCCTTGGACCAAAATTATGATGTAGGAAGAAGTGATACTTGATGCCTCTCTCTCTGCTATTCCTTTTTAAGAGCCTTTAACTCTGTGCACTAAACCATGAACTCCAGGCATTCCAAATATATGTTATTTCCTCCAAGGCAACATCCTCATAATGTATCCTGGTTACCCAGGAATTATTATTGCTACATATGCTCAGAGGTTTTTGAACTGAACACAATGACGTTTTTGTAAAGCTCAGGGCTGAAACAGGATAGAAATTCTCCAGTCCTTTAGTTCCTAAGTGCCTCACATCATGGGTGCACGAATATAAATTTTTGTCTCATTGTGGTATTGTTGAAGAAGCAGTGGTAGAGCTGAACTAATGATATCTAATCTTCAAAAAGAGGTCCAGGGAGAGGCTAGGGACAGGCATTTAGCCCAGTGATGAAGATGCCTGCATCGCATAGCAGGTGCCTAAGTTGGAATCCTGCCTCCTCCTGATGGCAGCTTCTGGTAATGCAGACCCTAGGAGCCAGCAAGATCGTCTCAAGTAATTAAGTCTCTGCCTCCCTTGTGGGATTCCTGGATTGAGTGCCCCCAGCCCAGTCCCTACCATTGCAAGCATTTGAGAAGTGAACCAGCCCATGTGAACCCTACCTTGCCCTGCCCTTACCCTGCCACCTCTCAAATAAATTAACTAATTTTTAAAAGTAATTTTTAGATGGAGGCTAAAAGAAAGGACACTGTGAAAGGTTCAGTAGCTCTGGGCTTCCTCATCTAAAATGAAATGCTAACACTTCCCAGGGTAGCTGAGAAAATTAAGTGAGCGATAGAAAAATGCCATCAAAGGCATATCGGGCGATGCACATGACAAGTCTTTGTCTGCATGATTTCCTTAAGTCAGATTCATTTCTTTGTAGCTATACGTGGAGTCCTAGGTTCCATCATAGACTGTTTCAAAGGGCTTTTCACACTTCTTACTCTGCCACCTTGCGCTGCTTGCGTGGCCCTCTGGCATTTCAAGCTTTCAAAAATCAGACACACGGCAAATGCTAGGAAACATTATGCATCACTCTCCCAAGAGCCTGTCACCTGTGGCGAGGGCGTAGGACCTGATTGGTGATGAGAAGAAACACAGCCATTTCATCATCTCTCTCCCTCTACTTGAGAATGGGGGAAATGTGAAAGATGTAAGGTGATGGCTTAGCCCAGTCCGAATGAGATTACACTGTACTGACCCAGGGAACCCTGCTCTTGGTCTCTTAGTTGTCTGGTTTTGCTTCCAAACTGGTAGACGGTCACAGGTGTAGACTCTACTCCTCCCACACCACCGGCTGCTCCTCCAAAGCTTCCCTGGGGGAACTCTTACTCGCCCCAACAGCTATTCTCTGGGAAGAACCCTCCCAGACATTGGGTGTCTCACCGTGGGTCCCCCAAAGCCCTTCCCGTGTATAGTATTATCAGCTGTTTTCTGTATTTATTTGTTCCCGTGTCTGCTTTCTCCACTGAAGTGAAAGCAGTTCTAGACCAGAAACGACATCTCTCTCATTTCCCCAAAGATCAGCATGCAATGTCGAATGAGAACAGATACTTCAATTCTTATGTCTGTATCCAGGCAGAACTTTGCAAATTTGCGATGTGTTAGCTACCTTTGTGTGTCCTCTGAGCACTGGCACCGTCATTGTCTTTCCTGGGTTCCATCACTCCCTGACTGATGCTTCCAACCACTGGAATTTTGACTCCATATCTTCTTCTCTAGAGATGTGAAGAAATTCATGTTGGGTATTTTTCTGCTTACTAAGTCGTCCATCCCATAATTTTGATCACATATGCATATCTTGTTGCAATATGGAGGCAAATGAGATTAATATGAGTCAATTTCCTTTGGTTGACCTACTTGCTCTAGTACTCAAGCCCTTAGAATTATTTGTAATTAGTATGTGTGTTGTAAATTCAGATTATCATCAAATCACAGGGTTCATCAAACCCTCAGAGGCTCAGTAGTGAGCAAACTATAGCCAAAACTTTCTCTAGTGAAAGACCAAGTATGTGTTTAGGAAGAGTAAAATCCTTCAGTTAATCTCAGGGGAATGGGTAGAAGTTGACAAGTGGTAGGGCCAACTCAAGTTAGTATTTATCAACACTCTTTCTGAAATACATGGTGTTTAACATACAAGTTGAATCTAAAGTTTAGATTCTGAGTGATACGTTGTTTTCAGTATTGGTATGTCTAATGGGCCAAGAAAAAGAAAAAGAATAAAACAATCTGGTAGAACCCACGATTTTTTAAGCAGGAAATGAGAGCCTAATTTTTTTTTTTCAGTAAAGCAGACCACTTTGTTTTTATAAATAGTTCATGCGTCTCAAAAAGTTCTGTTTCCAAGGTGGAGGGAGGACATTTATAAATTGAATTTCTTCATTATGAAAATATTCCCTTTAATTAATTTGTTCATATAAAAGTGATAATTTTAAAAATTAATGAATTGGAACACTATAAACATGTGGACCTGGAAGAACTAGATCTCTTGATTTTTTCTTTTATCTTTAATTCTTCAAGCCACTGAGAAAAAGTCAGAAGGAAAGATAATTTGAAATTATCCTAGAAAGACTCTGGATTCTAAAATACCTAGGAGAATCTCGGATTACTTCAGCCCTCGCCACTTTGCAACATATTTCAGAAAGTTGAATTCATACTTCAAGTCATTGGCTTTCAAATTTGAAGCGACTGCTATTTTTAAAAAATTATCTTCTATTTTCTTTTCTGTGTTGTTTTCATAAAGTCTTATTAAAAGTCTTTCCAGGTGGCTCCTGGCTTTTCAATGATAAAAATAAATATGACTTTTAAAATTAAATGTTCTCCCTTAAAAAAAAAATCTAGTTCCATCCCTTTGCTTTTTCTATGTATATCCTAATAAAAGTTTGATTTCATTGCTCAATAACTTCAAAGTAAAATAACTTCCCAAAGCTGAAAAGCTTTCTTCTTCTAGTCCGTTGCCAATGCCCTGTCTCAGGCTGCCACCAGAAAGACACTCAAGGGTTTTACAAAAGAGCACGTCTAATAAATTCATCACCTGAGGGTCAAACTGCATGAAGTCTCCCAGATTTAAGCCAGTAGAGTGTAACTGTAATCTCCGATACTATCAAGTCCCAGGGAGGAATGGGCCTGGGGAACAGGCCTGCCTGCATGCCACATCCAAGACCCGGCTCGGCACTAGGTCTCTAGGAGCATCCAAATGAGTCGGACCTTGACTCTCAGGGCTGGATTGGTCGTGCGGCCTGGGAAGTCTTCTGTGCAAAGGAGAGGAGTCTTCTAAAGTCTCGCGTGGCTTGAGTGAAATATCCGACGTGGAGATTTCCCCTCCCTGAATCCACACTCAGGAAGAGGGTTCTGTGAGCCCCAGCAATCTCACTTTCTGGCTTGGGCAATGGGAGGTGCCCTGGTTGGGGACTGAGAGCTTCCCAGGCATGGGAGAGGGAGGTCGTAGTTTATTGGCTTGCATCTCGGGGTCAGTCAGTCTCCTTGAGACCTGTCCACTCTGGAACTCCCTAGATCCAGATTCCGACACAACAGAGCTTCTGGATTCCTTTTTTTTTTTTTTTTTTAAGATTTTATTTATTTATTTGAAAGTCAGAGTTACACAGAGAGAGAAGGAGAGGCAGAGAAAGAGAGAGGTCTTCCATCCCCTGGTTCACTCCCCAATTGGCCGCAACGGCCAGAGCTGTGCCGATCTGAAGCCAGGAGCCAGGAGCTTCTTCTGGGTCTCCCATGCGGGTGCAGGGGCCCAAGGACTTGGGCCATCTTCTGCTGTCCCAGGCCATAGCAGGGAGCTGGATTGGAAGTGGAGCAGCCAGGACTTGAACCAGCGCCCATATGGAATGCCAGCACTGCAGGCGGAGGCTTTACCCACTACGCCACTGCGCCGGTCCCGAGCTTTTGGATTCTGTACCATGATGAAGACTCCAAAAATGCTTTATGCACTCTGTGCAGCCAGTTGGTCTTCTTGGTGCAGCCTGTCTACTCTGCTGTTGTCGCTCTTTAACCCAGAGAGCAAATGACAAGCACTTACCAGCCGTCTGCTATATGACTAGGCTGTATGCCGTGCAAAAGAAATGTTAAGAAATATCCTTGCCAGCAAAATGGTTATATTTGGTAAGAAAAAGTATATACACAAGAACAATGAATAAATAAGAACCTGTGCATGTCCATGTGTGTATCTCTATCTATAGATACCATCATTGTGCTGATTCATGAGTCCCTATAAAAGAGGATAGTGCCTATCAAAGTGTCACTTGTGCAGTATAAATAATAAGTGTGACACTCAAACTAGCCATAATACTTAATGGACCATTTCCTTAGCAATAGGAACAAATATGCTTTAATCCAAGTATGACCCCCCCCACCCTCTCCAAAAAACTTTTTAAGACCTTTTAAGGTATCACTGGAAAGAATCTGGATTTGATTCCAGCTATAAAAGCCATCTGTAAATTTAATATCCAGATGCATAGAGTGGACACTAGCAAATAAATTTACTGTTAGGGAAATATTTTGATATTTTGAACTTGAGTGATACTGACCGGGAATTCTGTGACTTATGAACTCACACATTTCCTCCGAAGATGGGCCCTTTGGCACTAGGAAAACAGCCTTAGAGTTCCTGTGACAATTTCATAACGCCCACCACAGCTTAATTGTACCCATGTACATCAAATCTGCATTCTAAAATATACTGCTATGGCCCAGATTCAGTCTCCCATTGGTAGAAGTCATATTCTTCCTTCACACACTTCTTTTCTAGAATTAGGTAAAGTAGATATTAATACGAATTTCATTGAGAATAGGACAGGCTTTTTGTAGACCTGAATCAGAAACCCTTTGTTCGAGAAACTGTTGTTAAGAGTATTTGCAAGCAATGCATGATTGCTTTAAAGTTGTGTATCAAGCTGAAGGCAGGAGAAATTTAGATCTTTATAAGAGAAACTTTTCTATCCAGGAAAAAAAAAATAGTCCAGTTGGTTAAAAACCCCAGATTCCAAAAAGGGGCTTGGCTAGCAGAACTAAATAATGGTTGCTAAAGAGTTGAAACACAAGATGGGAGCCTTGCAGCAAGTTAGTGGAGGGGCTGACTCAGCCGTTACATCGTTATTTCTCAGAAACTTGCAAACAGGAGTGGATTCCATGTTTCTGGTTTGTTCCCCTATGATGATAAATTACAGAGAAATGTGGCCCAGCAGGTTAACGCCTGGTCTGAAGTACCAGAATCCCATATGGGCACTGGTTCGAGACCCGGCTGCTCCACTTCCGATCCAGCTCTCTGCTATGGCCTGGGAAAGCAGTGGAGGATGGCACCAAATCCTTGGGCCCCTGCACCTGCGTGGGAGACCCAGAAGAAGCTCCTGGCTCCTGGCTTCGGATGGGCACAACTCTAGCCTTTGCAGCAATTGGGGAGTGAACCATCGGATGGAAGACCTCTCTCTCTCTCTCTCTCTCTCTCTCTGCCTCTTCTCTCTCTGTGTAACTCTGACTTTCAAATAAATAAATACATCTTTAAAAAAAAAAGAAATCGAACCTAGGAAGACTTCATAGAGTTCTTAAAGAATCACTAGAATTCAGAGAAGAAAAGAGAAGGTGTTCTAGACAAAGAGAGACGGAATGGCCGTCAGGTGGAGGTGGGCGGCATCAAGAAATATCAGGCAAGGCGTGGCAGGTGCAAGGAATCCTCACCCTGTGCATCAGTCAGATGCTAGGGGCAGCGCCCGGTGGGTGTGAGACCGCTGGCAGGGGCGAAGCTAAGGGTCAGGGTATGCTCCAGGGGAAGAGCTGGCGGGGCGAAGCTGGGACTGAACGTTTGGCCTGGGGAGGGGGAGAATCCCCTGCTTTGGAGCAGTCTTCTCCCAGTAAGGGAACATTCCGTATGGAAAATACAGAAACATCAAGACGGAGGGAAATGATGTGTCACTCCCATTCTCCCATCCTGCTTCCTCCTTGAACCAAGTGCCTATTCTGGTGGCACTGAGGGTGTCCCCATGGGCTGGGAGCAGATGCAAGTGGCAGAAAAGGGAGAAAGCGTTGAAAGAATTAGCTCCCAAGTGTATGAATCAGACACAAATGGATTCAGGAGAACAGCTACTTCAACGTGCCGCCGCAGGATGAGCCACTGTGTGTGTGTGTGTGTGTGTGTGTGTGTGACACCAGCATCTCATATTGGAGCGCTGGTTCAAGTCCTGGCTGCCCCACTTCTGATCCAGCTCCCTGCTAAGGCACCTGGGAAGGTGCACAGAAGATGGCCCAAGTACTTGGGCCCCTGCCCTGTGTTCTCTTTAGTCTTCCAGAATTCCCAAACCATAGCAGCAGGGAGAGAAGCAGGGATCATGGCCCTCTGCACTGTCCTGCTTCCCTTTGTCACTCGGGCACCCGAGCGGGGCCTAGTGGAAGCAAGGGCCCAAGCAAGACTTTGGGGAGACAGCTCCAGCACCCCTCTGCAGCCCGCCCCTCAGGGTACAAGCACACTGCCCTGGGGCGGGGCTAAGGGCCAGTTATAAGACAGGAGAGAGCAAGCAACCTCCCCAGCTCCCATGCAAATCATCTGCCTCTGCCCTCTGTCCTGCAAGCCCGGACGTACCTCCGTCCCAATGATGGCCACAACTTGAGACCAGACCACCACGCACACCGCTTATCCTCCCATTTTGACTTAATCACAGAAAAAAAAATTCAACTTAATCCAGGTCAGTATTTCCTCTTTAGGAAGCCACATGCACGAATGCATGTATGTAAGGCACACACAGAAGGCAGACTCTGTGTGAGGCACTATGCTAACTAGAGTGAGAGGGTGGGTCACAGAGCGAGCAGGACAGAGTCAAGGCCCTCCTCAAGGAGTTCAAGGTCTCATTAGGGGAGGCAGAAATGGACATCCTGTTAGTGCAGGCTGGAACCTTGAACTCTTACTTTGTCTCAGAACAGATTATTGGACTTCTAAGCTATTGAAAGATCCTGTTCTCCCTCTGTGAGACCAGACATTGCTTGCCTTGGTTTCCTATTTAAGTTACTAGGACTTTAGGTGAGAAAAATATAATACAGGATATCCTGAAAGAGGTGAAAAACGGGCCCCTGGAAACAGCATGAAGTTCACTCTATTAGGGACAGGCAATACCAAAAACATCTATACAGGCTGGAAATACAACAAGTCTAGAGGAGGACAAAACCAGATTTGGCCCCAAAATGAATGAATGATTTCTGTAAGAGATGCTATTCTCAATGTGAACATGATGTTAGCATGTATTAACAGGAACGTGGCAGGCGGCACTGGGACTTCACCCAGGCACATTCGGCCTTGGTCAAGCCTTTATTATGTCCAATTTTGGTTTCTCATTTGAAGAGCTGTATTTCGGGCTCATATTAAAAGGATGGAAAATACGCATTGGCGTCTAGCCTAGAAAAGACGAGAGATTACAGGATGACTTAATACCTGTGGCCCTAACAGAGATAAGTGTGTTTCTGTTTCAGAAACAGGAAGTCTAGTTCCAATAGCAGAATGCATTGAACATAAGAGTGATTAAACACGGTCACTTTAACCATAAGATGCCATTTTTTAAAGAATAAGTGATGCTTTGACTTTACTGCTTTCAGGGGAATGTTCATTTTCCGTCTTGTATATTTTTAAAATTTCTGTACCTCTATCTTATCTCCCTTTGAGACTGCTCTTTTGTATTTGGAACTCCCACAGCACAAGTGCAATGACTTGTTTGTAGGAAATATTCAAATAGTGCTAAGAGGCGTAGGGGAAAAAAAAAACATAATGGGACGAAACTATGTGGCCATTATTACGATTGCAGTAAGAGTGGCAACTGGAGTCCACGTCATAGCCTCGGGACAGGTGAGGCAAAGCTACCAAGATTGTATCAGCCGGGCTGGCGCTGTGGCGCAGTGGGCTAAGCCCCTGCCTGAGGCGCCGGCATCCCATAAGGATGCTTCAAGTCCTGGCTGCTCCTCTTCCGGTCCAGCTCTCTGCTGTGGCCTGGTAAAGCAGTAGAAGATGGCCCAAGTGCTTGGGCCCCTATACCCTTGTGGGAGACCCAGAAGAAGCTCCTGGTTCCTGGCTTCAGTTTGGCTCAGCTCCAGCCACTGCAGGCATCTAGGGAGTGAACCAGCAGATAGAAGACCTCTGTCTGTCTTTCTCTCTCTCCCTCTCTCTCTCTGCCCCCCTGTCTGTCACTCTGCCTCTCAAATAAATAAATAAAATTAAAAAAATTGTATCAGCCGTCCACAAGGACTCTGGTGAAAAGCGGGGAGCCACACGGGGGAAGTCTAGGGAGAGTGGTAAGCACGACTTTGCCTCGCAGTGTGCCTGTTCCTCCACGCCTGCATCCAGCCCACCACGTACTCCTAAAGCAAGACACAGGGTGGGGAGTGTTTCGTGAGAAGTCTGCTGAGGAAGATCTGTTAAAAAGCAGCAACAGGGGCAGTTCAGGGGAGATGTTCAATGCCGTGGGGGCGGGGTGAGATGCCAGGGGCCAGTGGAAGGGAGGACGGGCCTTCTGCCTGCAGAGTTGCCATCAACCCTTTGCCCTCCATTCTTGCCCACTCCTTGGTGAGCCGCTGTCCCGGCAAGGTTTGTTGACTAGCTCTAAGAGAGTAGAGTCTGAATGTCTTCATAAAAAAAAAAATTCTCCTCCAAGAGCCTTTTCAAAACTCTGCTTTAAGCTACTTGAACTTCTACCTTTCCCTTGGGTTTAGATGAGTCTGTGTAGGAAGCGAATGGCTGTGTGGCTGTGTGTGCTTCTCTGTGTGTATGCTGCTATGTAGATGCACATGCGTGGGGGGTTTAGCATGTGCAGGCACATGTGTGTGCATGCGTGTGTGTCTTCAGTGTATACAGCCCTTCCACAGACCTCCCTCTTCCCCCAGGGAATTGCTCCAAGGTAGAAGCTGTTCCTAAACAACCATTGCCGGCTCTAACGTCTGGAACAGATCATCTGGTCCAGTCTCCTGCCTCCGTGAAGTGAAGTTATTTTTAAAAATCATATTTTATTAATAAAGGACCACCCTGTGGTGGGAGCTGTTCCTCTCTGTTGCACTGACCTCCCCCAAGCCTTCCCAGTCCAGATCTCTTTGATGAAAAGTTAAACAAGAGAGGGTCCAGAACTGAAGGATGCTATGAGTCACTGGAGAGTGGCTCAGACTTTCACTTTCCCTCGTCAGAGTCCTGAAATATTTAACCTGTGATACCTCCCGTCCTGCTGCAGGGTGGCCAGCCCAGCTGTTCACGGTGCTGGTGCTGGGGGCTGGTCCTTGGCTCGGTGCGCAGAGACCAGGAGCGGAAGCTGGACTGCGGGCAGCTCAGGCTCTCCACGCGTGGCAGCCTGGGGTCTTCAGGGGAACTGGATGCGGTTCACAGGTCACCTTTCAGTGTGTTCTCCCTGATCTCTCTCCTCTCGCCTCACCAGCCCTAGCCACTGACCCTCGGAGGACTGCCTGGAAGCTCTTGCCCACCCCAGCCCTGCCCCGAGCTCCTGATGCACTTGTTACCCACCTTCTTCTCGCCACATCACATCTGTCCGACCTTGGCCTTGTAGTCTCCCTATTCCCTGCTGATGTGTGTCTCAGCAGATTCCCAGCATCTCTCCTCCACAGAGCTTAGGGGTGTGTGTGTGTGTGTTGTGTATGAAAGAGAGAGAGAGAGAGAGAGAGAGAGAGAGAGAGAACTTCCACAGGGTTTTTTCCTATTGCATACCATTTGATGGATATGCAATCCTGGATATGCCAAAATGCTTCTTGCCACCTCAGACCTGCAGCAGAGTGGAGAGCGTGGAGAGGAGGGAGTCGGAAGGGGCTCTTTGTTTCCCAGGGGAAATGAGTCTCAGAGCAATCGATCCGTCTTCCGTCCCCACCACACTAAAGCTTCCAAACCACACGGCCGTGCTCTGTGCAGCCCTGTAGCCGTGCCCCACGGTCTCACCGGGCTGATGCCAAGGTGCCTCCGGACTGGATTCTGTTCTGCAGGCTCAGGGGAAGAATCCATTTCCTTTCCCAGCTTCCGGAAGCTGCCCCCTGCCTGGGCTCTTGGTCCCCTCCACCCACCTTCAAAGCCAGGGCTGGTGCCTCTGCTGACCCTTCTGCTTCCAGTATGCTGCGACCTCAGGCAGGCGGGGTTCTCTCGTTGCGAAGACCTGTGTGATTAGATTCGGCACACCTGGCTCCTTGTTTCCACACCTTCGGTATCATCATGGCTGAAAAGCCACTTTTGCCGTGGAAGGTGACAGACAAGGGGTCTTCAGAAAGCTCGTGGAAACGCACATTATGAAAAAATTGTGCATGCATTTCCATTTTTGCACCAAAATCAACTTATCTTTTAGTGCCATTTCCCTATGAGCTTTTTGAAGTTCCCTTGTATTATCGAGTTCTAGAGATTAAGATTTGAACATCCGGGGCTGGCGCTGTAGCGCAGTGGGTTAAAGCCCCAGCCTGCAGCTCCGGCATCCCGTATGGGCGCTGGTTCGAGTCCCAGCTGCTCCTCTTCTGATCCAGCTCTCTGCTATGGCCTGAGAAAGCAGTAGTGGATGACCCAAGTCCTTGGGCCCCTGCACCCACATGGGAGACCTGGAGGAGGCTCCTGGCTCCTGGCTTTGGATCAGCTCAGCTCTGGCTGTTGCAGTCATTTGGGGAGTGAACCATCGGATGGAAGACCTCTCTCTCTCTCTCTCTCTCTCTCTCTCTGTGTGCCTTTCCTTTTCTCTCTATGTAACTCTGACTTTTAAATAAATAAAATAATTTTTAAAAAGATTTGAACACCTTTAGGGGAAATAGTATTCTGCCTACCACAGGATACCACTGAATTCTCTAACTAATGGAAGGGAAAAAATGCACTGGGCAAAATTTGGTAGAAAGGGAAGCAGGAACATTTCAGTGCATGCTTCTTTTTTTTTTTTTTTTTTTTTTTTTTTTTTTTTTGGACAGGCAGAGTGGACAGTGAGAGAGAGAGAGACAGAGAGAAAGGTCTTCCTTTTGCCGTTGGTTCACCCTCCAATGGCCACCACGGCTGGCGCGCTGCGGCCGGCACACCACGCTGATCTGAAGGCAGGAGCCAGGTGCTTCTCCTGGTCTCCCATGGGGTGCAGGGCCCAAGCACTCCACTGCCTTCCCGGGCCACAGCAGAGAGCTGGCCTGGAAGAGGGGCAACCGGGACAGAATCCGGCGCCCCGACTGGGACTAGAACCCGGTGTGCCGGCACCGCTAGGCGGAGGATTAGCCTAGTGAGCCACGGCGCCGGCCAGTACATACTTCTATCTCAGCTTTGGAGCAATAAAGTCAGTGAGTATTTAAATCCTCATATGCACAGTAGTCAAAATATACTGCAAGATTATACAGTGAGACGGATATTTAAGCGTATACACACATGGTGCTATATAGAGATAATTCACTTTGAAGTTCCTTAAGCTTCATCAAACTGTGACTTCGATGGCAGCTTAGTGTTCAGGCAAGAGAACAACCAGAATTGTCTGGGTTGGGATGAAGAGAGCAGTTCAGCCGAGTTAACTGCTTTAAGGGCAGTACAAGAGCAGCGGTTCAGTCCACGCATGGGATGGGTCACTTCCGTGTTCTGTGGTCAGTATCCTTGTCTGTGGAGCCCCTGAGAGGGGGCTCTCCGTGGGCGAAACCACGGCTTCTCCTGCTATTTACCGAAAGAATCATCTCAGTCCTACATTGCGCAGACCTGAGTCGTTCTTCCCATTCGACAGAAAGCTGGTCCCATCCGTAGCTCCGTATCCCAGCACCCATCTGTTCACTGCTAGTGAGCAATGAGGAAATGCGTTCCTCACTCAAGCTCATCTCCAGATAGAATCAACACCACCCCCTCCGCAGGGGCTGGGATTTGGTCACTTTCCAAGCTTGGCCGATGACATCACCACCCCAGGGTCGTGGGTGCAGACGGCCCAGCTGTTCCAACATGTCCCCTGGCGGCCAGCTGCCCTCATTTCCCAGGGAGTGAGAGCCCCAAGCCCCCTGAACCACCCACCCGTCCCTGAGCAGAGCCACCTCTCTGCGTCGTCCCTTTGCATTTGGTTCGCATTTTGATATCATGCATCTTTCCCCGGATAAAAGGGATAAGAGGAGTTTCTCAGGTTTGATTTCTCGGTGGGAATTGTTTGCTTTGGAAGCCACCTACAGCAGTGCTAATTGAGAACAGAGCTCAGAACCAAGGCACCCGAGTGAACTTTCGGTGGGCTGATTTCTGTTGATCTTGCCAGAATTCTGTTGTCTATGCACAAAATACCCCGATCAACTATTTTCCAACAGAGTGGGCAGGGGCATGAGCATCCTTTGACCAGCTCCCCACCTTGGAACAATTATTTCGTCCATCCAGTAAAGCATCCGAAGTCTCCATCAGGAAACGGGGACCCTGGCCCCCACTACCCAGCCGTAACATTCTGGAAATCTCCAAGCAATCTGTGTGCCCTTGCAAAGCGAAGCGTGATGGGCTTCTATTAGGGAGATTACAGTAAAAAATAACAATCAGCTCTCTGATGATCCTGTGCCGGGGGAAGGGGTGGGGAGGAGTAGGTTTGGCTGAGGACAAGCCCAGACTTTCGTCACAGGGACAGACCAAAGTGTTAACACAAAGGGAAGACCCGGGAGCATCCTGCCCACTGCGTTTCCGCGGTAGATAACATGGCCCCTGCGCCGACTGGGCCCACGCCCTGACTGCCCGACCGGTCCCCGGTACCTCCCGCCGCTCGCCGCCCCAGCCTGGCCGCAGACATGCTCGCTGGAGCCGGGTCCCAGGGAAGACGCAGCCTGGCCGCGCTCTCCCAGTGAGTTCTCCCTTGGCTCGTCCGGTTTCTCTGCTCGCTCGCTTTCTTTCCTCCTCCTCCTCCTCCTCCTTTTCTTTCTTTCTTTTTTTTTTTTAAACACATTGCTGTAAAAAAAAAAAAAAAAGAAAGAAAAAATTCTGGGAGTGGGAGGGGACAGGAGGCAGCGGAGTCTGTAAATTTCGGGTCTCAGCTTCGTGGTAGTGGGGGTTCTGCTGGTTTTCCTCGTTTCCATTTTATGGAGCATGTCGTTCGCAGGGGTTTATACCTAAGCCAGAGTTTCTGGGATCCTGATCCCGATCCGGACTCTGAAATTTCGGCTTAAACCACACATTGCCCAATCCTTAAAGTAAACAGACACTGACCGGCTGTGGGTGACAGGACCTGCCCGGGAGCATTTGCTATTGATCAGGGAATTGTTCTGATAACAGGCTCCGAGGTTTTAGGATCATGGAGTCCTGGGCTGGGAAAGCCAGGAGGGGCCTCTCTGGGATCATGTGGTACATGGGCTGCTCCTGCAGTCCAGGAGACCCAGAGGGGAGCTCGACTTAGCCAGCATCAGACAGCAGGCAGCAGGAAGCCACGGCTCTGTACTCCCAGGCGGGCCCGTTTGCACACTGGCGTTTATGAGGCTTGAAACCCTTCCTGGGTCTTGGGAAGAGGTACCCTGGAAGAGCAAGAAGACCAAATGGCCTTTGAGGAAGTCTTTTCCATTTCTGAGAGTTTTGGCACTGATTCAGCATGACAATGGTTGTTCCAGGGTTTGTGCGACAGTGAATCCAATAAACAGGGGAACTCTACAGGGTCCTCCAAACGAGACCCCCGGCTATCAGAAGAGCAGATCTCTTGGATTACCAGTGTCTCTAACTGTGTGTGGCCACTCAGAGGGATTTCAGAGGTTATCTACGGAGCCGAGCGTGTCCCAGACTTTTTCAAAATCCAGTTTAATCTCCAAAGGAACCCTATTGCGTAAAGAGGTTCTGGTTAAACAGAAAGCTTTGGATTCAGAACTTCTCCTCCGCACTGCGGTCTTCAGTCACAGCCCATTGCACACCTCCACCTCGCTCCTCTTCCCTCCTCTACCTTTCCCCCCACCCCCAAAACCCCTCTTCACCGGAACTTCTTAGAGCCCCAGCTGTCCATGGAATGGCCCAGAAAGCAGTGCTCTTGTTGAATTCCTTCTTTTCCTTGGAGGGCCCTGGGAGGTGAAGGGCTCGGGGCGGTCACACGGCTGGCCAGCCCTGCCGCCCGGAAGGCTGGGGCTCCCACACCTGGGCTTGTGGTTCTATCCGCTTATGTTCGCCACGTGGTCTCTCTCCTCTCCACTCACTGTGTCGCTTCCTGAGTTGCAAGAGGGAATGCCTCCTATGTGGTCTCTGGCCTCCACTGTTGACTCCTTCCTGATCCTGCCCCCCCCCCCCCCCACCTTTGAGGACAGAGCCCATCCACCTTAATATGACATTCCGAGTTCTCCAAAGTCTGCCTTCAGTAACCTCTGTCCTTCTTCTGTTACTCGCCTTTCTCTAATTCACTCAAGGACAGGAACTGTTTTGAATGTTTGGAGCTTCAACATCCAAAATGGTGCTGGTGCTCAAAACACTTTAACTGCCCTATTATTATTGAATAAATCGAGCCCAGGTCCTCTGAGGACCCTTTTCATCTGGGTGATTTCGAGGCACAAAGTGTCCGTGTCCTTTGCCTAGCAAGAAGTATTAGCCAAGCAAGTGGCCAAGAGCATGAAGCCTACATTCCTTTTCATTTCCATCAGATAATTTATCTCCGTTTCATCACCTCCAGAGCAAGATAGGCAGTGATTTTTTTATGAGGTGCATTAAAATTCCTGAGTGCCAAGACCAACACAAGGGCCATGGTATTTCCAGGAGCAGGTGTGAATGGCTATTCAGCGTTTCAGACCTCAACCTGTGTTTAATTTGCTCCAGTAAGATCACGCAGAGAATCTGTTACTGGCAGTTTAATGTTTTCACTGCTGCTTTTATCATTTTCTCAAAGTTCTAACGAAGCTTACTTGAGTCAAGATTTGGAGTTTCCTGTAAATATTTATATTTTAGTCTAGGGAGAGCTGCATTTCTCATAAGGAAGTGTGCTTTTCCATATCCTGAGGATACAAGTTAGAAGTTTTCTGCTTGTGTCACATTTTGTAACAAATGTGGAAGGGAAGATAAATGTTAAAACCATGGAATCAAGGAAATAGGAAAAAGTGCTTCGTTAATCCCACTATTTTCTGAGGAAGCTAAATTGAAAATGTTGTAGATAAATACTCATAAATAATCGGCAAAATTGCACAAGCGCCTGCAGAAATGACAGAACACAGAAGTGTTCAGATTTGTAAAGCGTAGATGAAAGCCTGGTTTATCCAGTGTGACCCAGGGATGTAATATTCTAACTTTCCAGCATGCTGAACATGGAAAGAAAAAAAACCTGCCCCCTTCCCCTCTTTAAAATCAACATTTAGCAAGCCGATCAATAATAATCTTGATGTAAAACAATGATACTGTAGAGGGTGAGACTCCCATCTGAAAATGGGTCCAGTTGGGCCGGTGCCGCGGCTCACTAGGCTAATCCTCCGCCTAGCGGTGCCGGCACACCGGGTTCTAGTCCCGGTCGGGGCGCCTGATTCTGTCCCGGTTGCCCCTCTTCCAGGCCAGCTCTCTGCTGTGGCCAGGGAGTACAGTGGAGGATGGCCCAGGTGCTTGGGCCCTGCACCCCATGGGAGACCAGGAAAAGCACCTGGCTCCTGGCTCCTGCCATCGGATCAGCGCGGTGCGCCGGCCGCAGCGCGCCGGCCGCGGCGGCCATTGGAGGGTGAGCCAACGGCAAAGGAAAACCTTTCTCTCTGTCTCTCTCTCTCACTGTCCACTCTACCTGTCAAAAAAAAAAAAAAAAAAAAAAAAAGAAAGAAAGAAAATGGGTCCAGTTACTATGGATGGCCTCAGCTTCTCACTGAGGTTTTTGTTTCTTCTCATGGCTGTTAATACATCAACCTCTGGAGTCCCATCATATCTGCTGTGGTCAAGACTATCAGGAAACCCATTTGCTAGAATTACGTTCACGTGGAATCAGTTGTGTTCACGTGGAAGGGGACTTCTGTCTCTAAGATTTATTTTTTATTTATTTGGAAGACAGAGTTAAAGAGAGAGAGAGAGAGAGAGAGAAAGAGAAGGAGTCTTCCATCCATTGGTTCACTCCCCAAATGGCTGCTACAGCCAGGGTTGGGCCAGGTAGAAGCCAGAAGCCAGGAGCTTCTTCCAGGCCTCCCATGCGGGTGCAGGGGCCCAAACACTTGGGTCGTCTTCCGCTGCTTTCCCAGGCGCATTAGCAGGGAGCCGGATCTGAAGTGGAGCAGCCGGGTCTCAACCCAATGCCATGTGAGATGCTGGTGTCACGAGTGGAGGCTTAGCCTGCTGCAGCGCCACACTGGCCCCAAGGGACTTCTCTCTCATAAAATAAAGGGCTCATACATTTTGTGACTGATGCTTTATATAGCAAAGTGGCATTTTTTTTTTGCTCACTTTTGGGTTCAAAGACAGATTTGAAGCGATTGAGATTTCTGGACCTCTTAAGAGTGAAGTTTCTGCTCGTTGTTGGTGGATGAAACATCAGGAGGAAGGACAGAGAAGTCGGGAGTTGTGCTTTGCATGTGTGGGGCACTCTATAGAGGATATTGCTGAGTGCGGGTGGCCTCTAAATCTTTATGGAGGAGCATGTGTTTTCTCTGTAAATGGCCCCCTGGCCACATGCACACTGAGAGCTGCCTGCTGGCTACCTGGGACTCTTTCTTTGCCTACACGGTGATGCTGTTCGCTTGGCTGTTTCTTCTTTCCCTCTCCTGTCTTTGTCCCACTGAATGAACCCTTACTTTATACTGCTCCTCACATCCTTCCCAGCCCATCAAAATGGCTTTGCAGAGGCAGATCTAACAGTAGCAAGAGGAATGGCGCATAGGGTACAGAGCCCCACGGTCCCCTGGAAGCTGATTTGCCCCTGGCATTTCCATGTGCACCTGTGAGGGTGTGTTTTTCCATAGAAAGGTAGCTTCAGCTCTCCATAGCAGCTCCCAGCATATCTAGATTCAGTAGCTTCATGAAGCTGATGTGTCGAAGGAACCACTGAGCTATAGCCAGCCCATATCTAGATTTTCCAAGATGGTTGTGGGCCGTCTGGCCTGAGATCCTAACTACCATGTGTGATGCTGCTTGCTGTTCCAAGACCGATTTACAAATGAAGGTTTTGGAAACAAGCTCTTCATAAACGTAGCGCTGCCTGGCTTCATGTCCAAGGCTAATTGACTTTTTAAGAGGAGTCTTAAAAACAAAAGTCTGTCCACCTCACCCATTTCCATTCATTCATTCAAGAGATATTCATTGAGAGTTTCTCTTGCTAGTTTGTTGTAATGGCCACTACGAACGTTAAAAAAGGACAAAGCCCAGGCATAATAAAGATTGTCTTGTCTTCTGGCCTCCCAGTCATTGTAGAAATCTGTCTTCAGTCTTCCCCCAACAACACCCACCCACATCGTGCGGGCGTGCGTGCGCGCACGCACACACACACACACACACACACTCCAGGTCCAGCGAGGGCCACAGCAACAGTCAGAACATTGTTGCACAATGATTAGCATTATAGCAATATGTATATTTTTCTTTTTCTCCTGTGACTGTTTGAAACAATCCACTTGACTTTGTGCTCTTGTACCTAGACACAACCTATATAGGAGACAAGGATTCCCCAAAACAGTGCTCATCCTTGCTATATATGACATCCTAGGCAAATGTCTCTACTATTCTATTTCATTTACCAATGCCAGTCATGACCCGCTGAGTCCATTTCAGAAGCTGCACACAGGGCACAGTCTAACATTTGAAAACCACTGGGCACATCACGTGACCTTGGTGCCTCTATCTCCCTGCCTTCAGAGAAACGTCAGGGTCTGCAGGCTGGGAGGGCGGTCTGGAGGTCGAAGAAAAAGGTTTTGGTGGCAGTTGGAAGCTCTGGTTTCTTCACTCAACTTCACTGCAACTCAGCTCTGAACTGGAGCTGCGAATGCCTGCTCTCTGCAACTCACTGGGTGAACAAGGACATCAGTATAGTGACGTGCATTAGACTATACAGAGAAATGTTAAACACAGGGGCAGACATTCAGCCCTAGGGATCTTAACTGCTAGACCCCTGCATCCCACATGGCAGTAGCTGGGTTTAATTCCCAGATCCGACTCCTGACTCTGGCTTCCTGTTCATGTAGACCCTGGGAGTCAGCAGCCATGGCCCAGGGAATTGGGTTCCTGCCACCCACGTGAGAGACCTGGATTGAGTTCCCAGCTTCTGGCTTAGGCTCAGGACCAGCCCAGAGAGTGAACCAGCATGTGGAAGCTTAGTGTCTGTCTCTGTCCCTCTCTCAAATAATAAAAAAAAAAAAAATATTAAAAATTGTAATTACATTAAGTATAAAACAAATGCAAGTTATTGTTTAAACCTTATATTTTCCAATTAAAATTTAATATCAGAGGACCAACTTGGAGAGAACATATGTTCTTAATAGAGCTGGGAAAGGGTCTTGAACAGGCTATGATGTGATGCAACTTCATAAATGAAAATCTGTGAGTGACATTGCTGGTGACGTTATACCTCAGGCTGTGTTTAAGAAGCTCGGCCAGGTCCTCTTGGCCTCTCCGTTCTTAAAGGCTTTTTCTGGTTTTAAGTCGTTGGATTTTTAAAGTCGTGAATGAATTTATGAAGGCGCATGCTTTGTCTGATGCTATCTCCTCTAACCCACTAGATTTATAAACACGAATTTCCACTGCTTTTAGGATCACTTTTTATTAAAAATAACTCATGTTAAACAAAGCTATCCAGTAAGGGAGACTATTTTATTAAGAATGGCTTAAAATAATAAACTCCTAAATAAAATGTGATATTTTTCTTTTTGATCTTTCACTTTTCCTTCATGACTGTTCTAAACCTTAGCTCACACAGAGGTTGAAGACGACTTCTTTCAAGTTCTGCTGAATTCCTCTTGACAGCATAACCCACCCTCGGCATCTCACAGGTTCACTCCTGCTACATTGGCTGGCTGGCTGTTTTCTCTGCCTTTTCTCTGGCTGATCCTTGCAAGAAACATCTCCTTTCCATCTCTTTGTCTCTCTGTAACAGAGGGAAAAGACCACATTCACTCACCAAAGAATGAAATAAACTTGCCACTTTGGTTCAGTAATACCCCACCACCAGCCAGAGCTCCTCACTGCCCCCTGCACAGTGTTCAGAGAAAAACACAGAAAATGCATAAAGGCCAGCAAGTCTCTGTCACCTAATTTAGCTGATTTCATAGCATCTGAAGAGCAGAAGGTTCCATAGATATTTCATAAATGTGTACGATACCAGGATGGCTAAGAATTGAAGTGGAAAAGACTTTGCTCCATCGTTCAATGAGTCAGACCAGAGGGGCCAGGTACACTGGACCTTTGGAGCTAAAGGGACGACTTTAAACGAGAACCAGTCGCTCACCTGTGCTCTCTGGCATGCTGGGATTGGGCAGGGAGCCTCAATGCTCCTGTTGTCAGGCTGAGCTCTCCCAGCCCCAAGTGGGCACATTCTTGACGGATGACGGACTCGCGCCGGATAGCTCGGCTCCCACATCTGTGTTTAGATCACACTCATTACGAAGTGCGTGACCCTGGGCAGGTCACTTAATTTCGCTGTGCCTAAGTTTTTCCATCTGTGTAAGAAACCTCCACTGCCCGCCTTGCAGGTTTAGTGAAACTTAAGGGAAGCTGCCTACGCTGAAGTGCATACACTAGAGCGGGGCTTCGGTGGGGTGGGGTTGCGTTTCCTCTCCTCCCCTTCCCAAGACTCCAGGGGGAAAGAGCCCAAGTAGCAGGGTGACTGAAGCCGGGACAAAGGGCAGTGGGATTCAGTTTGTGATCGATATGCATCCATTAAAACATCTACTTTTTGGAGAATCAGAGCCCTTCATCACAAGATTTTACTTGTTTTTATTCATTTACTATCTAAAATGACAGTCCGTCCAGAGATACATTGGCTAAGAGGACTGTGATGTAAATGGTCTTTGTTGTTAAAATATGGAATTATTACTTCTCCAGTTGGCCTAAACCATATATATTGTGAAAGAGGAAGTAGTAAGAAGTGGGGTTTCGTTTGCCACCAAATACTACCAATTTTTGTGTACCCATTCTTTACAGGTGCAGAGAGTACAAATCAAGAATATTAGCTTTGAAATACGTTTGCATTCGGGTTTTAGTCCCATCATTTTATTAACTGTGCTCCCTGGAGCGAGTTACTTACTGTCTGCGTTTCTCAGTTTTTTTATCTACAAAAAGAGAAAAACACATGTAGAATGGTTAACACGGGCACTGTTGCTTAGTAAGTGCTCCAGAGGTGGGGGGGGGGGGTTGGGATCGGAGGAAGTGTTTTTTTTTTTTTTTTTAAGATTGATTGATTGATTTGAAAGAGTTACACAGAGAGAAGGAGAGGCAGGGGTGGGGGGGTCTTCCATCCACTGGTTCTCTCCCCAATTGGCCGCAAACAGCTGGAGCTGCACCAATCCGAAGCCAGGAGCCAGGAGCTTCTTCCGGTTCTCCCACGTGGGTGCAGGGGCCCACGGACTTGGGCCATCTTCTACTGCTTTCCCAGGCCACAGCAGAGAGCTAGATCAGAAGTGGAGCAGCTGGGACTAGAACCGGCGCCCATATGGGATGCCGGCACTTCAGGCCAGGGCGCTAACCTGCTGGGCCACAGGGCCAGCCCCGGAGGAGGTGATTAAGAGTGGCAATGATTGGTGTGAACTGGCTGCGGAGGAGGTGGCTCTGAAGGAAGCTAGGTAACCACAAAAGCATGAGTGACTTTGCCCAGTTGTACCCATGCCCCGGGGCCACCAGACTACAGACTGGGTGGCTCAGAACCAGACACTGCTGTCCCACAGTGCTGGGGCCTGCAGGTCTAACAGGAAGCTGTCAGCAAGGCCGTGCTGCCCAGGAAAGCTGCAGGGGGAGGCACCTTCCTCGCCTGCTCCAGCCCCTAGTAGCCCCGGATGTGTCCTGGTTCGTGGCGGCACAACCCCGCCGCTTGCACACTGTCGCATACCATTCTCCCCCGCCCTCCGCCATGTTCCCTCAGCGTCCATGTTTGTGTCCAAAGGGCTCCGGTCGTGTTGGAGCCAGGATTCTCCTAGTGAGCTCATGCTAACTTGATGACCTCTGCAGTGACCGTGTTTCCAAACAAGGTCATACCCTGAGGGACTGGGAGTTAAGGTTTCAACATACTTCAAAGAGGGTGCGATTCAATCTGTGATACAGGTATACAGACTTCCTGTATAGCAGACTTCCCAACAGAGCAACAAGCCTAGCCATTACCTCTACATTCGAAAGTTTGCTAAGGCTCCACAGATTAGACAAACCTCTTGTACCCTGAAGACTTTTTATGAAAAATTATAATCTTTTAAAAAAATTGTTTATTTGAAAGGCAGAGTTACAGAGAAAGGGCTGGAGGGGAGGGAGGGGGGAGAGAGATAGAGATAGAGAGAGAGAGAGAGAGAGAGAGAGAGAGATCTTGCATCCACTGGTTCACCCCTCTGAGGGCCACAAAGTCTGGGGCTGGGCCAGCCTGAAGCAGAAGCTAGGAACTTCATCCGAGTCCCTCTCATGGGTGGCAGGAATGCGAATACCTGCACCATCTTCTGCTGCTTTCCCAGGTGCGTTAGCAGGGAACTGGATCAGAAGCAGAGTAACTAGAATTCAAACTGGCACTACTATGGGATGCTGGCATTGCTGGTGATCGCTTAACCTGCTGTACCACGACTCCAGGGCCAAAAAATGGTATTCTCGTGTTGGCTAGCTTTCCGAGAAGTGAATACTTCCTGATCATAGGGCTAAAGCTCCCCAGACCTATACCTGGACAGGGTCTTTCCTTTCAGCCTCCCTGCAAGTGTGGACAGTCTCTAATCCCCTGTAGAGAGGCGGCCTGGAGTCGGGTTGGCTTCGTGAGGCTGCCTTCTCAGTTTGAGTTAGATCCTGGATTTTGAAGTCCGTCCGCCCACCTGCCCCCTTACATCTGTTACATCCCAGGTGGCGTAACAGAACAGACAGATTGTCCTTCAGTGGGTGAATGGATCCGTGTCCTTCAATGGATAGCTGAAAAATAAATGGTAGCGCATCTTGAGAATGGAATGTTATTCAGCATTAAAAGGAAATGAGCTAGCAAATTATGGAAAGCATGGAGGAAACTTCAACGCAAATCGCCAAGTGAGAGAAGCCAGGCTGGAGAGACTACCTACGTCATGCTAGCTATGTGATGGTCTACAGAAGGCAAAACTATGGAGACAGTAAAAATACCTGTGGTTGCCAAGGGCTGGGGGTGGAGGGAGGACTAGGCAGAGCACAGAGGATTTTCTAAGGCTGTGACTGTACCCTGTGTGACGCTATGCTTGTGTGATGGATACAAGTCACTACACATTTGTCCAAACTCAGAGAAACAACACTCGCTGTGAGCCCAGTGTAGACTACAGACTTCGAGTGTAGGTTCCTCAGTGGTGATGGAACATGGACCACTACGGTGGGAGGGGGTGACAGTGGGGGAGGCTATGCAGGCATGTGGCCAGGGAGTATGTGGGCAATGTCCAGACCTTCTCAGTTTTGCTGGAAACCTGTTCTCCAGTGAGAAAAACACCTTTAAAAATCCAATGACTCAGCAACAGGCAGGATGGTGAGAACCGTGAGGGAAAGCTGGTCCATGCCCCTCTCCTCGCTTCTGGTGGTGGCCAGCAACCCCCGGCTTGGGAAGGCATCGCTCTGGACTTAGCCTTCCCAGGGCGTTCTCCCTATGTCTCCGCACAGCCTGCTTCCTGTACGTGTGTGTCTCTGTGTCTGTGTCCCAGTGTCTCTTCTGATAAGGAGCCAAACCATATTGGGTTAGAACTTCCACTTCACTTCATCTTCAACCTAAGGCCTTCATCTTAAGTTGATTACCTTGGGAAAAATCCTGTTTTCCTGTTCAAAGGCCCTGGGTGGTTGGATCTTGAACGTATCAGCTTTGGAGGATACAACTCAATGCATGCATGACAAGCACTGGAAGATTTATAAAAAACTTTACGGTCACATGGCATGGGTTAATTCATAAGCAGTAAATGAAATAATTGTGTACATCTAAAATACCAGCTAGCTGAAGGATACTGGGGTGTTGGGGACTGCTGGGTCCTTCCCTGACAGGTGGAAAACCTGGCTAAATCTATTCCAGCGAGGGTCCCAACCAGGTTCTCTGTGTTGAGCTCTGATCTGTCAACTCCCCACCAAGCGTGGGTATGAAGCCAGCCCCCGAGAAGAACAGAAAAGGGATTATCCTCTTCCACTGGGACACATGCCTTTTTTGGCATGAGAAGGTAAAGCTCTCTGATGATAGTTTCTGTTTACGTTTTAATGAGAAGTGACATGGATTTAGACAGCGATAGAGAACATAAGAGATGAAAGGCATTCCATTTATTGGGCAATTTTAGCCACAACTCTCCTCTTCTACCCTCTAACCCACTCACCCCATCAGAAAAAAGGAAATATAAAAAAAATTAATCAACAGAGGAGGAACAAAAGAATATAAAAGGAAACAAGAATTTTCTCCTACGTTTATTCTTCGTCAGCCTTAGCTAGTGTTCATACGGCTGGTGAAAAGGAGTTTGAGTTAGATCCTGGAGTTTGAAGTCCGTCCGCCCACCTGCTCCCTTCTTGTTTAGAAACTACAGCACACCCTGGAGACTCACAGGCACAGAATCTATTCCCCAGATGTCAGTGATGGCGACAACAATAATAGCAGTAATAAAATCATAGACACACACAAGGTTAATGCTCATTTAGTACAAGGGTACACTTGGAAAAGTTCAGGGAAAATGGAATTTAAAAAGCCACCTGAGGCCGGCGCCGTGGCTCAATAGGCTAATCCTCCACCTTGCGGCGCCGGCACACCGGGTTCTAGTCCCGGTTGGGGCGCCGGATTCTGTCCCGGTTGCCCCTCTTCCAGGCCAGCTCTCTGCTATGGCCAGGGAGTGCAGTGGAGGATGGCCCAGGTGCTTGGGCCCTGCACCCCATGGGAGACCAGGAAAAGCACCTGGATCCTGGCTCCTGCCATCGGATCAGCGCGGTGCGCCGGCTGCAGCGGCGGCCATTGGAGGGTGAACCAACGGCAAAAGGAAGACCTTTCTCTCTCTGTCTCTCTCTCTCACTGTCCACTCTGCCTGTCAAAAAAAAAAAAAAAAAAAAAAAAAAAAAAAAAAAAGCCACCTGAGACACTGGCAGCCGCACATGTGCCAGTTCTAGTTCTGGCTGCTGCACTGAAGATTCCAGCTCCCAGGGCTGGTGCTGTGGCGTAGTGGGTAAAGGCACCACCTGCAGTGCCTGCATCCCATGTGGACGCTGGTTTGAGACCAGGTTGCTCCTCTTCCGATCCAGCTCTCTGCTATGGCCTGGGAAAGCAGTAGAAGATGGCCAAGTGCTTGGGCCCCCGCACCAGCGAGGGAGACCTGGAAGAAGCTCCTGGATTCAGATCAGCCCAGCTCTGGCCATTATGGCCATTTGGGGAGTGAACAAGCAGATGGAAGACTCCCCTCCCCTCTCTCCCTCCCTCCCTCCTTCCCTCTCTAACACTGCCTTTCAAGCAAAATAAGTAAAAATCTTAAAAAAAAAAATATTACAGCTCCTTGCTAACACACCTGGGTAAAGCAGTAGAAGATGGCCCAAATACTTGTACCCCTGCCACCCATGTGGGAAACTAGGATAGAGTTCTAGGCTCCTGGCTTCAGTTGGCCCAGACCTGGCTGTTGCAGCCATTTGGGGAGTGAACCAATATTCATTCTCTTTCTTTCTCTCCCCCCCCTTTCTTCCTCTCTCCCTCTCCGTCTTCCTCTCCCTCTCTCTTCTCCTTCTCTCTCTGTAACTCTGCCTTTCAAATAAATCTTTTTTTAAAAAACTGGAAACGTGCATAGTATGGTTCAAAAATTTTTGAAATCCATGCGTAATGTTTCATATGATGTTTTCACAGACTTTTTGAGAGACTCCTCATATGCATGGATTTAAAATTGTTAGCACCAAAAAAAAAAAAACAAAAACAAAAACAAAAACAAAAACAAAAACAAAAAAAAAACCCTTATCTTTTACTTTCGTTTTCCATGGACATGTTAAAGTACCCACACACTTACTGCGCGCCAGGACTGTTCTAAGCACTTTGTAAATATGAGATCATTTAATCCCTACAACATGACTCTAAGGTACATGGTTTTACAAAGCAGGCAAATGAGGCCAGAAAGTTGAACTCATTTGCCCATCTCCTTCCTGCCTGGGTGTGGGTGTGACTGGCTCCTGGCTTCTGACTGCGGGCTGGCTCCTGGGGGCTCTCCTGCTCTCCCAGCATAACATTTAACAAAGGTGATTCCCTGTATGTGTTTCCAAACTCCATCCTCTGGCCTCTGAGTGGGTGAATCTGGCAGCAGTCATTTTTTTTTTTTTAAGATTAACTATTTATTTGAAAGAGAGAGTGAGAGAGGTCTTCCATTCCTCTGGTTCACTCCCCAGATGAGTTTAATGGCCAGAGCTGACTTGATTCGAAGCCAGGAGCCAAGAGCTTCCTCCGGGTCTCCTACTCAGGTGCAGTGGCCCAGGGACTTGGGCCATCTGCCACTGCTTTCCCAGGCCATAGAAGAGAGCTGGATCGGAAGTGGAGCAGCTGAGACTCGAACCTATGTCCGTAAGGGATGTCGGCGCTGCAAGCTGGGGCTTTAATCCACTGCGTCACAGCACCAGCCGCAAGCAGTCCTATTACATCAGATCCTGCTTGATGAGCAAGCTTCTCCCCTGGGGGAGTGGGCGAGAAGGGACCCAGGAAGGATCTTGGCTTCTCCATGATATTTTCCTTAAATAACCAGTCCAGGCGAATAAATACTGCTCTAGGGGCAGTACAAGGAGGTGGCTCAGGTTCCTCTTCCCCCAGCAAGGAGACCCGGACTTGCATAAAACTAACAGCTCCTCTAGTTTCATTATTAGTAGCATATGACTCTTCTATGCAAATAAAAGAAAAGAAGCCTTTTGGATAATCTTTAACTTCCCCATGTCTCACCTCCTAAATCTTACCCTGTCAGGGTCACAGAACTGAGAGTAGAAAGGAGTGAGCTGCACTGTGCTGTAGGGAGACCAGGCGTGGGGTTGGCCAGGTGATAGCTAATTCTGTGCTGTGTTTAAGCCTGGGCCGGTGGTGCCAGGTTTGCCCACCTACACTATAAAGTAAGAGCAGCCGTGTCTATCCAAAGTTACTGAAAGGAGCAGATGAGACGTGTCTACCTGGCACCTTACGCATTGTGTACCTCGGAATAACCTCCATTAAATAAGCTTTTTCATCCTTTCACGCTCGTTCATCCACTCAAGGTCAAGGTTGGCTGGTCTTGCATGTTCTTTTTATTTCAATCATCAGTGTCACTGTTTATTTTTAAATAGACAATGGCTGCGGTCTGTGGGTTTCGGCCTTAAAAGTGGTAAACCTACAACTCCAACGAGGAGTGAAACTTAGCAGGGTTGCTTGTTCCTCCGTGTTAAGTGGCACAGCTTTGGAGGAGTAAGTGATTCCTGGGGCTCCTGCATTTCCCAGGGACCCCGATACCCTTTGTTTCCAGGTTCCTGGGGAACCATGAGGACTTGGATTCCCTTTGGTAGCCTTCAGAGTTCCTTATTGGAGCAGAACACCATAACACGATGACAGCTTGGAGACATAAGAGAGCACCCATTAGAAAAACCCAAATGGCAGTCAATGTCCTGGCTTGGGTTCCACTCCCCAACCTCCCTAAGCCCATTTCCTCAACAGTGACATAGCAATTATTACAGCGCCCGTCTTACCAGTATTATGAAGATCAAGTTGTATCATGGATGTGGTGAAAGCGTTTTTGTAAAACGTTGCAATTTGTTATTGCTGGGATGGATCTGAGTTCATGAGTTGGCTCCAGAAACAGCTTAGCCACTAAACGGGCTGGGATTAGCAGGGCAGCCCTGCTGACACAGATCATAACAGGGAGACATCTCATTTCAACTTGGAAACACCAGTGTCGTAGCAAAAAAGTGTGCTCTGAGTGGCGGTACAATGTGAGAAGGGGAAGAAGATACAGTCGGGGACTCTAGGCAGGGCACAGAGGAGGAGGCCTTGGAAGCAGAAGTAGAGAGTTGGGCCGGCGCCGCGGCTCACTAGGCTAATCCTCCACCTGCGGCGCCAGCACCCTGGGTTCTAGTCCCGGTCGGGGCGCTGGATTCTGTCCCGGTTGCTCTTCTTCCAGTCCAGCTCTCTGTTGTGGCCCGGGAAGGCAGTGGAGGATGGCCCAGGTCCTTGGGCCCCTGCACCCACATGGGAGACCAGGAGAAGCACCTGGCTCCTGGCTTCGGATCGGCGCAGCGCACCGGCAGTAGCAGCCACTTGGGGGGTGAACCAACAGAAAAAGGAAGACCTTTCTCTCTGTCTCTCTCTCTCATTGTCTAACTCTGCCTGTCAAAAAAAAAAAAAAAAAAAAAAAAAAAAGTAGAGATTTGGAAAGGGACACAGATTTGCTCTAGCAAATTACACCTCGAGATCCAGGGGTTTGTCCTAGATCCCAGAACAACCGGCCCACACCAATATAGTCCACTCAAGCCCAGACCTCCTTAAAAGCTGACTGTGGAGCAGGCGTTTGGTGCAACAGGTAAGATGGCCACCTCGGAAGTTCACAGCAGGGACTCCAGATTTGAGTCCCACTCCTCTCCTGACCCCAACTTCCTGCTGGTGTGCACCCTGGAAGGCAGCAGGTGATGGTTCAGACACTTGGGTCCCTGCCACCCACGTGGGAGACCCAGACTGAAGTCCTGGTTCCTAGCTTGGGCCTGGCCCAGCTCCAGTTATTGTAGACATTTGGGAAATGAACCAGCAGTTGGAAGATCTCTGCCTGTCTCCATCGCTCTTCCTTTCAAATAAGTTAAAAAAGCAAAAGTGAAGACCAAGTACTCTCTGATTACATACTCCACTTTTTGGGAGCCTTTAAATTTAAATTTCCTTGACTGCATGTCTAAGTTTCAAAAACACCCTCCCTAAAAAAAATGCATTTTTTCAAAATTAGGATTGTGGGGTTTTTTGGGGTTTGGCCTTTAAAAAAATTTTTTTTGTTGTTGTTGTTTTCCAAAACCGTAATTGTGGCCTACCCAAAATGGATTCTTCTCCATACAGGGAGGATTTGATTTTTCCAGCTCCTGGGCCGCCCCACCCTGCCCCGTGCCTGCTTCTTCCCCCTTTCCATTTCTGATGAGCTGCACATGTTGTGGAAGGCACTCCTGGGCTCTCAGACATGAGCAGTCTCTCGCCACTGCCCGTGCCCTAATAAGGGAATGAATGAGCTCCTATTGGTGAGGTAAGGGGAGTGAGGCGGTGGAGGATATTTTTGCTGATTGAGGAGGATAAGGTGTGGTTTGGCAGGTACCTCGCTGGTTTGGCTGGCTCCCGACCTAGTGTTTTTTCCCCCTTTTTACAGTTCAAATCCTGTAAAGCAAACTGTAAGCATTGCTTTATCACAGATATTCAGCTAAACTTTACAGACGTCATCCTGACACCGTTTAAATGATGCAACAAGATAGGAATGGGAGTTTACATGATGTTTTCCTCATTGCCGGAGGTAGACTTTATGGGTTAAATATTCTTAGTCACCAGCTGATGAAGGTGGTATGAACTGGATCAGATTGGTTGTGCAGAGAACAAGGGCTCTACCAGTGGGTATGTTGAACCAATGTTTAGTAATTTTTTTTAAAGATTTATTTATTTGAAAGTCAGAGTTATACAGAGAGAGAGAGAGAGAGAGAGAGAGAGAGAGAGAGAGGTCTTCCATCCACTGGTTCACTCCCCAGTTGGCTGCAATAGCCAGAGTTGCACTGATCCAAAGCCAGGAGCCAGGAGCTTCCTCTGGGTCTCCTACACGGGTGCAGGGGCCCAAGGACTTGGACCATCTTCCACTGCTTTCCCAGGCCACAGCAGAGAGCTGGATCACAACTGGAACAGCTGGGACTCAAACTTGTGCCCATATGGGATGCCGGCGCTTCAGGCCAGGGTGTTAACCCGCTGCGCCACAGCACCGGCCCCTAGTAATTCATTTTAAAAATTTATCTTTAAGTAACAACCCCTTTTGTTTATTAATAGCGATATGCCCCCACTTTAGAAAATATAAAGGAAATGAAAACCTGGAATTTAGGATCACAAGGACAGGTATTTCCTTTCTGATCACCAAGTGCTTGCCTGTAGCTCCCCTCTGTCTCTCTCTGCCTTTTAGCATAACTACATCTGGCCCAAACAGTTCCTAAGTCACTTAATATGAATCAGTGTTTCTCCACCTGGCTGCAGGCTCGATTCGCGTAGGCAGCTTTAAAATGTTCTAATGCCTGGCTCGAACCCCTGGTGGTTCTGATTTAATTGGTCTGGGGCACATCCAAGCAGAAGGGTTGCTCAGAGCTCCCCCAGGTGATGCGAATGTGCAGCCAGTGCTGACAGCCTTGAGACAGCCTGGCCTGAATGCATCCTGCAGGGTATCATCTGGCTCCCTCCTGTGCCAGGCTCTTCCTTTCTGACATTTTGAAACCTTTAGAGAACATCCACTATATGTATGAAACAAGTTAGACTGGTTTCTTCTTCGCTTGGTTGGTTTAGTTCCCTTGTTTCCAACCCAACAGTAGAGGATTGTGCATTCAACCAAAATCAACTTTCAGACACATGGGTATTGTTTGAATTTTATTTTCCATGCATATAAAACTTATGTGCTCTGCCAAGTAGCCAGAACAGTGTATCTGTTTCACAGTCATTGGTAGTGAGGTTACCTTTTTCTTGCTTTCTCTGTGTTCCTTGTAGTTATTTAGTTTAGTTAATAAATGCCTTTATTTGATTTTTCTTTTAATATTAAGCCAACTTCACATCCTGAAATTGTGAAATTGCTGTTTGCAGCCAAGATAGGGTGAGGTGACATGACCAATGAATTAAACACATTTGAAGGACTACACATCTTTAAAAACAAGATAGGAAAGTACAGGGACCAGCATGGGGAGGAGTTTGGAACTTTGAAAATCTTATGGATTAGTTGGGTGTCTAGAATAACTCATTTCTGCCACATTCCTTACCAGCTATTTCATTACCAAGGAAGAAAGTGCATTTAGAAATTTTTAGGAATTCAAGACAGCAGACTGAGTTTGCAATATGAGTTAGGTAAGCATCATCTTGAAATTGATAAAGCAAGTTGTAGATACAGATGCCATTGCCCAGGGAGAGTGGGTTGGGTAACAAGAGTTTAGGAAGAAATCCTAAGAAAGACGTGAAATAAATGATAGGCAGAGAGTGAGAACGTTTCCAAAAGGAAGGCGTAGTCAGCATGTCAGGGCTCTCTGTGGGGTGGGGTGGGGTGGATGGAGTGCGCAGGGGCGGTGGACACTTTGTTTCAAAGTGCAGCTCTAGAGAGCAGGAGCCCATTCCACCATGTCTCTGTGAAGTGGCGGCTGCTAAGCCCTGGATGGAAGATGCCAGAGTCAGTGCAGTGCTCTGTGCTATTTAATAACCAATTGAAATGCTCCTTTGACATTTTGATCCCTTGGGCAAGTGATTATGATATCTGGAACTAAACAAAGTTACTTTACTGGATACATCCCAAGATGAGTTTAGGTCGACTCCCAAGTAGAATAAACTAATTTATAAACCTAACTCTGAAATTGAATGTAAAGGTAGAAGACAGCCCACGATACAGTAGGATCGGCTATTTTGGGCTATCTTCATGATTTGGCCATTGAATTATAAAGCTGACTGCAGTGCATGTAAATATTTCAAAAGGACTGGCTAAACCAAACATGTAGTCTGCCTACTTGTATTGAATTATTTTGGCTTTCCACAGACATTGCAAAAGGCCAAAACCAACATAAAGCTTGATAGTTAAAAGACAGAGAATGTAAAGAGATATAAGAAATTTTCAAGGGAAGATGACAAAGGAGGAGTAGTGGAGGGAAACAGGCACGCCACATAGTGACAGGAAAATGGGGAACTTCCGCTCTGTTCCTGAGCCAAGCCACAGCCAGTCACATGACAGAAAGGAGACAGGCTAACAGCACGTGCACACGCATAGACAGCACACACCAGCTTTGAAGCAGGCCAGAGTCCACAATCTCATTGGAAAGCACCAGTCTGACTTTAGTCCTTGATTGTTAATTATATTCAAAAGTCAAATATCTTTGCTGTCCTCAGCCACTTGGTTCTTCTTGACAAGGAAAACATTCCTGTTCCAGCTCTGAATTCAACTGTATGCAGTTGCAACATAGAGAAAGTGGTATAACCATGAGAAATGGATCTTTAAGAAATACATGAAAACGTTTTCATTCTGGACCAGTGAGCAAAATGTACCAGGTACCTACCATGGCAAACACTGTCAAAAAAAAAAAAAATTCATGGTTCATAATGGCTTTCAGCTTCTGGAAGAAAAGACTTGAGAGAAATGCAAAGTGTTGGGGTCCTACCCCACTTTTTTTTTTTTTTTTTTTGACAGGCAGAGTGGACAGTGAGAGAGAGAGAGACAGAGAGAAAGGTCTTCCTTTTGCCGTTGGTTCACCCTCCAATGGCCGCCGCAGCCGGTGCGCTGCAGCCGGCGCACCGAGCTGATCTGATGGCAGGAGCCAGTTGCTTCTCCTGGTCTCCCATGGGGTGCAGGGCCCAAGGACTTGGGCCATCCTCCACTGCACTCCTGGGCCACAGCAGAGAGCTCTTCTGACTCCAAGTAGTGAAGTTGGAACTTGAGATATCGTTTCTTCCCTTGGCAAATGATCAGGCTTCACGCAGTGGGACTGATAGAGAAACTCCTCCCAGCCCAAACCCGGCTCGTGCAGCATAGGATACAGTCAGGCATTCCTAGTTCAGGCCTGCCGTCTGCCTTCCTGACTGTCCACACAGCTTCTGCAAGAGTGTGTGTGTGTGTGTGTGTGTGTATTAGTGCTCTGGCTTTGGGGGTGTCCTCCCACCCCCGTTTGTTAGAGACGATAAAGTGCTAATAACTTTCAACATGATTTTTCCAGTAAATGCTAATGATCCTGGTATAGAACTGTGTCTTTCCCTAAACAGAGAACTGAGTCAGATCTCATCAGTTTTAGGAGTCTTATTGTCCTGTCTGTGACTTTCAGACTTGTAAGTGGTTTCATGTAGGCCTATTTGTCCTTTCTATGTTCAGTTTCTAATAAATCCATTATGAACTTGAGCAGTGCAGCTCATATTCAGGGACATGGTAGTACTCTTCATGATTGCCATTGTTCAGCGTTCTAATAACACATGCCTTTCTTGAATGCAATTACTAAAGATGCTTAGTAAATACCTACTTAATGCAAGTTCATTGGGAAAGGAAACTAACGTATAAAATATGTGTCCTGCTTTTAGCGAGTGTGTGACAATATGGCAGGCAACGTCATGACATTAAAGCAATGTGATGACTAGCTACATCAGCTGCAGCGTTTCACGGGAGGGAAAGCACTCCTTCAAGCCGGCTTCCATGGTGCAAGAGTGTCACAGTCGAGCAGGCCTCACGAGAGAGCTCGGATGCTTCTGTGTCAAATGGAGAGGAGGGAGAAACACCATCAGAGAAAAGAAGGCGTGCAAGTACAAAAGAAAAGAAAGCTCTTGTGATTGATTCGTTGTGCTTTCTGGCACCTGGACCTCCTCTCAGTGTGTGTTTCTAATCATGTGTGTCAGGTCCCAAAGGGAGAGCATGAGCCCCGCCCCCAAGGGGAGGACAGAGGGGCACAGCAGGTTCGGCAGTTTGCTTGCGGCTGGGCAGGTGGATTTATAGATGATGGAGCTCCCCTACTACCAACTTAACTAGCTTGCCTGCCATAGATTCGTTCTTCAAGGGACTTCTGCAGGAGCTGCAGAGACCCTAAGAATGCAAGCCTGAGGAATGATGGGAACCTGGGGAATCCAGTACAAGACCGTGTGTGTGCATGAGCACATGTGTGCACCACCCCAGTCACATTCTTCACCTTCCCCTTAAGCAAAGGCAGGCGTCCAACAGGGAGGAGAAGTGGAACTGCTTTTCCTTTCTTTTTTGAAAATCAGCTTTCTTGAGATTCAGTTTCTATGCCATCCAACCCACCCTCTGACAGTGTATGACCCAGTGGGTCTCAGGATGTCATGGAGCTGGGCAACCATCCCCACAGTCAGCATCAGAACATTGTCATCTTCAGAAGAAATTCACACAGCAGAGAAATCAAGTGGCAAACGGCCTGTTTGTTTTGTGATTTTGTTGGGGAGCACAGTGTAAACACGTAACCCATCGTATCTTCACGTTTTACCTTGGACATGACATTTTCTAATCTATGAAAAAAATCCCACAAGTGAAGCATAGCAGTAGATTTTGAAGTTTAAAACACTTTTGGATTGCTTTGGACAAACAAATGAGCATCATAAATTTTCCAGGCAAATCACATAAAAAAACTGCATGGTTGGGAGGGGAGATTTAATATCTTAGACTCATGCTTCAGCATGCCTGGCCAACAATGTGTTTCTTTCATTTGTGCCTACATATCTTTTAGGGGCTTTTTTTTTAAAAGATTAAACTCTGTCACTTAAAACTCAGTGCCAAAATCAACTGAACTTAGAACCAGACCTTCAAATTATGGACCATGCTATGTTAACCCAAGATTTTTCAAAAATAATGAAAGTTTCATGCACATTAATATGTTAAACATTACTTTAAATATAGTTTTGTTTCAACATCATTCTATCCTCTTAATTTCCTGTGTACTGTAATATCTATAAACATTTAAATAGCATTACAAGTATAGAATTTGTAAAGGAGGATAATTTGGAAAGCTCACGGAGAAATGAAATTAAGTGATAAGTTTCCTTTGGGGCAAAACAATTTTGAAATCTATGCCTAGTTTTTGAATAATATGCATTTTCCATGAACTTTATAAAGCTCTTTCATATAAAGATATATATATATATGTATAGATACATATGTGTTAGTGGTACATTCTTGCTCTTTTTAATTGATAAGAGTACATTAATCAAAAATGTTTAAAAACCATTGGCTCAGATCAGGAATAAGCGAAACTTCTTGTGAAGAGCCAAATTGTGCCTGTCTTCAGATTTATGTGCCGTGCAGCCTGTCTCCTTATTTAACCCTGGCGTTGAGGTGTGAAAGCAATCAGAGACAGTATGGGCATGGTTGTGTTCCCATAATACTTTGTTTACAAACACTGTGGTGGGCTGGATTTGGCCTGTGGGCTAGTTTGCCAGTCTCTGGCTTGGGTGACTAAAGCTCTTCGTGAATCTACAGAACACCCTAAGAAGGCTCCTATGTTGGAAAGACAACAAATATGGGAACTTGAAGATCAGGGTCAGTCCTGATTTTGTGATTACTTGTGTGAGTCACTTTGCCTCCTCGTGAGAGCTTAGATTGACAATAACCTGCACAATTCCTTCTCATTTTATTAATCTGTGATCCTGAGGTCCCACCACCTTACCACAGCAGTGGATTTCAATTGGGATCTGATTTTGCAACAGAGTAAGTGAAAATCCACATTTAACTGTGTGCATGTGCAAAGTGAGTACAAGACCGGAGAGAAGGTGGCAAGAATTTTAAAAGGGCAGAAATTCCATTCTGAAAAATTGGAAGTCATGGTTCACCGCTCTTGAGGGGTCCTCCACAGCGCTACTGTTCTAAACGAGTGTGGGATTTGCTGAGCTGCAGTTTCCTCTTGCAACTAAGATTTATGGAGCCCTTGATATTGGGTAGCTGGCCCTAATGTCTTTTATTTCTTGGAGAAAGCTGCGGAATGAGATGAAACACCTGGAGCGGAGACTGAAACTAGAAAATCTCCCGTGCGTGCTGCCTTCAAGGCCTCCTTACCGCAGAGGCACAGCCATCGGAAGGGTCTGGTTCGTTCCACGGTGTCAAATCCTGGGACTTCTCTTCCTGGTTCTTAGAAGCCAGCCTTCTGTATGTGCCAAGCACAACTGGAGCTCCACTAATGCCCTTCGTGTCTTGCAAGCCCCAGCCAGACTCAATCGTTTGCTTTTCCACGTCCGTATTTCCTCACTGCAACTTGTGATCTGAGCTCTCTGCGTGTGCAACAGTCCTCTCCCAACACCCTGGCTCCCAGTCCCAGCCATCCTGAAAGAGCCGGTTCAAATACTACTTCCTCCATGAAGCCGTCTAATTCCTTTGCTGGAGCTGTCTTCCTGCTCTAAACTTTAAATCACTTGATCTGAATGTCTTCCATACTGTTGACCAAACTCTACTTGCTACCTGCCACTTCCCTACATGTGTCTTAGCTCCCCTACCAGGGGTTACTTCATCTTGGTTTCTGCCCTCTGTAACTTGGACAAAGTAGTGCTCACTCAATGTCCATTGAGTGATGCATAACTCCAGCCATTTGGTGCCAGTGTGTACAATGGAGCAACAAGCCTCACTAGCCAGTGTCCCACCACTGCACAATTCTGCATTGGTGTCTGACACATTGCCCACCTCCTACTTAGAATGTAGGTCTTTCACACAGTCTGCTTTGCTGCCTATCACACAGCACTCCGCTGTCTTACTATTGCGCCGTCTGCCCCTCCAAGTCCCAGTTCCACATGGGTCAGTGATTTGGTTGAGGAGAGGAATGCACACAGGAGTAAGAGTGCCGGTGCTGTACCTTTGTCATTTGTAATTAGAAACCATGATATTTTTGCTGTGGAGCTGGTTCTCTCCATTACTGAAGCAGTTCCTCCTCTCGGTGGTAACTATGTTAAGGAATCAGTAACTGCATTGGTATCTAGTCAGAAAACAGCATAGGCCCTGTTGGTTAATAACCTGCTGTTGGGGTAGAGATCTGCTGGCCCAGACAGGCGCACACAAACGTGGATTCCTAGTTACTGTTACCCTACCCGTTGAGATGTTCCTGTTTTACAAGGGCCTTCTAGGAACTCAAAAGGAGTGTTGAAGCGTGGAAGAAGGTTTTATGGTGAAGCTGGCTTTTTACTGGATGACAACACATGGGTGTCTGCGTTTTCCTCCGTGCTGGGCCAGCCCTGTCTTAGGTAAGGTTTGCACTGATTTAGGAAGAGGATCCGCCAAGGGCAGAGCAGACGCCATGACTTCCTTTCCCAACAGTAGGGAGGTTGGACTCACTCGCGGTGCTTGGCTGCAAGCCCCCTGCGAGAATAAATGTTCTTTCCAATGGGCCAAGCATCCAGGATGGGGCCCATGGTGCTCCATTTCCTGACTGCACTCAGCTCGTCTTTCTGCCTGCTCCCATTTATAAACAAAGCTCTGCGATTCCAGGACATGGGGAGACAGCGTGCGCCAAGTGGATACTAGAGAGGTGTGTGCAATACCTCTGGAGCCTGGGAGGTAGCAAAAACCCCCAAATGTGCTTCCCTGGTAGAGGGAGAGTTGCTTCTTTCACTTTTGTGCTAGAAGCGATGCCCCGGTGTCCTGTCCATCAGTGGATTAGAGCTTCCTGCTTCTGAAAGAGACAAGGGACCCAAGGGGCGGGGGAGGGGGATGATGGGCGGCCGTGCCACCCGGACGGAAAGGAGGACTGGGAATGAGGAAATAAATTGTAAATCTTTTTCCAATTAGGAAAAATGAGAGTGGAAGCAAAATACTCCAGAGGGTACTTTTCCGGGAGGGGACAATCATCAAAGGCCTGTTATGAAAATCCCTTGCCCATAAATGTCCTCGCATTAAGCACTGGCTGTCGGGAAAGGACACCAGGAATGTATGGAGCTGACCCAGGATCCCAGACATGACACAGCGGGATGCACACGCGTGTGCGGTGTCCGTCAGCGTGTCTGCAATGCTGTTTTCCCCTTACACGGAGTCCTGTAATTAGTCGCAGGTTTATCATCTCCACTTAAGGGCTTCTTGCTTGTGTTTTTCCACTTACTTTATTTCTTTTGTCAGTTGTTTACCATTGTCATGGCAGTCCCATAATTTCAAGCTCCACCATGTGGAATTATAGACTTTATGTGCCACATCACACAACTATTTCAAATTTGGGGGTAAGACTTGAATCATGCTAAGACTCACCTAAAATGACATCATACTTTGTACAGTTGAAGATGGAATTGGAAATTTCTGTTTCGAGGAGATGTGATAGGCAAAGAATTCACTTGTTTATATGCCTGTGGTCTGAGGGACCCCATTCAGCCCATGGCAGTGGGGGACCCCTCCCTCCCTCTGCTCTGAAGTAGGTGCTAGCCAGTTGTCTCCACTATGCAACAGGACAAGCTGGCAAAATGTGGTGTTGCCAACCCTAGACCCCGGGTCTGCACTGTTACTCCTGTTCTGCTTTTTGATGAAGCTCAAGCTTTATTATACATCTACTGTGACATTAAAGCAAGATTATCCTTTAACAGATACAAGAGAGAACCACGCCAAGTCAGATCTTATTTTCGACTGGCAACATTTTTGAAAGTCTAATTTCCTTTAGGATTATATTTCTTGGAGATTTTTATTAGACAAAGAACCCTAGGTTGAGGATGAAGAAAAGGTAACATTTATGGAAATACATGTAGGAATTGGGTTTATCTATTTTAGCAACATATGTACCAGTTGAATGTTAAATAAGGATGGGAAGAGAATGGAGTTTGGGTATTTTAATTATCTTTCTTGCTCTTTAAAATTCATGTCACCCAATGTTTAACTCATTGGCCCTTTTTCCTTACCCTTTGTAAACATTTTTAAGTTAAAAAGTGAATCTTTGGGGCTAGCATTGTGGCACAGTAGATTAATTAGTATGGGATGCCCATCTGTGGTTCGAGCTCCAGCTGCTCCTCTTCCCGGCTAGCTCCCTGTTAATGCACCTTGGAAGGCAGCAGATGACGGACCAAGTACTTGGGCCCCTCCCAGATGGAGTTCCTGGCTCCTGACTTCAGCCTGGTGCAGCCCTGGCTGCTGTGGCCCCTTGGGGAGTGATCCAGTGGATAGGTGACTTCTCCCTCTCTCTCTGTCACTCTGCCTGCAAATGAACAAATACGTCTTTTTTTTTTTTTTTTTTTTTTTTGACAGGCAGAGTGGACAGTGAGAGAGAGAGAGACAGAGAGAAAGGTCTTCCTTTGCCGTTGGTTCACCCTCCAATGGCCGCCGCTGCAGCCGGCGCACCGCGCTGATCCTGGCAGGAGCCAGGAGCCAGGTGCTTTTCCTGGTCTCCCATGGGGTGCAGGGCCCAAGCACCTGGGCCATCCTCCACTGCACTCCCTGGCCATAGCAGAGAGCTGGCCTGGAAGAGGGGCAACCGGGACAGAATCCGGCGCCCCAACCGGGACTAGAACCCGGTGTGCCGGCGCCGCAAGGTGGAGGATTAGCCTATTGAGCCACGGCGCCGGCTCCGTCTTTTTTTTTTTTTAAAGTGAATGTTTGTATCTGAGCAAGTTTATTGTTTAATAGGGTGAGATAGATGACATGGTATAAATTCAGTCCTGTTTGTGACCAAAAAAATAGATTTTAGTTTATCTCAGGAAACTGACATGGAATTATCCCTTCAAAATTTGTATTTAATAGATTTGGCAGATGCATTCTTTCTTTTAAAAATAAATGTGAGGAAAAAAACCTCAGTAAGAAATTCAACCCAGATTCTATCCAGTTTATTTCTACTAAATGTCGCAAGCCATTTATTTTATTAGGTGGCATCGGTTGAATAAGAAGTTGGACACGTTTATCTTTTCCCAACAATAATTTCAAAAAATATTTGGAAAATTCTCTCTTGTCTGTCATTATAAACTACAGCTATTCATATAAAATAGATGAATCTCAAAGGCATCATATTGTAGGAAGCAGCCTAATCACTGAACACATGTAATATTATTATGTAAAATTTTTAAACGGCAAAACTTTAAAAATTGTGTTATTTTGGGATGCACGCCACAGTGACAAAACTACAAAGAAAAGCAAGAAAATAATTCAAATATCTCGAAATCCAGGCTACTGCTTATCTGGAGGCATTTGAAGTGAGACAGGAGTGGGATTGAAGAGGCGCACATACGGGTTTCTGGGACATTGGTGCCATTTGGGTTGAGTAGCAGGTGCCTGGGTATTTGTTTTATTGCTCTTCTGTGAGGTCATCATAACCTATACACTTACTGGCAGATAAAATCTAAGTCTCTTTAATTAACAAATACAAATAGCTAGAATTTATTATTTTAAAATTTCTTGTGCCTGTGTGCATAGATTCAGAAATGAGCCCCTAGCTTGGGGATCTACTTGCCCTGGGTTGGACCATTCTAGAAGAGTTAGAACACTCTGGAACCTCTGTAGTTCAGAGTCAGAATCAGAACACCCAGTACCCCCTGGTCTCTTCCAGCCGTATGTGATGAACACGACCCCGTCCATTGGTCTGACTGGATACTTTGACTGTAAGACACTAAGAACCAGCGTGCCTTGATCGGTGTGGCTCCGGGGAGAGGTTTGCTTTCCCTGTTCTGATGTTTCTGTCTGCCGTCCCCTGTAGCACGTTGCCCCTGCCTTGCGGTCTGTGGTCATGGAAACTCTGTGATTATGGGATGTCCCCGTTGTGTGAAGCAAATGGCAGGCTGCTGGTGATACCTTGTGAGGACATCCATAAGAACGCTGGAGTCTGCGAGCACGCGATGTGTTATTGCCAACCCAAATGTATGGTTGCTATGCACGCTTTGGTGACTTGTGCGTGAGTGCATGTATGCAGGGATGCGGTGAGCAAACATGGAATGGATTATGTGGGACATATTTTTCCTGGACCATATTCATCAAAGGAACACATCCCTTGTATGCCTTCGCCTCACTACAAGGCACAACACTGAAATAGCACTGAACCCTACAGCGAAATAATACCGCACATTTTTCCCTTTCAGCACCAAGGAGGGGGGATTCTTCCAAATCAAAGGAGCTTTCTTTCGTTCATCCTCCATCAACTACTAACAAACCAACAAACGATTAGCTGTTAATCAGTTTCTAAACACATTCCGGCCTGAAAAAATATTTTTATTTTCTTAATTGTTTTTTTTTCTTCATTGTAGTTTTTAATGACTTTCGCTTAAAGACTGCAAGGGAAAAAAAATGCAGAGCTGGACTTTATGTGCGTTAAATGAAACCGCAACATCTTGCCGACACCACATATAAACAAAATCATATTTAAGAGCCTGGAATGTTTTTCTAAACTTCTTTTAACTTTCAAACATACAGTAAATCTGCAAGGCAAATATGACTCATTTCAGTAGCTCGGGATTTTCCTTCCTAATCACAGCATGGCCGGAGCTTTTTGCTAAGAGCGTTTGAGCAATTTACAAAGCTGATTGGATATGTTTGGAGAATCTGCTAGCATTTCATAGTATGAAAGAAAATCCCTGGGGTTTTTGGTACATGAAAAAGAAGAATGAAAGTATGTGTGAGTCATTTTGCCTCCAAACAGTTTGATGAGCATGTTTTTAACCCATGTGAGGTAAGGTTTTAACTCTTTAAAATCTTAAAGAGCCAGAAGTCCCTGACATTGGCAGAACAAGTATCATGGGAATCAAACAAAAGTAATCGTCCAAGAAACTTCTGTCTTTGAGGCTGTGAGCCCCAGGCTGTCTTCCTCCCGTGTCTGGCTTGCCTGAAGAGCCTACAGTGCAGAACCACGCGTGCAGAATGGCGCTGGGGGTTGAGTCTCTTGACTGCAAGCCTGCGATGTCCTTCCTCCAGCACCACCTCCTCTCAAACGGTGCACAGCGTGAAAGCCGAGGGACGGCAGGAGGCAGAGGGAATCAGGGTTGGTGCTGGCCTCTAAGTTACTAGGAATTCGCACATGCGGGGCTTCCACTGGATTTGTTCTCGGAGCTGGCAAAGTCGTTCAACTCGCTGGAATTTTTTGTGCAGTTTTCTTTTTTTAATATAGGAATGTGGCAGACACAATTAAGGAAAACAGAGACTTGAAAACTTCGATCTGATGCGGTCCTCTTTAACTCTTAACAGGGTCTCTAACTTTGAGTCTTTCGTTTTCAGCGTCACTCACTGACCCTGTGGACTGATCTATAAACACGTGGGTGCTTAATAAGGCTCGGGGATGTCCAAGGACACGAAAGGGTTGGAAGGTGACAATTCAATGTCTCTTCGGTGCCACTCTTGACAATACTTTCAATACAGTGGTGATTCTCTAACAGGGAAGGTTTTGAAGGAGACTCCCAAATTCACAACCATTGATGAAATGTTTTTCTGTCGTCTTATAAGTAAGTGTGCCATTCATGAAAGACTGTTTTCAAATACATATAGTCTAGATGCAGTAGTTTATAAGATACATATTCCTTTTTATGAATTAGATACTTCATAAAACATTTTATTATCAGTAAATAGCAAAAGTATAAGCATTTTCCTTGATAACTTGAAAGCAGCTTACTTTTTAAGATAGTAGAAACCACTGCTATATAAGACATACAAGATTGGATATTTTTCTAATTCTGACAGTTAGCAGCAGGCTCTCTTATTTGAAGATTTATCTGACTTGGCTATTTGAAATAGAACATGGAATAACTACTATGAAGGGCAATTTTGCAGAATCTTTGAAATTAAACAAACATATACTATTCACTTTTTAATATCGTCCTTGGAGAAACACATGCATTGTATACAATAGAGGACAAATGAAAGAAAATTCAAAATGTCCATCTATAGGAGGGTAGTTAAGCAAAACAAAACTAGGGGACCCTATTCAGTAGACAGCAAGAATAAAGTGTGCCTTGCAAAACTGATTTTTACAAGTCATCAGACGTACTGCTAAATGATCTTAATTGCAAAATAACTGTATCATATATGCCATGTATATAAACATAGAGAAGAGCAAGATGGCAGTCCCAACTCACAGAACTGTCATCCAGTCAGTTCCTCAGAGCAGTTCTATAATTAACACAAAAGAAGGAAATCTGTACTTGGCCAGCGCCGTGGCTCACTTGGTTAATCCTCTGCCTGCAGCGCCAGCATTCCATAGGGGTGCCAGGTTCTAGTCCCGGTTGCTCCTCTTCCAGGCCAGCTCTCTGCTGTGGCCCGGGAAGGCAGTGGAGGATGGCCCAAGTGCTTGGGCCTCTGCACCCACATGGGAGACCAGGAAGAAGCACCTGGCTCCTGGCTTCGGATTGGCGCAGCACCGGCCATAATGGCCATTTGGGGGATGAACCAACAGAAGGAAGACCTTTCTCTCTGTCTGTCTAATCTGCCTGTCAAATAAAAAAAAAAAAAAAAAGAAAGAAAGAAAGAAATTTGTACTCACCGTAGACTTAACTGTTATTTTTTTCCCCCATTCTCTCTGGGTCTTTAATGTTCCCAAACAGGTAATAAAACCAGTCTCTGCTCCAATCAAATTGGTTCTTACTTTTTCTTATCCAGTTCTTAAACCTGACTTCCTGCATAAAGATCTTGTTTTGTTGATAAAATACAATTTCTGGGATTTCACTTGAAAACTTGAAGAATGATGTCTCATGGTCTTAAGTCAGAAAAATCAAGAAAATGGAAAAAAGACAAAATGAAAGGAAATAACAATATTCTTCAAACTCTGGAAAACAGGGTAAAAACAAAAAGAACCACCTATTGTGTAGATGAGATTATCATAAGACTTTCTGCAGGGTTGTACAGCCCTTGAGAATTCTTGATGGGGAAGGTGGGATGAGGGGCCCGTGGTGGCGAGAGGCCTGGTGCCTTAGTCTAATGCCCTGCTAAGAAAGCTTTGCCAGTTCCTCTTTGTCTTACCTGTTACACCTTTAGACCCCTGCCCATCCCAATGTAAAAACCCCGACTCCTCAATGCTTTCCTTATTTGCCGTGTCTGCGACACTTAGGTTTATTTGAACTCTGTATCTAAAAGCCCCAGAACACAGCGTGGTTATCCTGTCACTTGAATGCGAGGCAGCAGAGCTCTGGTAATAAAGGCTTAAGACATCTTTGGTGTAAAAGTCACAGACTGGGAGAGTTTTCCCTTTGTATGCACTTGATTTTTCCTATCGTGTAACGTTACGGCCTTCAGCCAACAGTTCTAGAGTGAAAGACAGGCCAGTCCTCTGTACTGTTTCATATCACTGACACAATATTGTGAAGGACTTCTGAAAGTATCTGTGCTTATTCATGTGTGTGCTGAGGTATGCATGTGTGTATACTCACACGGGGAGAGAGAGAAGAGAGAGAAGAGAGAGGAGAGAGAGAGAGACCCCTAGACTATGTGTCTCTCTCTCTTCTGAATGTCCAGGGAGTCATTTTGCTGTCAGCAACATTGGGCTTCCTGCAGAAAGGTCAGTTACTCCTTTCTCCAGGTGTGTGTGCCAAGAGATAAGCAAAGCAGAATGGTCCATCGTAAACCTTGAAACAGCATGGGTGGAAGCTCATGGATTGTCAGTCGATTATTTTCTTTATTAGACACTTGCTTTGTAGATCATTTGCGAATTGCTAGTTTTTTTTTTTTTTTTTTCTTTCCATGGACCACAATACAATGCAGTTGGTAAAACTCTTAGGCATAGCTCAGGCTTTCTGCGATGATTCAGAGGAGCTTCGGGATTCCACAGTGCTTCGGAATCCTCCAGGAACAGCCGCTGTGTTGGTGCTGTGGACTATAGTGCATTGGTTATACTGGCTTCTGCTGCATTTCCCCAGAAGGATCAGACAGATTGTCATCCTTTCATTACAAGGCGTGGGGTGGTTAGGTATGATTTTCAGTAGTCAGCAGCATTGCAAATAGGCTTAAATCTGGTGTGTGGAAAATCAGATATGTTAGCACTTTATCTCTAACTGAGGGATAAGGCAGATGTAGTGGTATCATTTGGATGAGTTAAGGATCTGTGTGCTTGTCTACCTCTCTGGACAAATTCTACTTCAAGGTGAGCGTGCTGTTCTCATGCCCTGGTTGTATGGGCAGGGAGGACTCTGACGATACAGAGCAAAAGCCTTTAAAATGAGCTTTCTCTTAAATGCAGAAGCTCCAACTTCTTAGTTTTTCTGAATAAGTAATTTAAAAAATGGTAAAATGCACCTCTGCTCATGTCCTCTACAGCATTAAGAATAAAGTTGAAAAATTTTTAAATGTCTATCGATAGAAAATTGGCTACAGAGTCTATAGTACCTCTTTATTAGTAGTAGGTAAGTATACATAGACTATTGTGCTGCCGTTTTACATTTATCTTACTAATGTGTTAAAAGGAGCCACAGGGAGGCATTTATCCCACTGGTAACGATGCCTGTACCCCGCATCGAAGCACCCGCACTCCATCCTTGGATCCAGCTGCCTGCGTGCAGCCCCAGAGGAGCAGTGTTGAAGGCTCAGATGATGAGGGCTCAGATGATCAAGGGAGGCCTACATGTGATCCTGTCTTTGGGCTTCAGTTGACCCCGGGCCCAGGCCCAGCCAGTGTGGGCATTTGTGAATGAACCAGTGGGTGGGACCTCTCGCCCTGTCCTTTTTCAGTCTCTCTACTTCACAAAAATACTTCAAAAATAGTTATAAATAAGGCAAATTAAGGAAACTGTTTACAAAATGACATCTCTAACATATTCCTGCTTATTTAAAATGAAAATATCCATGAATGCTTAGGAAATGTGTGGTAGAATATATTGAATTCTCATCATGCTGATGCCTGGCAGTGCAAACCTAGGGGGCGGAATTCTACATTCTCCTTCATACATTTTGTTTCATCTGGTTTTAAAAAATAAATAAAATAAAAAATAAATAAAATAAAATACATTAGTTTTGGAATTTAAAAAATTGAAATTCTTCAATTGGAAAGAAAAAATAAGCCTTGAGACTAGAAGAATTATCCATTGCTGTGAGAGAGATCGGAATGGTAGGACACAACTGTTCATTTTTCATGCTGAAGGCTAATATAGGGAATCTCAGAATTGAAAAATTTCCACAGGTATCAAGTCGTTTGTCATGAACACAATTTCGCTTCTAAAGTGTGAAGTCAATGGACGGGTTATTGGGATCCCACACTACTTTTGAACCATCCAGGAATGCTCACTGTGTGTGTACTATAGACTGTGGGTGGATTGCTAATACCTGCACCTGCCGAATTTCAACTAAGCATGTGATTATGATTGAAAATATCATGAAACCATTTTGCCTCATTTTTTTATTCTTTGTAAACAATTTTAATATGTTTCTTTACTAGTATTAATAAAAGGCCTTTACAAATCTAGCCCCGGTAACTGTGTTTCCTAGGAAAGGAATGAAGAGTTCTATCTCTAAATTTTAAACTGTACCGAGCAAGAAGAGTTAGAAGAGACACTGGAGACAATCCAGTTTTTCAGGTCACCCCTCCCATAAGAAATCTAAGAGGAAGAAGGATTAAGAGTGAGCTGGTAATCCAGTAGCTGTCAAAGTGAAAGCCAGCAGCATTCAACCGTGACACCCACTAGGTAGCTGGAAGGAGAAAGGTGGTGACATCTCAGATTTTTCTTTTTTTTTAACTTTTATTTAATAAATATAAATTTCCAAAGTACAACTTTTGGATTATAGCGGCTCCCCCCCTCCATAACCTCCCTCCCACCCGCAACCATCCCATCTCCCGCTCCCTCTTCCATCCCATTCTTCATCAAGATTCATTTTCAATTATCTTTATTCAAATTTTTCAAGTATAATGGGATGTTAAGGGCTTACCAGTAGATTCCATTCAGGTAATGAGGAGTTTTGCTTTTAGCATATGGATGCCCCCTAAGGAATGTTTGTGCCGCTTGCCTCCTTTTGGGGGACCAAGGTCACCAATAATAGGCATGATCGCTTGGCTGATCCAGAGCTGTAGAAGAGCAGATGAAGACACTGTTTGATTAACCCGGAGAGTAGTCATTAAAGACTCGTTCTCCCTGCTGTGGTTAAAGCTGTCTACTGAGAAATAAGCCAAAGGACTATTAGGCCAAGAATCTGAAGGCTGAAGCCAAACCACTGGCTGGGAAGAGTTTTCAAGTACAAACTACAATGTGATTGAATTAGAAAGGAACATTTGAATCATGTCATGTTGTCACCTCAACTCCTCAAGAAATCTAACACTGAACTCCTCTTTCCACACTAAGCAGCTCCCCAAGTGAACTTTCCTGGAAACAGCAAAATATCGCACTGTAGAATGCTTTGCCATGACATACCCATTGTCTCATTTGATTGTCACACAGTTATGGACAAGGTCGTTGAACTCAGCCTAATCAAATAGCTCCAAGTTAGCAAGAGACCAGTTTCTAAGTCCTAATCTAGTCACCATTAACTACATCACACCGCCCTCCTCGCCATATTTGTAGAAATAAGCCGTTCTGTTTTATAGAATGACTGACACTTTATTTAGATCGGCTTATCAGTATTATGCCCTAGCAGTATTTACAGTGTATGCAGTCAGATTATCTGAATTAGTAAAGAATTTTCAAAAGTGTTTATCTTGTTTTTTTATAGATGCCTAGGAGAGAAAACATTCTTAGCAGTATTGTTATTGGAGACAAAAGAAGACACAGATGAATAAAGTACTAAACTAACAATACCTAGTTTGTAAATCTCACATGAGCAAACCATGATAAGTTGTGTAAGATTCGTATCGTGTAAATTGTCTATTTTTACTGTTTGTTTCATTTGTAAATTATTTTGGCATGGTGGTTATATAAGAATTATGAGCATGTTTCAAATATCTTTTCTACTGTATTATGCCTACAGTTGGCAATTCTATATTGTACACTTTAAAAATGTGTTAGGAAGGTAGATTTCATGTTAAGTGTTCTTACCACAATGAAAAAAAAAAGAATTAATCACATGAACTGTTTACATATCTGGATTTCTGTGCCAGTAACATTGTAACAAAAACTCTTTAACCTTCCAGTGTAAGAAGCAGCCCACTGCAAATGCAGCCCCACCACTATCCCCAAACCTATCCCCAACCCATGGAATCATCAAGTCAGCCTTCCCCTGGGTCAGAGAGCCTACGCATTGTTTGTCTTCTATCTCTCAGTACAGATGAACCCTTCAAAGGTGGCCAAGTTAACTCTGCAGGTCATTCCTTATTGAGTTTGAGCATTTGTAGTTCCCAAGTTCCAACTTACTTATTTGGGATCAAGTATCAGGGGAAAAAATACAGTGTGGAAACACTGATTGTGTAATTTCTCCAAATAGGCATTTGCTTTCATTGAAACTATAAAACCTAAATAACATGGAAACATGTGAGGCTCTCTGTGTCTCTTCCACCTGCCTCAGCCCTCAGGCTACGTAAATATAGACCTGTGGCGCCGTGCCCAGCGTGTGTGTGCAAGGGCACCAAAGCATTTTCTAGATCATAAGAAGGAACCTTATAGGGAACTCCACCCCTTCCAAATGCACTGAGAGTGACGCCTCCTGCCAGTGGGCAATAGCACCTCCTCTCTCAAGGAAAGAGGACAATCCAAGCTCCTGATTTTAATTAGCAATCTTGGCTTATTAACACGGATCGTGGGAAACTTGATTCTTTTCTAATCTTTTGTGACAGTCCTACACAAATAATTCACACAACTTGCTGAATTCTTTTTAATGAGTGCTTTGATTATTTTTGGTTCAATACTCAAGAGTTTTCTTTCTAAATCTTACATGCTAAAACTCAATTTAATAAGGAAATCCAAATCTAGCCAACCATCTCTGAAGGTAGCCTACTTTTTGTGTGTGATCTTTTAGTTTAAGAGGCTATTTACTCATTGTAAATGATCCTCTCTAACTATTGTATTAATGCTCTTCAAATATTTAGTAATTTGAAACTTGGGGCATTTAACGTAGCAGTTAAAAAAGGCACCCTTATCGGAATACCTGGGTTGCATCCTCCCAGCTCCTGGCTCCAGCCTCCTGCCAATGCAGGCACTAAAGGCAATGGTGATGGCTCAAGTACTTGGGTTCCCGCTACCCAGGTGGGAAACCCGAGTTGCATTCCTGATTCCTGGCTCCAGGGAGGAAGCCACCAGATGGGCGTGCAGTCTCCTCACCTCTCTCTCTCTCCTCCCCCCAAATAAAAAATAATTTTCAAAAACGTTTTAAGAACAAAACTGGCCAATAAAGTCTACACTGAAAGAATTGGCCCATCCCTTCAGGAGGCTGTGGTTAACTACGTAGTCAGGTTCAGACAAGGGCTCAGGGTGGTTCCTGCCGGGAAGCTGGTGAAGAGGGTGGGCAGTGGACTCGCGAGTGCTCAGGTTGTCTTTGCCGCTTGTAGAATCGCCTACCAGAGGAACGATGATGACGAGGAGGAGGCAGCCCGGGAACGGCGCCGCAGAGCCCGCCAGGAGAGGCTGCGACAGAAGCAGGAGGAAGAGTCTCTGAGGCAGGTGGCCGACCAGGTGGAGGTTCATGCCCAGAACAGGTAGGCGCTGTGCTCTCCAGAATGGACACTTCCTAAGTTTGGCCTTAGCTTGTGTGCTGAATGGCACTTGTCAGGCCAAGCGTTCCCCCTTACAACCCAACTCAACCCTTTTCCGGTCGACCTACTTCTTGAATACTTTTGTGGTCATTTTAGGCTACTCATCAGGCTGAACAAGTTAATTTGATTTAGGCATTAGGATACTACTATTCTTGTCTCTTCCACACCCCAGCCCTGTCCCCTGAATATATCCCAACTGGAGCTTTTTATTTTATGGCCTAGTATTTTTTAAATTTACTAAATATGGTAGGTTTCATCTTTAAAAAAGAAAAACTATGTCTACTTATTGCTGTCTGCATTGAATTGAAGACTTATTAGTTTAGTAGAGTCTTCCATGCCCACTGGTAACAGATAACACTTGTATTTTAAAAGTACTTATGAATTGCAAATGTTTTTTTTCCCTAACATACAGACTGAGTCAATATTCTCCAAATACTGTAATATTCAGTAAGATGCAGAATCTTGCTTAATGTAATGTGATTATTCAAACACATTTAATGAGTTTACTACTACAATTTTTCTGGTAGGAATTAGGGAAGTCAAGAGTACCCAATACATTCAATTCCCTCAGAAAGGGCTTTACAACAAAATAGAGTCACACAGTCCATTACATTAGTGGTTAGCATATATCATAGGTATGCCACCAGAGTCCAGAAAAAATGAGGATATTTCAGGTGGGGCAGTAGAGAAAAAATATTTTTAGTTTAAAACTATGGACTGATGAAATATAATGAAGCACCTCTGTAAGGTCTTGCGTGTGGTTTTATTTGTAGCTTGTTGTATTTTGTGCAGGTTGGGAGGGAGCTATGGGAGCTCCTGTAAGGATGCTTATTGGTTTGTTGGAGAAATAGAGCTCGTGTCCCTTGACAAGCGTGGTGCCACGGGTCTGAAACTAGGATCTCTGTGTTCACCAGCTGGCTTTGAAGCCCAGCTTGGCCTTTCACTGTGTTTCTTCACTTAAATGGAAATAAAACTTCTGCCTTTCTCCTAAGAGTGTGGTTAAGCGTAAATGAGACAATAATGCATGTAAAATGCACAGCACCTTGCACACAGTAAGCACTGAATCTAATCATCATGATTGTCACAGGCCTTCAGAAGGAGGGCAGCATAGTCATTGACAACTTCTCTGGTTTTAACTTTAGGGAGAAGGGACAGAAAGATTGCCCCCGCCCCAAAAAGGCATTTTGAAGTCTTCTCTGTGTCTAGTTATTAGTGAGTAGTCAACAATGGCTTAAAAAATTATTAGAGGTCTATAATTTTCTGCTTTTAAGATGTTGCTTCTATTTGTATTTCTCTTCTGTGTTCACATTTTATTATTACTAGTTTTTTCATGGTGTTGATGAATTTAAAACTCTTCTCTTTTTTTTTTCTTAGAAAAGTATACTCAAGTCTGAGAATATGTGATTTATCTCTGAAAGATTAGTTATCCACAAAGAGAATGATTTTTGTTGGGACTGTACAACTCCAACTGGCACTTAACGTCTACTAATGATTGTTGTCATAACTGTAAATAGGCAAAGAAATGTTCAACAGGATCTGTTGGTCCTCTAACTTGAGAGTGTTTTAATCTGGTTCACACTTTGGCATTTTGGGTACTTTTTTTTTAAGAATTATTAGAATTCATTTGACCCAAATGCTTTATGTATGAATTTTTCTTTGTGTTTTCAGACATTTAATCCTTTTATGTCTCACTCATGGAGATAATATCCTACAGCAACAGCTAAAGCCAACAAAGTTTAAAATCTAGGCTTCACTCGGCCATTTTTTCTTGTTAAATATGAAATGTGCTTTTCCAAAATTAAGTGAACTTGAACTTCAAAAGAGCCAAGTGTGGTATGAATCATGAAATCTGATGGAGTGTCTAAACATTGCAAGATATATTCTTCCAACTCTGGTCACAGTTCTGCTATCATAGGACCGCTTGTTTCCTGCGGGTGGAGACCAACACCCTTGGCGTAGGCTGTGTCCAACATCCTGCAGCAATGAGGAAGGTGACAGACGTGGTGCAGTTGGTTTTTTTGAGATTGTTATTTTCTTTTTAATTGTCCCTTTTCCACTCTGGAAAAGGACAAGAAACCTTTTATTCCTAGAAATCTAGACAAAGAAGTTAGGTGTTATATATCAGGTAGCTTAATGCTGCCTGCTATAACAATGAACTCCCCTAATTTAGCTTAATGCGGTAACTCGTACTAGTCCAGTGTGAGTATTTCTGTCTAGGAGGTGGAATCAGTCACCTGTCTGCTTTCCTCCTGGGACTCTGTCAACACTAGGCCTTTCACCTGGCCAACACTGAGAGGATATGAGATTGCTCCACTGTTTCTTTATACTGCCTTGATCTGAACGCATCACTTCTGGTCACATTGCATTGGCAGTTATGGTCACACGGTCCCTCAAAGGCACAAGGAAGAAGAGAGGGTAGGAAAAGTAACCCCTGGTAATCAGTTCTCCCCCATGACTGTGGGAGGAGGAGCATGAATTTCAGAGGCCAGGCAGGTGTCTACCACATGCGTATAGAATCTCCACGTGGTAACGCACACCCCGTCTTCCTCTCCATGTACCTGTGCTCCGCCCACTAGGTCAGGACTTCTAAATGGCGCAGTGGTACATGTGAATGCTACCTGACACTGGAAGAATTCACTTCTTATTTCAGTTTGGGCCTTGTCTTGATTCGAGTTCCCTAAGAAGCAGATTCTGAAAAAAAGATTTGTGCTCAAGCAGTTTATTTATTTATTTTTATTTTTTTAACTTTTATTTACTAAATACAAATTTGCTCATTGTGGTTTTGATTTGCATTTCCCTGATTGCTAGTGATCCTGAACATTTTTTCATGTGTCTGTTGGCCATTTGGATTTCCTCTTTTGAAAAATGTCTGTTTCAGTCCTTGGCCCATCTCTTAAGTGTGTTGCTTGTTTTGTAGTTGTGGAGTTTCTTGATATCTTTGTAGATTCTGGTTATTAATCCTTTATCAGCTGCATAGCTTGCAAATATTTTTTCCCATTCTGTTGGTTGCCTCTTCATTCTCTTGACTGTTTTTTTTTCAGTACAGAAACTTCTCAATTTGATGTAATCCCAGTTGTTAATTTTGGCTTTGACTGCCTGTGCCTCCGGGGTCTTTTCCAAGAAGTCTTTGCCAATACCTGTATCTTGCAGGGTTTATCCAATGTTCTCTAATAATTTGATGGTGTCAGGTCATAGATTTAAGTCTTTAATCCATGTTGAGTGGATTTTTGTGTAAGATGTAGGGTAGGGGGTCTTGTTTCATGCTTCTGCATGTGGAAATCCAGTTTTCCCAGCACCATTTGTTTGAGACTGTCCTTACTCCAGGGATTGGTTTTAGATCCTTGATCAAATGTAAGTTGGCTGTAGATGTTTGGGTTGATTTCTGGTGTTTCTATTCTGTTCCATTGGTCTATCCATCTGTTTCTGTACCAGTACCATGCTGTTTTGATTACAACTGCTCTCTGGTATGTCCTGAAATCTGGTATTGTGATGCTTCCAGCTTTGTTTTTGTTGTATAAGATTGCTTTAGCTATTCGAGGTCTCCTGTGTCTCCATATGAATTTCAGCATCATTTTTTCCAGATCTGAGAAGAATGTCTTTGGTATTTTGATTGGTATCGCATTGAATCTATAAATTGCTTTTGGGAGAATGGACATTTTGATGATATTGATTCTTCCAATCCATGAGCATAGAAGATTTTTCCATTTTTTGGTATCCTCTTCTATTTCTTTCTTTAAGATTTTGTAATTCTCATCGTAGAGATCTTTAACGTCCTTGGTTAAGTTTATTCCAAGGTATTTGATTGTTTTTGTAGCTATTGTGAATGGGATTGATCTTAGAAGTTCTTTCTCAGCCATGACATTGCCTGTGTATACAAAGGCTGTTGATTTTTGTGCATTGATTTTATATCCTGCTACTTTGCCAAACTCTTCTATGAGTTCCAATAGTTTCTTAGTGGAGTTCTTTGGATCCTCTAAATAAAGAATCATATCATCTGCAAAGAGGGATAGTTTGACTTCTTCCTTCACAATTTGTATCCTTTTAATTTCTTTTTCTTGCCTAATGGCTCTGGCTAAAACTTCCAGAACTATTTTGAATAGCAGTGGTGAGAGTGGGCATCCCTGTCTGGTGCCAGATCTCAGTGGAAATGCTTCCAACTTTTCCCCATTCAATAGGATGCTGGCCATAGGTTTTTCATAAATTGCTTTGATTATATTGAGGAATGTTCCTTCTATACCCAATTTGATTAGAGTTTTCATCCTGAAAGGGTGTTGTATTTTATCAAATGCTTTCTCTGCTTCAATTGAGATAATCATATGATTTTCTTCTGCAGTTTGTTAATGTGGTGTATCACGTTGATTGATTTGTGAATGTTGAACCATCCCTGTATACCAGGGATAAATCCCATTTGGTCTGGGTGGATGATCTTTCTGATGTGTTGTTGCATTCTATTGGCCAGAATTTTATTGAGGATTTTTGCATCTATGTTCATCAGGGAAATTGGTCTGTAATTCTCTTTCAACGCTGCATCTTTTTCAGGTTTAGGAATTAAGGTGATGCTGGCTTCATAGAAAGAATTTGGGAGGATTCCCTCTTTTTTTATTATTCTGAATAGTTTGAGAAGAATTGGAGTTAGTTCTTTTTTAAATGTCTGGTAGAATTCATCAGTGAATCCATCTGGTCCTGGGCTTTTCTTTGTTGGGAGGACCTTTATTACTGATTCACTTTCTGTCTCAGTTATGGGTCTGTTTAGGTTTTATATGTATTCATGGTTCAATTTAGGTAGGTTGTATGTGTCCAGGAATCTATCCATTTCTGATAGATTTCCCTGTTTGCTGGCATACAAGTCCTTGTAGTAATTCCTGATGATTCTTTTTATTTCTGTGGTGTCTGTTCTTACATTCCATTTTTCATCTCTGATTTTATTGATTTGGGTCTTTCCTCTTCTTTTTTTAGTTAGTTGAGCCAATGGTGTGCCAATTTTGTTTATTTTTTCAAAAAAACAGCTCTTTGGCTGTCTTTTGTAATTTTTTTATTCAATTCTGTTGATTTCTTCTCTGATTTTAATTATTTCTCTTCTCCTACTTGATTTGGGTCTGGTTTGCTTCGGTTTTTCTAGATCCTTGAGATGCATTGAAAGTCATTTATTTGGTGCTTTTCCAATGTCTTGATGTAGGCACCTATTACTATAAACTTTCCTCTTAACACTGCTTTTGCTGTATCCCATAAGTTTTGGTATGTTGTGTTGTTATCCTCATTTACTTCCAGAAGTTTTTGATTTCTCCTTTGATTTCTTTTATGACCCAGTATTCATTCAGGAGCATGTTGTTCAATCTCCATGCGTTTGCGTATGCTCTAGGGATTCCTGAGTTGCTAATTTCCAGCTTTATTCCACTGTGGTCTGAGAAGATGCATCGTATGATTCCAAGTCTTTTGAATTTGCTGAGACTTGCTTTATGGCCTAGTATGTGGTCAATCCTAGAGTAGGTTCTGTGTACTGCTTAGAAGAATGTGTATTCTTCAAGTGTAGGATGAAAAATTCTGTAGATATCTGTTAGATCCATTTGGACTATAGTGTTTATTAAATCTGCTGTTTCCTTGTTGATCTTCTGTCTGGTTGATTTGTCTATTGCTGAAAGAGGAATATTGAAGTCCCCCAATACTATTGTATTAGAGTCTAAGTCTCCCTTTAAGTTCCTTAACAAATCTTTTAAATAACCCAATGCCCTGTAATTAGGTGCATATACATTTATAATAGTTACCTCTTCCTGTTGAATTGATCCCTTAATCATTATATAGTGCCTCCTCTTTGTCTCTCTTAACAGTATTAGTGTTAAAGTTTATTTTGTCTGATATTAAGATGGCTATGCTAGCTTTTTTTTTGGTTTCTGTTGGCATGGAATATATTTTTCCAACCTTTCACTTTCAGTCTGCATGCATCTTTGTTGGAAAAATGTGTTTCTTGTAAGCAGAAAATAGATTTTTTTAATCCATTCAGCCAATCTGTGTCTTTTAACTGGAGAGTTGAGGCCATTTACATTCAATGTGACTATTGATAAGTAGTGACTTTGCCCTGCCATTTTCCCAAAGATATTTTCTAATATCTGCTTTGAGCTTCCTGTGATCTTCTACTGAGAGATTTTCTTCCTTTACCTTCTTTCTTACTGATTGCTGTGTTTCTGTGTATAACACATCTTTAAGCATCTTTTGCAGGGCTGGATGAGTGGTGACAAATTCTTTCAATTTCTGTTTGCTATGAAAGGTCTTTATTTCACCTTCATTTACAAATGAGAGCTTTGCAGGATATAGTATTGTGGGCTGGCAGTTTTTCTCCTTAGTACCTGGGCTGTATCTCACCATTCTCTCCTAGCCTGTAGGGTTTCTGATAAGAAGTCTGCTGTGAGTCTGATTGGAGATCCTCTGCGAGTAATCTGATGTTTCTCTCTTGCACATTTTAGAATCTTTTCTTTATGTTTTACTGTAGTGAGTTTGATTACAACGTGTCGTGGTGAGGATCTCTTTTGGTCATGTTTATTAGGGGTTCTATGAGCTTCCTGTATTAGGATGTCTCTGTCCTTCTCCAAACCCTGAAAGTTTTTTGCTAGTATCTCACTAAAAAGGCCTTCTAATCCTTTCTGTCTCTCCATGCCTTCAGGAACTCCTAGAACCCAAATATTGGTTTTTTTTAATAGTATCCTGTAGAGTCCCAACAATAATTTTTAAATTTCTACTTTCCTCTTCTTTTCTTTGGTTTGACTGTATACTTTCCTGTGCTCTGTCTTCTAAGTCCGATATTCTCTTCTGCTTCACTGATTCTGTTTTTAAGTCTCTCAAATATGTTTTTCATTTGTTCTATTGAACTCTTCATTTCATTTTGATTTCTCTTCAATATCTCAGTTTCATGTTCTGTTAAATTCTTCATTTCATTTTAATTCCTCCTTAAGATTTCATTTTCACAAGAGAGATTTTCTGTCCTATCCTGTATGGATTTCTGTAGTTCATGCATTTGTTTTTGATAACTTCTAAATGTTCTTATCATAAATTTTTTGAAATCCCTATCTTGCATTTCTTCTATCTCATCATCTTCATAATCTTGTATTATAGTGCTGTGTTCATTTGGGAGCATCATGATGTCTTCCTTGTTCTTGTTTCCTCGGTTTCTGTGTTTGTTGTTTGGCATTGTGGAGATATTCTTTGGTTTCTTCTTCTTCTTTTTTTTTTTTCCTCGCTGTGGTGGCTTTTCTCATTATACTATGACTCTAATTAAGTGGACTGTCTGCTTTTGGTGAGTCTCTAGAGGCTTGTGATAGGTGTGGCCAGAGAGCTCTATTCAGTTCTTCAGGGTTAAGGGTGTGCCAAAGGTGACACACCCAGGTTTGGCATGGTAAATCTTCTCTCCCTCTTTTTTTTTTTTATTCAGAAGGAGTAATTCTGCTCAGCTGAGCTCTTCTCCTTGATGGCAATCAGTGCCTGAGCGCTAGCCCCAGTGGGTGTAATATCCGTCTGCTCTGTCCCAAGGACCACACAAAGGATCTGTGCAGTCCTCAGTGTAAGCTCAGGTTCCCCTGCAGTGTCTCTCTCCGGGTTACTGAGTTTGTGGCGTCTCACACTGAGACTACTCACGTCTCAGCCACACCGTGAGTTCTCCCACACACCCTCAGTTTTTTTTTTTTTTTATCACGCCCGAGCCGTGGGCGCCCATGTTCTCCACGTAGGTCCATCATGTCGCTCTAATTCCGGAAGAGTTCCCTCTGCAGTTTTTCCCCTAACTCTTCCCTGAGACTTCACTTTAATTAAACTGTCTTTTCCTGGACTATCAGTGAGCTCCCTCCCTATTCCGACATCTTGGAGCCACACCCGCTCAAACAGTTTATTTCCAAGGCGACCCCAGGTGACACTGACAGGTGTGTAAGGAAATGAGACAGTAAAGGCAAGGCTACCAATAAGGGCTGTGCTGCCAAGTGAGTCTCGACCATGGGTGTGAGGCGCTTGACACTGCTGGGGAACCCCAAGATCCACTGTGTACTCACACCTCAGCATTTTAGCCACGTCATAAGGTGAGTGGTACATTATACACTAACGTTCATCACTTTCCACTTGACAGCAGCTCCCGGGGCAGCTCCCAGAATGCTTCTAGCCTGTTGAATAGATTCCTGTGACCAGAGAAAGACCAAGGCCAGAGACTTGTATTTGCTGTCAGTTGAAAGCCATGTAGCCAAATGCTAACCAACATCTCAGGGGATGTGGCCATGGTACCACTGACGTCTGCTCTGGCCCTGGCTGGCACAGGCTGTCTGAACGCAGCTGACCGACTAACTGGCAAGCTGTCTTTGGTGTTTCTCCTTTTGTCGTGCAGTGTGTCCAACGAGGACTCCAAGCCAAGCACCACAAGCACTCAGGTGGAAGGCGACGATGAGGCCGCACTGCTGGAGCGTCTGGCTCGACGAGAGGAGAGACGCCAGAAACGACTGCAGGAAGCCCTGGAGAGGCAGAAGGAGTTCGACCCGACCGTAACAGACGCAAGCGCATCCCTCCCCAGCAGAAGGATGCCAAATGACACAGCAGAAAATGAAACGGCCGAGAAGGAGGCGAAAGCTGAAAGTCGCCGGGAAAGATATGAGACGGAGGAAACCAAGACGGTCACCAAATCCGAGCAGAAGAATGACTGGAGGGATGCTGAAGACAAAAAGAAAGACGAGAAAGAAAGGGAAGATGGGGAAGAGGAGAAGTCCAAGCAAGAGAGCGTTGGAGAAAATCAGGTAGAGGCGATGGGAGAAGAGAAAACAACAGAACCCCAGGCGGAGCCGGTGGTAATGTCATTGAAAAATGGGGAAGTCGGTGTGGAAGAGGCGAAACCAGAGCAGGGTGCGGATGGCATTGCTCGTGATGAAAAGATGGAACAGGAGGCGAGGGAGAGAGCTGAGGCAGAGAGGGGGAGGTTGGAGGAAGAAGAAAGACTTAAAGCTGAGCAAGAAAAAAAGAGGGCAGAAGAACAAGCAAGGATTGAAGCAGAAGAAAAAGCTGCACAAGAGAGGGAGAGGAGGGAGGCGGAGGAGAGGGAGAAGGAGGAGAGGGAGAGGAGGGAGGCAGAGGAGAGGGAGAGGAGGGAGAAGGAGGAGAGGGAGAGGAGGGAGGCAGAGGAGAGGGAGAGGAGGGAGAAGGAGGAGAGGGAGAGGAGGGAAAAGGAGGAGAGGGAGAGGAGGGAGAAGGAGGAGAGGGAGAGGAGGGAGAAGGAGGAGAGGGAGAGGAGGGAGAAGGAGGAGAGGGAGAGGATTAAAGAGGAAGAGAGGAGAGCGGCAGAGGAGCGGCAACGGGCCAAGGCAAAGGAGGAGGAGAAAGCTAGGCTAGAAGAGCAAAAACTTAAAAAGCAGCTGGAAGAGAAAAAAACTGACCTGCAAGAGAAAAAGTTAAAGGGGGGGAAGGTAGAAGACAAAACAGAAGGGAAGTCGGTAAATGAAAAGAAGGTGCAAGAAGATAAACTTCAGACAGCTGCCCTAAAGAAGCAGGTACAGTAAGCATTTTGCACCGCGTGTGTGATGCCTGTGACTTGAGAAATGTAATGCACATCAGATTTGGAATGAAAGCCACATGCCTCCAGCCCCACGTGCTTGAACCCTTGGCAAGCTGTTCATTTTTTTCAGGCCATAGCAATATGCAAGCACAAAGCGATCAGTTGATTTCTAAATATTCCGTCAACCAAATGTATTGGAACAACCAGAGAGAAATGAATTGCTCTGTGCTTGGTTGTTATGAATACCCAAAAAAAAATGAAAGCACCCAATGATAAATGTGGGGGTGCCGTGTTGACTTCCGATTCTGCACCTGCATCTCCGCTTGTTCTTTTTAACATCTATCCTCTGTCTGTAGGTCTACTTGAGGCAACAGGCCCATAAAGCCAGGGTGGAAATTTAATGGAAAAGATCATGGCCACCCATTTCATTTCTAGAAGGCAAAAACTGACCCCTTGAAAGCAACTGGAAATAAAGGAGGGAAAGGCGCCAGTTGGAGCCTTTTCCAAACAAAAATGTCCAAATCCTGACTTGCCATCATTTAGACCCAAGCTTAATGCAGACTTGCAGAAAGCCATCCACCTGGGGTAGTATCAATTTATAACTGACTGGTGATTAAGAGCCTATATGTTTGCTGCTTGTTTCATCTGTCTCAAGGAAGGATGGAAATAATGGGAGGGGGAGGGTCTTTGTAAGCTACAAAGGATGTTTTTTGTCTGCAAAGCTGCATTAAAAGTGCTATACCTAACCACCACCACCACCAACTGCCTCCCCCCAAAAACAGGACAAATAAGCGCTTGCATATTCACCTCTCCTGCATTGCTCTGAAGTTGTCTTTCACTCTTGCTGCCATACAAGGGCCTCAAGCACACAGCTATAACTGAGCAGGTTGTGGACAAAGTGCACCCAACCACTTGCGAGGTTTGTACACACGGCCAGGGAGCACCAATTCACGCTAGAGTTTGATGAGCACAAAGGCAGGCACATGAGAAGTAGCGGTGGCGGGACGCGAGTAGCCCACACTGCTGTGTAGACCCAGTGGCACCGAGGGATGTAAGTATCGCACAGAGATGGCCCAGACAGACGCCACCCTGCAGCACGTGCCTTGTGATCTGAGCACCCTCTCACTCGTGTTAGCTAGAAAGGCTCTTGTACACGAGTGACCTTGTCATTCTTGAAAATGCAAAAGGAAGAAGAGAAGAGAGCAAAGGGACAAGCTCAAAAAGAAAAGTCCCCAGAGGACAAGCCTGCCTTCAGAAAGGAAGAGGTAAATTTTCCCGAGAACTGATCTGATCATGAAGCACACAGGGCAGTGTTCCAGAACCCAGGTCTGATGGTCGCAGAGTGATAACCTCTAAGCCAGAGTTTTCCAAGCCAGGAATCAGGACCCACTGAGCGGTAAAATCGACTTACAATGTCTCAAATGTATTTAACTGTATTGGCCAGCATTTTTAAAATGAGATAGAAGAGAAAGGATGGAAGAGCCTTGTAGATAGCAAGTGTTCATTTCACATTGTCTTACACATCGTCTTTCTTGTTGTGGGTCACAGTCCAAAAGGCTTGAAAAACTCTGTGCAAAGAAAGTAATCTCTCCTGCTTCCTACCCTTCTCGGTGCAAACTGTTTGTCCTTGAGACGCCCTCCTTTCCTTTCGGTCATGAACTCTATCCGACTGGCTTTGATTAATGCTTGAAATCGCCAAAGGAAAAACACCCCCCACACATCTCAGTGTAAAGTTTGGTGAAGACGGTGTTTGCTTTTCCAAAGAAAAGGTTGGCAAAATGTCCAGCATTGCATTTCTGAGGCACACACAGGAGCAGGTGCAGGGTGTTTGACTGGAGGTGAGTAAATGCGGCTGCTGCCAACTGAGTGTCACGGCACCCGGATGGAGTTCAAATGCTGCCTCAGAAGGGCTGACCCCTCTGTGCCATCATGCCGATGGTAGCCCCAAACCGTCCCGACACTCAGGGCAATATCTGCTAAGTTCAAAGCAGTCGGACACGGTGCAACTGATTCCGTGAGAGGTGGGAGGAGCTGAATGACTGCATCGAACTGCAGACGTAGTTGGTAGCTCCTGCACACCAGCCCAAACAGACTGCTGCCACATCTGTTTGTCTGGTCAGGCATCTACTGAACAAACTCAACTTTTTAAATGGAAAAATTTCAGGAAGTCGATGACCAGGTTAAATAGTGGGTAGGTTATTGTCTTCGGTGTTTTTCATAAAATTCATATACAATGAGAATACTTAGTTTATGTTACCAATGATCTATTCCCTCTGTTTCTAGCAGACCTTGTGTGGGGTTGGGAGTTTAAGTGTAGAATGTGAGCACTGGTTATCTCAAGCAGGGGAAAAGTGTAAAAGCTAAGGATTGGGAAGCTGAATTTAGATCTATTGAGGCAGCTACAGAAACACTTGAACGAGCTGGTAAACTCTGCTCGTCTGGTGGTAGAGGAATACTGCTTGTGCGTTTATTTGCAAAAAGAATGACCGTCACCCCGGAGCTAGACTCATACAGAACTGTGGCCCGTGAGGATTTTTCTATAAAGCTAGTGTTTCATGGTGACTCTCTGGAGCTCAGGAAGGAGAGGGGGCTTCAGTCAGCCCGCAGTGACCAGATGTGTGGGAGAGGAGAGGCTGTGGAGAGCCCTCTCTGGATTCTGTAGTGAAAATGTAATCCCAGGTGCGATTTGTTTTCCATGCCCATGGATGGTGCCTGTGAGCTGGGGGTCAGCCAGCTCAATCAGATACTCCAGGGAATGGTTTCAGGCCTGCCCCCTTTCCCAGCCTGCCCTGCGTGCGACACAGTCTAGGGTCCCAAAACTTTGGGTCTCTTTTCTTCTCTAAGGCCAGATAAAGTCCTCAACACATGCTTTAAAAAAAGAAATCTGTATTCCTGTTTTAACTTTGTGCACATGCACTGTAGGTCCAGAGGCTGGCTTTCCTCCTTTCTAACTAGTTGTGCGGTGGCTTGCTGTAGTCAACTTGAAGTCAGATTTACGTGATTCTGCCATTTTAAACAACCTCTTCCTATCTTTTTTCCCTTTCTGTTAAGCATACCACGTACACACACGCACAAAACCAAACTAAAACCTTCCCTCTGAAGGACCTGTGCAGCATCGACAGGCGAGGTCACCCACACGGAAACACAGACTCCTGTGACCCATCTCAGAGAAAACATTTTCGGGTCTGACGCTGTGGCATAGCGGGTAAAGACACCACCTGCAGCGCCGGTGCCATATGGGTGCCAGTTCAAGTCCTGCTGCTCCACTTCTGATCCAGCTCCCTGCTATGGCCTGGGGGAGTAGTGAAGGTTGGTCCAAGTCCTTGGGCCCGTGCACCTGCGTGGGAGACCTGGAGGAAGCTCTGGCTCCTGGCTTCGGATCGGCGCAGCTCTGACAGTTGTGGCCAACTGGGGAGTGAACCAGTGGGATGGAAGACCTCTCTCTGCCTCTGCCTCTCTGCCTCCCTGTAGCTCTGCCTTTCAAATAAATAGGTGAATCTAGAGAGAGAGAGAGAGAGAGAAAGAGAGAGAGAGAAAACACTCCCATAAGTCACTCTAATGCCTTCAAAACAAACAAAACTTTCTGCACTGCAACTCACTCTGAGGCGATGGCTGTAAATGCTCACAGACCTTGAAACTGAACTTAGCATTCTTTGTCTCCCTCCAATTATGGAAAACCTCTTTTTAGTTCTTCAGTCAGGCTGGCCTCTTACAGAAAAATAAGTTTCCAGCAGAGCTGCCTGTGTGACATTGAACCTGTGTTCACATCATCCAGACCAACACGTCCCAAATCTTCGTGTGTAGACAAACCGCCAGGGAATCTTGGTAAATGTGGAATCTGCTGCTTAAGTGAATTGTGACTTCTCTGCCTAAAGCTATGTTGTCCGTGGACCAAACCTGTAGTAACAAGGAGTTTAGAGGTTATCTGTGTGGCAGACGATGGACCCAGCAAAAAATCTAGGACTTCTGAAACTAACAGAAACACCCTAGACCAAATCTGAAAAACCGTAGCTTGTACCCTGCTCTTGTCACTATCCTGGAACCAAATGATGCAAACAGTACACCGTAAACACTCCTATTTCAGTCCTTTTACACTTGACCTTTTGAGCGACTCACTGACACGAGAGCATGTCACTTGAAGTCCCACACAGACTCGCCCGTGCACAGGTGTTGTCCTACTGGGTAGCACAAATATCCAGTTTTATCCAAATGATCACATTTGACTGGAACCTTCCTTACAAGTTTCCTGAAACTACCTGTGTTGGAAGAATATTTTTATTTTATTTTATTTTATTTTTATTGATTCGAAAGGCAGAGTTACAGAGAAAGAGAGAGAGAGAGAATCTTTTATCCACTGGTTCACTCCCCAAATGGCCACAATGGCTGGAGCTGGGCTGGTCTGAAGCCAAGAACCTGGAGCTTGTTCCAGGTTTCCCACATGGGTGCAGGGGCCCAAGTGCTTGGGCCATCTCCCACTGCTTTCCCAAGTGCATTAACAGGGAGGGGGGTTCAAAGTGGAGCAGCCAGGACTTGAACCAGCGCCCGTATGGGAGGCCAGCACCACAGATGGCGGCTTTACCTGCTACACCACAACACTGGCCCATGTGTAAGAAGCATTTTTTTAAAAGATTTATTTATTTGAAAGGCAGAGTTACAGAGAGGCAGAGGCAGAGAGAGAGAGAGGTCTTCCATCCACTGGTTCACTCCCCAGATGGCTACAATGGAGCTGGGCCAATCTGAAACCAGGAGCCAAGAGTTTCTTCCTGGTATCCCTCACAGGTACAGGGAACCAAGCACTCAGGCCATCTTCCACTGCTTTCCCAAGCCATAGCAGAGAGCTGGATTGAAATTGGAGCAGCCGAGACTTGAACCAGCGCCCGTATGGGATGCTGGTACTGCAGGTGGGGGCTTCACCGGCTACGCCACAGCGCCGGCCTGTGGGGAGCATAGTGACTCTCCCAGTATGCTTGGTCCCCTGTTAACCCTTCAGCACAGATTTTCTTCACAGTGACTCTCTGACCTAGATGACAGAGTGTTTTCTCCCAAGGAACTCAGAGTCCTGTGGGTTCCCTTGAATCTGGCACAGAATCCAACCCACTATGTTCCTTAAACTCAAATTTAAAAGCTGCGTGGAATTGCTTTATTTATCCATTTCCCAGAAAGAGAAAAACATTTTCAGTCAAATTCAAATCATTGAGAATGTTTCTAAGAGTTTTCCAAAGAGAATATAAGCGTACCATCCACCAAGCTCTGGGCCCATAAAGGCTGAGCTTGAAAACACGGGGATTTTTCTTCTGTTAGGCATGTATTGTTTTACTCTTATTTTTTTGATTATTTTTTAATTGTTTTTATTTATTTATTTTTTTGACAGGCAGAATTAGATAGTGAGAGAGAGAGAGACAGAGAGAAAGGTCCTCCTTCAGTTGGTTCACCCCCAAAAGTGGCCGCTACGGCCGTTGTGCTGCGCTGATCCGAAGCCAGGAGCCAGGTGCTTCCTCCTGGTCTCCCATGGGGTGCAGGGCCCAAGCACTTGGGCCATCCTCCACTGCACTCCCGGGCCACAGCAGAGAGCTGGCCTAGAAGAGGGGCAACCGGGACAGAATCCAGTGCCCCGACCGGGACTAGAACCCGGGGTGCCGGCGCCGCAGGTGGAGAATTAGCCTAGTGAGCTGGCCAGCATCTATTGTTTTACATATCTATTTTCAGTGCTTTTTGGCCAGTCAGTCATTTTGGAAGATTGGAAATATTTCTGACTGCAACACAGAGGAAATGAGTTAATGGATGGTGGTGACCACCATCCATGCTGTTTGACTCAGAATTGGTGTCATGAAGTGGTACGCTCTCACTTCTGAACTTGTATCCTCAGATGCTTCTCGATCAGGATACAGACTCCAGCCCGTGGTTTCTGGGGCTATCCCCAACAAAAAGAGGCCAAAATAAGCGCACACCTGCCTCATCCTGCCTGTCCAGCGAATGCTGCCTTTTTGTTGGCCAAAGACAGCCACCGAGGAGCCCTAACCATAGGTCGTACAGAGCTGGAGCTGCCCTCACTCCCTGCATCCCCTCATGACACATCGGGAGGCAAGAGGGAAGTGACAGAATGAACGATGAGGAAGCGTTCATCTAGAACGCTGGATCGTCTTTTCATATACATGGGACCAGCGTTCCAGAGAAATGAGGGGACCCGTTGGAGTAACACAAGGAGCCTGTTGGAAGCACTCGAACCTGACTTGGGAACAAAGCTTTCAGAAAGAATGGGAAACGAGAATACTCTCTTCAGCATTTCCAAGGGACGTCCTAGATAGGCGTCCCTAAGAGAAAGATGAAGCCTTAATCAATCAGGGCAGCACAGGGGACACTTCATCTTTAGTAATTTAATTGAGTCGTTCCCAAGGAAGACAGTCAGGCAAAGGACTGTTGAAATGTCTATCAGTAAAAAGCAAAATAATGCACTGTGCATTAAAAACGTGCTGTAGGAGTCAGTGTTCGGAGGTGTCTGAATCGCTGGGAGGAGGCGGGTGATCCACTAAGAGAAGAGCTTCCGAGACAGCAGAACCCGAGGCCCTAAGTCCTTACGCCTGCCCTTCCTCTGTGGGCTTCTTCAGAACACTAGTGTTTTGGAACTGTTTGTCTTGAACAATAATGCGCCTCACTTGTTTTCACACTCAGCTTTTAAGAAGGAGTGAGATGTACTAGGTACAGTACTGCTGGCGCCTTTACTTCCCAATGAGCTGTGTACATTCAGTTTGCTTTAACCCAGTCCATCTCAGCGCCCGTGAGGCACTTGTAGCCCAGAACCCCCAAAATACTCACACCAGCATCTGCCCTTCACGTGTTGTCTGCCCGTGTCTCCCAACACAATCACAAAACCACTTCCAGACGACTCTCTTTTCCCAGCAGTGGAAGTCAAGGTAAACCCTGCATTTTCTTCTCATTCCATTCTTACTATAGTAATTGCGAGGACTACACACATGCAGGGTTTAAACCCTGGAATTTGTTCTCTTCTCTAACTGTAGTGATTTAGAAGACTATAAACATGGTTTCTGAGTGCCTGCTAAATACAGAGTTATTATGCATACCATCCTTGGGACCTAATTACTCATTTGATTAAAAAACACACGCTGAGGTTCCCTCACTTTGCTTTTCCAGAATTGGGTTGACTGATCTGGCTTACTTGGGAGGTTTGCTCTTCTTGCTTTCTCTCTTGTGTCCGTCTCAAAAATTTACATCCCAAAAGAAACCTGTCCAAACAACCTGGCCGTTCTTCCATCAAAGCTGCACTAATAATTCCTCTTCCCAGTGGGAATTACAAACAGCTCCTCTTACATGACCTTCCCAGAACGTAATAATTTTTTTTTAAACATTAACACCCTCACTGATCTTGAAAACAAAAACCCCAGTGAGACCCAGGATGAACTTGATTTCTTAAAATTGTGGTCAAGGTCTCTGCTCACAGGCGAAAGGACCAGAGCTCACTCTCTGAGAATTTCCTCTGATCCCAGCTGCTCTACCCATAGTCCTCTGGGTGGTTTGTTTCGCTTCTGAGTTTTCTGGATTCCTAGCAATCTGAGGGAGGTCTTACTTGGTAGAACCAACCAAAATCTAATGCTATTTTTACCATTATGTTTCTTCCTGATGTGAACTGTTGGTTAGGTCAAGGATGAGAAGATTAAGAAGGACAAAGAGGCCAAAGAAGAAGTTAAGAGCTTCATGGACAGAAAGAAGGGATTTACAGACGTGAAGTCGCAGAATGGCGAGTTCATGACTCATAAACTTAAACATGCCGAGAATACTTTCAGGTAAGAAGGAGTGGCTACCTAACAGTGACTCTGTTCACATCCGGACAAAAAAGCAGTCTCCCTGTGCTGTGTCTCCAGACAGAAACGTGCTAAACAGGCAAAATTCCTGTGTTGTGAGGTTATTGGCCATTGTCTTAGAGATACACAGTCAGCAGGTCTGGCTCACTCGACTCTAACAAGAGACCAGCAGTCATTACTCAGCCAGGGCTTAATCTCCTATTCCCAGTCTTTGCAGGGCAGATCACGCGTGGCACCATGTTTTTGTTCACTGACCTAATATGCTTAGGCGAGACCAGTTTATTAAAAAACACTATGACAGGTTAATGTTGTTGGTTTATTTTGTATGTGATTCGGCCAACCTCATAAGAACCACTTGTCGGTACCATTTTTCAGGAATGCAGTTTCTAAAGGTTGTAAACGAATGTTGCAGAGAGGCAAAATTCTCCCATGCCCAGGCACTTGGGAGATAATCAATTAAACTAAATTAATCAGATCTCTCATGCCCAGGAGCTTGAGAATCCTTAGCGTTACTTTGCACGGGAAATCTCCAAGAGGAAGGAAGAAGGCATGGGGTGACTGCTCCACTTTACACAGCTTGGGAAGTTCTCTCGCTTAGCCTTGGTTTCCTCCCCCTCACACATACCCACCTGCACCACCTACTTTTAGACACACTAGACTAGTCTACGTCAGTAAATCCTCACTCCTGCATATGATTAAATACTGAGGACTCCCCGCTCATCCTGCAGAGGGAGCTGGGGAGCTGCCATGAACACCAGGCTACATGATTCTGTGTCCCATGCCCACCACACTCCCTCCACCCACTGGTGCCAAATCTCAACCTCTGTTGTGCCAGTGGCTGCTCTAGCAGAGGTATTGGAAAAGAGTCTTCAGGCCCTGAGATGTGGATTTCCATGAGGTTGTTCCTTACCCAAAGCTTGCTGAAACGCCTGTAACTTAGTGTTTTAAATCCCTGTACTACTGTATCGGATTACTGAAAAATGTTCAATGACTATGACCTAATATGAATATTATTTCATTACTTGATGGTTTAAAATATGTTTTGTAGGTGTAAGGCTTTTTTAAGGATACACGTTTTAGTTTTCTAAGAGAAATAATGTTTTAAACTCTGTTCTTATAAAGAAGTTTGGTTTAACAATTAGCAAATTTGCCAAGGTGCTTCAGCCAAAGTTCAGATTAATAATTAGCATGCCGGGCCGGCGCCGTGGCTCAATAGGCTAATCCTCCACCTTGCGGCGCCGGCACACCGGGTTCTAGTCCCGGTTGGGGCGCCGGATTCTGTCCCGGTCGCCCCTCTTCCAGGCCAGCTCTCTGCTATGGCCAGGGAGTGCAGTGGAGGATGGCCCAGGTGCTTGGGCCCTGCACCCCATGGGAGACCAGGAAAAAGCACCTGGCTCCTGGCTCCTGCCAGGATCAGCGCGGTGCGCCGGCTGCAGCGGCGGCCATTGGAGGGTGAACCAACGGCAAAGGAAGACCTTTCTCTCTGTCTCTCTCTCTCACTGTCCACTCTGCCTGTCAAAAAAAAAAAAAAAAAAAAATTAGCATGCCTATGTGTAGACCTCCAAAGGACTAGGTAATTCAAAGAGAAACTTATCAAAGAATTGGAAATGTTTGGAGCACCGAAAACATTTAAATGAGATTCTTGCCTTGATTTTTCCGTCTTTGGGCAGAAAAGAAACACAAGGACAAGCTGCCCCCATATTACTCATTGCCATGAGCTGCCAGCATCTGTGTTTTAGTTTCACTCATGTTGATGTGCACAGAGGCACAGAAGCATGGTTTTGCTTCTCGTACTTACAAAATGAGAAACAAGGAAGGGAGGAGGAGCCTCTATTTCTAGGAACTTAGTACCTGCTGGTTTAACAGCAAACAGGCTTTGTTCTTAATGACCAAAGGTTTGATGTTTGTCGTAAACCTAGCACAGCCGAAGATAGATCTTTGTGGGAGAAATTTCCATGTAAGTGGGACCCTGATGCTAAAGGCAGGTCCACATATATAAGTCAAGGTCATGCAGACAAAACTCTTTCTCCTGTTTTGATCATAGCTTCTTGTGATTGATTTCATTACCGTCTCCTTTGATAATCCCGTCTTCATGTAACCATAATGTTTTCCCTGAAACATGACACAAAACTCTCCATTTGAATGATCAAGTGATGGAGATAGATTATACCAAGGATTTCACTGTTGTGCATAGTGACGGATCATAGCTAGCTTTCTGTAGCGATAAATACAAGTCTGTAAGTGACAATGTTAGAATATTTCACTGGGTGGGTAGGATGACTAGTCCCTAATGATGGACGTCTTGATTGTCCAAAACAAAGACACAGCGACACCTAGTGGAATCCAGAGAGGTTTCTGCAGATGTGTTTTGCCACTCCAGCTCTTGGGAACACAGAGGGCAGGATCATTTCTGAAGTCACAAGGACCTGCAGTGGGCTGGGAGAGGTGTCAAAGACCTGTAAGCCTGTAAGATCCTGGGGAAAAAAATAATGTAAGGTTTTAAAACAGCTCAGTTGGAGTTCAAAATACAAGTTCATCTTTAAAGTTTATCAAGAACCAAAAACATTCATTTTAAACTTTTAAACTTCAACCCTTAGTAAGAAATAAGTTTTGCATCATGGCCCAGTATATACCCATATGCTAGTAAATATCTGCAATGAGACAAACATTCAAGACATAGTATTTTTTCCATTGCTCTATGCAATGCACGCTGGCTTTTCTATTATACTTTTCAATGCTGGTTATAATCCACTAATTGATTTTTCATTATACCACTTTAAAAACATTGTCCTAGAACATAGTATATTCAGAACTACCCCAATGCTTAATATTATGAGATATACCCTATAATATCAAGATTGTTTAATGTATATCTTGAACCTGTTCATTGTTTTATTCATTCTCTGCTCCATAAGCAGAAACCCTGTGACACTGTCTGCATGGAGTAAAAGACGCAGATTCATCCATTCTAAGACAAATGTGTCGGGAACTGGCTCCCTTTTTTCAGCTCTAGTTAAGAAAGCCTCACTACTTGTTAATAAGTATTTAAATGGCAACAAGCTATATGTTTGTCTCTTAGTTTAAGACTAACTGCACCAAGGCCCTTTGAACACACCACTAAATTCTTGTGAATAAAGCCCCAGGCTGATCTAACGACTGTGAATTCTGCTTTAGTGGAAATACCATGTTCTGCTGAAGTTCTACTTCTACTCTTATTAGTGTCAAAATCATCAATGTTCTAAAGGAACGTGGGGTCCGCAGGTGCTAATGCTGTCTCCCCATCTTCTTATATGATTTCTGCAAATCATTAAGAACACCAGTTCTGAAATAAAATGTGAACACAAGGACTTGGGATAGCAGTCTGTCTTCAGTTAACAGGTTCCGGATTCTGCAATGAAATCCCTGTGCTCCCCCCAACTTTTTAAGATTTATTTTATTTATTTGAAAGAGTTACAGAGAGAGCCAGAGCCAGAGAGATAGAGAGAAAGGGGGGGGGGGAGGTCTTCCATCCACTAGTTCACTCCCAGATGGCTGCAACGGCCAGAGCTTAGCTGATCTGAAGCCAGGAGCCAAGAGCTTCCAGGTCTCCCATGCAGGTGCAAGGGCCCAAGGACTTGCGCCATCTTCTACTGCTTTCCCAGGACACAGCAGAGAGCTGGATCGGAAGTGGAGCAGCTGGATCTCAAACCAGGGCCCATATGGGATGCTGGAACTGCAGGCGGCAGCTTTACCTGCTATACCACAGCACGGGCCCCCGCCCTGTGTTCCCTTTTAATCACAAAAGAAAAATTCAGTGTCAATTTCAACTTTGGTTCCTACTTACAAGATTACTCATTTTCTTCCTGCTCTCTATCTGGGCTATCTGCTTCCTCTCAGGCAGGGAGAGTAGCTAGACCCAGACTTAGACATTCTTAGGAAGCATCCCTCATGAATTCTCCACCCTCCACATTTGAGGGGATAGGGTGGGAGGTGGGTTAACATGTTCTGTTCCAGTTGATTCATCATTTTATAACAAATCATATGTAACTCAGATATAATTACAGTTGTAGTGAAAAAAAGTATAATTGCTGGGGAAGCATTAGGATCTGTTCAGGACTCACTCACTTCCTAGCTATCAAATTTTGGGTAAATTATTTTTTCACCTTCTTTCTTTCCCCTTATTTGGTGATGAGAAATCTAACCTGAAAAGCTCCTAGCTATTGTGACCATTAAAAGAGATGAAGAAGGGGCCGGTGCTGTGGTGGAGCGAGTAAAGCCACTGCCTGCAGTGCCAGCATCCTATACGGGTGCCGGTTCGAGTCCCAGCTGCTCCACTTTTGATATAGCTCTCTGCTATGGCCTGGGAAAGCAGTAGAAGATGGCTCAAGTCTTTGGGCCCCTGTGTGGGAGACCCGGAGGAAGCTGCTGGCTCCTGGTTTTGAATCAGCACAGCTCTGGCTGTTTCGGCCAATTGGGGAGTGAACCAGTGGATGGAAGACCTCTCTCTCTCTCTCTCTCTCTCTCTCTGTAATTCTGACTTTCAAATAAATAAATAAATCTTTCAAAAAGAGAGATGAAGAATGTGAAGAGGATTTGTAAAGCATAAAGTAGCAACCCCAAGCATATCATAGCAGAACTAATTAGGTCATATGAAGTCCTCATAGGAACATGAGTATTGCAGTCATGTTGAGGTCCATGAGGGCAAAATGCCCAATGTGAAAGCCTGGGTCAGTGAATGCCTCCTCATCAGGCACTCCCCTGGCGCAGCCCTGTAAGAAACAGACAAATGTTCTGTGCTCAACTCAAGGGGCGATGGCTGATCTCCTCTTCGGGAAATCTGTGGTCAGGGTCAAGGTCAAGGCAAAGTTGTGGATGGATGGATTTATTTCAGCCCCTGTCCCCAGCGCCTGAGCCTCTCTGTCTTCCTCCTGATCCAGGATTCCAGGTAGACCTAAGTGATCTGGTAACTTAATGGACGAGAATAATGAGGCCACTCCTTACAGTGCATACGAAGTAACGTTTTAGGCTGCATGCCTCTCTTTCTAATAACAGCCAACCTTTATGAATGATATGTAAGCTAATGTTTATTTAATATTTACTCCCATGAGACCCAAAGAATAGTTCACCAAGGTGAATAGAACGACGAGTGTTTGCCCCATCTTTCTCCATGTTATAGCATTTAGCGTGTATTTGTTTTTAACCGTGGCAATTAAAAACCCACCGTGTAACATACAAATTACCATCTTAACCACATTTCAATGCACGCTTCAGTAGTGTAAAGTACATTCACAATGCTGCACACAGATCTCTAAAACACTTCCATCTTACATATACCTGCATACTCACGCCACAGCTCCCTATGTTTCATTCCGCCCAGCCCCTCCTAGCCACCACTCTGCGTTCTATGAATTCCCCTACTGTCTATTCCTCATGGACGTGGCATTGACCTGAACTGCCTCTTTACGCCTGTCTGCGTGCGGTTTCTTTTCTCTTGAAGGCTGGCTACTCTCCCCGTGCCTGGCTGTACCACATGCCCTTTGTCCGTGGACCCTCGGGCTGCTTCCAACCGTTAGCTGTTGTGAATAACGGGTGTGCAAATGTCTCCCGAGAGCCTGTCTTATTTTAACGCCCAGGAGCCTCCAACCCGTTTTCCACATGGCTATACCATTTCGCAAACCCAGCCACGTGCCCATTTGCTTTGGTTTACAACCGAGAACACCAAGAGCAGGTGGCTCCTGTTAAGATCTTGGGACTGGCCACCTCCCCCTCCACCCGGGGTGTGGTTCCAGTGGCAAGGGCCAGGCAGAGGGCCTGGGGCTAGGGGCGCCAAGCCTGCACACTGGACATCCGCATTCCTCCAGGGGAGAGAGCCAGGCAGAAGCGTGTCAACCCCCTTTCCATTTCCCTGCAGCCCCGGCCGCTCCGGAGCGAGACCCAGCGGGGACGCTCAGGAGGCTGAAGCCGGCAAGCGGCTGGAGGAGCTGCGCCGCCGCCGCGGGGAGACCGAGAGCGAGGAGTTCGAGAAGCTCAAACAGAAACAGCAGGAGGCGGCCCTGGAGCTGGAGGAGCTGAAGAAGAAGAGGGAGGAGCGAAGGAAAGTCCTGGAGGAGGAAGAGCAGCGCAAGAAGCAGGAGGAGGCAGACCGGAAAGTTCGAGAGGAGGTAAGGAGCGCGCGGCCCTGCGCACCCTCCTGGCCCCTGCGCCAGAGCGCACCCCTGCGCACCCTCCTGGCCCCTGCGCCAGAGCGCACCCCTGCGCACCCTCCTGGCCCAGAGCGCGCAGCCCTGCGCCAGAGCGCGCCCCTGCGCACCCTCCTGGCCCAGGAGTCATTCTCCCCCAAGCCGTGGAGCATAGACTCTAGACTCTGTTTGAAGAATGATAAGCTTACTGTGCAGTAGGCGCGGTGCTAAAGGCTGCAGACCTGCTACTGTATCCGGTTTTCCTAAGAACTCTCTGAGGAGGGTTGTCATCCCCGGTTTTAACGGATGAAGCCAGCGCATGGAGTGGTTTCCTTGGTTTTTTCTTTTGTAATTTTCCCAAGCGCCCAGTTGTCTTAACCCTACAGTGCCACTCAATGGAGAAATTTAGGGAGCCAAAAGGATGAAAGTTTGGCAAATTGGTATGTGAGAGATTTTTTCTAATATTGGAAGAGGCTTTTTTTTTTTTTTTCCAAATTTATTCACTTATTTGAAAGGCAGAGTTACACAGAAGCAGAGAGAGAGAGAAAGGTCTTCCATCTGATGGTTCACTCTCCAAATGGCCGCAAACGGCTGGAGCTGGCCTGAACCAAAGCCAGGGGCCAGGAGCTTCTTCCAGGTCTCCCACGTGGGTGCAGTGGCCCAAGGACTTGGGCCATCTTCTACTGCTTTCCCAGGCCACAGCAGAGAGCTGGATCAGAAGTGGAGCAGCTGGGACTTGAACTGGTGCCCGGGCATATGGGATGCCGTCACTGCAGCGGCCTCACCTGCTATGCCACAGTGCTGGAAGTGAGAAGGAGTTTAATAGAGATTTTCCAAATCATTTTTGTGGGTTCTAGAATGTATTAACTTGTGTTAAAATGTGGACAGGACAGAATCTGCTTGTTCCCTACTGCATACCCAGGAACCAGTGCAGTGCCCCCCACCCCGGTGCAGCAGGGACCCTATCATTATGAGCAGATGAATTTGTTCCCTCTTTTTAAGACCAAACCAAATCTACAGATAAAGTTACAAGGAGGAACATGTTGGCGCAGCATTGGAAAAAAGGCTAACCAACTCTAACTTCCACTGCTGCAGTTTACAAAGTGCATTCTTCCCTTGCATCCTGAAGTACATTCTCATTTCGTGGACAGAGAAACCAGGCAGGCATCAAACACTTCATGTGAGTCACTTGAAGATTCCGTCTTTGGACCCAGCTTTTCCAGCTCTGACCTGGATCTTTTGCGATAATGATTTCACATCATTCAGAATGTGCAAAAGGACTTTCGATAGCTTTCAGATATGGGTTCTTTACCAAAATTCCCTGAACGGGTGGAAAATTTGGATAAATTATTCCAAGGTCTCTTCCAACTCCAACTTTCAATGATCCAAAGACCTTGGGATGGAAAGTGGTTGGGATGATAGGGTTTTAGAATCAAGCGTACCCTTGTATCCCAGCTCGGCCACGGAGAAGCTGGGACCTTGGACTTGTCGGACTCCTCTAAGTCTTCGTTCCTTCCTGCGGTGGTGCCTGCTTTGCAGGATCATTCTGATGATTAGGCAGACTGGCACAGTCACGATGCTCGGCACATGATAGCTATTCAAGAAGCAGTAGTGGTAGGGGCTGTGATGATTATCTAGAAGAGGAGAGTACCGGGGAAAGCAGACCTGGATCGGACCCTGGAGGTTATTTGGTCCAAGCTCCTACCAGGCACGGGCTCTTTCTGCAGTGTCTTCTGACGGCCGGACCCCGAGTCACTGCTGGAGAGTGTCCGATGACAGTGATCTCGGAGTGGGAAAGCTACAAAGATGGCATAGATCTTTCTGAAAATCATTCTTAGAGGATGTACAACTTGCTCGGAGCTCTGAACTTCTTGCCTAACTGAGAAGACAGTGTAGAATATTCTAGACTAGAAATAAAGGCATAGAGAAGGTGGTGAGAGAGATTGTAAACATCAGTGATTGCACCACTATGGCACGCTGGCCACATCATTTCAGATTTGTCAAATCACCTGAAAGAATCTATTTCGTTGAGGTGTGAGGCAACCATAAAATCATTTCTTGTATGATTTGGCAAATATGGCACCGTAGATGTACATACATTTTCATGTGTGCCATCTCATCAGTCTTTGTGTGTGTCATAGGAAGTAGGTAAAAGAGATATTCATATTCATTTTACACATTCAGAAATGGAAGGTTAGGGTTAAAGGATTCATAGGATGGGGATGAAAACGCATCATTTTTATGGACTCACCATACTAAGCACTAGTCTAATCATTTTACTGTGCTTGCTCTCACAGAGCTCATGAAAACCCTAGGAAGTGGGTGCTATTATTATGTTTATAGCTGGCGAAACTGAAGCAGAGACCCCTCTGGTACACAGCATGTTCAGGGTCACACAGAGGGAGAGCAGCAGCCACAGCAGAATGCAAGTCCACACAGCTGGACTCCAGTGCTCAGGGTTATCCTCTGAGCACCCTTGGGGACAGGGGTGGTTTCCACCCTCGAGCCTGAGAGGTTGCTTCTCCAACCAGGGCCCTTTCTCTGCAGCCTCCAGCCTGGCCATGATGTCCTTGTATTTGCTCTTTCTCTCCTAGGAGGAGAAAAGAAGGCTAAAGGAAGAGATTGAAAGGCGACGGGCAGAAGCCGCTGAGAAGCGGCAGAAGATGCCAGAAGACGGCCTGTCAGATGACAAGAAGCCATTCAAGTGCTTCACTCCTAAGGGTTCATCTCTCAAGGTATTGTCTTGCCAAAAAACCTTCTTATAACACCACTCATATCACACAAAAACCAAAGCTTGGCTTAACCGCTCATCATATAAAATGCCGGAGCTTGGTTTAACCCCTTAATTAGTTGTTGATTATTCAAGACCTTTGTCTCGTTGATTTTGCTTTCCTTCTGTGTCACCCTTTTGGGGCTGCTCTAACAAAATACCCAAGAGAGAACAACTGAAATGTGTTCCTTTCAATTCTGGAGGCTGAGAGATCTCAGGTCGAGGCACCGGCAGATTCAGTATCGAGGCAGAGCCTGTTAGCCATGGGTGGCGCTGCACTGTGTCCTTACGTGGTGGAAGGAGAAGGAAAGGAGGCACACGAGCTCCCTCGGGCCTCTTTTGTCAGCCATGAGTCCCATTCATGAGGGCTCTGTGCTCATGATCTGGTCGCCTGCCGAAGGTCCCACCTCCTAATACAAACGTGATCATGAAATCAAGCTACGTTAGCGACTCTAAGTATAAAAGGAGGAGTTAGAAGTCAGAGAGCCTCTGATTTTAGAGTAGAGAAGATGGCCAAGGTTAGAAGGATGGTCCCTGGATCAGAAAGATGCTGACACTGTTACAGAGGATAAGTCTCCGCCCTGCCGTCCTGCTGACTTGTTCTCTATCCTGTTCTCCATTCCACCACTCTACCTGCCGCACGTCTTGCAACGTGCATTTCTGTGCTAGAAATGTCCCTTTCCCTCTAACTCATGTGCTCCTACCCTTAGCTGCATACACTGATTTTTGACACTGCAAACTACAAATCTCAGCCCAAATTCAGAACTCCTGAAAAGCCTTCTTCAACTCCGCCAGAGTTCCTTCTCTTATAGATGTAACATTTACTTTTAATCTGTATTATGTATCTGCCATTGAGTCTTAAATATGGATGTGTGTTATTATTCTTCCCTAGCAAATCATGTGCTCCTTTATTTATTTATTTATTTGAAAGTCAGAGTTACAGAGAGAGAGAGACAGACAGACAGAAATCTTCTGTCTGTTGGTTTACTTCCCAGATGGCTATAACAACTAGGGCTGAGCCAGGCCAAAGCCAGCAGCCAGGAGCTTCATCTGGGTCTCCCACATGGATGGCAGGAGCCCAAGTGCTTGGGCCACCCTGCACTGCTTTCCTAGGCCATTAGCAAAGAACTGGATTAGAAGTGGAGCAGCGGGCAGGCGCCACAGCTCACTAGGCTAATCCTCCACCTAGCGGTGCCAGCACACTGGGTTCTAGTCCCGGTCGGGGCGCCGGATTCTGTCCCGGTTGCCCCTCTTCCAGGCCAGCTCTCTGCTGTGGCCAGGGAGTACAGTGGAGGATGGCCCAGGTCCTTGGGCCCTGCACCCCATGGGAGACCAGGAGAAGCACCTGGCTCCTGCCACCGGATCAGCGTGGTGCGCCGGCTGCAGCGCGCCAGCCGCGGTGACCATTGGAGGGTGAACCAACAGCAAAAGAAGACCTTTCTCTCTATCTCTCTCTCTCACTGTCCACTCTGCTTGTCAAAAAAAATAAAAATGAAAAAAAATAATAAATTAAAAAAAAGAAGTGGAGCAGCCAGGATGCAGACCAGCACCCATATTGGTGTCACAGGTGCCAGCTTTTCTCACTGTGCCACATGCTGGTGCTTAAATGATGTGCTCTTTAAGAATGGGCCCTTAACTGTCTTAGTCTGCTCAGGCTGCCGTAACAAAGCTCCCTGGACTGGTCTGCACAGTGCTGGAGTCTGAAACCTTTGAGATGACGGTACTGGCCAATTCAGCTTCTGCTAAGAGCTCATGGATGATCACCTTCTCAACTGTATCCTCCCGGGGTAGAAAGAGTGAGCACACAGTATCTAGTGTCTCTTCTTGTAAGGGTTTTAATCCTGTTCGATAAGGGCCCCACTCCGATGACTTCATTTCTCCTTAGTGACTTTCTCAGAGCCTCACCTCCAGATATAGCCATAAGGCCAGGAGTAGGGGTGGGGTGGGAGGGGAAGGTTTCAAAATGTAAATTTTAGAGTGAGGGACACAACTCAGTCCATAGCACCATCTTATTTACCGCTGGGAAGATAACTTTAAACGGAAGATACTCAAAATACAATTTGTTGGTTGATAGTTTGACTGACAAGCTGTTTGGCTTAGATGAGTGGATGGGTCCATGGATAGATGGATGGATGGATGGATAGAGGCAAGGATGGGAAATATTAAAAGTGCCAGTCCATTGCATGGTTCTAAACTATTTCACCTCATTCACCTGGAAACTTTTTGTACAGAAAAGCATTTCTAAGTTTATAATTAAAATCAGCAAAAAAATGTTTATTTTATGGATCCATAATATCTCATAAATGCTAGGCTCCCCATACAGCCCTTTTCTGTATAAATTTTTTAGTAAAGGTTTGCATTTATCTTTGTAAGAAATCATTAAAAAGAATGAAGTGACCTTACCAACATCTATGAAGTGTTGATTCAGCTGATATTAGGAATAGAGCATGTTTTTCAAAATCTTTGTGGTGTTTATTAATTTTTTGTAAGTTCCAGTTCTGTCCTACATTGTAAGAGATACTAGGGGTATCATGAACTAAATGTTTGTGTACCTCGTTAAGGACTACTGAACTGTCAGGTTAGCATGTATCCATCACAGCTCCTCTGGATTTATTTCTTTATTTCCCACTTGGGCTAAGAGGAAGGAGCTTAATGGGGAAGCCTCCATCCCTTATGAGGAGCTTTGCCCACCCTCATTCTCTTCCCCATTCCCATCTTTTGCAGGAGAAAGTCAAGTTCAACACTGTGTTCACCACCTACCGAGTTAGGAAATAAGGCTAAGCAATAGTGAATAGTTCACAACTCTTAGTTAGGTGTCTTGTTTGATCCTGTTATATAGCAAGTATATAGTTAAGTCATTTTGGGAATTTTTTTTTGTTAATCAAATAGCATAGTATTTCTGCACTCATACGAGTATGTCCTAAAAGGTTAATAACATGTATTATGGAGAAGAAATTATTATAGTTTTGTATTTTAAATATTGTGCCACTGACTTATATTAATTCAGGGTGATTTTCATTTTCATTTCAATATGGTTATAATTGGCCTCTAGAAAATACTTCTCTACATCTTCTATATCCTCTGCCAATCCTAACCGCAGCCCTCAAATCTGACTATCAAATAACGTATCCAGAGTTCTTGCATAGCAGAGTTCCTGTGTGTAGTATCTGAATGCCCTTAAATACTCTGGCTTTTGTATCACCTTGTTCAGGAATGCTACTGGCATGGGCTGAGAAACAAGTGTGTACAAGCTAAAACCATTAACTGGATTTATTGCATTTTTCAATTCCTAGATAGAAGAGCGAGCAGAGTTTTTGAACAAGTCTGTGCAGAAAAGGTAAATGTGGTTGATTGTTCATTTACGAAAAGTTAGCTCTTATATGTATGGAATGATTCTCATATTTTTACACATATGTGGTTTTTCTTTTTTTTTTTTTTTTAGCAGTGGTGTCAAATCAACTCATCAAGCAGCAGTCGTGTCTAAGATTGACAGCAGACTGGAGCAGTACACCAGTGCAATCGAGGTGAGAATTGGTTTCAGAATGATGGCCTTGTTGAGCAGAAGGTCATAGGAACACTTAGAACAAGAATCAATTCCAGTAGCCGCAGTAGTGGTCGAATATTAATGATGCTGTGTGGGATTTGAGCACAGTGGGTTAATTCACTGTTTGAGTCACCCACATCCAATACTGGAGTGGCCAGGATAGAGTCACACCTCCACGTCTGGTCCATCTTCCTTCTGAAGTGCCTGGGAGGCAGCAGATGATGGCTCAAGAATTGGATGTCCTGCTTCCTACATGGAAACCTGGATAGAGTTCCTGACTCCTGGCTTCAGCCTGGCCCAGCCCCAGCTGTTGCAAGCAACTGGGGAGTGAAAAAGAGGAAGAAATCTCGATAGATAGATAGATAGATAGATAGATAGATAGATAGATAGATAGATATCTTGCTCTGCCTTTCAAATGAATACCATTTGGAATAAAGGAATATTAATGATGCCTTATTATACTTTGAACTAGTTTTTGAGAAGTATAGAAATAAAAGATAAACTATGGAACAGTTTTCAATAAAATCGACCTGAATATTCTTTAACAAAGAGCTTTATTGTTTTAATAAATGAGTTCCTTGGTATGTAACTATGTTAATGTATATGTTCACAGTATATCTTCAGTAGACTTAATTCCTCATAAACTGTGTTCCTAAATGTGATTAACCTCTTACAATCTTACATAGTCCTCTTTTGTTTATAAAAATTTTGATTATCAAAGAAAATTAGTAGTATAAAGTAATGTAAAGACAATAGGCAACTTTAAGCATTAGTTTCAAATAGACTGTTTCCTATTTGACTGTTTTATGCTTCTGGCTACTCTAACTTTTTTCCAACTCAATTGGCCTGTGTGTTTTACTCTGGAAATAATGCATACTTCCAAGTACCAAAGCACTAAGAGGTAGGTGTCATTCATCATATAGGAACCTGCCGTGTAGACCTTAGCCAGTGGTTTTGGCCTCGTGCTGTCTTGGAACACCTGCTGTGATACAATTGATCCATTTCATTTAATTTTATCCTCTCCTTTGTCCTCTAGAGTAGAGATATTCGAAAAGTAGTTCACACAGATGATAAGGGAAACAAGGAGAAAGATCTGATGAATATCAGGTGACTAATCAATTCCTAACACTCAAGATGTGATGAATGTCCACTAAAATGTAGGGCAAATTACAGATAGTTCTGAGTCAGCTTTTCATCACGACAGTGAAATACCCAAGAAAATTAACTTTATAAAACTGAAAGGTTCATTTCAGCTTACGTTTTTGGAGCAAGAGGTGCAAGATTGGTTTGTTCTTGGATGAGGGCAGCAATGATGAAGTGTGAAGTTAGGGTCATGCAGTCAGCCATGAAGGAGGGAGGGGGGAACATGCGTGTCTGTATATGTCTCTGGTCTCTTACAAAATCACCAAGATTTAAACGCAGGGGCTCTGCCCTAACAGCCCATCCCAATCCAACCACCTCCTGCAGGCCCCACCTCCAAACACTAACTCTTAGTGCCATTAACGTATGACTTCTGCGTATGAAGCCCAGCATGAGTCCAGGAGCAAAATTGTGTTCACACCACAGCAGTTGTTTTCTGTGGTTGAATTGGTCATGGCACCAAGAGGTCTAACAAAGCTAAGACTGGGGCTTCAGACTGCATAGTCCAGTGGGATTGTTTTTTATGCGTGGTCACTGGTGGTGACACTTGTCTTAGTTGATCATTTTGACCATAGCCCCCAGGCTACCAAGCAGGACCAGGAGAGAAACTTGTGCCATTCGGGGCATGTCTTAATGCTGCTGGAAAAGTATCTCAAACACACACCTTTCTTTCCTATATCTCCTTCCAGAATATTCTCTATGGAGTGGCATCTCAGTTTTTATCTTTGAACACTTCCCTGCCTCCGGACTTCACACACTTCCGAGTCTTCAGAGTAGCTTTCTTTGCATCCCCAAAAATAAGTAGGATTCTCCTACTGAGCGCTCTCTTGCACTCACTCACTTATTACACGACGATGTGAAATAAATATTTGTGTAGCTTGTTACTACCTTTCTGTCCTATTGATACATAGCACTCTACAGCCTACAGAGCAGGTTGCCTTGTTTTAAGGAAAACTGTGTACTCAGGTCCTAGCAGAGTGCCCCGCACACAGTAGGCATTTGAGAACTATCTGTTGAAGAAACAAGGTAGACTATCACCTTAGCAATCAGTGGTTCCCCCTAACAAAGCACATGTCGTTTTGTTAGATCCTGTGACCGGCTGTTAGGATTTATGTTGCGTAACACATACCATCAGAATGCAGAGCAGAAATGACCATTCACTTTTGGTGAAGGAATTTACACAATGAATTTCTAAAAATGCTGATGTTGAGGGAGGAAGTTCACGTAATCTTACAGGAACAAACTTTGCATCCTCAACATAATCATTTCAGGGAACGAAAGCTGCAAAATCTACAAAACCAGCCGCCTCGGACCTGCCTGTCCCTGCTGAAGGTGTGCGCAACATCAAGAGCATGTGGGAGAAAGGGAACGTGTTTTCCGCCCCCACTGCGTCAGGCACCCCGAACAAGGTGCGTGCACGACTTTTGTCTTTTAAGTCTAGAGGAGTGGATCTGTTTTTCCCTTCTGTTTTAGGGAAGTTAATAATACAAGCAGACTGGGGGCCAGTGCTGTGGCATAGCAGGTAAAGCTGTGACCTGCAGCACCAGCATCCCATATGGGCACCGGTTCCAGTCCCAGCTGCTGCACTTCCGATCCAGCCCCCTGCTATGGCCTGGGAAAAGCAGCAGAGAATGGCCTAAGTACTTGGGCCCCTGAACCGGTGTGGGAGACCCAGAGGAAGCTCCGGGCTCCTGGCTTTAGATTGGCCCACCTCCTGCCATTGTGGCCACCTGGGGAATAAACCAGGAGGTGGAAGATTCTCTCTCTCTCTCTGTCTTACCCCTTCCCTGCCCCGTAAGTCTACCTTTCAAATAAACAATAAATCTTAAAATGATAATAATCATAAAAGCAGTGAAGCAGGTGCAATCCATACTTTGTGTGGCAGTGGCCACAGAAGTGAGCTGAGAGAGAGCTGTTCACGAGGCTACACTGTGTGCTAGGCTCTGGCCGTGCAGCTCTAAATGAAATACCTGAGATTGGTCCTCTGCTCTTGGGTTCAGGGTAGAGAAGGTACGGGGTGGGGGGGCGGGGATCAGACAGCGTGTTCTTTAAACATCAATGGAAGCCCCGAAGTCGTGCTTACTGGTATTTTGAGGTTGCTTTGGTGGTGTCTTCCCAGCTAAGGTTTACTTGGGTGACTGACTCTTTGTAGGAAACCGCCGGCCTGAAGGTAGGAGTTTCCAGCCGCATCAATGAATGGCTAACCAAAACCCCGGATGGCAGCAAGTCACCTGCCCCCAAGCCTTCTGTAAGTAACTCGCGAGTTTTCTGAACTTGTTTGACCTCTCAGTTTGCAGCAGCGGAAGGGAACAAGCAGTTGGTCTGTTTCGCTAGAATGCATCGTGTCCCTGTTCTTCTCAGTCCCTGCTGATTAACCAGCAAGGAGGTGTGGAGTACAGACGTCCTGCGCAGTCACACCGCGTTACCCGCAGGCTCACCTGGGACCAAATACTCACCTCTCCACTCCACGTGGGGAAGTTAGCACGTTGAGGCTGTTCAAATTTAGACATGTTGCTGGCCTATTTGGTTAGCTTCTACTCTATAAATTATGGGCAGGAATTTGACAATAAAATGTCAAGTTATTTTGGCTACATCTCTGGCAAGAGCACTCCTATACTTTTTCCCAAATGAATATACACATTGGCTTTTTCAAAACCTGTGTTTTCTAATTTGCCTAATTTCTAATACTTGGCACAAAAATATGATTATTGGGTAGTTGTTGAAATAATTGCTACAATTTTGTTATCAACACTTTCAAAGGAAAGTCATTAAAAAAAAAACACGCAGTGAAACTGGAAATTAGACAAGCTGGTTGTGAAATGTTGTTTTTGAAAATCTACCTTCTTTTAACTTCTTAAGCCTAGCTGTCTTGCTATAAAAATACTCTTTCAACTTTTTCATTGCTGTTTGAGGGTGCTTCAGAAAGTTCATAGGAAGTGAAATGCAAACTTTTAGTGTAAAACTCATTGAAATCCATGTGCAGTTTTTTTCATCATGCATTTTCTATGAACTTTAGAAAATATTTCTATGATAATCACCTTGCATTTTTTGTTATAGCAAAAACGATGAAACTCCCCATTGTGTATTGCTGAGTTTTCTTTGAGAAGTTAGCTTTTATATCTTTGTTGGTGCCCAGGGGAGCTGGGAGTCAGCTTCCATGCCCCACGTTCTAGAGGAAGTAGAGAAATTTTCCAGATTCTTGCCTTCTGTGCTGTGGAAGCATGGTGGTGTGGACTCCCAATATAATCTCCAAAGTCACTCAATTGTATCATTTTCCTTAAAAAGAAAAAAGTTCACAATGGAAATGCTTGCATACCCTTCTGGGGCATAATTCCTTGTGCCATTTAATTATTCAGACTACTTTCTTTACATGAGAGCTCACAAGATGTAAAAGACAAACCCAATGTACCATTTAAAAATCTTTATATATTGAAATAAAACTTTTCCCCCAACCCAGTAGACACAGAAAAGGGGGCATCTCACAGGAGACAGTTGATGTGGGAGACCATACCCAAAAAGTATGCACTCTTAAATGCTTCAAGTTTCACAGTTCTGCTGGTGGCAGAAAGAGTATAAATTATTAAAAAAAAAAAAAAAAGGTTTTTTTACAGTTGATATTAGTCAAAGGCCAAGAATCAATAAAAATAAATTTTAAATGGTAATTTATGTAAGTTTTATGGTTCCAAGCCAGTAATTATCAACCTTTTTGAATTATGGACATCTTTGAAAACCCATGATATATAAGGACTGACTCCTTCAAAACATGCATATGACGCAAGTTCATGAAATTCATGGATTCCCCTGAAGATCTCTTAAGGTAGAGAGGATAAAGAGAGAAAGATAAATTAATATGCCACATGGCTAGAGGAGATGGCAGTCTTTTCACATCTGTGGTATTTCTGATCTTTCTCACTTCTGTACTGGATTGTATTCATAAAGTTGGTCCAGAATTTGCTCCCTAGTCTTTTACCAACACTGCAACTAATAAGCCTATCATGATCTGAATGTTACCTGAATAGGCAAGTTTAAAAGATGAAATTCTGTTATTATTACCATAGATATAACCGTGTCAATGTCCCCTTGGGCTGTTGACAACTTCCTAAAAAGTGTCAGGACAAAAGACTACTACAGGGAACTTACAGGATCATTGCCTACCTCGCTTATGCTTGGATGATTTCCTAGACCATCGGCTGGAGGGTAGAGAGAAAAGACAAGGGAGAATGTGGCACCTGGTATTGATTTTAATGACTCTTCCTCCTCTTTGATTTTCTGGACCAGTGTGCCTCCCTGAATAAGGACAAGACTGGAAGAAAGTGCTATGGAATGAATGTTAGGAGGGAAGTGTGAGTTTGAGTATGATTATGAAGCAACATTAAGTTTTATGCACATTCCTGACTTAGTAGTAACCTGTACTTTAGACTCAACACCATCTCGCAGTACGGATTGCACCCGGTAGTCTTCCTGGGAGACAAGACTCGGAGGCCGGCTAGACGGGAGGGTAGTTCACAGAGACTGTGGGTCGAGAAGAAAAGAGGTGAAGCTTTAGCAATGCAGAAACTGAAAAGGGCTCTGCAGGAGCACAAAAGTTGGCAGGAAAAAATTCCAGGGAAGGCAACTTACAAAGACACAGCAAAGGTCCTAAGTCTTGTCCAAGGGTCTCCCCCTGGTAGCCTGCAGCTAAGATCTATGTGGTTTGACCCCCTCTGTTGTATCTTATTTTCCTTTTTTAAATTCTAATTTGAACATATTTTTAAAGTGTGGAGACATGCACATGCACTCTGGAAATGCTTGATTCCCTCTTTTTCCTGTTTTCTTACGTCAAGTCGCCTCAGACATTGGTTTTTCTAGTCTGGTCCTTCATGGCAGGCATCTGAGTTTGACACCCTTGGGACTCTGGCCAGCCTGACCTTACCTAAAGATGACAACAAATAGGAGACCCCCCAAAGGTGTCTCTGGTTTGGGGCCAGAGATAATTCATCCTCAGCCCATTGCTTGTGTTCCTTGGCATGAGTGGGTGGAGGGGAAAACTTGAGTTTGTGTTTGTAGATGTGCAGCGTGTGGCCATTAAGAGAAAATCAGAGAGAATTTCTTTGAAGGAAATGGTCCTCAGCCAGTGAAACCCTAAGGAGGAGAGTAATTCTTAGGATTAAAGCTCACTGAAGTGGCTGGTGTCGTGGTGTAGCAGACTGAGCTGCCTCCTGCCACAGCAGCGTCCTGTATGGGTGCTGGTAGGATTCCCAGCTGCTCCACTTCCAATCCAGCTCCCTGCTAATGTGGCCGGGGAAGCAGTGAGAGATAGCCCAAGTATTTAAAGAAAAAAAAAAAAACTCACTGAAGAGAAAAACCATATTCTAACAGTAGTTATGTAATGATTTTACATTACATATTACACAAGTTTATATTACATATTATACTAATAATTAAATTGCACAAAATATTTTGTCAAATAAGTATTTTAAGGTCCCCCCAAATGAACGTATTTCAAACTAGACATTGATCTGTGCTGGATTCTTTGTTGAAACATCTATTGCTATTTGCAGATAGAATTTAGAGGATTTTGGAGTAACTTTGTAACTGAAATTCAATTTATCTGGTTTGTCTTTCTTTGTGTCTATATGTTACACGGAAATTAAAAAGCTAATTTGTCTTTTTCTTTTTTCTTTTTTCAAAAACAATGTCTTTCTCAGCTGACTTCTCTTCTTCACTTTGTCTTTGGGTGACTGGGAACCAAACTGCTTCTCCTGCCTTCATTTCTTCTCCTTCCTCTGAGTGGGTCTTTATCTAAAATGTTGTCTGGTCAGGTAATGTCATTTTTACCTTCCCTTTGATTTAAAATGCCAACTTGCAGCTAGGGTACTCAGATTTTCTTAAAAACAACTCTTTAAACCCTTTATATGATCTTGGAAGATTCATAGGCAGGATCTCAGGGAAATGCAATCTGTTTTCTTGGGTAGAAAAACATTCATGTGAAAGAAAAATATTTGTCTCATGTGAATTAAATAAATAGCGATATTAGCCACTTTCCAGAGCTTCCATCAACATGTTTCTAATTATAATTTCCAAAACTTGAAGATGGTCTTTCAGCCAATTTGGCAGCTTTTAACCATGTTGGCAAATGGAATGGAATTCTTCAAAAACAGTCTGATTTGTTGCTTCATATCAGGAATTCATGTCACAGAGGAAATCCAGAAACTCAGTAAGATTAAGGCAAATGTGAACTTTACATGGTACCGTTTAGTGATGCATTTTCGGTGTTGCGGCCTCAACAGAAATATGCCCACTTAGATCGGTATCCATGAACAGGTGCGACTTTTATCAGTTTGCCTTCCTGATGCAAAAGGATCTGCCAAAAGAAGCATTGCTATTTCAGCAAAACAGATTTCTTTTCTACAGACGACCTTTTGCCAAGTACTGATATAAACAAATGCTGGAAGAAAAGCAAATGGAAACAGAAATTTGGATCCTTATCCAAATAAAATTAATTATGAATTAGTCAATAAAATGTAAAACTCCATAATTATGATTAATCACATTTTGATGTTTCCTTCCCGAAATTTCTACACCGTCTTACATATGTCATCCACTGTCTGCTTCTCTTAAGGATATGACTTGTGATTGATGTTATTTTTGTGGCACTAAGTTCTGTTGATCCATTCAGAATTACCCACTTGCCCCCCAGGAAATCCAAAATGATTTATGTGATTTTCGCGTGAGGAAAATCCAGTTAGGAAAGAGCCTTGGTTTGGGCTGCCCATTCCCCTAACACAGTGACTCCAGTGCATACGGTTGGCAGGGCATGTGGTGGGGGGAAGGATGTGTGACTAAGTTACCACATGGGACGTGAACACTTCATGCCCAGGGGGAGACCTAGAGGCCACCAGGGAGCACTCACTTGAGAGGTACCCTCCCTGAGATGGGACAGGGGCAGGGCACCTGCACTTACTCTGCAGGTGGGAAATGCTTATCAACCCCCAGATGAACTATCGTAAAATAACTCCTGCTCTATTCACTTCAAGAAGGTAGTAGAAAGGTAGAGAGAGCTCACATTTTTTTACATATGCTGATATTCCACTTAGTCAACAAATCAGTCCTTGGTGAAGGAGAGGATCCAGATGCTATATGTAATTCCAGTCCATTTTCATATCATCAGAATAAGGTCAAAGTCTGTTTAATGTCAAGCAATAGCTCTATCCTGTCTGTTATTAGTTTGCTGGGGTATATAGCAGGTGATAAATTGATTCATATGAACAAGTGTGGCAATGTATTTAGACCTGGCCAGAAAATATAAAAGGACCACTTCTGCATTGTTTCTGCGCTCTCTTCCTTAGGACTTGAGGCCGGGAGATGTGTCCGGCAAGCGGAACCTCTGGGAAAAGCAATCTGTGGACAAGGTCACTTCCCCCACTAAGGTAATCTACTTGGAGGACTGGTATTGCAACGAGATGTTTTCCTAGTGAATCCTGCAGTGTAATGGCCTGGGGGTAAATGAGACCTAACACTGGCCCACACATCTTTGCTTGGTTAGTAGTTTCTAAAAGACCTGTGTGAGTACAGTCAAAAGGAAAGCTTCGTGGAGCCTTTGGCCTTGCAAGTTTGTCAGTCATGCAGCACAAGTAGCCCACCCCTGTGGAATGGTGCCCAGTGAGACACTGTAGATCTGCCATAGAACAGGAAGATTGGCAGTGAAGGGCAGTAGGAGATAACCATTGCCTGTCTTTCCTTATGAGGTCCCAGCACTGTCATTTGAAGAATGCTTAGGGAAAATGCCTGCTTCTATGGGTGTTCCTAAGTTGTTTTCTGGACCCGTTCTAGATTATACTGCCATCGCCAGCAGCCTGGGACCCAAGGTGGCTATGGCCAAAATTTAAAATGTATCTAAAGTACAATGATGTTTGCCACCTAAATGAGTGAGCGTGGAGTCCTCTTCCACTTTTGGCCTTCTGAGCATAGGTTATGCTCATTCATGAGAGATGGTTCCCTGGACAACATCTAAAAGGATGCTCAGACTGTGACTAGGACAGCTTGTTAACCAAGGAGCTAATTCATATCCCAGCTGTAGCCTTTTTCCATTTCAAGTAATAGCTCAGTATTCTCAGAAAGAGGAAAAATGAAAAAGAGAAATCAGAGACCACCAGTACGGTTAGCACAGGCTGCTTTGGGGTCGACGTAGAACTCTAGAGGTGGAAGCACTCCTTAGGACGACCCGGGGTGGAGGCGGCATCAAAGGCAATGAACACACACTGTATTCACTGAAGGGAGTGACGTACTGCCCCTTTCCTACTTTAAGTCTAGTGCAGCTGCCTGAGTTGTTTCCCTATTAGTTGTGCAGTGATAATCCAATCCAATATAAGCCAATAGCCCAGCCTCTCACCTTAAAGTGACTTTTAAATAGGTTACATCTTCTAAATGATTGCTAACTGTATTAAAAATACCCAGTAGTAATAATCACTACTATGTACCACTGACAGCGTCCACTACGTGCCAAGAGCTGTTTATTACCACATTTGATCTCTCGCCACCATGTGAGGTCAGCAGAACTGTTTCCATCTTATAGCTGAGGCAAATTAAGCTCAGAGAGATTGAGTAATTTTCCCAAAGCCATACAGCAAATCAGCAGCAAAGCCTGGATTGCCACTCAGTCTGATCTGGGCCTGGGTGCTCACCATTATGCAAACAACTTTCCACTGAGCGTACACATTCAGCAGAAAATGTGCAGTTGTGGAATTCCTCGTGTGATTTTCTCCTGGTGGCAGGGCAGAGGGGAACTTTTCATTTGTTTTCTAAACAAAGAATGAACTTGGTGGACAAAACCTGTATGATCCTGCTAGCCTGGGCTTCTGCCCTTTCAGAAAGGGCAGTCCAAGTGTGGAGATAGTCTCCTTTCTGAGTAGGACATGTCTGCTACCTGTCATCCATCACCACAGGTCCAAGGGGGTCCCTCTGGATAGCACTCCTCTTAGCCAGAGCTCTGGGAAGCGGAGCAAAGATGTTCTAAAATGGTGGAACTCAGAGAACACCACCCCCATGCACAAGAACATGAGCCGTGCTCCCTGGAAGGCACACCGTGGTGGGTAGCACACACTCACTAGCTCCGCCTCCCTGGAAGGCACACCGTGGTGGGTAGCGCACACTCACTAGCTCCGCCTCCCTGGAAGGCACACCGTGGTGGCTAGCGCACACTCACTAGCTCCGCCTCCCTGGGGTGTGCCCCTGAACTCTTTCCATACCAATAATAAGGATGATATAACCCACCAGACTCAGAGCTGAGCTTATGAGATGCCAAACAAGCTGTCTCCTCTGTTCCAGAATGTCAAATGCTTCTTGTTGTGCCATCATTCCATCGAAATGAAAATGCACAACATGTTTGAAAATGGAAATGCATAACATGTTAGTAGTTGTTACTACCCCAGCAAGGATGTTTAATAGCTGACATGGTGGGGGAAGTCATCAGACTAGGAGTGTGGACCAGGGAAGTCCGGGAATAGGGGTGTAAGAACAGGAGGGAGGAGGAAGGGTTGGAACATGGGCAGGAGGGAGGGTAGGGTGAGAAAAATCACTATGTTCCTAAGTCTGCGTGTATAAAATACATGAAACTTATATAGTTTAAATAAAATGTTTAAGAAAGAATAGGAGGGAGGAAGTAGAGTTTGTTAGATTGAAGTGGGAGAAGGTGAAAGATAAGCATATCCTAATTCACCATGATACGTGGACATGGCCTTGACTGGGCTAGTTAGGCCATGTGTGCCTATTTTGGAATGCACACTACACTGCTGGTCCTTACCATGGAGCTTAAAAAAAAGCTTGTGATGGTCAAGTTAGGAAGAGGGACCAGAAAGGAGAAACAAAGAGGGAAGCTAGAAACTCGACAGAAGAAATGTAGAATAAAAGATCATATTTGAGGAGCATGCCAGTAGTGCTCCCGCATTTCGTAATCATCTGTGGCTGCCATAACTGGAATCTGCCTGTTTTCCTTCCGACAAAAACCAATGTTTCTGGCTGAAACACTGCAGGCTGTGGATTTAAAGTTCTTTTCTCTCAGCAGGTCTGAGGCAGTTCAAGAAAGAACCCAAACTCAAGACCCTGGACCAGCTCAACTGTAGAGGGCTAATTTGCTCTGTCTTATATTTATGGTGATTTACTAAATTGGGTTCATCTTCCTTTGTTTTATTTTACAATATCCCAGTAAACCCATGTATATGATCACTATATTTAATAATCACAGTCTAGAGATGTTCATGGTGAAAGTACTGCCCTTGCACAGGAGCCTGTTTCTAAAGAAACCCATGCTGTGAAAGAGACTTTTCTACTGATCACCCTGATTCTGTCTGAACAGCGATTCCAACCACATTGGAAATCAGCACAAAGAGATCCAAGTTGAAAATTGCCTGAGGAATGTGTGCAGTATCTAGAAAAATGAACCATGGTTGTCGTTTTAAATACAGAAGTCATGTTGTTTCTGCACTTTAGAATAAAGCATGGGAGAAATGATCGTAGTAGGCAATTGTAACTCTTTCTGAAAGTAACCCATTTCAGATTTTATATACTGCAATGATTGTCTTTAAAAAAAAAGATGTACTGTTAAGGTATTACTTTATTTCATGCTGATGCATATCTAAATTGGATTATTCTGTTAGCTGACAGTGGTACTGATTTTTTTTAGATTGGTTTGTGGATTTCTTTAGTAGTAACAGTAGCCTGAACCACATCTTAGATTACTCGATGATGTATGTATGTGCATATACATATATAAACACACTAATGATAGAATGCTTTTTTATGTGCTAGACAATTATATTTAGTAGTATGTCCTTGTAACTAGCCAATATCACAGCTTTTTAAAAAATTAAAAATCACAGTATTATATTAATATTTCATATTTGCCAATAGAAACATGGCAGATAGGTATCGATATGTTTTCAATGCCCAGTGACCTGTAAGAAAAAAAAGTATTGAAGAAAAGAGAGACTAGAAGTGTCAAAACAAGTTGAAATTTTCTATAAGACATAGTATTTAGTTTATAATTAAAAGCAGGCTTGAAGTCCAGTGTGAATTTTACTAAATCTACTATCTGAATCAAACTCACAACCTGGTTATTCATCACAAAGTTCATAAAAATTGGTGGACATGATATCTAAGGTCCTTTCCTTCAGAAAAATTTAAAGACAAGAGTTTTAGTGACTGTATTACACATGGAATTCCACGCATGGGTCTAAGCAAAGACCAGTGTTTGCTAATGTCTGGAAGTAAAGAACTAAAATGAACACAATCCAGTATTTAGGAGGCAGGACAACATTTCCATTTTTATATACTCTGAAATGTTCTTAAAATTAATCTTTTCTACCTTTATTAGTCAGTGGTACTTGTCATATGTTGATAATTTGACAAAATTTCAAAAGTATATTTAACTTTAACTAGTTACATATTAGTTTACTAGTGAGTCTTTATTGATTCACTGCTTTTACACACACAATCCAGATATCAGGTCTTATTTTAGCCTATAAGTTTTTATTCTTCATAATAGATGATGGAAAATTGCTCCAGCGTCTTGGCCAAATGTTCTCTATAGACGTCTACAAGTAGTATAGTTCTATAAACTCATACCTCAGCTGACTTAACCAAAATTGTTTCAGTCTCTGTCCCTACCACAATGAGAGGGCCTCCCAAGGGACAATTTTCTCATCAACGAAACTCCTCCAGTAGAGCTCACCCGGGGAGGCGGGCATGAGGAGGGATCCCCGCTTACAGGTAGTTGAATCCTAGCTTTTGGCAGACATGGGCCACCAAGATCGCACAAGTCGTTCACCCGTGACAGAGTAGACACACGTCTATGTTCAGATAAACTAGAACTTACCTGAAACTCCCTATTTAGCCTTAACTACCATCATTGGAGTGAGATGCAGCCAAGTTTGAGGTAACGTTGCTGTGTTGAACTTTTGAACAAGAGCTTTTCCTGATTGCTATTATATATTTTTCTAGAAAGTGTAAAGTTGAGAAGAGAATGTATCAATCCAGACTTTTATTCCGGTATTTGGATGGAATAAATTTTAGGGTAGAATTTTGTTCTGTTTGGATTTAATTTGTTTGAAAAACAAACTCATTGTTTACTTGTTCAATTAGAATTCTCTGTTATCTTTAAGAAGTAAAACTGCAAGCTGACTAGCATGTTCTGTGAATCTGCCATTCATAAAAACTTTATGAACACTTGGTATTTTTCACTGATAATTGATCGCTGCAATAAAAGTATATTGTGAAAATGCATCTACAATAAATGGAATTCCTCCAAATATCTTTGCCTCGCTTATTTCCGTGTGCTATATTGCCAGATGTGTGTCTATTTTAATAAAGATGATGGCATGACAAAACCTGCATTTCAGATTGAGTCTTGGTTTTACTCTTGAAAAAGAAAAGCATGTTTATATTTTAATGCTCTTCTTGTAATTTTCTGACAAAATATTGAAAATTTCTCTGATCTGGACTACTGACCAAACATGTATGGGTAAAGTTGAGGAAAAAAGGATTTAAAAATTCTTCTTCTAAAAAAAATTGAATGTTCCTTCATATTCCCTGTCATTCCCACTGTAGTTTCTTTTTTTTTTTTTTTAAAGAGTTATTTATTTATTTGAAAGTCAGAGTTACATACAGAGAGAAGAGAGGCAGAGAGAGAGAGAGAGGTCTTCCATCTGACGGTTCTTCCATCTGACAGTTCACTCCCCAATTGGCCGCAACAGCCAGAACTGGGCTGATCTGAAGCCAGCAGCCAGGAGCTTCTTCCAGGTCTCCCACGTGGGTGCAGGGGCCCAAGTTGAGCCATCTTCTACTGCTTTCCCAGGCCACAGCAGAGAGCTGGATCGGAAGTAGAGCAGCTGGATCTCAAACCGGCACTCATATGGGATGCCAGCACTTCAGGCCAGGGCATTAACCCACTGCGCCACAGTGCTGGCCCCCCCATTGTGGGTTCATTCCACCCCTCTTGCTCCTAGGAAAGGCAGTGCTATGTGCCTGAAGACTGTCTTTTGTAACACAGACATTCATTTAATACATGCCATTTGTTTGTAGAACATTTACTACCTGGGGACAGTGGTGATTACATTTGAATCGAAAAATATTTTTTCATAGAAATTTTGCATATTTATATGGTACTTATTGGTCTGAAGGCTGAGGTTCTCATAAAGGTTTTAATTTGTGGGTTCAGAGCTTTTGAATACTTTCCTAAGTCCTTCACATAAGATTGACAGAATTGACTAAAATACTATTTAAAAAAAGTATTTTACTGCTACATACTAATAATAGGTGTAATAAGTCTAGACAATAAGATAGTTGTCATCAAAATAAATGTATAAAATGAAACAATAAAAATACAGTCAATAGTGTTAGGACCACACTGATAAGATTAAATGAAAATTAATTTTATAATACACATATTCAAGATATGAACTTGGAAACAATACTATAGTCTTCCGTGTGATGAGGAATGAGTCTGTTGTGCAGATTTTTTCCTACTCACCTTGTGCATGTCTGCTCCAAGTGGAAGAAGGAACAAGGAAAATGATCTCAAATGCCTAAATGTGGTTCTTCCATAGGAGATAACCCCAGCAAGGTCTTGATTTGAGTGCATTGTCTGTTTCGGCCAGTTTATTTATTTTTATTTATTATAAAGGCGAGAGATAGGGAGAGAGAGAGATTTCTCATGCTGAAGTGCCCCGAACAGCCAGAGTTGAGCCAGGAAAAAGTCAAGAGCCAGGAACTCAACTTCCACACATTCATTCTCTTTTGTGGAGGTGATTTATCCTGTTATTTGTTACCCAAGCAGGGACATCTTTGCCATGTCATTTCCAAGTAAATGGAACTATTGCTTCCACACAGTCTCCAGATACATACAATTAATTTTACTGATAGAGGGATTAGGAAGGTGTCATTATGGTAGTGACCCATGAACTGAGTCGTGGTGAGCTGACTGGCTGTAACAGATCTTGAGAGTTGAACTTGGGACCAGTTTAAGAGGTTTAGTCCTACATAGGGTCATCCCACACTAGTATGGGCAAGGTCAAGTCACTAGGCTATCATGGGCTCTCGGGCCCAGTATGGCCATCTCAGTCACACTGTGAGAAGACTTCCCTGGCCATTAACTTCTTGGGTGTTATAAGGAACTGACTGGGGTACAGTTTTTATTGTCTTTTTCTCTCTTAGTGATCTACTTTCATTAGATGGCCTTTTATACTACAGTCTTAGAGTAAATGTACCCCAAAAACGTGCAGGGAAAAGTTGCTGCAGTCATAAAGCTGCCTTCCCAAAAGATGGAAGCCAGCTGTGGAGGGAACCTGTCCCATGATCTTCTCCAGGGAGACCACAGGGAAGGGGAACAGGAATGCAGACTGACAGCCCTAGGGGGAAGCTTACTCCAAGACTTCCTGCCACTTTAACTTAAAGGCAAGGAATTTCATTTCGAGTACATACAAGTGTCTGCAATAGGAGAGTAAGTAAGATTAACCAAGAGTTAAAAAGAAGCAGGTGCTTAAGAAAATCATTTTAAAATTATCTTGGAAAAGAAAGAAGTCCTTATGACATCTCTTTCCGTAAATCCATACTAATTCCAGCTAAGCTTTGACCAAACAGTACTGCCTGGGATAATTCCTAAAACTTCTCTCAGGGTGTTTGTATTCACTGTGCCTCCTGCCTGGCGGTCTGCCCTTAGCTGTGTCCTTATGGTTTGGTTTATCCCTTGGCTCAAATGCCTTCCCTGGCCACCCCATCTGAAAGAGCAGCCCTACCAAGACCCATCTGCCCCCAATACTCAATGCCCTTCATTGTTCCTGCTCTACTCATCTCCACAGCAGTTATCATCTGAGTGACTTTTATTATTGGTTTGTCTGTTTTTTCCTTCTAGAACATAACCTCCATTAAAAATGCCTACTTTGTTCCCTGCAATACACACACACACACACACACACACACACATATATATATGTATACCTTACACCGAGAAGAGTCTTTGACAAGTGGTAGGCACTCAATAAATATTTGCCAAATTACTGAAATAATGAATGAATATGACTTTCAACATTTGGTTGAAATTCTAAATATTTCTGTGGTGCACTAAGATAACTTTTCTCTGTAAGGATTACTCGACACATGATCAAGGGATATTACTTGACATATGTAAGTATTTGGAGTAAATTCACGAGACTTGGTCCCAGCTCCGACATCTCTGGTCAGTTCCTTTCTCAGGCTTCACTTGGAGCATCTGACAGACATCCTATGGTGTGCAACCACGATGAAAATGCAACCGAAAAACAGGTCCTGTATATTGAGATTCTCTGCGTGTCACCTTTAGTGTGTATGTATGGCATGAAGCAAGCTACAGCTATCAATTCTAAGTACTGTTCTTCAAGAGACGCTGGTCCAACGTATGCTCTATTTTCTCAAGTCAAGGTCTGACTGGAAGGTCCAAGTTTCCAAACTGCTATTTCAACAAAACCTGGTATTTTCAAAACTTGATAAAATCTCGATATTAACCCATTTCGGTGCTTAAGTCATAGTGCGTTGCCCCGTATTCTACTTTCAAACTTGATATACTGTCTCTACAACATCACAAATCAGATGGCACATATGCCTCGTGTGGGCATATATTTATATTATATATTTATATATTATAGGTACACAGTTTTTTTCCTGCTACACCTGGAAAACTGTTCCAAATATACCAAATTGAACACCAAACTTATAGATGGGGGGAATCAGGATGTGATGTACAGAAATAACATCTAATACAAACGGGACAAAAAAAGTGAAGTTGGCCAAGGGCACGCTGTTAACGCCAGGTGGTCTGCAAAGCACAGGTCTTACCCAGTATGCTCCACTGCCGCCTCTGAGAAAGGGCCCGGGGAAAACCCGCTGCTCGCCTCCCCACTCCTAAACCTTCCCGCCGGACCCCAGCTCCCCAACCCCCGGCCAAACCCTCTGCGCTGGCTCAGCCGCTCTGCCCCTAGTTCCCGTCATCCCCCGGGGTTTCCCCTTCCTCGGGCCAGGGCTGCGCGCAGGCTCAGTGCCGCTGCGCCGGGCGCGTGAGACTGCCCAAAGTCTCGCGAGGATAGGCCCGTTGCCCTGGAAACGAGCGGCCTGGTAACAAGGACAGGGTCGGGGCTACCACGCTTGCTGGAGTGGCCTTTCTTCTTGTGGCTGGACACTGACGAGCTCGTGGGCACCCACGCTTCCTCGCACGGAAAGAAGAACTTGGCTGGAGGACTGGGGGCGGCAGTGGGGGGCGGCCGCGGCCGGCAGGTGACGCGTCCGGGAGAGGAAGGGGCGCTCGCAGGCGCTGCCGCGGCTTCCGGGGTGCGCGGCGGCACCAGCGAGGGTGCGGCGAACGCGGCCGAGCCCCTCGACTTCTCCGTGCCTCCCACCAGCGCCTGCTGTTGCCTCTTGGGCTTCCGACGCCCCAGACCCCGGCGGGGCGCCCGCTGGCGTGTCCGAGTCGGCGCCTGGAGGTGCCGCGGGTGTAGACGTGTGCCAGTGCAGTGCTGCCGACGAGTTGGGGTCCCCAGACGGAGACTGGAGTCGGGTCACACTCAGGGTCCCGCCCGTGAGGCCGTGTTTCCCCTCCCCGATGATGCGTTTGTAGCTCTGGGCGCCCGCCGGGGCTTGGAATCTTGTGGTCGGTGTAGACCACGCTCTAAAACACGGCTTTTGTGGGGAGGGGCGTAAACGAGTGGGGTTGGGTGGGTGCGTGCCTTCGATCCTCGGGAATCTAGAACCTTGACACGGAATTCGGGTGGCTGCATTGTCTTGGAGGCAGCCGGGTGGAAGACACCTGCGTGGGGGCGTGCCGGTCCTCGCCCAATCCGCCCTGCGGGGCAGCTGTTGCGTTCGGTACGAATTACACACCGTAAGTTGACTGCTGGAGCAGCCTGTGACAGGCTGTAGACAGGAATTCTGGGGCAGCTGACAGTTGAGGAGCCCAGAATCTTAGCGCTGCGTTAGTGCCTGAGCGATTTCTCTTTGGTCCGTAGTGAATTCGCTATCTCGGTGCAGTATTGCATTGTAAATACCGAATGTCAATGATCCGCTGTGTGCTCTGGGAACTTTTGCAATTAAATTGTTGGCTTGGTCAGCCTCGTGATGGTTGTCTCTTTCCAGTAATGGAAGCTTTCTTCTAGGAGGTGTAGGGCTTGATTAGCTGCACGGTGTTTAATTTTTAAGGCAGGTGGCTGTCACTGTTGATTAAATGCGATTGAATATCTATTTGAGTTCTCATGACCAACACCGGCAGCTTAAACGTTGTCAGACAAGTTGCTTAGACACTGTTTTACAGCCTACCCACATAATAGGAATTTCAAGGCAAACACGGAAAGAGATGTCAGAAGGTTCAGAAAAAGACTACTCGGACAGAACAAACAGCGATGAAGACGAATCAGTATGTCTCCTTCAATGTTTCACTTATTTTAAGATAAATAATTTTTTGTGTTATAAATTATTTATTTACTGTATAGTTATTTGTGTGATATAAATTCCCAATTAAAATCAGTTTGATGTTTAAATCATTGTCATTGAAGTTTGGAAATAATTTGAAAAAGCTAAGCTCTTAGTACTATGTACTTAATGTACTATAGGAAAGATAAACTAAATGACTGAGTTTCTTTTGCTTTGTTTTTAAAGATTTATTTATTTATTTATTTGAAAGATTTACAGCGAGACAGAGGCAGAGAGAGAGAGAGAGATCGATATCGATTGATCTTCCATCTGCTGGTTCACTTCCCAATTGGCCTCAACAGCCAGAGCTGGGACTATCTTAAGCCAGGAGCCAGGATCTTAGTCCGGGTCTCCCACTTGGGTGCAGGGGACAAGGACTTGCGCCATCTTTTGCTGCTTTCCCAGACCATAGCAGAGCTGGATCAGAAGTGGAGCAGCCAGAACTTGAACCAGCATCCATGACTGTTTTCTTGAGAAAATATTTTGGGCAAGATTCTCCTGGATTTTTAAAAAAATGTGACTTAAGTTGTTATTAAGGTTGTTTATTTTATTTCATGTCCACTTATTTTCTTATGTGTTCTAGTTCTATTGTGTTACACCACAGTATGTATCATAGTAGGACCTGTTTGAAAACTACCTTGTTCACGATGCTGTTAATGTGGCTCTGATGTCACAAAGGAGTGATGTAGAAGAAGAAAGGAGGGGGAATGTATTATTTAAAAATATTTTGTCTGATAGTAGTACATCATTGTTAAAATAAAAATGATCATGTATGTAAATTAAGGTTCCTAACTAAGCCCTCCCAAATGATATGTAACCCTTTAAGTTGATGACTTTGTTTTTTTTTTCTAATGTCAATTGTTTTCGCAAGTGTGTCAAGAATCTTCACTCTATTGCCTCCCTGCAGTCACCATCATGACCATTTCCAGGTGGAGAGGAGGGATGAAAGATGAGGACTTGACGTCGGTCTCAGGATAGTTCAGATGTTGGGATACTTTGATCAGTAGCCCATAATAATCCTGTAGTTTTCTCATTTATTAAAGGTTAAAGCCATATACCCAGTCCCAAGTAGTATGATAAGTATAAGAAATTTAGGAAGGATTTGGAAATTTGATTTTTAAAAGAAATATTTGAAAATTCTTTTGTTTTAGGATGAAGATCCTTTCATGAAATTTCTAAATGAAGATATTCATCAGTGTGCTCTTTTAGCAGGTTTGAACCTATCCATGTATTTTCCTTCGTTTTTATCGTAAGATCTTAAGTGGATTAAAATGTAAGGAAACTGAAAAAGATTGTCAAGTTGAGTAATAAAAGAATAATTATTCTGGTGGGTAGGAAGAGCAAATGTTGTATCCACTTTTATTAGAATCCTTCAGGGGTTCAGACTTTGCAGGTTTTAGGTAAACCTGATTTATATTAGAAAATAAGTGAGAATATATAGTGATTTTTTTTGGTTTTAAACAAAAATTTATCTAAGTTATACAAGTTTTATATATTTCATATAGATTTAGGAATATAGTGGGATTTCCTCTCCCTTCTGCCCATATTCCAACTCCTCCCCCCACCTCAGATTCCCATTCCTAATTTACAGTGATCTATTATCAGCATACTTAGTGATCATATAGTTAACCCTACTCTACATAAAGAAAGAAGAAGAGAAAGAAAACTCAACAAACTAAAGCAAAACTGAATGAAAGAGTGTTCCTTAGTAGAAGGGACAAGGGCTATTGTCGCTCCCCCTCTTCGTGGAGGAACGACACAGGACCCTGCGCTGTTCTTTTGTCTGCTCGGCCCTCCCCGGGTTTGCTGCTGGTTCTTCCCCGGGTTGGCTACCGACCCTTCCACCTCCGTGGAAGGGCGGTTCCCCCTAGCCACTTTCCCCACTTCCACGGGGGAGCGGCACACCACCGGCCAGCTCTCTCGGGGGCTGCTCAGGTGTTATTCGGATAGATGTTCCTGGTGCATGTTGTCTCTCTCCTCCTTTATAGTCCTCTTCCACCAATCCCAGCTCTGCTACCCACACACCAAATACGCTGCTCTCCTCCAATCAGGAGCAGGTCCTGCTGCTTATTGGTTGAACTGGAGGCAGCTGTGTGGAAGCTGTTTCCTCCTCTCCCAGCGCCATATTGTGGGAGAGCAGATGCACAGAACAAGTCTTAATTCCAGTAACTTAGTCCAGTCCGGATTGCTCCCCACAGATCCCCCTTTCTTTTTATTTTTGGTGTTGATACGCGCCTGTCTTCGGTGCCCCGTGGCACACACTCTGCTCTGCTTGCTAGAGTTGCCACAGGTTCTTACAAGTCCTATCAATCAGGAAAACCGAATCCGGGTCCTCTCTTCGCCATGTTGTGAGGAGGTTTTTAGGCGCTGATGCGTGCCTGTGTTCGGTGACCTGCGGCTCACACTCTGGTCGAGCCGCTTGCTGGCGCTTACCGCCTTAATCAGGCAGACCGAATCCAAGCCTTCTAATTGCCATGTTGAGGGGAGGCCTTTCTATTTCTCTATTTCTCTATCTCCGGGCATTCCTACTTCTCCCATTTTACTTCCATCTTCCAGCATTCCTATTTCTCTCATCTTACTTCTAAACTTCTGTTTCTCTTATCCCCGCAGCTTCCCGCTGCCCGCCGCCCGCCCCGAGGCTACTTCTCGGCGGCTTCCCGGCTGAGCCGCTTCAGCCCGCGCCTCTCTCATCTGCGCAGCTCGGCTTTGCGCGGCTTGGCTTCGCGCGCTCCGCGGTCTCCACGCCCTTCGCGTCTGCACCACGGCCTCGCGCCAGCCCCGCGTTCCCTATGTACTTGAGCCCCGCACGCTCTGTCTGCACGCGGCAGCCTCCGCGAGTCACACAGCGTAGCTTACGTGTCCGCCACTAGCATTCAATCTAAGTTCCCCGGGCTAGCCTGGCGAATTCAACCCAGCTCACGTTTCCGCCCCACGATCTGGCTTCCCGTCCTTTGCTCCCCGGGCTAATCAGACGGATCCCAATCTGGCTTACGTTTCAGCTTCTGGTTTCAACTTTTCGCCCCCTATTCCCGGGCTAACTTGAGAATCCCAAAGTGGCTTTCATATCCGCCTCGGCCTGCCCCCCGCGGCTTCAATTTCCCTAACATTTTTCTCTACCCGGTATGTTTCCCCAAGCTTTCTTCCAACAATACTCCTCCCTCATTTCTCCTGGCCTCTCCCCACAGTCCGCATCCGAGTCTGTTTGTTCTAGCTTTCACTTTCGCTTTCGACCTTAGAGATTTCTCCCAGCTTCCCCCCGTAGTCCGTATCTGAGTCTATGCCTAGGCTTTCAATAGCTTCTTCCGGCACCTTTTTCGTCCGGCTTTTCCCTAGGCTGTTTGCTAGTCTCTCTCTCCGATATTTTCCCTAGGCTGTTTGCTAGTCTCTCTCTCCGATATTTTCCCAGTTCTTCCCGTTTCTTCCCTCCTAAGTTTGCTATCCGTCCTAGGTTTCCTATCCGAGTCACGGCACCACTATGTCGCTCCCCCTCTTCGTGGAGGAACGACACAGGACCCTGCGCTGTTCTTTTCGTCTGCTCGGCCCTCCCCAGGTTTGCTGCTGGTTCTTCCCGGGTTGGCTACTATCCCTTCCACCTCCGTGGAAGGGCAGTTCCCCCTGGCCACATTCCCCACTTCCGCAGGGGAGCGGCACACCGCCGGCCGGTTCTCTCGGGGGCTGCACGGGTTCCCTTAGATGTTCCCCATAGATGTTCCCCATAGATGTTCCTGGTGCAAGCCGTCTCCCTCCTCCTTTATAGTCCTCCTCCGCCAATCCCAACCCGGCTGCCCACACGCCGAGCACGCTGCCCTCCAATCAGGAGCAAGTCCTACAGTTCATCGGTTGAACTGGAGGCAGCTGTGCAAAAGCTGTTTACTTCTCTCCCAGCGCCATATTGTGGGAGAGCAGATGCACAGAACAAGTCTTAATTCCAGTAACTCAGTCCAGTCCGGATTGCTCCCCACAGTGCATGTTGTCTCTCTCCTCCTTTATAGTCCTCTTCCACCAATCCCAGCTCTGCTACCCACACACCAAATACGCTGCTCTCCTCCAATCAGGAGCAGGTCCTGCTGCTTATTGGTTGAACTGGAGGCAGCTGTGTGGAAGCTGTTTCCTCCTCTCCCAGTGCCATATTGTGGGAGAGCAGATGCATAGAATAAGTCTTAATTCCAGTAACTTAGTCTAGTCCGAGTTGCTCCCAGTTGCTCCCCACAGATCCCCCTTTCTTTTTATTTTTGGCGTTGATACACACCTGTCTTCGGTGCCCCGTGGCACACATTCTGCTCTGCTTGCTGGAGTTGCCCACAGGTGCTTACAAGCCCTACCAATCAGGCAAACCGAATCCGGGTCCTCTCTTTGCCATGTTGTGAGGAGGTTTTTAGGCGCTGATGCATGCCTGTGTTCGGTGCCCTGCAGCACATGCTCTGCTCTGCTAGAACTGCCTGCAGGTGCTTACAAGCCCTACCAATCAGGCAAACCGAATCCAAGCCTTCTCATTGCCGTCTTGCGGGGAGACTTATTGGTGTTAATTCGTGCCTGTCTTCAGTGACCTGCGGCGCATAAGCTGCTAGCCGCCCGCAGGTGCTCACCACCTCCCTAATCAGGCAGACCGAATCCAAGCTCTCTCATTGCCGTGTTGTGGGGAGGCCTTATTTTTCTTTATTTCTCTACCTCTGGGCATTCCTATCTCTCCTATTTTACTTCTATCTGCCAGCATTCCTATTTCTCTCATTTTACTTCTAAACTTCTGTTTCTCTTATCCCCGCGGCTTCCCGGCGCCCGCCCCGAGGCTGCTTCTCGGCGCCTCCCCCGCGGCGGCTTCCCGGCTCTGCGCAGCTTCCCGGCGCCCGCCCTGCGGCGGCTTCCCGGCTCTGCGCGGCTTACCGGCTTCTATTCGTGCCCCATGCACTCTCCCCGTTCGTGCCCCGCGCGCTCTCTCTGCACGCGGCGGCTTCCGCGAGTCACACAGCCTAGCTCACGTTTCCGCTACCGGTATTCAGTCTAAGTTCCCCGGGCTAACCTGGCGAATTCAACCTAGCCTACATTTCCGCCTTACGGTTTGGCTTCCCGTCTTTTGCTCCCCGGGCTAATCTGACGGATTCCAACCTGGCCCACGTCTCCACCTCTGGTTCCAGATTTTTGCCCCTTGTTCCCCGGGCTGACTCGACGAATCCCAACATAGCTTACGTCTCCGCCTTGGCCTGCCCCCGCGGCTACATCCTACCTAACATATTTTTCTACCCGGTATGTTTCCTAACTTTTCTTCCAACAATATTCCCCTCTCATTTCTCCTGGCTTCTCCCCACAGTCCGTATCCGAGTCTAAGTTTCTTCTAGGTTTCACTTTCGACCTTAGAGATTCCTCCCAGCTTCCCCACGATAGTCCGTATCTGAGTCTATGCCTAGGCTTTCGATAGCTTCTTCCAGCACCTTTTCCGTCCGGCTTTTCCCTAGGCTCTTTGCTAGTCTCTCTCTCTGGTATTTTCCCACTTCTTCCCGCTTCTTCCCTCATAGGTTTCCTATCCGAGTCACGGCACCATTATGTTGCTCCCCGTCTTCGCGGAGGAACGACACTAAACCCTGCCTAGGCTTCATATCCGAGTCACGGCACCATTATGTCGCTCCCCCTCTTCGTGGAGGAACGACACAGGACCCTGCGCTGTTCTTTTGTCTGCTCGGCCCTCCCCGGGTTTGCTGCTGGTTCTTCCCACGTTGGCTACCGACCGTTCCACCTCCGTGGAAGGGCGGTTCCCCCTAGCCACTTTCCCCACTTCCACGGGGGAGTGGCACACCGCCGGCCGGCTCTCTCGGGGGCTGCTCAGGTGTTATTCGGATAGATGTTCCTGGTGCATGTTGTCTCTCTCCTCCTTTATAGTCCTCTTCCACCAATCCCAACTCTGCTACCCACATGCCAAATACGCTGCTCTCCTCCAATCAGGAGCAGGTCCTGCTGCTTATTGGTTGAACTGGAGGCAGCTGTGTAGAAGCTGTTTCCTCCTCTCCCAGCGCCATATTGTGGGAGAGCAGATGCATAGAATAAGTCTTAATTCCAGTAACTTAGTCTAGTCCGAGTTGCTCCCAGTTGCTCCCCACAGGCTATAAACAATCGTCCATTCTCAAGAAGGTCTCACGCCAGCGCATTACACTTCAGGTGTCCTATTGCATCAGATCAGGGAAAACACGGTATTTGTCTTTTTGGGATTGGCTTATTTCACTAAGTATAATGGTTTCCAGTTGTGACCATCTTATTGCAAAAGACAGGATTTAATTTTTTTAGCAGCTGACTAGAACTCTATAATGTTTATGTACCATAATTTCTTTATCCAGTTAATAGCTGATGAACATCTGGGTTGATTCCATATCTTAGCCATTGTGAATTGTGCTGCAGTGAACATGGGGGTACAGATAACTCTTTGATATACTGACTTCTTTCGGTTTGGGTAAATTCCCAGGAGTGGGGTTGCTGGGTCATTTGGTAAGTCTATCAGATTTCTGAGCTGTCTACATACTGTCTTCCACGATGGTTGCGCCAGTTTACATTCCCACCAGCAGTGGATCAGGGTACCTTTTCCCCATATCCTTGCCAGCATTTGTTGTGTGTTGATTTCTATATGTAAGCCTCATTGTAAAATCCCATGTGGTTGTGATTTGCATTTCCCTGATGGCTAGTGAATCCTGAGCATTTTCGCAAGTCTCTTGGCCATTTGAACTTCCTCTCTTGACAAATGCCTGTTTAAGTCCTTCACTGGATTGTTGTTGTTGAATTTCTTGAGCTCTTTATATATTCTGGGTGTTAACCCTTTATCAGTTGCACAATTTGCAAATATTTTCTTCCCTTCTGTTGGTTGCCTCTTCACTTTGCTGAGTGCTTCCTTTGCAGTGCAGAAGCTTCTCAGCTTGATGTGATCCCATTTGTCATGTTTAGCTTTGATTGCCTGTGCTTCTGGGAACTTCTCCAAGAATTCTTTGCCTACGCCAGTGTCTTGTAGACTTTCCCCCATGTTTTCTAATAATCTGATGGTATCTGGTCATAGATTTAGGTCCTTGATCCATTTTGAGTGGATTTTTATGTAGGGTGAAAGGTAGCGGTCTACTTTCATACTTTGGCGCATGGCGATCCAGTTTTTTCAGCAACATTTGTTAGAGACTGTCCCTGCTCCATAGATTGATTTTAGCTCCTGGCTGTAGATGCATGGATTGATTTCTGGAGTTTCTATTCTGTTCTATTGATCTTTAAGTCTTTTTTTGTGCCAGTACCAGGCTGCTTTGATTATTACTGCCCTGTAGTATGTCTTCAAATTAGCTGTTGTGATGTCTCCAAATTTTTGTTTGTTGTGCAAGACTGTTTTAGCTATTCTATGTCCCTTATATTTCCATATGAATGTGAGCATAGTTTTCTCTAGGTCTGTGAAGAATGTCATTGGTATTTTGATTGGGATCACATTGAATCTGTAAGTTGCTTTTGGTAGTATGGACATTTTGATGATGTTGATTCTTCCAATCCATGAACATGGAAGTTTCTTCCATTTTTTAATATCTTCTTCTATTTCTTTAGTGCTTTGTAATTTTCATCGTAGAGATCTTTGACATCCTTGGTTAAATTTATTCCAAGATATTTGATTCTTTTTGGAGCTATTATGAATGGTACTGATCTTAAAAGTTCTTTCTCATCCGTGACATTGTCTGTGTTTATAAAGGCTATTGATTTTTCTGTGAATAACTGCCTCTTTAAATGTGTTTACAGTTTGACTCCCTATAAATCGACACAATGTACTGGAAATGCATCTTAATTTAAATGAAATATACTTATAAAGAATTACCTTTATAAAGTCATTCATTTTTAAGTAGACATGTATGTGGGCATCTTGATGTGCACTTGATTTTAAAAAATTTATAGACTTAGATTTATACTTTCAGATATTAAAAGTATTTCTACTGATACTTACATATGTATCACAGGTAAGGCCTTTCTGAAAACAAATCTCCAGTTTTGAGGGCACCATGATTCTCAGATTATGCGTCTTTGTAGATCTTTTTCTTTATTTATCAAAACCCGTGCTTAGAGAAATTTTGTATGCTTTCTCCTCGGCCCTTGTTTTCTTTTGTTTTTTCCTTTGCTGCCCTTTCAAAAATTATGCCATTCTGCTGGAAGACGGGAAGTAACTCATTCTTTTAAGTAGCAGTTCCATGAGTGCTGGAGAAAGTCAGAATTATTTTTTACCGTTATGTCTGTTTGTATGCCTTCTTGGTATGCATTGCCTCCTGACAGAGCCCTTTAATTCTCTTTATGTTGCTTCCATTGTTAAGGATTATTTTGTGTGGTTCAGTTTGTCGGGCTTTTTTAAATTTTTTTAAAGATTTATTTTATTTATATGAAAGACTTACAGAGAGAGAGAAAGAGAGGTCTTCCATCTGCTGGATCAATCCCCAGATGGCCACAATGGCCGGAGCTGTGCCGATCTGAAGCCAGGAGCTTCTTTGGGGTCTCCCATGTGGGTATAGGGCCCAAGGACTTGGGCCATCTTCTGCTTTCCCAGGCCATAGCAGAGAGCTGGATCGGAAGTGGAACAGCCAGGACGCGAACCGCCCATATGGGATGCTGGGGCTTCAGGTCAGGGCTTTAACGTGCTGCACCACAGTGCCGGCCCCTAGTTCATTGGCTTTTATTTGTGGCTCTTCATTTTTGTGTCTTAAGTTACAAAGGCCTTCCCTACCCACAAAGTCATCCATATAATCATCTAAATTTTCTTTAAATACTTATATTTGTTTGTTTGAATTTTGGTATTTAATTGATACTAATTAATTTTGTGTTGTTTTTTGAATGGTTTAAGACATGCACCTAATTTTATTTTTTAATACATAGCTAGCTACTGTGCCATTTTGTAGTCCATTACTTTATTAAGTTTGCCCTTTCAACGGACCTGGCTGCTCCACTTCTGATCCAGCTCCCTGCTGTGGCCTGGGAAAGCAGTGAAAATTGCCCAAGTCTTTTGGGCCCCTGCACCACGTGGCAGACCCAGACCCAGAAGAAGCTGCTGGCTCCTGGCTTTGGATCAGCACAGCTCCAGCCATTGCAGCCAATTGGGGAGTGAACCAGGGGATAGAAGACCTCTCTCTCTCTCTGCCTCTCCTTTCTCTGTGTAACTCTGTGACGTTCAAATAAATAAATCTAAAAAAAAAAAAAAGTTTGCCCTTTTTCCCCACTGATTTGAAATATCACCCTTATCATATGACATTTAACATGTCACGTGTATCATATAGTAAATTCCATCAATCCATTCCTGGACTCCATTCCATTTCATTGAATCACTGTCATACTGTATGTTGTAAGAGCTTTAAATTTGATATTTTGTTGGCCGGCGCCGTGGCTCAATAGGCTAATCCTCCGCCTTGTGGCACCAGCACACCGGGTTCTGGTCCCGGTTGGGGCACCGGATTCTGTCCCGGTTGCCCTTCTTCCAGGCCAGCTCTCTGCTGTGGCCAGGGAGTGCAGTGGAGGATGGCCCAAGTGCTTGGGCCCTGTACCCCATGGGAGACCAGGAGAAGCACCTGGCTCCTGCCATCGGATCAGCGCGGTGCGCCATTGGAGGGTGAACCAACAGCAAAAGGAAGACCTTTCTCTCTGTCTCTCTCTCTCACTATCCACTCTGCCTGTCAAAAAAAAAAAAAAAAAAAATTGATATTTTGTTAATTGATAAGGCAACTTTCTGTTCTAATTCTGATTTCATCAAAAGTTGGAAACAATCCAAAAATCATTAGTAGGAGACTTGTTAAATACATTACAGTGCATATGTTCAAGGTATATGTTGTACCATACAGCTGGGGTGTGACATTGACATTTGTCAGAAAGTAAAAGACAAAGAACAATATATTCAAGATTGGCCCAGTTGAAGGTATTGTTGAAAGATGAGCTTTGGCACATAGAATTTTAAGAGTTTATTTGCGCAGTTAGCAATTCACAATTCAGCAGCTCAACCAGAAGAGGCTTGGAGGCTGCAGCTGAGGGACAGCAGGGAGAACCTTTCGTAGGGGGATTGCAGAAGCAAGCGGAGGAGTGGGCTGCTCGGCTACAGTGAGCGGCAGCCTTACAGGGATTACTACACGGAAAGTCCCGAGTTAAAGGTGGGTTCACAGTTTGTGTAGCATCAGAAAAGAAAGGAAATTGATGCCACCCAGATTTTTTTTTAAAGATTTTATTGTAGAGTTACAGACAGTGAAAGGGAGAGACAGAGAGAAAGGTCTTCCATCCAATGGTTCACTCCCCAAATGGCCCCAACAGCCGGAGCTGTGCTGATACGAAGCCAGGAGCCAGGTGCCTCTCCTGGTCTCCCATGCGGGTGTAGGGCCCAAGGACTTGGGCCATCCTCCACTGCCTTCCCAGGCCACAGCAGAGAGCTGGACTGGAAGAGGAGCATCCTGGACTAGAACCGATGCCCATATGGGATGCCGGCGCCGCAGGCAGAGGATTAACCTACTGCACCATGGCGCTGACCCCGCCACTCAGATTATCACACTGAAAGAGAAGGGGCCAGGGCATGGCCTTGTTGTGGCAGCCCCGTTATATTCTGTGTGAATTATTGTGGGGTTGTGTTACTCAGTGGCCCTGAGATGGAATCTGAGGGAAAGCTGTGAGAGTTCACCAACAACCTTTGAGAACACAGTTCCAGCAAGCGGTGTGGAATTAGTCCGTGAACGTATTTCCCTTCTTACAAAACAGTGTGATCAGGTGAATCAAAAATGGGTGATTGCTAGAGAAGCTTCAAGAAGCAGATATATTTAGAGTAGCAGGGAGAATTTAGTGTAAATTAATAGGATATATGGTCAACAACTGGTTTTTAGCTATTTTGAAGATCAATTATCACAAAATTTCATTAGTACCTTTATTAAAAGTGCCATTAATTATTAGATATTTATAATGATAGCCACAAATATTGACAGGAAAAGGAAAACCATATAAAAATTGCAGAAATCCGGGCCTTTCGTCTCTGCATTCGTGACTGTTTGGATCTTCTTTTCAGCCAACTGTAATGGGGACCCTTTCTTCCCTCGGACGACACAAATACTGTTGGAGTATCAGCTGGGGCGATGGGTGCCGCGCCTTCGTAAGCCACGAGATTTGTATGGTGTCTCCTCCTCTGGCCCACTGAGCCCAACGAGATGGCCGTACCACTGTGAGGTCATTGATGAAAAAGTACAGCATATCGGTATGTCTGTAGTGGTTTTGGGAATTCAGACGTTAGCAAACTTACTTTGCCAACTCTGGTTTTAATGAGGGAAATTAATGGTATTAGAACAGTGCATTCCAGTGGGAAAATCACGTGAGCCACATATGTTAATTTTTAATTTTCTAATAACTACATTTAAAAAGGTAGAAGGAAAAATATAAAACTAAGTGTTTTAATATATCTTTAGCCCAAATTTATCCAAAAAATTTCACGTTCATTTGTTTTGTAAAAGCCTTCAGAATCCAGGGTGCACTTATACTCACAGATCTCTCAGTGCAAATCAGCCATATTTCAAACGTTCACCGGCTCACTGTGCTTAAACGCAAAGGCCTAAAGCTGTGTAATGGTGAGAATTTAGAGTAAATTAGTAGTTTATAATGTCAACAACCAGTCTATGGCTATTATGAAGATGAATTATCACAAAGCTTGGTTAGTGTTTCTATGGAAAAACGCTATGTGCTTAGCCCCCTACAGCATTTTTAGTTCTGAACAATTGTCGACAGTGTGGCTGTGTTCCAGGCACAGACCCCTGGGTGAATTCACAAGCTGTGCTAGGCTGCCCGTCCGCTGGGCCTGCCCTCGCTGCTTCCTGTGCGTTCTCCTCGTTTTTCCTCGCTCCGTGTGCCTTCAGGGTGTCCTTGTTGTCTTGTGCCTCTTACTGTCTCCCTTCCTGCTCTTCTTTTATAATCTCTCTCTTTATGCCCTTCGTCTCTTTTTCTTTCCTTTCCTACTTTCTACATCTTTTCTTTAAAGGCTCTTAAGGGAACTGAAAGAACATATCTTAGTATGCATGTTTATGTTTACATATGTCTGCATTCCCAAAGGTATTTTTCACTCTCCTAGATAAACCTTACAGCCTGATCTCCATGGTCCATGCCCAGGCCTGATAAAAGCCCTTCATCGTCCCCATCTCACTCCACTGCTTTTACCTTTTGTTGATTATATTACGTCCATAGACGTTACTGCCAGTAGTTCTCCTACAGGCATTCACTGGTGAATACAATTTAAAATTGTGTAAACTTATTATAACCATCTGTACCTACTATCGTGCCTACTTAAATTAGATGTGATATAAAAGTACTTGAAAACTGAGTTTTCTACCTGAACTCTCAGGTCAGTGGGTAGATAGATGATTGGTTGATAGATAGATGATAGAAAAGGAAAGAAAAGAAAGAGAACTAATTTTTGTTTGTGAAAACTGATGTTACTTTCCCCTAATAATTCAAAATCAGTAGAGTTAAAATATAGGAAAGAATTCATGATTGATAGTACTTACAGGCATGCAATAATTATTACATACAATAATGCTTACAAGCATCACTTCCTTACAAAGATCGCTTCAGCTGGGTGTGGCTAAGTGTGTATCTAACTTCCGTGGTTCAGGGCATTGCTGTTCATTTTTCTCCTCTTAGCCCTTGTGCCATCGCCGCCAGCCCTCTTTGCTGGTCCTCCCTCCTTTAGGGAGAGAATGAGAACTCAAGCAGAGGAAACGCTGCTGTGCCAAGGAATCTGAATCTCGTAGAAGCCTTATTTGTACCTTGTTTGGGACTCGCAGCCCCTCATGATAGATACATCTGTGACAGTGGGAGTGAATAAGGAGGAAAGGAAATCCCTCCTGCTTCTCGTGTGATCTGTGCCAGTTTCTCTCCTTTCACAACAGTGAGAGAAAGAGAGCAGAGACCCAAGGGGGGTGCGAGACCCTCTGCATCTCAGCACCCCCCCAACAGCACAAGTGCTCCTTGTATTGCGTATTTTCTCCCCATCCCACAGGACAGCCCACTGCACACCCTCAGTGCACCACTGTGGTCCTTACCCTTCCCAGCCTCCCCTCCCACGGGACAGCCCACTGCACACCCTCAGTGCACCACTGTGGTCCTTACCCTTCCCAGCCTCCCCTCCCACGGGACAGCCCACTGCACACCCTCAGTGCACCACTGTGGTCCTTACCCTTCCCAGCTTCCCCTCCCACAGGACAGCCCACTGCACACCCTCAATGCACCACTGTGGTCCTTACCCTTCCCAGCCTCCCCTCCCACGGGACAGCCCGCTGCACACCCTCAGTGCACCACTATGGTCCTTACCCTTCCCAGCCTCCCCTCCCACAGGACAGCCCACTGCACACCCTCAGTGCACCACTGTGGTCCTTACTCTTCCCAGCCTCACTTCCAACTTTGGTTTTGCCCTCAGTCATATGAGTAAGCATCAGTGGTTCAGAACAGAGAACATTTCTGTTCTCCTTGGTTGTTTGGTAAGACCCACACCACTCCAGAGACTTTTCAAATGTGAGTAGTTGTATTTCATTTGAAATTTCAAATATATTTCCTTATCAAAGTATTGTTTTAAGAGTGATTAGATTCCAGGGTGCGTCTTTCAGGTCTCTTACATGTTAAATGGACATTTGGCCCTGAACCCAGCCTCCACCCTGGTAGTAGCCAGGACGTCCAGGTACAGATACAGCCTTTCTAAGCACAATGCTCCCCAGGTCCCTGCAGTCAAGAAGGAAATCACAGATCTCCTGGGGGCACCGTCTGTGCAAGATGAAGTCATACTGGGTGGAAGCTTCATTTGGGGCTGTCCTTTACATTTTATTCACAGTCTGTGTCCTTGAAATATTTGCAAGCTCTGCTGGGCTCTCAAGTCAAATGCGATATCTGCTGCATCCTCACCTGTGAGGAATCAGTCATTCCTCGTTGCTTTTTCTGCTTTGGTTCCTAATACATCAGAAAACCTCTTTCCCACAATCCTGTTTGCCGCAGCGTTGCCTGGACCTTGCTCTTTTTTACTTGACTGTTGCTAAGAGATCACCAGTGTGGATACTGAAAGGACTCACAAGACCCCACCGAGCATTCTATGTGCCAATTTTTAAAGACCAAGGACACGGGGCAGCAAGAGGAGGAAGCTTCTGGCAGTTGTTGGGTGCAGAAGACATCCTGGCGCAAAGCACCCTGGAGCCTCATTCACACAGAGACTAGCTTGTCTCTGACGGAAGCACCTAGGTCCTTGTGATAAATCTTAGCTTCAAAAGAACCCCAGGCAGAGGTTCCCAGCAGGTCCTCTCCAAGCCAGGTGGTCTGACTGCTTCTGCCAAGGGAAAGTCCTCAGTCAGCAAACTGGCTGTGGGAGGTCACCAGAGTTTGAGCTGGGAAACCCTGCGTTGTTAACCTGACTGTTCTTATCTTGGCCAGAGGCAAAGCTTGGCATCCAGACTTGCCCAGAGATAAAAACAGAGCCTTTCCAGTCCAGCTATAAAGTAACTGCCCTACACAACCATCTGTCTTGAAAGTCTTTTCGTATCAATATATACCAATCTCTTATTTTTATAAACTGATACATTAGTTTCCATTAAACAGATAAACTTGGTTTCTTGTTAATGAATTTTAGGTATATCCAGTCTTTGACGGACTTTCGTATGAGTTGTTTACTAGTTCATAGACAGATGGAGTAAATTCCTAGAATTTCTGGTAGGAGGATACTCTAAAATTACCTTCTAAGAAGAAATGTAACAATTTACAGTCCAAAACAGTTTATGAGGATGAGCAGGGTCCCCGAGACCACTCTCCTGTTGCTAGACTCAGAAAACTAAAAATCCATTTTACTCATAAGCACAGTTACACTGAAAGAATACAGATTAAAAGCAGCAGAGGTGAAAGATACATAGGGCAGAGTCCAGGAGAGACTAGGCACAGGTTTCCAGACCCTCCCAGTGGAGTTTTACAGATAACACTCAATTCTCCAGCCACGATGTGAGATGGCACATGTAAAGTGCCGCCAGTGAGGGGAGGTTGGATGGACCTTGGTTTCTGTTGGAGACTGATCGTGTCTGCATGGAACACCCACGTGGCTAACCTTAGTTTCTTTCTCTCTAGCCTTTCCAGAGTTCAGAATTGATACTGAGTGGCCTACAGCTCCCATACCACAATAAGTCACGTCGTCAGCATTCATTGTCTGATATGGCTCATGGTCAAGGGTGGACAAGGACAGTCTTATCACACAGGATATTCCAGGGTCTTACAAGTTAGCTTCCAGGAGTTTGGCAAGATTCATTCTTCTCTTTGAAATGTATAAGGCTCAGACAACTAAGACCTGCTGAGTTAATCACTCATGCCCAGGATCCCCTCTGTCTCTTGTCCTAGGCTTTCTTATTAACAAAACGATTATATGTATATAATTAGATGTTATATATATATATGTGTGTGTGTGTGTGTGTGTACTTATATATGTATATATATATATGCATCTACATTTTGAAAAGATTTTATTTATTTATTTGAAACGCAGAGTTAGAGAAAGGGCGAGATGTCTTGCATCTGCTGGTTCACAATGGCAAGGGCTCGGCCAGGCCAAAGCCAGGAGGTGGGAATTCCACGCAGTTCTCCGATGTGGGTGCAGGGGCCCAGCCATGTGGACCACCTTCTGCTGCTTTCCCAGGCACATTAGCCAGGAGCTGGATGAAACGCGGAGCAGCCAGGACTCAAACTGCTGCCCATATGGGATGCTGGTGTCACAGGCAGTGGCTTAACCTGCTGTGCTTCAGTGCTGGTCCCAAATTAGCATTTTTGAATAACAGATACAGTAGTAGTCTCAGTACAAAGTTGTTTACAATTAAAAGGATCCAGTGTGGGATAGGAATAGATTTAAAGAAATAACTAATCTGTCTTATAAAGGCCTTAATACATTTTTATATTTTTGTAGTAATTGATTACTCATTTCCCTCTTTGGTACTCTGCTGTTTGTACCTTTCGATAAACTTGTGCAGAAATATTTGGCAGAGGAATTAACTCATACTAAGGTAAATACAGTTCTTACTCAGCCCAGTCACCCCCCATTGATATATCCAAACGAAGCTTTAGCTCTGTTTCCCAGTACACTTGATCATCAATATCAGTATTGTTATGTGGCTTTTGTGCTTCAAAGTAAACAGGAAAGTGAAAATACATCTAGAATGGGAGAAGATATTTGCAAATTCTCTCACATAGGGCTTGTATTCAGACTATTTAAAGAACTCTTAGAACTCAAAAATTTTTTAAATGTGCAGAGGCTCTCAATAGGTCAAAGAAGATAATAGGGGTGGGCACTGGGTGTGCGACTGATTCTTGGGAGACATGCATTTCCTATCTGAGTACCTGGGGTCAAGTCCTGACTGCTCCGGATTCCAGCTTCCTGGCAGTGTGTACTCTGGGAAGCAGTAAGTGATGACTCAAGTGCTTGGACCCCCACCACCCACATGGGATACCTGCATTGAACTCTGGGCTTCTGGCTTCAGCCTGACCCAATCCAGATGTTGCAGGCATTTGGGAACTAAACCAGCATATCTGACTTGTAATTATCAAAAGTGCCAAAGTCATAAAATATAAGGAAAGACTGAAAAATACTCCAGATTGAAGGAGACTAAAAATGCATGTGTAATTTAGCTTGTGTTATTGGTACAACCGACAAAATTCAGATAGGGCAACAGCCAGGCCAAAGGCAGGAACCCACAACTCATTCTGGGTCTCCCAAGTGGGTGGCAGGGATCCATGCACATGAGCCATCACCTGCTGCTTCCAGGATGCTCTTTATCAGGAAGCTGGAATCAGTAGAAGAGCAGGGACTGAAACCCAGGCACTCTGGGAGGGGTTGCGGGCGACTCAAGTGGCATCTCAACTGCTTTGGCAAAGGTCCACCTGAAACAATTTTTTAAATAAAAAATATCCTTGGAGGCTGGTGTTGTGATGCAACAGATTAAGATGCCGCCTCCCATATGATGATCCAGGCTGCTCCACTTCTGACCCAGCTCCCTGCTAATGCACTTAGGAAAGCAGCGGAAGATGGCCCAACTACTTGGGTCCCTGCCTCCCACATGGGAGACCCAGATGGAGTTCCAAGCTCCTGACTTCAGCCTGACCCAGTCCCAGCTGTTGTGGCCATTTGGGACGTGAACTAGGCGATCGAACATCTCTCTCTAAGTCTTCCTTTAAAATAAAATAAATCTTAAAGAAAAAGGAAATAATACATCCTCAGATTGCGTGAAAATACAAATGAGATTGCTATACCTTTTTAAAGGGTATAGCATTCCATTTTATATCTATCTTTGAAGACATACAGGGTCTTAGAAAGTTTGTGGAAAACACGTACTATGAAAACGATTAGCCAAGTGAGCTGTGGCACCGGCCTGTAAACTTATCTTTTAATTCCATCTTTCCATGAACTTTCTACCCCTCTGTGTGTGTGTGTGTGTGTGTGTGTGTGTGTGTCTGTATATGGATGGATAAATGATGTAAAACTTTTATGATATATTTTTGGTTCAGTATTTCTACTTCTAAGTAACCCAAAGATGTTTACACATATGAGTAAGCGCATATATTATAAGGATGCTCACTGTAGTATAAATAATTTATTAGAAACAACCAAAATGTCCATCAATAAAGACATATCGATAATGTCCATCAGTTGGTCAAATTGTGGTAATCCGTATGAGGGATCACCATATAGCTGTTAAAGAATGTATATTAAAGAAAAATCTTGTAAAAAATGTTTATTCTGGGGCCAGGGTTGTGGCATAGAAGGTAAAGCTGCTGCCTGCCACACCCATATGAGAATATGGATGCCAGTTCAAGTACTGGCTGTTCCACTTCTCATCCAGCTCCCTGCTAATGGCCAGAGAAAAGCTGAAGAAAATGGAACAAGTACTTGGTCCCCTGTTCCTGTGTGGCAGACTCCAAAAAGCTCCTGGCTCCTGGCTTCAGCCTGGCCCAGCCCCAGCCATTGAAGCCAACTGGAGAGTGAACCAGCACATGGAAGATATTTTCTCTGTGTCTCTCCCTTCCTCCCTGTAACTCTGACTTCTCAATAAATAAATAAATCTTAAAAAAATAAAAACACTTTTATTTATTTCAAAGGCAGAATGACAAAGACAGACAAATCTTGCATCTAATGGTTCACTCCACAAATGCCCACAACAGCCAGGACCAGGCCAGTCCAAAGCCAAGAGAGAGGAACTCCATCCAGGTCTCCTCCCACGTTGGTGACCAGGACCCACGCATGCGAGCCATCATCTGCTGCCTCTTATTACGTGCAGTTACAGGAGACTGAATTGGAACATGGAGGTGGGACACAGTCTCAGGCATTCCAATATGGGGAAATCTCCAAGATACTTTGTTAACTGGAGTGGGGAAAATAAATTGATCTGTGTACAGGATCATGCCATATACATAAAGAGGACATTGTGGTTGACCTCAGGTATCCTTTCCACCTCGGAGGATTAGTCTCGGTCAGTGCATGGTACTGTTCTGTTGGCAGCCACACTGTTTTTGGTTTGTAACCAGAAGTCTTGGATGCTCTCCAACCTGAGGATGACAAAGACAAAGAAACTGAACTTTGGATGACCAGTGAGCAAATAGTGCCATCCCAGGAAGTCAGCAAGTTTCTGGATTTCTGGATTTGTGAGATAATGAATTTTATTATTTTTTAAAAGAATTATTTTTATTATTTATCTGAAAGAGCTACACAGAGAGAGAAAGAGAGACAGAGAGAGAAAGGTCTTCCATCCACTGTGCTGATCCAAAGCCAGGAGCCAGGAGCTTCTTCCGGGTCTCCCACACAGATGCAGGGGTCCAAGGATTTGAGCTGTCTTCTGCTGCTTTCCCAGGCCATAGCAGAGAGCCAGATAGGAAGTGGAGCAGCTGGGACTTGAACCAGCACCCATATGGGATGCCAGCACTGCAGGCAGCAGCTTTACCCTTTACGCCATAGTACCAGCCCTGAATTTTTATTACTTAAGTCAGTTTGCGTTGACAGTTTTATTACTTAGAGCCAAAAGCATTTTAACTAGATGGTTGAGAGTAACCCCTAAAAACACCACAGTGTTGATAAAGCTCATTGCTTAATCTGTACTTCCAAATTTTGACATGAAATATAAGTTGAATTAAAAAATCACTTGACAGGTGCCATGGTGCAGCGGGTTAGGCCTCCACTTGGGACACCTGCACGCATGTTAGAGTGCCTGGTTGAAGTCTCAGCTGTCTCAGCTGCTCTTCTTCCAGTCCAGCTTCCTCCTAATACACCTGAGAAGAAGCAGGTTATGACTTGAGTGCTTGAGTATCTGCCATTCACACAGAATACCTGGATTGAGTTCTGGGCTCCTGGCTTTGGACTAACCCAGCCATGACTGTTGCAGCCATTGGAGAGTGAATCATTGGGTAGAATTTCTCTTTCTCTCTGTCTGTTGTGCTTCCTTTCAAATAAATAAAAATAAATGCTTTTTAAAAAATACTTATCAAAAAGTTCCAAATTAAGACCTTATTCAGAAATTTTTTATTCCTAGGATTTATAAAATCATTTGCATATACTATATGAAAATGTAGGACCAAACAAAGATAAACTTGAGACAGTTAACAGAATGTCCTACAATATCCAAATGAAAGTTTTAAAAAAATGGAATATCCCACTTATGCTTTTATGTGAGTACTGTGAAAGACTGGATCCATTCTGGAGCTGTTAATTTTTATTGTATTTTTTTCTTCCATAAAAGGATGACAGATACAGTACAAACAAATGTGTTCCACATCATGGAGACACTTTGTAAATACCCTTTATTTTACTTTCTGAAAAAACAATATTCTGCTGTTATTTGAAGATGTGGAACTCCACACAAACTAATGAAAGGAGAGTAGAAGGAGACAGACTACCACAAAGGCAGAAAACTTTAAAGCATAATATTTGCCATTCTCAGAAGAGTAATGTTTTAAACTCATCTTTATACAGGAGTTAAATGCCATTTTCAAATACGTCCAGAACTCTCTCCTGTGCTAGTGATCAGGGCCTCAAGGAATCTTCCTTTGCATGAGATTTTTTTTCTTCATTTTTTTTTTTTTTTTTTGACAGGCAGAGTTAGAGAGAGACAGAAAGGTCTTCCTTCCATTGGTTCACCCCCCAAATGGCCGCTATGGCTGGCACTGCGCCGATCCAAAGCCAGGAGCCAGGTGCTTCCTCCTGGTCTCCCATGGGGTGCAGAGCCCAAGCACTTGGGCCATCCTCCACTGCCTTCCCGGGCCACAGCAGAGAGCTGGACTGGAAGAGGAGCAACCGGGACAGAACCAGCACCCCAACTGGGACTAGGATTTTTTTTCTTAAAAGAAATGAAGTGAATGGTGTAAGGCTGAGAGCGTGGTCTGGTCCCACATGTTAGCTTGCCAAGCCATTGCTAAGGCCTATAGAGAAAGGAGGTGAAGGCCAAAGTGGAAACTTCACAAGGTGACCCGTGAGCGATGATGGCGGAGCTGTATACTGATGGGTGCTCACATGATATGCCCATGCCAAGTGCAGTCTCCATTCTTCTGGGGCGTGGCTTTGATCCAAGGACAACTCAGAACAGTCAGTCATTTTGATACCTCATGAGACTTGAACTTTGAGAGAACTGAGAACCACACACTGGTTATCCACAGACACCTGCGTTTCCCTGGGACGTGATGACCACCCGCTTCAAGTCGTTTTTTAGCAGCAGACATCGACAAGGCCGCTAGGATATTCTGAAAATGGATTCTGAGAATATGCAAAACTAGCTAAAGACACCTCCAAAAGTATCGCTGATAACAAAGCAAGAAGGATTCTGGGGCTGGCGCTGTGGCGCAGCTGGTTAAAACCCTGGCTTGAAGCACTGGCATCCCATATGGGCACCAGTTCTAATCCTGGCTGCTCCTCTTCCGATCCAGCTCTCTGCTATGGCCTGGGAAAGCAGCAGAAGATAGCTCAAGTGCTTGGGCCCCTGCACCCGCGTGGGAGACCCGGAAGAAGCTCCTGGCTCCTGGCTTCGGATCAGTGCAGCTCCAGCCATTGTGGCCATCTGGGAAGTGAACCAGCAGATGGAAGACCTCTCTCTGTTTCTATCTCTTTCTGTAACTCTATATTTCAAATAAATAAATATTTTTTTAAAGAAGGATCCTAATCAGAAATCCATATTGTATTTTAAACCTACTAAAAACAAAATTCCTTAATGTGAAATATTCAGCAAATCTGGAAGCACTTTCATTTCCAGCACAAATCTCTTCTGCATAAACAGTTGTAGCTCTAAAATAGATTTATTTGCAGTGAAGATATGTCATACATAAAGCATTTATGCAAATAAGCTTATAGTACATCATTTAAATTTGAACAATAGTATATCAGAAACCCATCTGAATTGTTTGACCATGCATTCGTTTAGACACTTAACTGAGTACTCATTGTGTTTCAAATACAATGCAAAGAACAGTTTTAGTGCTGTGGTAAGTATGGGACTAAATGGAGCAAAAGCTGATCTGAAGTGAGTTTAGACTGATTCTCAAAGTATTATCATAGTAAACTTAATCCTTTTTTCCCCCCAAAGAAACCTTTTGTTTAACGAGTACAAATTTCATAAATACAACTTTAGGAATATAGTGATCTTCCCACCATACCTGCCCTCCCACCCCACCTCCTCCTCCCTCTTCCATGCCCAGTCCCTTTCTCCATTAAGGGGAAAAAAAAGAAACCTCTTCCCAGACAGTCAAGACAAGCACTGTTGAAGTCATTGCTTCTCAAAGTGTCAATTTCACTTCCACAGGTTTCCTCTTATGTGTTCTGTTAGTTGTCACAGATCAGGGAGAGCATATGGTATCTGCCCCTTTGGGACTGGCTTATTTCACTAAGTATGATGTTTTCCAGATTCATCCATTTTGTTGCAAATTACCAGATTTCATTTTTTCCCCTGTGCAGTATTCCATAGAGTACATATCCCATAATTTCTTCAGTCTTCAGTTGACGAGCATTTAGATTGATTCCATGCCTTAGCTATTGTGAATTGAGCTGCAATAAACATGGGGGTGCAGATAATTCTTTTATTTGCTGATTTCATTTCTCTTGGGTAAATTCCAAGGAGTGGGATGGCTGGGTCATATGCCATATTCAGATTTCTGAAGTGTCTCCAAACTGATTTCCATGGTGGTTTTACCAGTTCACATTCCCACCAACAGTGAATTAGGTACCAGCATTTGTTGTTTGTTGATTTCTGTATGAAAGCCATTCTAACTGGTGAGGTGAAACCTCATTGTGGTTTTGATTTGCATTTCCCTGATGGCTAGTGATCCTGAACATTTTTTCATGTGTCTGTTGGCCATTTGGATATCCTCTTTTGAAAAATGTCTGTTCAGTCCCTCGGCCCATCTCTTAACTGGGTTGTTTGTTTTGTTGTTATGGAGTTTCTTGATCTCTTTATATATCCTGGTTATTAATCCTTTATCAGCTTCGCTTTGTTGTTAAAGCTTTCCACTGCATTTTTTATTTTAAACTTAATCCTTATGTGCGAGTTCTTTCTTCGGTTCTAATGGTAGAGTTTCATGTTCCTTAACAATAGGGATTATTTATTAATAAATTAAAAAACAAATGAAGGAAATCTTTAATTATTTCTTTAACTGGGAAGTCTAAATATCACATGCAACTTTTGACAATCAACCTTCACAAATGCAAATAGCTGAATTCAGTTTTCAGAATGGACACTGTAATCTCAGTTCATAATTTTGGCTTGACTTGAATAAGGTTTTCAAATTTTCAGGAGTTTCACCTTTTAATTGTAATTAGCTTTATTACTTATCAATGTATTTGGCTGTATGTTGTTCCATTAAGACTACAATGCACAATGATGCATAGTTGTATCAATATGATAAACTATATAGTTCGTAAACAGGTTTGCCCGCTGTTCATTATGTTAAATACAGTTCTATTACTAAAGCAGATATAAATATAACGCCCAAAATGTTTGTCCAATGATGCTTGTTCCTTCATCACCAAATTCTTATTCCACTGAAAAATGCAAACCACTAGGGTATTTAGGCTATGAAATCATTTTTGTTTTACCTCCATCAAATGTGTCATAGGAAGATTTCAGCATTGTGACAGACAACTTTAAGAAAATTGGTCCTGAAAAGAATGAGGAAAAGCAAAGCTGGTAGTTAAAGGAGAAGGCGGGAGTGTGCTTTTCAAAGACAGAAGATGGGCCAGCACCATGGCTCACTTGCTAATCCTCCACCTGCGGCGCCAGCATCCCATATGGGTGCCGGGTTCTAGTCCCAATTGCTCCTCTTCCAGTCCAGCTCTCTGCTGTGGCCCGGGAAGGCAGTGGAGGATGGCCCAAGTGCTTGGGCCCTGCACATGCATGGGAAACCAGGAGGAAATACCTGGCTCCTGGCTTCCGATCGCCGTAGCTTCTGCCGTGGCAGCCATTTGGGGGGTGAACCAATGGAAGGAAGACCTTGTCTAACTCAATCTGTCAAATAAAAAAAAGAAAGCAGAAATCTGATCGTGTGTGTAAGCTTCTGGGACAGCCACTGTATAGCAAGAGACTTACGTTTCAGTGAAAAGAAGAGGAAACAATGGAGCAAAAGTCCCAGAGGGGATAAAATTACATCAAGGGCTCGGGAAATAGAAATTGTGTACAAAGTCTGTACTAACACAACGTAATGATGAGCTACTCAATGTCATACCTTAGAAGAACGTGAAAATTAAATGTCATTAGTTTTGTTTTAGTGTGACAGTGTTCATTGCCACCTCCAATGAACCCTTGCTAAGCGATGTAACACTGAATCTTAGCCTGGGTCCATCAATGAATAACTTGAAAGTATACAATAAAATTTTTCTTTTTGTTTTGAAGTCACATTTCAAGAATGTGTCATTTTTTTCTCGTTCCAGATTGCACTCCTTTGAATCCTGAGCCAATGTATATCCCAACAGGTCTAGAAATGGAACCGCTTTATCCAGATTCTAAGGAAAATACTGTGGTTTATCTAGCTGAAGATGGTAGGTGCCTAGTGAGAAATGTTGCTTTAAATCATAATTTGGTACCTGGGCTGATATCTTAGTTGCATTTGTTTTACTGTTCATGATGGAAAATTCAGATACCAGGAAGTCCTTGTCCATATGAAGATGTCTTCTTACATACTGATTGAAATGTTGATTATATTTTTGAAGGTATTCTGCAGTTTATGCAAAGTTGCTTTCAAACAAGGCTACATGTTGACCATTAGAATGGTGAATTATATTTAGATGGAAGTATGCTTATGTTAATTTTTAAAGATAAATCCAGTTGGCTGGCACCATGGCTCACTAGGCTAATCCTCCGCCTGTGGCACTGGCACCCTGGGTTCTAGTCCCGGTTGGGGCGCTGGTTCTGTCCCGGTTGCTCCTCTTCCAGTCCAGCTTTTTGCTGTGGCCTGGGAGTGCAGTGGAGGATGGCCCAAGTGCTTGAGCCCTGCACCCCATGGGAGACCAGGAGGAAGCACCTGGCTCCTGGCTTCGGATCAGTGCAGCGTGCCAGCCATGGCAGCCATTTTGGGGGTGAACCAACAGAAAGAAGACCTTTCTCTCTGTCTCTCTCTCTCTCATTAACTCTGCCTGTCAAAAAAACCAAAAAGATAAATCCAGTTAAATGCTCTACAACTACTGTGTCCTTTCCCACTGTGACTCGCATTCATGCAGTTTTCAGATGGTTTTCTTTTAATTTCCTGACAGATGCATTTCTTTGAGGGCTATTGTGTTTCATGATTAGTTTTTGTTTGGGTTTAATTAAGAAAAATCTATAGATCATAACTCACACTGGTGAGGTTTGAAAAGCATATCCACCCATGCTGTCAACACTGAGAAATGGGAGAGTTCCATTACCCTGGGAAGTTCATGTGTAGCTGTCCTGTCTCTCGTCAATCCCCACCTCTAACCCCAGGCCACCACTGTTCTAATTTCTATCGCTAAAGATTAGTTTTGCCTTATCTTAAGGTTCATAGAAATGCAGTCATACATAAGTATACTTTTGTGTCTGACTTCTTTGACATCAGAAATATATTTTTCAAGTTAATACACGTTAGTTGATTTTTTAAAAAGGATTGATTTATTTATTTGAAAGGCAGAGTTGCTGAGAGAGATGGAGAGATAGGAAGATCTTCCATCTACTGGTTCACTTCCCAAATGTCTGAAATGGCTGGGCTGGACCAGGCCAATGCTGGGAGCTTTAACTCCATCTGGGTCTCCCATGTGGGTGACATGGACCCAAGCACTTGGGCCATCTTCTGCTGCTTTCACAGGTGTATTAGGGAACTGGATCAGAAATAGAGCAGTCAGAACTCCAACCCGTACCCAAATGGAATTCTGGCGTCATAGGTGGTGGCTTAACCCGTTATTCTACAATGTTGGCTTCTGTTGATTATTTTAGTCTACTTTAATATCAAAATAGCTGTACTTTTTAGATATTAAGAGAGTTTTCTAAAAAGTTTATTTATTTGAGAGACAGAGAGAGTGCTCTCATCCTCTGGTTCACTCCCCAAATACATGTAATAGCCAAGGCTGGGTCAAGCCAAAGCTGGCAGTAGGAAACTCAAAATACTTTTGATTAACATTTGCATGTTATCTTTTCTCATCATTTTACTTTTTTTTAAGGATTTATTATTTGAAAGGCAGTTACAGACAGAAACTGGAAAAGACACAGAGAAAGAGAGAGAGAATCAATCTTCCATTGCTGATTTACTCCCCAAATGGCCACAATGGCCAGAGCTGGGTCAGTCTGAAGCCAGGAGCCAGGAGCTTCTTCCAGGTCTCCCAGATGGGTTCGGGGGCCGTCTTCCACTGCCCTCCTGGGTACATTAACACGGAGCTGGATTTGAAGTAGAGCAGCCAGGACTTGAACTGGCATCCAAATGGGATGCTGGCACTGTAAAAGGTGGCTTAACCTGCTATGCCACAGTGCCGGTCCCCATCATTTTACTTTTAACCTGTCTGTGTTATATATTTAATTTTTTTTAATTTTGGGGGAATAGGCAGCATATAGATGGGTTTGCTTTTTCATATAATTTGAAAATTATGTCTTTTTTTTTATCTTTTATTTAATGAATATAAATTTCCAAAGTACGACTCATGGGTTACAATGGCTTCCCCCCCCATACCGTCCCTCCCACCCACAACCCTCCCCTTTCCCACTCCCTCTCCCCTTCCATTCACATCAAGATTCATTTTCAATTATCTTAATATACAGAAGATCAGCTTAGTATACCTTAAGTAAGGATTTCAACAGTTTGCTCCCACACAGAAACATAAAGTGAAAAATAATAGATGATTTTTTTTAAATGATGATGAAATCAGATCAGTCCTATTGTCATGTTTAATCCCAGTGAGAGTCAAGTTGGGAATTGATTTTTTTTTTTTTTTTTTTTTTTTTTTTACAGAAGATCAGTTTAGTGTACATTAAGTAAAGATTTCAATCGTTTGCACCCCCATAGAAACACAAAGTGAAATATACTGTTTGAGTACTCGTTATAGCATTAAGCCTCAGTGTACAGCACATTAAGGACAGAGATCCTACATGAGGAGTAAGTGCACAGTGACTCCTGTTGTTGACTTTACAAATTGACACTCCTGTTTATGGCATCAGTAATCTCCCTATGCACCAGTCATGAGTTTCCAAGGCTATGGAAGCCCCTTGAGTATATGTAATATAATTATTGATGTAGTTGGACTACTTGCCGCCATTTTGCTAGTCTGTTCTATTTGTCCCATCTATTGTTTTTTCTTCTTTTAATACATTCTTTGAAGTTAATTTGAGTATATTTTACTATTCCATTTTGTCTCCACTGGCTTATCACATACACCTGTTTTAAATTATTGTGTAGTTGTCATAGATTTTTCAATATATATCTTTAATTTAGAAGACTCTACTTTCAAATTTTTTGTGCTACTTCACATATAATGTGAGGATCTTACAAAGTATATTTCCAATCCTTCCCCATTTCCTGTGTGCTATAGTTTTCAAATGTTTTACTTTTTCATGTTCTATAAAAGCTCGAAACATTGCTACCTCCTGTCTTTATACAGTTATATATTTATTGAGTCAACTAAACACAAGAAAAATAAATTTTACCTTTACTTTTATTTCACTTCTAGCACTGACTTATTTTTGCAGATCCACATTTCTGATATGAGATCGTTGTGCCTGAAAAGCTTTCTGAAATATTTCTTTAACTTAATATGATTTTTTTTTGACAGGCAGAGTTAGAGAGAGAGACAGAGAGAAAGGTCTTCCTTTTTCGTTGGTTCAGCCCCTAAATGGCCTCTACAGCCTGCGCTGTGCCAATCCAAAGCCAGGAACTGGGTGCTTCCTTCTGGTCTCCCATGTGGGTGCAGAGCCCAAGCACTTGGGCTATCCTCCACTGCACTCCCGGGCCACAGCAGAGAGCTGGCCTGGAAGAGGGGCAACCAGGACAGAATCCGGTGCCCCAACCGGGACTAGAACCCAGTGTGCCGGCTCCACAGGCAGAGGATTAGCCTGGTGAGCCGCAGCGCCAGCCTTAATACGAATTCTTTAAATTTGTTTATCTCGGTTTTTCTCTATTTTGAAAAATGTTTGATGGGCATAAAACTTTTCATTGCCAGCGCTGCGGCTCACTAGGCTAATCCTCTGCCTTGCGGCGCCGGCACCCCGGGTTCTAGTCCCGGTTGGGGCGCCGGATTCTGTCCCGGTTGCCCCTCTTCCAGGCCAGCTCTCTGCTGTGGCCAGGGAGTGCAGTGGAGGATGGCCCAGGTGCTTGGGCCCTGCACCCCATGGGAGACCAGGATAGCACCTGGCTCCTGCCATCGGATCAGCGTGGTACGCCGGCCGCAGCGCGCCGGCCGCGGCGGCCACTGGAGGGTGAACCAACAGCAAAAGGAAGACCTTTCTCTCTGTCTCTCTCTCTCTCACTGTCCACTCTGCCTGTCAAAAAAAAAAAAAAAAAAAAAAGCTTTTCATTGACAGATTTTGTCTTTGAGCACTTTGAGTAACTCTGTTGTTTTCTGACTGGGATAGTTTATGACTGGAAAACTGCAATAGTTTTATTTGTCCTGCTATATGGAAAGTATCTTTTATTTGTCCTTCTATATGGAAAGTGTCTTTTCTGACTGCCTGCAGTATTTTCTCTCTTTGGTTTTCAGCCGTCTGAATATGATAAGCCTAGGTGTGGATGTGTTTGGTATTTATCCTTCTTAATGTTCGTTGAGTTTCGTGTCATTGATGTTGGACAGCTCTCAGCTCTTGTTTCTTCACATATCTCTTCTCTAGGATTTCAATCACGGGTATGGTAGACCACTTGATCTTATTCTACAGTTCTTAGATACTGTATTCTAAAGTGGTTTCCTTTAAAAATCTCTATGCTTCAGTTTGGACGGTTTCTGTAATCTGATCTTCAAGTTCATTTATCCTTTCTTTTGCACTGTAAAGTCTATTGATGAGCTCATCAAAGATAGTCTCTATTTCTGTTACTATATTTTTCATTTCTCATGTTATACTTAATGGTTTCTTGTAGTTCTCTTTGCTGCAAATACCCACGTGATCTTGCATATTCTTAACCTTTTCTACTGGCCTTTAACATACTAGTCGTAGTTCTTTAAAATTCTTTATCTGATAAATCCAACATCTTTATCATACCAGACTAGTTGTATTAATGATTTTGCCTCTTGAAAGTATGTTGAGGGCCGGCGCCGCGGCTCACTAGGCTAATCTTCCGCCTTGCGGCACCGGCACCCCGGGTTCTAGTCCCGGTCGGGGTGCCGGATTCTGTCCTGGTTGCCCCTCTTCCAGGCCAGCTCTCTGCTGTGGCCAGGCAGTGCAGTGGAGGATGGCCCAGGTCCTTGGGCCCTGCACCCCATGGGAGAGCAGGATAAGTACCTGGCTCCTGCCTTCGGAACAGCGCGATGCGCCCGCCGCGGTGGCCATTGGAGGGTGAACCAACGGTAAAGGAAGACCTTTCTCTCTGTCTCTCTCTCTCACTGTCCACTCTGCCTGTCAAAAAAAAAAAAAAAAAGAAAGTATGTTGAGGTTTTTTTCCTTTGTGGTTTTCTTTTCTGTTCTTTGCATGGTTGGTCATTTTTAGTGGATAGCCAGAGATCTTGTGTAGGTCATAAAGACATAGGCAAATAATCATTATACCTGACAGTGGAAAAACATGTTCCAGGTGCTAAGCCTTCAGTGTATTGTGTGTGATGGGTGGGGGTGGGGTGTATTGATTCTGTCTATTTAGGAATTGAGCTCGTATTAGATGTATTCATGTTCTGGTTACCTTGAGTGTACCACAGGCTCCATGTCTGTCTAGCATTACCTGGTCTTTAGGCTGGGTAGAGGTTTTCTTTCAAAAGTGAACAATCCTCAGTGTTAAGTCTTCTCTCTGCTCTGCACCTCAGAGAGGGATCTCTCAATTCTACTGTTCTCCAGTTGACGGCTTTCTGTTGCCTGTTACTCAAGACTTTAGCCTAGTTGGGGGTGTGTGGTTGGGATTGAGTGAAGGATACTTTGTTCCTTTGTATGGGGATTAGTCTTAGTTGTGCAGAGTCCCTGGTTCTTAGGAGTGAGGCTGCTACAGTTGGAGTAGGATGCATTCCCCTGAACTTTCAGTCCCCCAACTAGTTAAGAAGGTAAAGAGTTCGTTTGATTTGGTGTTTAGGGTGGAGCTCCTGTGATGGGCTCTTGGAGGGTTTGATGCAGAAGAGACAGACACTGACACAGACGAGTGTGTTCCCTGTTCTTCACTCTGTGATGCTCTGCACTGAATAGCTCTAGAATAGCTCGAAGTGGACCGAGACTGATGCACCTGGAACCACAGGTCTGCTTCCAGCACGTACTCTGGCTCTTCCCCCAATAGTAAAGGATCTGGGCTTTCTTTTTAATGTATTTCCTTTGCCCAGATAGGACAGTGTTGTTCTTAACCATGTGAGATTGTATTTCCTAAAAGTGAAGAAGAAAGAAAGAAGAAAATGATCTGGGCCAGACACCTGGCCTTCTGGCAGTGCCTGGGACTCCTTCCCCACTCTGCACCGTAATTGTCTCCTCAGGTCTCTCACCTTGTGAGGACCGTGTGAGGGCCATAAAAGCGACTGCAATGGGAAAAAAAAAAATCCTTTATGCCTTTATATCCCATATATCTTTCCAGAAAATTTGTATTCTCTTATTAGCCTGCATTCAAGCTCTGCAAATGGATAGCACTTCTAAGTGAATGTTCCTCACTGGAATTGGCCAGATAAGCTGGTGCTCCTGTCCCACTGCCTCCTAGAAGTGCCGTGGATAATGGATTAGGTAACTGGCCTGGGGCTGGTGCTGTGGAGTAGTGGGTGAAGCTGCCGCCTACAGTGCCGGCATCCCATGTGGGCGCCAGTTTGAGTCCTGGCTGCTCCACTTCCCATCCTGCCCTCTGCTGTGGCCTGGGAGAGCAGTGGAGGATGGCCCAAGCACTTGGGCCCCTGCCTCTGTGTGCGAGACTGTGGGGTAGGTTAGTCCTCCACCTGCAGTGCTGGCATCCCATGTGGGCGCCAGTTCAAGTCCTGGCTGCTCCACTTCCCATCCTGCCCTCTGCTGTGGCCTGGGAAAGCAGTGGAAGATGGCCGAGCACTTGGGCCCCTGTGCATGAGAGATGTTAGGAAAGTGGCACAGTCTTATCTGTGACGCGATCTACACCCTGACACCATCCTCGGCCCTGGCCCCCGCTGCCATTGCTGGAAGCCAGGTGGCCACAGGGCCCAACCACCAGTGTCAAGCTCCACCCCCATCCCAATGGGATTCGCTGTTCCGACCTCCCTACCCGCCCCCTGGAGAAGGGATATCAGGACCCGTTTCCCGGATGCGCGCTCCCTTTTCTCCTTCCTTGCCCCTTCCCTCCCGTCTGCTGGGTTTTCTCCAAGAAGCCCTTTCCCTCACTCCGGTGTCTGGTGTGTTTCATGGTGGCCTTACAGGACACCCAGAGAAAGCTCCTGGCTCCTGATCGGCGCAGCTCCGGCTGTTGCGGCCAACTGGGGAGTGAGCCAGTGGATGGAAGACCTCTCTCTGCTGCTCCTTCTCTCTGTGTAACTCTGACTTTCAAGTAAAATAAATAAATCTTAAAAAAAAAAAAAAGTAGTTGGCCTAATTCGTTTGTCCGCTATCCAGAAATATTCTTATGTTGTTGTAAGGGTGGGAACAATACTCTTTCCAGTGCTCTACATCCGACACAGAACCTAAAAGTCGAATTCTGATTTTAAACCTTCTCTAGTGTTTAAAATTATAAGCATCTTGAGCTGTAAATTTCTTCCTAAGCATTGCTTTCACTTCATCCCACAAATGCTGATAAATTGTGTTTTCTGCATCATTAAGTTGGAAATAATTTCTAAAACCCTTGTAATTTTTTCTTCGATCTATGAGTTATTTAGAAATGAGTTGCTTTATTTCCAAATATATGAGATTACTCTAGATATGTCATTGCTTTCTCATTTAACCCCTTTGTGACGTTTTGAAGTGACACTTTTTTTTTTTTAACTTGATGCATGGTCTTTTTGACAGCATTTCACGTGCCTTTGGAACGAATGTGCATTCCGCAGTTGTGTGCATTGTTGTATGCATGTCTGTGAGATCAAGTTGTTTACATCTCATAACCTTTTTGAGTTGTTGTCTATTTGATCTATCAGTTACTGAGAGAAATGTTAAAGATGTCTAACTTGGGATGTTTTTCTCCCTTTGATTCTTCCAGTTTTCACTTCATGTACTTTGAAACACTTTTGATTATCATATTGCCTTTACAACAAATTGCTTCTTTTACCACTAAGAGGTTTTTCTTTCATTAGTATTGCACTTTATGTTGTTTCATATTAATATAGGCAATGCCAGCTTTCTTATATGTACTGTTTACGTGATGTAACCCCCCTTTTGTTTTCAGTCTTTCAATGAAATTATATTTAAATTCTGCCCTTTGTAGATAGCAGGAAGTAGGACCTTGCTTTTTATCTAGTGTGGCAGTCTCTGCCATTTAATTGGAATGCTTTGCCAGTTTATCTGTCATGTACATATAGATAATGTCTGGGTTTAATCTCTTATCTTATTGATTGGCCCATTTCAGTTTTGGTTCCTCAGTTGCTCCTCTTTTTAGGAAGGTTAATCAAATACTTTTTAGTATTTCGTTTTAACTGCTATTTATTTTCATACATAAATCACTTTCCTCAACTTTATACTTGTTGTTCTAGGAGTTACAGTAGACATCCTTGACTTCCCATAGTCTATTTAAAATTAATATTGTACCTTTTGTTGTTGCTATTTTTAACAGGTCAATGCCTTTAAATAAATCAAGGGAAGAAAAGATAGTCTTTTATATTAATCACATATTTGCCATTTCTTCTCTTCATCCTTCATGTAGATCTGAATTTCCATCTGGCCTCATTCTTCTTCAACCCAAAAAACTCCCTTTAGCATTTCTTTTCCGATTTCCAGTGTAAATCTGCTGGCAATTAGCTCCTTCAAGTTTTGCTTGTCTAATAACGCACTTACTCCATTTTTGAAGGCTTTCTCACTGGATATAGAATTCCAGATTGACTTTTTTTATTTAAAGAATTGTTCCATTGTCTTGTAGCATATGTTGTCCTTGATGAGAAGTCAGCTGCAATTTATTTAGTTTTTTCTTTATGTGATGTGTCTGTTTCTCAGTAGCTGTGATGTGCCATTGTGATGTGCTTAGATTTGGTCATTTATTTTTTGGTTATATATTTTTCCTCCTTTGGGTTTGCTGAACTTCTTCAATCAATAGGTTAATACAAATAATTCTAAAACATTTGGGAAAATTTCAGCCATTGTTTCTTCACATATTTTTTCCATGCCATTCTTTCTTGCCTGTCCTTTGAAATTCCAATTACACATATGTCAGATTTCTAGCTGTGTCCTACACATCACTGGATATTTTCCATTTTTTTCTTTTTCTGTTCTTTAGTTTGGATGATTTATATGTATTTGTTCAGTTTGCTGATTCTTTCATCAGCTGTAAGCTTTCTTGTTTTCTTTGTTTCCTTTTTTAATATCTTCCAATTATAAATTGACATAATGGACAGCTATCTTTATGATGTGCAGAGTGATGTTGTGATTTTTGAATACTATGTAGAATAATTAAACCTTAGGCCCACCTAATAAATATTTCACTTCAGCTGTTGTATTTTTTATTGCTAGAATTTCTTTAGGTTCTTTTTTATGCTTTCCCTTTCCTTTTTATCAGGTTCTTATCTGTTTTTTCATTATCCCCTTTGCTCTGAGCCTTTCGATCCATTCAGAGTCCTTCTCTGCTAATTCCAGCCTCTGAGTTATCTTGGGGTTTGGTGTCTGTGTGTGTGTGTGTGTTTGTGTGTGCATGCATGGGTTTTCTTCATGTTCCTTATGCAGCTTTCTTCTCTCTTGTTCCACGCCTCACAAGTTTCAAGAGCCCCAAGTAAGAGTGAATCTTACCTCCTCAGCTGCACAAGAATGTCATGCTATTTGTAAGTGTCACATCTGTAGGCAGTATTCCAGAAAAGTACCTCTCTAGAAAGCCCGGCTTGCCTCTGCAGATATTTGTATCCCTATATAAAGTTTATATTTAGCATATATTTATGTTTAAAGTCATGGATCATGAAAGATGTATTGTAGGGAGGTTATATTAAGTTCTAGGAGGCCATTAAGTTGTTGATCATTTTTGCTCCTTTCATGTTTGGTTTTATTTTTTATAAAGGTAAGTCTGTTGTCATTTATCTTTAGTCCTAGGTCACAGCCTTTGCTCTTAGACATGGTCCTTATGCCTTTTTGGAGGCATAGCTGAATGCCTAAGGTGTTCCTTCCACTCTGGATAAGTTGGAATCTCAGATAGCCCAGAACCATATTGTATTAGCTCTGGCGTCTCAGCTGCAGTAATGCTCTCATCCTTTGATTGTGTAATCAGCCCCTCAGCCAAAGGCTGGAGAACCACTGTGTAGACTGGTGAGTCCCTCCCTGTATATGGCCTTTTATTCTGGTGCATTGACTTCCAGACTTCAGCCATCCTAGGAAACAAGTTTGCCTGCTCAGCTCAGCTCAGCTCACCGCATACTGTCATGCTGTGCTAAGTGCTACTTGCTTACGCTGTAGTTGAGAAGGAACCCCTACACAGAAAGCCAAGGCTAGTGGCTGGCATTGTTGTGACTTTCTGGGTTAAGTTGTTGCCTGTGAAGCTGGCCTCCTGTATGGGCACCAGTTCATGTCCTGGCTGCTGCACTTCCCATCCAGCTCCCTGCAAATGGCCTGGGAAAGCAGAGGAAGATGGCCGAAGTCCTTGGGCACCTGCCCCAAGTGGGAGACCCGGATGAAGCTCCTGGATCCTGGCTTCCACGCGGCCCAGCCCTGGACATTGTGGCCATTTGGGGAGTGAACCAGCAGATGGAAGATCAGTCTTTCTCTCTCTCTCTCTCTGCCATTCAAATAAATAAACAAATCTTTAAAAAAAAAAAAAAAAAAGAAGGCCGGCGCCGTGGCTCAATAGGCTAATCTTCCACCTTGGGGCGCCGGCACACCGGGTTCTAGTCCCGGTTGGGGCGCCGGATTCTGTCCCGGTTGCCCCTCTTCCAGGCCAGCTCTCTGCTATGGCCAGGGAGTGCAGTGGAGGATGGCCCAGGTGCTTGGGCCCTGCACCCCATGGGAGACCAGGAAAAGCACCTGGCTCCTGGCTCCTGCCATCGGATCAGCACGGTGCGCCGGCTGCAGCGGCGGCCATTGGAGGGTGAACCAACGGCAAAGGAAGACCTTTCTCTCTCTGTCTCTCTCTCTCACTGTCCACTCTGCCTGTCAAAAAAAAAAAAAAAAAAAAAGAAATCCAAGGCTACAAGGCTAGATAAACACGGCTCACTTCGTATGTTTTATCTTTTTTCAAAGACCTCACATAGTTCCGTTGTGTGTGTTGTTCTATTGCATGCAAGTAGCTCATATTTGTCCAGTTTTATAGTCATCTACAGTAAAAGGGAAGATTCAGGACCAATTGCTTTTTTTAGACTCTCTTATTTCAACATAAATCTATACAAATCAGGCCAATTATTTTAAAATTTATAATCCTTATGCTTGCATTGTAGCTCTAAACTCTATCCAGAATACTTCAGACATATCTTGCTATCTCTGTGTCTTCTCTCATCAGCTTACAAAGAGCCCTGTTTTGTGTATTCCCGAGTTGGGGGCAACCGGACACCCTTAAAGCAGCCTGTGGACAACTGTGACAACACTTTGCTGTTTGAAGCAAGGTTTGAGAGCGGCAATCTGCAGAAGGTAGTCAAAGTGTAGGTTTCATTGTTTTCATTGGAGGAGCTTAGAACATCAGCTATTATTTTCTGTATTAGGTACATTAGCATTCTTAGTATCCATTACTAAACTGTAATTCCTTGAAGTACAAATGCTATTTAAAATTATGGAGGGGGGGATAATATAAAGGTTCTGAGTTCAAGTAATTTGGGGAATTATGGCTCAAACTGAAACAAATTTCTATACATTTTCAGTATGACAGTATTAACTGTCACACAGTGCTTCTCAAACTTTTTTTTTTTTTTTTTGACAGAGTGGACAGTGAGAGAGAGAGACAGACAGAAAGGTCTTCCTTTTGCCGTTGGTTCACCCTCCAATGGCCACCGCGGCCGGTGTGCTGCGGCCGGCGCATTGCGCTGATCCGAAGGCAGGAGCCAGGTACTTATCCTGGTCTCCCATGGGGTGCAGGGCCCAAGCACTTGGGCCATCCTCCACTGCACTCCCGGGCCATAGCAGAGGGCTGGCCTGGAAGAGGGGCAACCAGGACAGAATCCAGCACCCTGACCGAGACTAGAACCCGGTGTGCCGGCGCCACAAGGCCGTGGCGCCAGCCTCTCAAACTTTTTAATGGAGTAAAATATGTTGAGTGCCCCTTAAAATATTCCAAGGACAATCTTTTAAATATAAGTGTTTATTACGTAAAATTTTAAACATATAGTTAACTACAGAGAATAATACAATCCTATACTAACTACCATATTGAACAGCTATCAGAGTTTTACAACATTTATGTCACCTATTCATGAGCCATTATTTCTAATTATATACAAGCACACACTCAAAGTAGATAATGCTGAATGGGATAAGAAATTATTTGGCAAAGAAAAAGATTAAAACTAATCAGATAAGATTGTTATGTGTAAAATTAATATTCCATTGAAATTACTATTTTTACCTGAATAAATATAAGGAAACAAATAGTTGTCAAACACAGTCCCTGTCCCTAAGAGTTCAAATTTTGTAACCTCTGTGACAATTTATGCTTGTTTTGAACTTCTCTCGGTGATAGTTATTTTATATTCATAGGGTTAGACTCTAATAGAAAATATATGTGTCTGCAGCAAAAAGAGAAAAGAAATGTTGGGCTTTTCTTCTGTTGCAGTAACTCTTTAGTCATTTCTTTTATTCAAGACATACTTGGGGTAAAACATAAATTTGATATCAAATGCCTATATTGTTACTGTGCTGTTGAATTACATAGTAATATAAAGGCATTAGAATTAGGAGAGAAGCAATTTCTCTTCCAATAAGAGTGAGTATATCACACTTTTTCTTTTGAAGTTGTTATTTGATGTTGCCTAAATAAACATTAGTGTCCCAAAAAAGCTTCCTTTTTTCAATTTAATTTTTTTGATATAGCATATTTTTAATTTACTTTATAGTCACAGGCTTAATGGCTCTACTAAATAGATAGTTCAGTAAATAAAAATAAAAAGACCATAGTCCAGCAGAAAATAGGAAAAGACTGTAACATAATCGACTGAAAAGATGCTCAACTTCACTCACACAGAGAAAGTTCTAAAATGCTCACAAGATCATTAAAACTATAGTAGTATGTAATTCCATCAATTTGTATAACGAAGATTTAAAACAAAGCCACAAAAAGCTTTTTGTGAGTAGGTAAAAATAAAATAGTTTTCCTCGTTTAATTTAACAGGATTGTCATTTTGTAGCATTCTTATATGCCTTTTCCTCCCTTTCTTGTGTATTAGGGGAGAATATGAATACCAGTTGGCTGTGCGCCCTGACCTCTTCACAGACAAACACACCCAGTGGTACTATTTCCAAGTCACTAATACCCGAGCAAGAGTAGTCTACAGATTCACTATTGTCAACTTCACCAAGCCTGCTAGCCTTTACAATCGGGGTATGCGCCCACTGTTCTATTCTGAAAAAGAGGCCAAGGCTCATCATATTGGCTGGCAGAGAATAGGAGACCAGATCAAGTACTATAGGAACAATCTGGGCCAAGACGGGCACCACTATTTCTCCCTGACATGGACCTTTCAGTTTCCACACAGCAAAGATACCTGCTATTTCGCTCACTGCTATCCGTACACTTACACTAAGCTACAAGAGTACCTTTCTGACATCAATAACGACCCAGTACAGTCCAAGTTTTGTAAAATACGTGTCTTGTGCCACACGCTTGCTAGGAACATGGTGTATATTTTAACAGTCACCACCCCCTTGAAGAACGCTGACTCAAGAAAGCGAAAGGCTGTGATTCTGACTGCACGGGTCCACCCAGGAGAAACCAACAGCTCTTGGATCATGAAAGGCTTCCTAGATTTTATTTTAGGAAACTCAAGTGATGCACAGTTGCTCCGGGACACTTTCGTCTTCAAGGTGGTACCCATGCTGAATCCAGATGGTGTGATTGTGGGAAATTACCGGTGTTCCTTAGCTGGACAGGACTTAAACCGTAATTACACATCTCTCCTGAAGGAGTCTTTTCCTTCTGTCTGGTATACCCGGAACATGATCCGGAGGTAAAATAAGGCTCAGATCACCTCTCTGCTTATGTAGTAACTTTGGGATTGAGAATTGTGCTCCCGCAGGTCCGCTGACGGTTCTCTCCTCTCTAGATAACTTGTCTTTTCTTTGTCTTCCCCATCTGTCTCAACACTGATTGCATACCCTTCTGGAATTATGCCACTGGATACACCAGCCTCCCTTATGAAACAGACTGCAGAATGTGTTGGTAACTCTCTGAAAGTAATAGTTAAATTTGCATATCTCAAATATGGTTTCTTACTAGAGCTCATGGTAGAATTGACGTTTGCACTGGGATCCTTGAATCCTGGTGTGTGAAAGTTAATTATGTCCCAGCACTGGGTGAATCCCATGTTGTTCTGTGAGTCCCTTGATCATCAGGTTGCATAGTCGTTTAAGCTTTAATGAAGAATAGTCTTATTACCCCTAGAAAAACAGAATAGCTTTAAATCTTGCAAAGAGTCTGGGACAGTAAAATGCACATCGTATTTAATTGTATTTGAATGACTGGGTGAATTCTGTGACAATTCCAAGTAGTAGCCATCAGGAAGAGACGTGTTACAGTGCAAAGACGTATTGGAGACCAGGGACACCCATCACAAGTCCAAGCCTGTTCACCTTTTTGGTTGACAACATGGACTTCAGAGCTAAGCACGTCACACTGCAGTCCCTGTTGTATTATTTACTCAGCATCTGACCTTGTGTCATTTCATGTCATTGCAGTTTTGTCATTTGTAAGACAGAAATAATAATACCTCATAGATGGGAGGATGAAATAGGTAAATTATTACTAACACTCAGATTAGGGTCTTGAACTCTGAAAGCTTTAAATTTATACAGTGTTTCTTAAATGTAAAAAGAAAAAGTGTTAACTGAATCAGACACAGATGTGAAAACTCTTTGTACAGTACTTTGGGTTATTCCAGGGCTACAGTGATAGGTATTGTTACAGAGATGCTGTGTCTCTCCGGCCTGTTCCCGGCATCCTCAGGGCAGCCAGTGTAAGAGCTGTTACGAAGCAGCCAGGGACCCCTGGGTTGCCTCCAGTTCCTCAGAGGAGCTCACAGGTCTTAGAAGTACCTGGCGTGGATCCAGTTGTCAGTCTGTTCAGCCTCCATGTTCACCTTCATATTAACCCCCGTATGTCCTTAGGAAAATAGGGAGTGAAGTCCTGAGACCCACAAGAAGGACTGAAATCCCTGGTTTAATGCTTCTCACAGATGCGGACTCCAGAATATTTGGAAAGTTTCCAAGTGATCTAAGAATAACCTGTGACTTCTCTATTTTCCTGAAGATGCAAGCAATAAGGAGAGAGCTGAATCAATGCAGTATGGCATCCTGGATTGGATTCTAGGATGAAAAAGACCTTAGTAGAAAAACTAGTGAAATCCAAGTGAAGTTGAGAGTTAACGTTAACGTGCCAGTGTTGGTTTCTTCTTTTGTAACAATGTTCCATGGTTAGGTAGTGTGTTAACACTGAGGGAAACTAGGTAAGGCATATATAGCACTCTACTGTTTTTGCAGGTAAGTGGAATACAAGGTTAGTCACGTAAGTGTGGAAAGGTGAGCAGCTGTACATACATGTAAGATTATATTTAAAGTGTAGTAGAGTAGGAGACAACAGCTCTTAAAGAGACTCAGTATAAAAAACCTTAGAATAGCTTCCTTACCAGTAAGTAAGAAGAAAATTTCAACTGTTTCTAATGTTAATTGTTGTAAAATGAGGTACCCTAATATCTTTTTCTCATTTCAAAAATAATAACATTGGGGAAATTAATTATTTAGAAGTTTCTTTTGAGTTACTTGTAAAAAACAGAAAGATTATTTAAGTTGGGGGAATTGGGAGATATAAAGATATATAGCATAGTTCATACATATTTAAGAACTTGATATTCATGCTGTATAATCTAGTTAGTTTTCTAAAGAGTTAGGCTTAACTAGTGGTCTTATGTAAATCTTATGTTCCCAGTTAGAATTTATTGGGCTCAAATGAGAAAAAGCCAATAGATGAATACATGTAAACAATTTCATTGTAGGATTTCACTGTAGTTTAAAGAAGTATTGTTTCTAATAGAAGCAATGCTTTGAATGTTTTGTTTTAATATTTTTATTATAATTGTAGTGTATTTATACTGTTGTACATCCCATTGCTCCCATTTTGATATTTATGCTTCCACATAAATAAATAGTATATATAATTTTGATTGTTTAAGTGATATACTGATATACTGATGCTAGTTGAAAATGTTAAAAACATAAGAGTGGGAATAAGAGAGGGAAGAGATGTATAATTTGGGACATGCTCGGGCTGACTTGCCCCAATTGGTAGAGTTGGAAACATACCAGGGGATTCCAATTCAATCCCATCAAGGTGGCATGTGCCAATGCCATCTCACTACTCCAAGTGATCAATTTCAGTTCACAATTGATCATAATGAAAGGACTAAGAGTCAAAGGGAGCACATAAACAAGTCTAGTATCTGCTAACACCAACCGATAGAATAAATAAAGGGGAGAGTGATCCAACATGGGAAGTGAGATACTCAGCAGACTCATAGAATGGCGGATGTCCTAAATAGCACTCTGGCCTCAAAATCAGCCCTAAAGGCACTCGGATCTGGCTGAAAAGCCCATGAGAGTATTTCAAGCATGGAAAGCCAAGACACTCTGGCAAAAAGATCTCTGTGAGTGAGATCCCAGTGGAAAGAACAGGTCTTCAAAGAGGGAGGTGCCTTTCTCTGAAGGGAGGAGAGAACCTCCACTTTGACTATGACCGTGTCTAAACAAGATAAGAGTCGGAGAACTCAAGGGGCTTCCATAGCCTTGGAAACTCATAACTGGTGCATAGGGAGATTACTGATGCCATAAACAGGAGTGTCAATTGGTAAAGTCAACAACAGGAGTCACTGTGCACTTACTCCTCATGTAGGATCTCGGTCCTTAACGTGCTGTACACTGAGGCTTAATGCTATAACGAGTACTCAAACAGTATATTTCACTTTGTGTTTCTATGGGGGTGCAAACGACTGAAATCTTTACTTAATGTACACTAAACCGATCTTCTGTAAAAAAAAAAAAAAAAAAAAAAGAAAGAAAGAAAAAAAAATCATCTATTATTTTTCACTTTCTGTTTCTGTGTGGGAGCAAACTGTTGAAATCTTTACTTAATGTATGCTAAACTGATCTTCTGTATATAAAGAGAATCGAAAATGAATCCTCATGTGAATGGAAGGGGAGAGGGAGTGGGAAAGGGGAGGGTGGTGGGTGGGAGGGACGGTATGGGGGGGAAAGCCATTGTAATCCATAAGCCGTACTTTGGAAATTTATATTCATTAAATAAAAGTTAAAAAAAAAAAAAAATAAAAAAAAAAATAAAAAAAAAAAAAGGCAGAATTGCCATAATCCTACCATCTCAAAACTGCCACTTTTTTAACCTTTTGAAAGTTTTTTCTCCCAGTTGTTTTTGTCCTTCAGTTGGAGGGGGCTAATTTTTAATTGTTTTAATATTTACTGAGTGCTAAGTCATATTGACAAAGGATTGAGCCTCTTAATGAATTATAATAATTCCTTAAAATATTTGTTATAAATTTACCTGAAAAAGTCAAATCAGACTTTATTACCATTTTATCAAAATAATACTTATTCACCACACCAATCAAGAGTTAATTGACTTCAACATCAAGTCATCAGACACTCAGTGTTTAACAAATACTTGGGGAGTGAGGTGCATACCACTGTTGTCGATGATGTGAAGCACTCCCCATCCTTAACCAGCATAGATATCAGAGAAAGTGAAAACTTTCCCAAGTAGTGCCAAATAAAGGTTACCAGTATTAAATGCAACAGGAGTTTAAAGAAAACTGTCTATGGGTATGACTAGTTGGAGAAGAAATAAGACATAAGGTCAGTCTTGAAGGGTAGGATGTAATATTTACATGAACAAAATTGAAGAAAAAAATGGCTTCCAGTCAGAATTCATGTGTAAATGTAGTGAACAATTACAGAAGTGAATTGTTCTCTGTGTACAACAGAGAACTGGAATAATGAAGCAGAAAGATCTTTTTGGATAAGGTAAATTTTGTCCATGTAATGGAAGGTTACCATATTCATATATTATATGTAGTTAATAGGAAATTACCATCAATTTCTGGAAAAATATATTATTAAAAATATAGAGTATAAATAAGAGAATTACCTTCAATTTCTTGAAAAAATATTGTTAAATATATACAGTATGGATAAGAGGATGAAACTGAAAGTCAGTATGTATAAGAAATCCTGTTTATTTGGCTATTATATTTGTGAATCTACAGTTGTTTCCATAGAAGAAACATGCAGAGGTCAAAGTTAGTAACTCATATTTTTCTTCTTGGTAGATTGATGGAGAAACGAGAGGTTATTTTATATTGTGATCTTCATGGCCATAGTAGGAAAGAGAATATCTTCATGTATGGCTGTGATGGTAGCGACAGATCTAAAGCATTGTACTTACAGCAGCGAATCTTTCCACTTATGCTGAGCAAAAATTGTCCAGATAAAGTAAGATCTTAACTTTGCCTTTACTAAGTGTTACCCATGTGTACCCGTAGAATGAGTAATTGCTACCCAAGAGACTTTTTTATTTTGTTATTTTTGATGTGGTTTAATACAGTTTTCCATTAAAAAAGTTACATGGAGCTGACCAATTATGTGAAAATATGAAGACAAAAATGCCTGAATCCTACCACCATAAGCCCACCACAGTTTACCTTTCGAAAACGTCCTCTATTTATTGCTGTTTTAATATTTGTAAAGTGTCTAAATTAATACTAGCTAAAGATTTTCCTCTTGAGGAATGTGTAATAACTTATTTATAGTATTTATTAGAATTTTCCCAGGAAAGAAATCAATCTTTATATATAAATTAAAATGATAAATGAATGAAGTATATCTAATTTCTGAGGCTGCGAAACTGTTGGAGGTACTCATTTGCCAAGATATGAAAATTATTGTAATTATTCGTTAATAAAGACTAATATAACAAAGAAAGTATCTATCAACTTTCCCTTAAATTTTCAACCAACCAATCAAATTATAAAGGACTTGCTAAGAAATCCTCATTATCTTCTATCAATAATTAGGTCCCAAAGACATTAAAAGGAAAGAATGATCTGGTAAGAAGAGATATTTGCAGAGAGCATAAGTTCATTTCCCAAATAGGATTTATTTCTTCAGGAAAAAAAATCAGGGAAAGTACTTCATACCTATAAATATTCCTATATAAATTTAAACTGTCAGTACTCTTAGGCATAGTTCATTACTCTACAAAGTGATTCTATATTGCTAAGGTATTTTGATATTTGTTTATTGATATATTTCTTAGTGTCACAAATCTGTAACTTGTTCTATGTTAGATGAAATGGACCAATTTCTTAAACTCCATAAACAACAAATTTGCAGTTTAAATAGATCTTTATGATGTAAAAATTGCTTGAAATATATGGGCTTCCATTTCTAGAATTTCTCTTAAATGTTTCTTATTAAATCTCTTTCTGAACACCCATAATTACAGTTAGAAATTTCAAATTCCCCTCTCAGTAATCTGGAACTGATAGATAGACAATAGGCAAGAATATGTAAGAACTGATCAGCATCAACTGGTGGGATTTGATTGACATCATCGGGCGCTCTACTACACAGCATCATACACATTATATTCCAATGCCCATGGAACAGTCATCAATACAGGTCATATTCTGTAGCATTTTCAAAAATAGTGTGATAGCTTCTTATAAAAATAAATGTGCACTTACTATATGATACAGCAATCCTACTCCTAGATGTTTGTCTTAGAGAAATGAAAACTTAAAACCTATGTATAAACCTGTACACATGAACATTCATAGCAACCAAACACTGAAGGCAACTTTGAATGTGCCTAAGTGGTGAACAGATAAACTAGTGCATCCGTACAATGAACTACTGCTCAGCGGTACAAAAGAGTGAATATTAATGCACGCAACAACTGGGATAAATCTCAGAGGTATTAGAATAAGTGAAAGAAGCCAGTCTCAAAAGGTTACATACTATATGATTTCATTTATGTATGTTTATCTTTAAAATGCATATATCTTTAAAAAAAAGCTATAGTGACAGCAAATTAGTGCTTGTAAGAAGTTTGGGGTAGTGTAGGATTGTGACTGCAAAGGCATGGTGTGAGGGAGTTCTTTAGGGATAATGGAACTGTTTAGTATCAAGATTGTGTTGGTGGTTACATAAATCTGTACCTGCATTAAAATGCATAGAATAGAACATCTGAAAGTTTTGTTGTATGTTAATTAAAAAATAAAATTACTTACCCCCTCTCCCGCAAACCTCATGGTAGATACTGATCTCTATAAAAAACAATCTTTCAGGATCTTTCATATGGTCTCACATATGAAAACAAAGACTCTCTGTTTCTGGAGGTCTACAACAGTAAACACCATTCCTAACTATGTTTAAATTCCTTCCTACTATAAGATCGAACTCCAGCAATATCAAGAATAACCGACTGTGAATGTATGTGTTATATAAAGATAAAAATTAAATTGTATTGCAGGAATTAGAATATATAGCTCTCAGAAAAGTAAATGTATCATCCTTAAGATGAGTTCCTTCCATTGGTCAAGAAATACAAGTGGCTCCTGAAGCTTTAGTGAGAATTACAGATTTCGCTCAACTACCATTGTGTTTTCAACCCTGCTTCCTAAGAAAGATAAAGGTGCCAAAAATAATGGGTTTCATTATTATTTGTTGCTTTCCAGTTTTCATTCTCAGCTTGCAAGTTCAGTGTTCAGAAGAGCAAAGAAGGAACAGGAAGGGTGGTGATGTGGAAAATGGGAATTAGGAACAGCTTTACCATGGAGGCCACCTTTTGTGGCTCTACTCTGGGTAAGAGCAAACGTTCTCATTCATGACTCTCAGAGCTCTAAGCCAAGGAGGTATTTGCATGTGAAATATAATAGTCTAGACAATTTGGTAGGGAGCACCTTCTTCCCAGTTCAATACGTACGATTTAATCACTTCTGTAAGATGGATAAACTCCCACTTTGTGTTGTCTCTATTCCATCATCTCTCATCGTTTAGAAAAGGGAGTTTTTTTAGCATGTAGACAGAATACTCTCTAATTTGTATTTTATTAACTACTCTTGAAAGCTTATTTTTGTTTTGTGTTTTTTAAAGGGACTTCTACAAATTTTTAAAAACTGAATGTTCTTGATAATTTCAAGAAAAAAATCAACTTACATGCTTAAAATATCACCATAGAAATATTTTATAGATTTGTTATCTACAGAGAAAGATACACTGGCATTTTTTCGTGGTGGGAGTAATCTGTTTATATTTAGATGTGCAAGTACTTGGTTCCCTGAACTAAAAATAGAAGTGTGCTTCGTAATGCTTTTTTTTTTTTTTTTTTTTTTTTTTGACGGGCAGAGTGGACAGTGAGAGAGAGAGACAGAGAGAAAGGTCTTCCTTTTGCCGTTGGTTCACCCTCCAATGGCCGCCGCAGCCAGCGCGCTGCGGCCAGCGCACCACGTTGATCCGATGGCAGGAGCCGGGAGCCAGGTACTTATCCTGGTCTCCCATGGGGTGCAGGGCCCAAGCACTTGGGCAATCCTCCACTGCACTCCCTGGCCACAGCAGAGAGCTGGCCTGGAAGTGGGGCAACCGGGACAAAATCTGGCACCCCGACCGGGACTAGAACCCGGTGTGCCGGCGCCGCTAGGTGGAGGATTAGCCTAGTGAGCCGCAGCACCAGCCTTGTAATGCTACTTTAAAAATCTTTTAGTCACATCTAACATTCTAATGTAGTTCTCATATCCCATATTAAGGTAGTTCTCATCTTGTCAGAAAATGCATCAGCTCAGCAGCCTACACTGTGGCCAGCAGGTTAAGGGACTGCCTACGGCTGCTCTGCTTCCATTCCAGCTCCCTGCTTGTGCGCCTGGGAAGGCAGCAGAGGATGGTTCAGGTGCTTGGGCCCCTGCACCCATGTGGGAGACCTGGATGAAGCTCCTGGCTCCTGGCATTGGTCCAGCCGAGCTCTGGGTGTAGTGGCCTTCTGGGGGTGTGGGCCAGTAGATGGAAGAGATCCCTCTCCCTGTCTCTCTCTCTCTCTCTAACTCTGCCTTTCAATAAATAAATAAAATTTTTAAAAAATAAAATGTATCAACTCAAAAGAAAGCATTTGAAATCCACATGTATAATTTCCAGCTAGTTTTTAATGTACCTTAAAATTAATATAGTGTTATGGAAGATGAAAATATTTTTCCTCTAAAATCGTAACCTGTTTTTTTTTTCAGTAATTATTAGAACTGTTTATAACTGATAACCAAATATTCCTTAACTGTCTTACTGAATTCCTTCTTCCTTGGAGCATAGACCAGTGTGTATTAAGTCAGGTTTGTTCTGAGAGGTGGAGAAGTAACAGAGAAAGCAAGCAGGAAGCTGTTGATTGTCCTGCCCAGCAAAGAGAATCCAAAGTGGAGGTTGGGGAACCTGTCGGTGTTTCATTTACACTCTGTTTGTAACTTAGGCCTACCTGCTGAGGAAGACGACTAGGTCATCCTCAAGGATGCATAAACTTATTGATTTGTAGGTAAAAAACGAGGCACTCATTTCAACATAAAAGACCTGGAGTCAATGGGATACCATTTTTGTGATTCTCTCTTGGACTATTGTGATCCTGACCGGACCAAGGTAAACTAATCCATGTGGTAATAGAGCAGACCCCAGCCCATCGGACAACCTGCCTGTGACTATGACAGTTATTTTCTTTTTAATATTCCAGCAAGGTTCTGGGGCTTGGGATACTTAATGTCAAAATAATTATTATTCTGTTCATCTATAAATATTTAATTAGTTCAATTAGGAAATGAAATCATTTTATAATGAACTAATTTATAATTTTCCCCTAGTATTATCAGTGCCTGAAAGAATTAGAAGAAATGGCAAAACATACTCATATAAACGTGGAAAAAGCCTTTGAGGATTCATATACTTCTCTGATAGAAATCACAATGGATCCAGAGACTAGGTAAGTCAAGACTAGAGAAGTAATCAATTTGTTACACTGTTTTACTATGTTTCTTATAATAACATTAGGATACTACTGGAGATTCTCAACTGAAAATTTCAACTATGAGTAGGGGAGATTTTTCCCATGCATCCTATCAGGACCTCATCAAGACTTCATTTGATTGATTGATTTTTTAAATGTTTTAAAAAGTTTTTTTTTTTTAATTTATTTGAGAGAGTTACAGAGAAAGAGGGGGAGACACACACAGAGAGATCTTCCATCCACTGGTTCACCCCAAAGATGGCTTCAACTGGGCCAGGCCAAAGGTAGGAGCCAGGAACTTCTTCCAGGTCTCCCATGTGGGTAGCAGGTGCCCAGGCACTTGGGCCATCTTTGGCTGCTTTTCCCACTGTAGACTGCAGCTTTACCCACTGCGCCATAATGCCAGCCCCTTGATTTACTTTTTATTCAAGTAATATGAGCATCACTATTTGTAGTATATGAAAGACATGCCAAATTGTTTGCTGATTGATCCCTCCCTCCCTCCCTCTCTCTCTCTTTCTCTCTCTCTCTCTCAGTACTTTCTTTTTTTAGAGTAATTTAGATCCACAACACAGAGACTTCCCATGTAGCCCTTATCCACCCACATGCTTTGCTTTCCCCATTATGAAGATCCCTCCCCTTCCTCCCCTCTCCCCGGAGTGATCTGTTTCTTACACTTGCTGAGTTTACATTAACACATCATTATCACCCAAAGTCCGTAGTCTGCTTTAGGCCTCACTGTTGGTGTCAAGCATTCTGTGGGTTTGGACGAATTGATAATGGCATATATCCACCATCATAGTGCCATTCAGAGAATGTTTACTGTATGGAGTTCTGCTAAGAAACCTGAGGTCAAGAGTCAGTTATAAACTTTGCCCTACTTTAGTTTTGTGTTAGCAAAATAGCTTTTTTTTTTTTTTTGCCTATACATATGTGCTGTAGAATTAGTTTGTCAATATACAAAACATAAATTTCTGGGATTTTGATTGTGATTTAATTGAATCAAAAATATTGGGAAGAATTTATACCTTGAAACTTCTAAAATTTATTATTATTTGTTTGAAAGGCAGACGGGGAGGGAGGGGGGAGAGAGGGAGAGAGGGAGAGAAGAAGAGAGAAAGAGAGAGAGACAGACACTCCCATTCCACATTCATTAGTTCACTCTCCACATGTCCACAACAGCCTGGGCTGGGCCAGACCACAGCCAGAAGTTGGGAACTCAATATAGGTTTTCCACGTGGATGGCAGGGATACAACTCCTTGAGCCATCACTTGCTGCCTCCTTGAGTGTACATTATTAACAGGAAGCTGGAATCAGAGTGGAACTTGGCCTTGAACCCAGGCACTCTGATATGGGATGTATGTGTCTCAAGCACTGTGCCAAATGCACGTAAGGTGAACAAACTTCATGTATTCCAATATACAGATTTAGGAACATAGTGATGCTTTCTACCCTACCCACCCCTGCTCCCACCCTCCCTCCTCTTGCCTTTCTATTTCTTTCTTTTAATTTTTTAAATTTTTACAATGACATACTTTCACTTTATTTTATAATCATAAGCTTAACCCTCCACTAAGGACTCAACAGATAGTAAGAAGAGAAAAACACTATTCTTCAACAGTAGAGACAAGGACTGTAAACAATAATCAGATCTCAAAATGTCGATTTTGCTCACATACGTTACATTTTTTGTACCACATTTTTTAGTTACCACAGATCAGGGAAAACATGATATTTGTCTTTTTGGGGCTGACTTATTTCACTAAGTATAATGGTTTCCAGTTGCATCCATTTTGTTGCAAAATACAGGATTTCATTTTTTAGGGCGGAGTAGTACTCCATAGTGTATATATACCATAGTTCCTTTATCGTGTCATCAGTGATGGTCATCTGGGTCGACTCCATATCTTATCTATTGTGAATTGAGCTGCAGTAAACATGGGGGTACAGGTAACTCTCTAATTTGCTAACTTATTTTGTTTGAGTAAATTCCTAGTTGAAATCTTAAATGTTTATTGAAACATTCTGAAATTAAAAAAAAAAAAAGTTATTTCTTCTTTTTTTGTTGTTTTTACAGCAGCCAAGGCTCTGATAGTTCCGAATCCGACTCTCAGAATTATCTTCTCAAGTTAACTTCTCAGGTATGATCAAAAACTTTTGCTTATAACATGGATATGGTTTTTATTGTAATTAACAAATCAGGCAAAAACAAAGTTTGCAGTCACCAAACCAAAAACTATTCTGGAATTTTATTGGGCAAATTATGATATCTACTATATTGAGAATTGGGAAATATTTTTTGATTAGGCCCAGCTATGCTTTCCCTAAAAATAGCTCCTCCAGCCTTTTTTTTTTTTTTTTTTTTTTCCCCCTGTATGGCTTCTGGTCCCACTCTTTGAAAGTTCATTCCTTTTCTATTATTTCCCTGGCCATTTAAACATTAGTTTTAACATTTTTAATAGGAAATATATGGATAGGCAAATGGGTCACAGGGAAACCTGCCTCCCACGAAGCTCTCCAGCTCCCGAGTCCCATTCCCGGGTGCAGCCCTGTGATCAGTCTTTTCCCCTCAAGCCCTTCAGGGACGAGGCTCTGCAAATATAGGTGCAAGTCTTGTCCCCGTTTTTTTTTAAATCAGCCCTTCATTTTGATATAATTTTAATCTACAGAAAAGTTGCAAAGGTAGTACATAGTGTTCCTGGGTATCATTCACCCAGTTTCACTGACCATTTCTCAAGAGAGCTTTGATTATATAAGGGTACTTCAAAATGTTGGTAGGAAAAACGGAATTAAAAATTTAATTTTGGTGCAAAAAACGTTGAAATCCCTGCACTGATTTTCCACAGCTCATATTTTCTACAAGCTTCTTGAAGACCTCTTGTAGGTTCTTCTTTGTGGCTAAGCATCTTTCTGAGCCTGCTTCCTACCATAGAACTACCACAGTCCCTTTGAAATCAGGCTAACAATATTTTTGCCACCATGGGTCTTACAAAAACTAAGTTTTGTATGTATTTGATTCCAGACAACCTCATATGTCAAAACCACTCTCAAAATTCTTTTTTTTGTATATGATCAGATAGATAGATAATCCATACATACCAATTTATGTGATGATACTTCAGAATGTTCATGGAAAATGGATTTAAAGGAGTTTGTTTTGGTGCAAAAAAATTGAAATCTATGCATAGTTTATTCATAATACACATTTTTCATGAACTTCCTGAAGACCCCTCATGGGCATGGATCTCAGGTTTTTTGCACTAAAATAAACATACCTTTTAATTCCATTTTACTATGACTATTTTTTTAACTTTTATTTAGTAAATATAAATTTCCAAAGTACAGTTTATGGATTACAATGGCTTTTTCCCCCCCATAACTTCCCTCCCACCTGCACCCCCCCATCTCCCGCTCCCTCTCCCATTCCATTCACATGAAGATTCATTTTCAATTATCTTTATACACAGAAGATCAATTTAGTATATATTAAGTAAAGATTTCATCAGTTTGCACTCACACAGAACATAAAGTGTAAAATACTGTTTGAGTACTAGTTATAGCATTAATTCACATTGGACAACACATTAAGGACAGAGATCCTACATGAGGAGTAAGTACACAGTGACTCCTGTTGTTGACTTAACAATTTGACACTCTTATTTATGGCGTCAGTAATCTCCCTAGGCTCTAGTCATGAGTTGCCAAGGCTATGGAAGCCTTTTGAGTTCGCCAACTTCGATTTTATTTAGACAAGGTCATAGTCAAAGTGGAAGTTCTCTCCTCCCTTCAGAGAAAGGTACCTCCTTCTTTGATGGCCCGTTCTTTCTACTGCGATCTCACTCACAGAGATCTTTCATTTAGGTTTGGTGTTTTTTTTTTTTTTCCAGAGTGTCTTGACTTGCCATGCCTAAAATACTCTCATGGGCTATTCAGCCAGTTCCGAATGCCTTAAGGGCTGATTCTGAGGCCAGAGTGCTATTTAGGACATCTGCCATTCTAGGAGTCTGCTGTGTATCCCTCTTCCCATGTTGGATCATTCTCTCCCTTTTTGATTCTATCAGTTAGTATTAACAGACACTAGTCTTGTTTGTGTGATCCCTTTGACTCTTAGACCTATCAGTATGATCAATTGTGAACTAAAATTGATCACTTGGACTAGTGAGATGGCATTGGTACATGCAACCTTGATGGGATTGTATTGGAATCCCCTGGCACATTTCTAACTCCACCATCTGGGGAAAGTCAGCTTGAGCATGTCCCAAATTGTACATCTCCTCCCTCTCTTTTTCCCACTCTTATATTTAACAGGGATCACTTTTCAGTTCAATTTAAACACCTAAGAATAATTGTGTGCTAATTACAGAGTTCAACCAATAGTATTAACTAGAACAAAAAATTACTAAAAGGGATAAAGTATTAAATTGTACATCAACAGTCAGGACAAGACTATTTTGAGCTGTCTTCATACATACTTTGATGAGACCACATTTCTAAGAGCCCCAGGTTTTAACAAAGGAGGTGTGTCAATTTTCTGTTACTGAGTACTCCAGACTTAGGCAGCTTGAGCCACGTTTAGCAGCACGTAGTGTCTGTGAGTCATGAATCCAGGAGTGGCTTAGCTGCGTATTTCTGGCTGAGGCTCTCATAAGGCTGTCATGAAAGTGCTGGCCAGGCCAGGGTCTCATCTGAAGGCTTGGCTGAGGGCAGATATCCTTGCAGAACTCTCACTAGGTTGTTTACAGAATTCACTTCCTCAAAGGCTTCCAGTTCCTTTCTGGCCCTGGACCAAAGATCTTCAGTTTCTTGCAATGTGGGCTTCTCCTAAATTAGCCTATGACATAGCGCCTGGTTGCCATCAGCGTGAATAAGTGAGAGCTAAAAAGGCTGCATGGGATGGAAGCCGCAGGCAATTTGTTACTTAACCTTAGGGGCAGAGTTCCATCCCCTTTTCCATATTCCATTCATTCAAAGTGATTCAGTAGGTTCAGCCTGTAGTCAAGAGGATTAACAAGGGCACGAATACAAAGAGAAGAGGGAACATTCTAGGCCACCCTAGAGATGCAGAAGTCATAAACACAGATGTAAAAGTCATAACCTTGATTTGACCCCTGTCTTACAGGTATTAGAAGTTTGACCTGTTTTTCCCCTCAGTTCTTTCGTTCAATTCTTTTTGAAGTTCATTTCTTCTAGTATCTTCCAAATGGAACCTGCAATAACCAGTTCATACTCGATAAACATTCTACCTCAAAATCTTTTCTGTTCAGTGACTCTAAGGTGTTGGATGTTTCCTGTCTTTAAAACGATACTAGAGACAGTTTTACTAAGTGTACCACCTTTACATAAATTCATGTCACCATTTTCCACTTATTTTTAATTGACAAGTAAAAGTCATATATACTATACAATTTTTATAATGCATATGCATTGTGGAATGTCAATATTGTGCTAATTAGTATATGCATTACTTCACATACTTAAAATTTTTAGTGGGAAGAACACTTACAATCTGTTCAGCAATTTTCAAGAACATCATTCATTTTTAGTAACTGTAGTCACTATGTTGTACAATAGATCAATTGAGTTTATGCCTCCTATCTTATTGAAATTTCATATGGTTTGACCAAGAGCTCTCCAACCACACCCCACCTCTCAGGCCCTGAAACCACCATTGCACCACTCTATTCTCTGCTTTGTAAGTTTGACTTTTTTTTTTTTCCTAGTCTGCATATAAGTGAGATCATGTAGTATTTGTATTTCTGTGCCTGGCTTCTTTCACTTAATACAACGTCTTCTGACTTCATTTGTCACAAAGGAAAAAATTTCCTTCTTTTTTAAGACTGAATAACATTCCATAGCTCATGTTTTCTTTATCCACTGGTCTGTGGATGGACATTTAAGTTGATTTTATATCTTGGCAGCTGTGAATGATGCTGCGGTGAACAGGGAAGCCCAGATATCTCTTTGACATGATGATTTCATTTCCTTTGATTATATACCCAGTAGTGGGATTACTAGAGCATATGATAACTTTGTGTTTAATATTTTCATAAGTCTCTGTACTGTTTTACATTATAACTTACTAATTTACATTCCCACCATCAGCAGAAGGGTTCTCTTTCCCTACCTCCTCTTCAACACTTCTCTTTCATCTTTTTGATAAGTCATTCTAACAGGTATGAGCTGATATATACTTGTGGCTTTAATTTGCATTTTTTGATGATTAGTGATGTTGAATATTTTTCAAAGATTTGTGGTCTGTTTTTATGTATTCTACTGAAAAATATCTATTCACATCCTATGTTAATTTTTTTTCATTTATGTGAAAGGCAGAGACAGAGAGAGATCTTCCGTCTGTAGTTCATTCTCCAAATACCTACATCCGCCAAGGCTGGGCTAGGCCACAGCTAGAGACTGGAATGCAGTCTGGGTCTCCCATATGGGTGGCTGTGACCCAAGTATTTGACCCGTCACCTGCAGCATCCCAGGGCATGCATTAGCAGGAAGTGGTTTAGAAGCAGAGGTGCAGCTTAACCCCAGGCTCTCTCATATAGGATGCAGGTTTCCCAAGCAGAATCTAACTAAGCATTGTGCCACACACCTACCTCTGTTTCATTACTAGTGAGTTCCTGATGCATTTTGGATATTAAACCCTCTGGTTTGAAAAAATTCCACCCTTTCCGTAGGTTCTCTCTTCTCTTTGTTGATTATTTCCTTGGCTGTGGCAGAAGTTTTTTATTTGATATAATTCCATTTCTCTGTTCTGGCTTTTGCTGCCTGTGCTTTTGGGTTCATAAAAAAAAAAATTAAAAAACACATCGCCCAGAACAAGTCATGGAGTTTTTCCCCCATGTTTGCTTCTAGTGGTTTTGTAGTTCCAGGTTTTATGATTCATCCATTTTAAGTTGATTTTCTATATGGTATAAGGTTTTAACTTTATGCTTTTGCCTCTGGATTTCTAGATGTCAGAGTACAGCCTATTGAAGAGACTGTCCACACATCGCGTGTTCCTAGTGCTGCTGAGCCACAGTGCCCACCCAGCACCTTTGTTGACCACGAACATGTGGATTTGTTTCTGGGCACTCTGTCCTATTCCACTGATCCCCATGTCCGGTTTTATGCTAGCACCATACCGTTTTAATCACTATAGCTTTGTCTATAATTTGAAGTAAAGTAGTGTGATGCTTCCAGTTTTGTTCATTTTGCTTGATTGTTTGATCTATTCAGGCAGTTCCATGAGAATTTGAGGACTGTTCTTCTGTTTCTGCGAAAAATGCAATTGGGATTTTGATAGTGATTACATTGAATATGTATATTGTGTTGGGTAGCGTGGACATTTTAACATTAATTCTTCTGATCCATGAACAAAATATCTTGTGTCATTTATTATGTTTTCTTCCATTTTTTTTTCAATAATGTTTTATGGCTTTCAGTGTACATGTCTTTCACTTCCTTAGCTAAATATATGCCTAAGTGTTCGGGAGTGGAGGTTTGGTTTTTCGTGGTTTTTTGTTTGTTTGTTTGTTTTTTTTTTTTTTTTTTTATAGCTATTATCAATGGGATTTTTTTCTTGATTCCTTTTTCAGATAGTCCATTGTTAGTATATAGAAATACTGCTGATTTTTGTATGCTGATTTTGTGTTCTGCAGCTTTAATGAATTCATTCATAATTGCAACCATTTTATATAGAGTCTGTAGGGTTCTATATACCAGGCAGATTAAAAATTCTACAGAAGGTACTGGTGTTGTGGTGTAGCAGGTTAAGCCATCACCTGTGACACCGGCATCCCACATGGCACCAGTTCAAGTCCTGGCTGCTCTGCTTCCAGTCCCATTCCTTGCTAATGTGCCTGGGAAAGCAGCTTAGGATGGCCCACATACTTGGGCCACTGCACCCACGTGGGAGGCCTAGATAGAGTTTCAAGATCCTGGCTTCCGCCTGGTCCATCCCTGGTTATTGCAGCCATTTGGGGAGTGACCCAGCAGATGGAAGATTTTTCTCTCTCTGTCTCTCCTTCTCTGTCTGTAACTCTGCCTTTCAAATAAATAAATCTTTTTAAAAATGCTATGGAAAGTGCATTATCATTTTAAAATTTTAATCTGGTTATTTTTATTTATTTGAAAGGGAGGCAAAGCAAGCGAGCTAGATTCAGAGATCTTCCATCTGCTGGTTCATTCTTCAGATGCCTGTAACAGCTTGGGTTAGGCCATGGCAAAGGCAGGAGCCAAGAACTCAAGCATGATCTTCCATGTGGTGGCAGAAACACAGCTGCCAAGCCATCACCTGCTGCCCCGCAGGGCACATTGGCAGGGAACTAGAATCAGGAGTGGAGCTGGGACTTGAGTTCAGGCACTCAGATATGGGATGAGGGCATCCCAAGTGACATCTAGTGCCGTATCCTATGTTCTCCCTGCACTATCTTTTAGCTCTGTTTTTACACGAACTCTCTGAAGTACCCTCTTATAAAATCATGTTGTCTGCAAACAGGGGCAGTTTAACTTCATCCTTTCCAGTTTAGATATCTTTTAATTCCTTTTCATGCCTAATTGCCCTTGCAAGAACTTCCAGTACTGTGTTCAATAGAAATGGAAGAATGGGCATCCTCGCCTTTTTCCTTAGAGGGAAGGCTTTCAGTTTTTTACCTTTAACTGTGCTGATGGCTGTGAGACTTTTATTTATGGCATTTATTATGTTCAGTTAGTTTCTTCTCCTATTTGTGGAGAATTTTTATTATGAAAGGATGTTGAATTTTGTCACCTGCTGTTTATGTATCTATTGAGATGGTCATGTGATTGTTGCCCTTCATTCTGTTAATGTGGAGTATCACATTTATAGATTTACGTATGTTGAGCCATCCTTGCCTTATTGGGATAAATGCCACTTGATCATAGTAAATGATTATTATTTAATGTGCTGTCGAATTCTGGTTTGCTAGTATTTTGTTGTATTTCTCCATGTGTATTGAACAGGGATATTGGCCTGCAGTTCTTGCTTCTTACTCTGTCCTTGCCTGGATTTGGTATGAGTGTATTTCTGGTCTCATGAAATGATTTGGGAAGTATTCTCCCTTTTTTAGTTTTTTGGAAGAATTTGAGAAGAAGGATATTAATTCTTTTAATGTTTAGTAGAATTCAGCAATGAAGTCATTAGGTCCTGGTTTTTGTTTCGATCTCCTTACTTTTTGTTGGTCTGTTTTGATTTTCTCTTTCTTCAAAATTCAATCTTGGTAGGTCGTTTGTATCTAGAACTTTGCACACTTCTCCTATATTATCCAGTTTGTTGGCATATAATTATTCTTAGTAGTCCATATGATCTTTGTGTTTACTTGGTATCCATTATAATGTCTCCTCTTTTATTTATGGTTATATCTATTTAATCATCTCTTTTTTTTCCCTTAGACTAGGAAAGGTTTGTAGATTTTGTTAATCTTTTCAAAACACCCTCTCCTCGTTTCACTGATCTTTTCTATTGTTTCTCTAGTCTCTAGTTCACTTATTTCTGCTCCTCTATTTATTATTTATTATTTTCTTCCTTCTGTTATCTTTTGGTTCGTTTGTTGTTTTCTTAATTTCTTGAGGTGTAACATTAGGTGGTACATTCAAATCTCCCTTTTGATGTAGGTGTCTATTGCTATAAGCATCCCTCTTAGGACTGCTTCATTCCATATAAGTTTTGTTATGTTGTATTTCCATTTTTGTTTGGAATATTTTAAGTATCTTTTTAAATTTCCTATTGACTCATTGTTTGTTCAGGAGCTTGTTGTTTGATTTCCATATATTTATGAATGTGTTACTGTTTATTCTATATTATCCAGTCACAAAGCCAATGACTGTCACATAGTATGTTTTTATTAGGACAGTGTCCCGCTTCTAGGTATCAATTTTTGTGATGTAAATATTGTACTACATAAAAATTTTCTTAGTATCTCAGCAAACTTTTATTTTATTGTTACCGTTCCTAGATCTGCAGGCCAGCTGGACATAGCTCCAGATTGTGGGTTGGGTTTAGATCTATTCCACCTTTCTTCCTTGCCCCAGACCAGTCGCTGGCTAAGGCATGTTCTGCTCATGGATGATGACAGGAGTTCAACTAGGAAGGCCACACCATGCAAATATGGTTAGAGCCTCTGTTCAATGTTCCACTGGCCCGATGAAGTCATATTTCCAATCTAACATGAATGGAGTGGGACAGCATAATTCTGCACTAGTTGGGGAGTAGAATTTAGAAGCAATCCAGGGATATATTTTCTAAAGTTAGTAGAACTAAAAATGCAAAGGCCCTGAGGAAGGAAAATGTTTCTCATTTTCTAGGATGACCAAGGCGTGTAAGCCTGAACAAAGAGATTGGTGATAGAGTTGAAACCCCATAGGTATCTGTCAGGAGTGGAGAGAACAGATCATGTAAAGTCCTGTAGGCTCAGACCTCCATTTTTGCTCTGAGTTTGGAGAATTCTGAGCAGGGGAGTGAGATGATCTGCTTTATGTATTAGCAGGATCACTTTGGCTTTTGAGTTGAGAGTAGAATGACAGAATACAAGAGAGACCAGTTAGAGGCTCTTAGAATAATCCAGGCAAGATAAAGTGGTGGCTGAACAAGGGTGATACTAGTCGAGGGACTAAGAAATAGGTTTTGTACGTATTTTAAAGTTAGAGATAACAGAGTTTGCTGATGATGTGTGTGCAGTGTTGAGAAACTGAAGGAAGAGAACTTTGGTTCTGAACAACTAGTTATGAGCAGTTCTGCTTACTGATGTGGGAACCATGGCATAATAGTCCATGTCCAGAGCCAGTCTGCCTCTTGTTTCCACCCTTTAGAGCATCTTAGGTTTGCCTGTTATGCATTATCTAGAGGTTTCAGCCGTGCTTAGAGGAATAGGGAGGTACTTCCCCAGCTTCTTCAGACTGTGAATCTCAAGAAAGTTTTGTCTGCATGCATATTGTCTTGTATTTATGGATTGAACACTGATGTTAAGTGATTCTTTTCCTAGGTAAAAAATAAGAAAAAGTATCTGAAAGCAAAGAAGGAGAGGAATTCTATTCAAGCAAGCCACCACAATGCCAAAGAAGAGGTAAATCTTAGTTAATCTGGTAATGGTTTCTGAAAAAAATTAATGCAAGAGAATGGCAAATTATTTTCTCTTAAACTTCTTATACCCTAATTAAAATATTGTTCATACTGTTTACTATTATTAAAAATATAGGGGCCGGCACTGTGGCCTGGAAAGGTAAGCCTCTGCCTGCAGCTTTGACATCCTATGTGGGCACCAGTTCAAGTCCCAGCTGCTCCACTTCCAATCCAGCTCTCTGCTAATGCACCTGGGAAGACAGCAGAGGATGGCCCAAGTACTTGGGCCCCTGCACCCATGTGGGAGACCTGGATGAAGCTCCTGGCTCCTGGTTCCTGGCTTTAGCCTGGCCCAGCCCTGGCTGTTGCAGCCATTTGGGAAATGAACCATTGAATGAAAGACAGAGATTCTCTCTCCCTCTCTCCCTCTCTCCCTCTCTCCCTCTCCCCCTCTCCCTCCCTTTCCCTCTCTCCCTCTCTCCCTTTCTCCCTCTCTCCCTCTTCCTCCCTCTCCCCTTCCCTCTCCCTCTCCCTCTCTCTCTTTCCCCTTCCTCCTTTTCTCTCTCTATTTCTGCCTTTCAAATAAATAAATAAATCTTTAAAAACAAGAAATCCATGACAGATGAGAAGTAGCTCTTTGTGAGGTGCCATATTTTATTAAATTTTAAATTTACCTTACTCAGAGTATTTGAGGAAGTTACGAAGTTGCATTCAGGGTAGCAAAAAAGAAAGAAATTAAAACGAAGAAAAACAAAATAAGAATATAACAGCATAAAAACAAATGGTACTGAAAGATGGACTTGTACCAGACAGCATGAGGAGCTCTGCAAACCTGCTCACAAGCAAAACTGCTGAAGATTGTTGGAGAAAAATGACGGGCATTCAGCGCAGTGGTTAAGACACCACTTGGGACGCAGGCAGTACATACCACGTGCCTGGAATAAAGTCTCAGCTCTGATTCTGACTCTAGCTTCCTGCTAACATACACTTTGGAGGGCAGTGGGTGATAGCTCAAGTCCTGGGATCTTTGCTACCCACGGGGGAGACCTGGATTGATCTCCAGACTCCTGGCTTCAGGCTGGTCTGGCCCTGGCTATTGTAGGCCTTTGGGGGACTGAACCAGTGGATGGAAATCTCTCTGTGTCTCTCTCTGCCTTTCAAATATAAAAAATAATGTTTTTAATTATTTAAGAAAAAATTTAAACTCTCCTGAAATGATAAGAGCGTACAGTAAAGCAAAAAACAAACAAAAAATCTGTTCAAGAAAATCTATCAAGCTTCATTAAAAATAGCAAAAGCTTATGGCATTTCAATCCAGATGGGTGCTTTCCTTTCCACTTTGTGCTCAGTGAGGCAGAAATTCCATTCCAGACTAGGACAGACTAGGAAACACTGTGTATCCTCTAGACAGCTGTCTTCCTGGGAGGACCGGACAGGGGTAACTCTCCCCCTGCTTCCAGCTCCTGTCCATGCTGGGTTCCAGGTGAGTGCAGAGAAGGAGTGGCAGTCTTCCATGCAGGCCCGCCCGTGCAGTGCAGACTCTGCTGTGAGTACCACAGCACCTAGAATAATCAGGCCTGGTTGCCCTTGCTTCTCCTTATAGAATGGAGTCAAAGGCACATTGAAGAGATGCAAGGTCACTGCCTTCCCTACAGCTCAGCACTGGACAAGTATCCAGTGTAGCCCCAGATCAGCAGTTAGAATATGAAAAGGAAAGGAAGATACATTCGTCGTGGTTAGAGCCATGAACAAGACAAGAAACTCTCTCCTCATGCCAGCCCTGACAGCCACCCCTGCTCCCTAGCCCCACACATTCAACCCCTGGTGACCACTAGTCTGTTCTCCATGACAGAGTGTTACCTCTGTTATTTCAGGAATATTATAGGAATAGGATTCAAAACATATTTTTCTGGGAACGATTTTATTTAGTTTTTATTGTAAAATACATTTATTTAGTTCTCCTACATTCACATAGTGGTTCTCTCATTTATCCAAGCTATATTTAATGTAAAGTATTATGTTTCTTAAAAGATATATTTTCATCTTTCTGTATTGAATATTTAAAGTTGTTATGAAATCTTAATCTATATTTAATTTTGGATATTTTCAAATGGAAAATAATCTTCATGTACTTATGCTCTTCATTGCTCTAAACTTCTGTGTAAGCTTCCAGAAAATGTTTTTCATTTTTTGTATATAGTTTTATAATCCATTTATAGATTTTCTATAATTTTATATATTTTACTCATTTCACACTCTTATATTCCTGTATTCTTCTAACTTAAATAAAGGAGATTATAAACATACTTTTTTTGGCTCTTTCTTAAAGTAAATAAATTCTGTGTGAAGTGGAAAATGTTCAAATTCCCTGTAGTGCCAAAAACAGAATATCAAAATTTTCTTATATTCATTGATGCAAGAGAAAAGTGCTGTGAAAGATATTTAAAGTTCTAATTTATGATATATTTTCCCCATTCTAAGTGTATAAAAAGAAAATGAGAAACTTTTTTGAAAAAACTCACTATATCATAAATCATATACAAAATATACCTCATTTTCATGTTTATAACATTGTATTATTTTCTTTCTGACTCTGTGTTCCATTTCATTAGGTAAACGATGGAGAACATTTATTGAAAACACAGAAAGAATCAAATTCTGATGTGAAAGGTAACATTCTACTTCTTTCTCAGACTAATTCTCTTACTCAAAGCCCCACAGTTTTAAGATTGCCACTGTGCTTAGAGCCAAGGATATTAAGAAGAATATGGTACCAGTTCTTCCCTGTAGGAGCTCATCTTTTAATCCAGAAAGAAAAGCAGGTGCAAGCCAAAAAGAGAAGTTAAATTGTAGACTGTTCTTTTACTTCTACTGCAACATGCTGAGCCTACCATGAACCTTTAACTGATTCTCTAGCATTTCTGATTTTTTCTTTTTTTTCTTTTAATTTATTTATTTGCAAGGTAGATTTATAGAGACAGGGAGAGACAGAGAGAAAGGTCTTCCACCGCTGGTTCACGCCCCAGGTAGCTGCAAGGGCTGGAGCTGAGCCAATCTGAAGCCAGGAGCCAGGAGCCAGGAGCTTCTTCCAGGTCTTCCATAAGGGTGCAGGGGCCCAAGGACTTGGACCATCTTCTACTGCTTTCCCAGACCATAGCATAGAGCTGGATCTGAAGAGGAGCAACCAGTTCTCAAAATGCCTCTGCAGGCAGAAGCTTAGCCCATTATGCCACAGTGCCTGCCCCTAATTTTTTTTTCTTAGCTTCTATCACTTTATGTTCAATTGAGGTCCTTTGGGAAAAAAAAAGCATTGTTGTAAGCAATATTTTAACTATTTAAAAATATTTAATGTTATATGTTTATTGATTTATTATACATTTACACCATACTTGCTTTCCAAAGGGATGTGAGGTAGCCTAACTTTAAAACTACATATGTGTATATCCATTTAGCCTATGATTTAGACAACTAATTAAAAATAGAAATGAAGGCCTGGCGTTGTGGCATAGCAGACAAAGCTGCTGCCTGGGATGCCGCCATCCCATATCGGCTCTGGTTTGAGTCCCAGCCACTCCACTTCATCCAGCTCCCTGCTAATGCACCTGGGAAAGCAGTGGAAGATGGCCCAAGTACTCAGGCCCTTGCACCCTACACGGGAGACCTGGAAGAAGCCGCTGGCTCCTGCCTCCTGGCTTTTGTCTGGTCCAACCCTGGCTGTTGCAGCCATTTGAGGAGTGAACCAGCAGATGGAAGCTTGCTCTCAGATCTGTCTGTCTCTGTGGAGCAGCCGGAACTCAAACCAGCGCCCAAAGGGATGCTGGCACTGCAGGCGGTGGCCACAGCACCAGCCCCCATACACATTTTATATGTAACTTTTATATATGCTTTTGCTAAAATTTAATGTGAAAAGTTAGAAATAAAAATAAGCAAAACAAAGTAAAGATCATGTTTTAGAATATTTACTTTAGAACTTTTTCTATAGCTATATAAATATACTCTGTTGAATCACATAATCATGTCATTTTATAACTTTATTTAAAATTATAATGTATTACAAACCTCTTCATGTTGAATGAATGGCAGCAAAGGACTGCATTCTACTCATGAATCTTAATTTATTTAGCTTCTTCTGTTGATAAACTTTTATTTCATTTATATTTTCCAAAGAAAATGACAGTAAAATACTTATAGCTTTCTATTTGTGTATATTCTTGATTATATCTTTTTTTTTTTTTTTTTTTGACAGGCAGAGTAGATAGTGAGAGAGAGAGAGAGAGACAGAGAGAAAGGTCTTCCTTTGCCGTTGGTTCACCCTCCAATGGCCGCCGCGGCCGGCGCACCACTCTGATCCGAAGGCAGGAGCCAGGTGCTTCTCCTGGTCTCCCATGGGGTGCAGGGCCCAAGTACTTGGGCCATCCTCCACTGCACTCCCTGGCCATAGCAGAGAGCTGGCCTGGAAGATGGGCAACCGGGACAGAATCCGGCGCCCCGACCAGGACTAGAACCCTGTGTGCCAGCGCCACTAGGTGGAGGATTAGCCTATTGAGCCGCGGCACCGGCCATTGATTATATCTTTTTAGTAAATTCCTAGAACGGGAATTGCTGGCCCAGAGGTATGAACAGAACTTCACAAGATCTGAAGACTATTTATATTCATTTCATTATGAGTTAATTGCTAGGATTCTTCATTTTGAAAAAAATGATGTAAAATATGAAATGTAAATGAGTCATTGAACTGTTTTCTGCCACTATGTTCCTGTATCATTTTCTCTAGATACAAAGCCAGATGCACCAGATAACTATATGGTTGGTTATTTAAGAAGACCATTGCCGAATCAAGGTTTAGGTGAGTAACCCAGGAACATAGCAGTGAGTGGTCACCAGTCATCTGAATTTGAGAAACGCAATCATTTGAACTGGGTCAAGATCTACACATAAGAAACTAAGAGGATATCGTAAAGTCAGATAGCCAAGGAACAATTCACATTCCCAAATTCTGAAACCCAAACTTTTCTTTTTCTCTCTAGCTGTATATATACATATTGGAAAATAGTAGAAATGCATTGTATGTTAATTTCATTGACTAATCTTTTCATTTGCATCTCACTAAACTTTTGAGTAGAGATAAAGGTCAAAGAGTACTCTAGTCTTACTTTCTAGTCATTATAGGATCCAAGGTCATCCAACCTTCTACTACACTTGGTGACAAGTAGTTCACTAAATTGCAATACTATTCATTCCATTGCTAGAGGCCTACAGTACTGAAAAAGTTATTTTTTGAGTTAAAAACATGCAATCTTGTAAATTTCACCAACTTCCCTTAATCTGTCCTCTCTAATTACACAAAACAGGGAAGGGAACTTAAATAAATCTGACTCATTTTCCCCTAATTCACCTTGAAATAATGAGAATAATTTTAGTATTTCCTCTACTTCATAGTTCTTAAATTTTTTTTTAAAGATTTTACTTATTTATTTGACAGGTAGAATTACAAACAGTGAGAGAAAGAGAGAAAGGTCTTCCTTCTGTTAGTTCACTCTCCAGATGGCCACAGCAGCCGGAACTGGGCTGATCTGAAGCCAGGAGCCAAGAGCTTCTTCCAGGTCTCCCACGCGGGTGCAGGGGCCCAAGCACTTGGGCCGTCCTCCACTGCTTTCCAAGGCCATAGCAGAGAGCTGGACTGGAAGAGGAGCAATCGGAACTAGAACTGGCGCCCATATGGGATGCTGGTGCAGCAGGCGGAGGATTAACCTAGTGCGCCACGGCACCGGCCCCAGATCTTAAATATTTTTTAAAGAATTTATTTATTTATTTGAAAGAGTTACAGAGAGCAGAGGCAGAGAGGGAGAGAGAGAGAGAAAGAGAGAGAGAGAGGTCTTCCATCCACTGGTTTACTCCCCAAATGGCTTCAACAGTGGCCTGAGCTGGGCCAATCCAGAACCAGGAGCCAGGAGCTTCCTCTGGGTCTTTCACGTGGGTGCAAGGGTCCAAGGACTTGAGCCATCTTCCACTCTTTTCCCAGGCCATAGTAGAGAGCTGGATCAGAAGAGGAGCAGCTGGGGTTGAACCAGTGCCCATATGGGATGCCGGCACCACAGGCAGAGGCTTAGCCCACTATGGCACATCACCAGCCCCCATCTTAAGTATTTTTTTAAAAAGGCTGTCACATGGGACCAACATTGTGGTGCAGTGGGTTAAACCTGCAATACTGGCATCCCATATGGGTGCCAGTTCAAATCCTGGCTGCTCCACTTTCAATCCAGCTCCCTGCTACTGCACTTAGGAAGGTACCTGGGCCCCTGCCACCCCACATGGGAGACCCAGATGGAGTTCCAGGCTTCAGCCTGGCCCGGTCTCAGCTATTGTGGCCATTTGGGGAGTGATTCAGATGGAAGATCTCTGTGTCTCCCTCTCTCACTGTAACTCTGCATTTCAAATTAAGGCTAATCCTATGCCTGCGGTGCCAGCACACTGGGTTCTAGTCCCGGTCGGGGCACCGGATTCTGTCCCGGTTGCCCCTCTTCCAGTCCAGCTCTCTGCTGTGGCCCGGGAGTGCAGTGGAGGATGGCCCAAGTGCTTGGGCCCTGCACCCACATGGGAGACCAGGAGAAGCACCTGGCTCCTGGCTTTGGATCAGCGCGGTGCGCCGGCTGCGGCGGCCATTGGAGGGTGAACCAACAATAAAGGAAGACCTTTCTCTCTGTCTCTCTCTCTCTCTCTCACTGTCTACTCTGCCTGTCAAAAATAATAATAATAATAATAATAATGATTAAAGAAAAAATAAGGGCATCACTTATTCCTTGAAAATTTCCTTCCATTTCTACAACCATCTGTATCATATCATTATTCAAGTCTCTATCATACTATGTTTCTCTCTTCTATCACTATTCAAGCTTGAGTGAAACTGAAAACAATATTACAGATACTGTCTAATCAGTACACAATAAATTTGCAGTCCAGTTTGCTTTCTATGTACTAGATTTTCATTAATAGAGCCCAAGATTGTATTTTGTTCTTTTGAAAATTGTCTTAAACTGTTAACATGTTTCTACATATTCATTGTTTTATTTTTGTTAGTTGCTATGGTTTCTCCTCCATTCTCTCTTTCTTCAGTTAATATTTTGGTTCCGTGTGTTGGACCTTCAATTTATTCCATTTAATTTAATTTAATTTTATCAGCTTATTCTTTCTTTGTTGTTTCCAGTGGAAGCATTTTTAAAGACTTTGAGCCAGCTATCTTAAAGAATATCTGCTTTTTAAATGTTAGTGGTATAGGGTGAAAGTACCTCTTTTTTCCCACTGGAGGTGTTATAATTGAGTCTGCTGAAATACACTGACACTAGATCAATAGGAGAAGAAGCTTACAAATGTATTATGTGTATGAGGGTATCACAGGAAAGTAGTACCCCATGACCCAGTGGAGCTTAGAATCATGTATACCTTCTTTCACAGGGAAGAGAGGGTGTAGGCGATTCTAGAGGAAATGATGTGTAGGGGAGCTCTATGGACCTGAGGAACAGATAGTGGCCTAGGATAAATTTCATCTGGGCTCTGGGCACGTGACAGTGCTTGTCTTCCTGCAGTATGCACCTATGTAGAAAGCTGAGTTGACAGTAAATACACATGTTCATTTTTGTTTCATTGATCTGTATGTCAACACTCAGAAAGAGAGGTTTACCTTATGGTGATATTCAGTGTGCTTTAGTCTCTGAAAGCAATGAGCATTTAGTTATGGAGACCACATCATGCATCTGAAGATGCAAAGGGCCTGGTTGACGAGCAACTAGTCTACCAAAAAAAGTCTGCATTGGATGGACATCTTGGAAGAGCTGGAAGATAGTCCCTGCAAATCCAAACATCAACTGCTGTTGACAAGGAAGTGCCAAGTGTTTCCTGCTCCGAGTATCAACTGCTGTTGACAAGGAAGTGCCAAGTGTTCCCTGCTCAAAACATTTTTGTTGACAGGATATTTGACTTGATGCCATAGCAATGACCAGAACCAGGACTTGTATAACGTGGGCTTTATCAGAGATCTAAATGTCAAAAGGAATTTGACATTTGAGTGTATCCTGTTTTACATAAGAGAAAGACAACCTAAAGGCTGCAAGTAGTCAAGAGAAGTGTTATTGGGACAGGAAGAACAGCAAAAATATCCATCCTACTTTATCATAGGACAGAAAAAAACATTTCATTTTATATATATATATATATACACACACACACACACACACACAATAATGTAGCCTGTACAATTTAAATATCCATTACAGAAGCATATCATCAGAGGAGAGATAGAAGAATTAAACATATATTTTATACACATCTGTTTAGTTTGTTCTACTTTTTTTGAAAAATTTTTTTAAGATTTATTTATTTATTTGAAAGAGTTATAGAGAAGAGGTGAGGGGAGAGAGAAGAGAGAGAGAGGAGGGAGAGGAGAGAGAGAGAGGAGAGTCTTCCATCCTCAGGTTCACTCTCCAAATGGCTGCAACAGCCAGAGCTGAGCTGATATGAAGCCAGGAGCCAGGAGCTTCTTCCGGGTCTCCCATGAGGGTGCAGGGCCCAAGGGCTTAGGCCATCATCTACTGCTTTCCCACGCCATAGCAGAGAGCTGGATAGGAAATGGAGCACCCAGGACCCAATCCAGTGCCCAGGTGGGATGCTGGCTCATCACCAGTCCCAATTTGTTCTACTCTTAATTATTACTAATGGCCGCTGTTAACTGGTCCAATGGTTGTCTTGCTTGAACAGTAGCATATATGTAATAAGAAAGCAAATAATATAGAATATATAGATTTAAACACCTATTTTTATATTTTGTGTTAAAATAATAATATTTGTTACATGTTACACTTTTTAAAAAAAAAAAAAAAACTCTGGTTTATCTGTGGCCTAGATTGTTGCTCTAAAGAAGATGGTCACCACAGGGTAAATGTAGATATCCATATATTCACTTCTGAATTGTTTGATAATTATTAGATATTTCTACTGTTTGCTGTTCTCTTGAAACCATTTAATTAAAAGGAGTCCAGGGAAATATACACTCCTATATTCATATTTCATGTGTCTGAATGACACAAAAGTTAAGTAAAAATAGGCTCAATTAAGCTGCCACTATATATATAAATGAAGTCATTATCAAGAAAGTAAAAAATAAAGTTTCATTGAACCTGGAAACCTAATTTCTTATATTTTATTGCAAATTTTCTTTTTCAGTAAAAATACCTGGACAAGAATCTTCTTGGCTTCTAAAAAAATATTTAAGGTAGGAGAAGTTGATTTCTTCAACCTGACAACTCCTTTTCCTCTGTCTTACAAGGTTTTAGTCTTCGTTTAAAGCAAAAGTGACTTTATAGTAACCATTGCTACCGGGTGTCTCCTTATTATCTACAAAGTGTCTGCAGCTTGGTCAGTGTACGCTCAAAGTGCCCACAAAGGGCAGGCATTTGCTGCAGCAGTTAAGAAGTTACCTGGGAGGCCGGCGCTGCGGCTCAATAGGCTAATCCTCCGCCTGCGGCGCCGGCACACCGGGTTCTAGTCCCGGTCGGGGCGCCGGATTCTGTCCCAGTTGACCCTCTTCCAGGCCAGCTCTCTGCTGTGGCCCAGGAATGCAGTGGAGGATGGCCCAAGTGCTTGGGCCCTGCACCCGCATGGCAGACCAGGAGGAGGCTCCTGGCTCCTGGCTTCAGATCGGCGCGCAGCGCCGGCTGTAGTGGCCATTTGGGGAGTGAAGCAGCAGAGGGAACACCTTTCTCTCTGTCTCTCTCTCTCTCTCACTGTCCACTCTACCTGTCAAAAAAAAAAAAAAAAAAAAAAGTCACCTGGGACGCCTACGTCCCATATCATAGTAGTGAACTCAAGTGCTGACTGTGCTTCCAGTTCCAGCTTCCTGCTGATGCACACCCAGGAGGCAGCAGTGACGCCTCAGACACTTGGGTTCCTGGCACCCATGTGAGAGACCCAGAATGAGTTCCCGGTTCCTAGCTTTAGTCTGGCCCAGCCCCAGCTGTTTCCGGCATTTGGGGAGTGAACAAGCAGATAGGAGATTCTCCTCTCTCCCTCCCTCCCTCCCTCCCCTCCTCCCCTTTCTCTGTATTCATCCCATTCATCCCCTCTCTGTCTCTCTGTCTTTCAAATAAATAAAAGAAAATAAGCAAAAATAAAACAAGTGCCCATAAGATATATTTTATGGGTTCTGTGCTTTCAGTATCCGCAAAGGATGCCTTAAAATCTGTAGTTACAGTCATTTCTATGCAATTATCATCATATTGTCTGCATTTCTCTTCTTAAAAAGAAATAGCATATGATAATTATTTAGTGCTTTAGAATTAATGATGCTCAAAGATTTTACTGTCTGCAGTAGCAGTTAGAGCATTGGTCGCTTGGAGATAAAACTACTGTAGTATCTACAAATAGAAAAGGGAAGTCTTAGATAACAGAAAAACTTTGTCTAGTTTTCCTTTTCTTTTTTTTTTAAAGATTTTATTTATTTATTTGAGAGGTAGAGTTACAGACAGTGAGAGGGAGAGACGAGAGAAAGGTCTTCTGTCTGCTGGTTCACTCCCCAAGTGGCTGCAACAGCCGGAGCTGCGCTGATCTGAAGCGTCTTCTACTGCTTTCCCAGGCCACAGCAGACAGCTGGATCTGAAGAGGAGCAGCCGGGACTAGAACGGCGCCCATGTGGGATGCCAGCGCTGCAGGCGGAGGATTAACCAGCCCCAGTAGGTTTTCTAAGCTAGTAATTACGTGTCTATTTTGTTCTTGTCAAGTTTCCTTGTCCTTGGGAATAATGACTTGAACAGCTGTCTGGAAAGTGCAGTAGGTAACACTAGGGGCTAAATAATTGAGAATTGATCAGATTTTCCCAACAGAGAAACCCGATGTCCTTCCTTCCTTCCTTGGCTTCTCTTCTGTGAACTTAGTTTCTGTTAAATGAAATGTATTCCAATGAAGGGTATTGACTGTCTTACTCCAGAAACCTAGAAAAATTGGTGTAAGACCAGTATGTGAGGCACTTTGGCCACATCCATACTTGGATCTAGAATTAATAATTTTAAGCTAAGATTTAATTTTTAAAAATATTTGTCATACCCACTGGAAAGAAATCAAATGATATAACAAGACAAGAGAAGGTAACAGAAAAAGTGCTGGGGTTAGAAGATGTAAAATCTAGACCTGCTGCTGTCTCATGAGCTGTGGCATCTTGAGGAAATAATGTAGCCTTCCTGATTCCTCTTAGCAAAGATGAGGATAGAACTGACCGTCCTGGCCGGTGCCGCGGCTCACTAGGCTAATCCTTCACCTGCAGCACCGGCACCTGGGGTTCTAGTCCTGGTTGGGGTGCGGGTACTAGTCCCGGTTGCTCCTCTTCCAGTCCAGCTCTCTGCTGTGGCCCGGCAGTGCAGTGGAGGATGGCCCAAGTGCTTGGGCCCTGCACCCGCATGGGAGACCAGGAGAAGCACCTGGCTCCTGGCTTCAGATCGGTGCAGCACCGGCCGTAGTAGCCATTAGGGGAGTGAACCAACAGAAAAGGAAGACCTTTCTCTCTGTCTCTCTCTCACTGTCTATAACTCTCTCTCTGTCTCTCTCTCACTGTCTAATTCTGCCTGTCAAAAAAAAAAAAAAAAAAAAAAAAAAAAAAGAACTGACCGTCCTGTCCACATTATAGGACTGGTGAGATCCCTGAGTAAGATAATGTATATAAATATGTTGTATACTTTTAGGTGTCACATACCAGTATAACATGACAGGGCGTCATCGTGCAGGGACGGTTCACTGTTGACATTGGAATCAGAGCACTCTCTTTCTTCCAGCTCTGAAAGTACCATCCAAAGTCTTAGGAAAGACCACCAAAGACAGTTTTCAGAACCTGATGAGAGGCCAATCCAGGGAACAGTTCAACCCGAGGGAGCTGATTGGTATGAAAACTGTTTCAGAGTGACATCCCTGAAGTGTCCCGTGAGCAAGCAAACTTCCAGCTGGACTGAGAAGACAAAGATATCAATAGGTGTGGTTTTCTTTTTTTAATTGCTTGGGAATGCAATAAGTATATGTTTTTCATTATATTATTATTAGCAAGCCCTATGAAATCTTTTTTTAGATTTATTTATTTATTTATGAATGGAAAAGCAGAGTGACAGAGGGAGGGAGGAGAGGGAGAGAGAGAGAGCTTCAATTTGCCGGTTCACTCCCCGAATGGCCGCAACAGCCAGGGCTGGGCCAAGCCAAAGCCAGAACCAGGAGCGCCATCCTGGCTGTGCATAGAGGTGGCAGGACTGCCTTCCAGCACATCAGCAGGAAGCTGGATGTGTAGTGAGGAGCAGGGACTCAGCCTCGTGCTCCGACAGGGGAGCTGGCCTCGCAAGTGGCAGCTAGTCCTGCTGCCCCACAATGCCAGCTCTCCTGTGAACTACTTTTGTAAACAAGGGGAATTGATAGCCTTTTCAGTTCTGTCTCAAAAATTACTTGTCTTGTTTAATCTCCATAGGAGTTGAATATAGAACAAAACTATTTGTTTGATATAGGCTTGAAAAAAGAATTGTCTTGGCAGTATCTTCCTATTATTGATGCTTTTCACTCTCAACACTATCCCCCAAGGAAGTAAAAGGACACGCCATCACCATATTCTAGCAGGTCCTGCCCTCTGCACCTGAGGTTTTCAGTTGGAAACCATCTTTGGCTTCTGCGTTTTTAGATTTGGCCCTAGCGGAAGGCCGTTGTAGTTCATGTTTCTGTCTTGGGATGTGCCTGTAATGAAGTTCCTCTCCAGAGGTCAGGGGAGATTGTTCAACCCTGATTCCCGCAAGGTAATCTGTTGTAGTTTAAAGTACAGTAGTGAGGCTAAGGTCAAGTTCACTTGCTTCAACTCAGTGATTGCTTGAATCACACCTGCCTACCTCAGTGAGCCGTGATGATCATTCAGTAAGTCTCAGAAACTGGACTCCATGGAAACTGTGCTTATCGTGATATTTCCTTTTCTTTTTTTTCCTCTGGAATAAATTAGCATTTTTATTTATCTTCCTCATATTGTCTTATAAAGAAACAGAGCCACTCTCTTCATTAATTCTTGAAAAAGTTATCTCAAGATAACCATATGGAGTAATTGGTCAAATAGAGTAATATTGACATTTTAAATAAATGTTTAAAAAAATCATATTCACTTAGATTCTCAATTTCATATGGCTATGCCAAGCTAATAAACTATTTCATGAAAGTTTAAATGTCACCCAGAGGAGACTGCTGTGAGTGTTAGGGAACCGAATGTTAGAAACAGCTAAGAGTATTTTCAGTGTTGAAACTTTTTACGATTTTACTAGCCATTTGAATGTCTCTTCTGAGCCATCACTTGAAATGTGTTTGACTTTTCTATTAAAGTCTTAATCTTCATGATTTATAAAGGTGACTGACATATTAAGACTGTTAATCCTCTCCTTGTCATAAGTTTTTATAGACACTTCCCCTAAGTTCTATTTTATCTAGCATATTTTTATATGTATAATTTCTTTGATTGTCTTTACTTATTTTGGTCTCTTTTGTGGGTTTCTTTTTACTTCGTTGTTCTAAAGCTTGTAATAGCTTATCCCATTTCCAAATAATATAAATAATCATCTATTTGCCTTTTAAATAGCCATATTTTAAAAATTGTGGTCACGTGTTGTGAGCAGTGTATTAAGCTGCTTGTGACAACCATGTCCCACATTAGAGTGTTGGTTGGAGCCTTGGCTACTCCAGTTCTGATCCAGCTTCCTGTTAGTGTGTCTGGGAAGGCAACAGATGATGGCTGAAGTGGTTGGGTCCCTGCTACCCTCATGGAAGAAGTTCTGTGCCCCAACTATTGTGAACATTTGGAGAGTGAACTAGCAAATGAGACTATCTCATCTGTGAGTCTATCATCCGTCTCTCTCTCTTCCTCACTATTACTCTTTTAAATAAATAAATCTTTTTTTAAAAATTTAACCTTTGTTTCACACTGTAGCAAATAATTAACTCAAAATGGATCATATTCCCTTTGACCGTATTTATTTATTTTATTTTATTATTTATTTATGTGGGTTCTCTCGCTCTCCTTCTCACACATACACATGCACACACAATCACACACACACACACATACACACACACACACCCCACTAGTTGGTGAGCTCCTTGAGAGCTAGGATTTATCTCTGTTTTCAGCACCAAGGATATGGCATGGAACATTAGAAGATACTCAATTGTTTGTTGAATAAATAAGTGACATGGATTTTAGCCAAAAAAATAAGTGGATCATAGATCTAAATATCAAAGATAAAATTTTCTAATTCATAGAATAAAGGTTATAAAAAGCCTTTGTGATGTTGGACTAGGCAAAGATTCCTTAAATAGCTCTCAAAAACATTAAATCAAGAAAGAAAAAAAATGTACTTCATCAAAATCAGTTTCCTTAGAAGTCACCATTAAGAACATTAAAATGGGCCGGTGCCATGGCTCACTAGGCTAATTCTCCACCTGCGGCACCAGCACCCCGGGTTCTAGTCCCGGTTGGGGCACCGGATTCTGTCCCGGTTGCTCCTCTTCAAGTCCAGCTCTCTGCTGTGGCCCGGGAAGGCAGTGGAGGATGGCCCAAGTGCTTGGCCCTGCGTCCGCTTGGGAGACCAGGAGAAGCTCCTGGCTTTGGATCAGCACGGTGCGCTGGCCGCAGCAGCCATTTGGGGGGTGAACCAACGGAGAAGGAAGACCTTTCTCTCTGTCTGACTCTGCCTGTCAAAAAAAAAAAAAAAAAAAGAACATTAAAATGCATAGCACATATTGGGAGAAATGTTTGTAAAATGTATATCCAATAAAGGATTTAACTATATCCAGTAAAAAACTTTATAATATATAAGGAGCTGCTAAAATTTAATAATGTGGCAAACAATCTGATTTTAAAACTAGGAAAAATATTTGAACACTGATGGAAAAAATAGATATATGAATAGTTAATAAGTATATGAAGACATGTTCAACAACATTAATTATTAGGGAAATGCAAACTAATTTCCACAATGAACTACTACTACACAAACTACAACAATATCTAAAATTTACAGGACTGACAATGCCAAGTGTTGGCAAGGATTTAGAGCAACTAGAACTCAAATGCATTGTAGTTGGAAATTTGAAAAAGTATAATCACTTTGGAAAAGTGTGTCTTAAAATTTGACATATCAACATTTTCCTACTGTGTGACTAGAGTACTAAAAGTTATTCACCCAATTGAAAGCATATGTTTACATATTTTTATGTTTATGTTAATATCAGCTTTATTTCTAGTACACCCAAATGGAAATAACCCAATATCCCCCAACAGATGATATGGTGTTTCCACACTAGGGAATAGAAGGCCCATGAACACTGGGCAGTAGCTGAGCCACTGCTCTGGATGCCAGAGGCCCGTATCAGGGTGACGTTTGAGTCCCGGGTGCTCTGCTTCCAATCCTCTTCACTGCTGGTGTCTCCTGGGGCCATGGATAATAACAACTCAAGTGCATGGGGCCCCTGCCATCCACACAGGAGACCCAGAGGGTTGCAGGCTCCTGGGCTCAGCCTGGCTGGGCCCTGACTATTGTAGGCACTTCAGGAGTGAACCAGTCGATGAAAGATAACTGGGTCCCTCCCTCCTCTGTGTGTATGTGCATGTTTGTGTGTGTGTATGTGTGTGTGTGTCATCCTCTCTGTCTCTCATACACACACACACATACACACACACACACCAGAAGCCACTGGGCAGAAACGGCCTCAAGTTTTCACCATCCCCCTACCAGGATTAAATTTGGCTCCTTTCCATCATCCTTTCTTAAGCAGAGGAATTACTATCCCTCATGCCCATCAATATCCTCACAGATGTAATTCTATTAACCTCACTCTCACCTTCCTCAAAATATACTCAGCACTTCACTTCCTCAACTGTACCTCTTGGCCTGCTGAAATCTGGCTACTGGCACCATCCCGATAAAATGACTATTTCCAAAGCCATCAGTCCTTATGATATGAGTACTGTTCCCAGAGCCTTTTAAGCCCTCTGTCCCTTGATCATTGAGCTACTTGACAGACATGTCTGTGGCACTACTCCACCTTGATTTACTACTGATTCTCCAGCCCTTCATGAATAGGTGATGAGACGTGTGAAGAGGGGCCCACGTGAGACTTCACTTGTACATAACTTTTAAAGTGTGAGGCAAGCATGTGGCCTAGCCGTTAGGACGCCTGTGTCCCACCTCAGAGTGCCTGAGTTCAGTACCCTGTTCTGCCTCCTAACCCCAGCTTCCTGCAGGACCTTGGGGGGCAGCCGTGATGGCTCAGGTAATCAAGTTCCTTCCATCCGTGTGGAAGACCTGGATTGCGTTCTAGCATTGGTTTTGGCCCCAGCCGGAGACCACAGTGGGCACTTGAGGAACGAACCAGTACATGGGGCTCTGTCTCTCTCTTTGTCTCTCTGCTTTCCAAATAAATAAATAAAGTTCAAGTTTTAAGTGGGTTCCTCCCTAGGACTCCATCCTTTTTCTCTCTTCTCACCACATACTTTATTTCTGAGCCCGTCACCCATATCTGTAGCTTCAGCCAACGACTGCTCACTATCGCATTTTAATCTTCAGACTAGGCCTCTCTTGAATCCCGTGCTCACCTGCCTACGGGGCCTCTCCATTTGTTTTGCCCCACTGTCCTTCTGTTCTGCTCACCGTTCTTCTCTCCCTCCTGCATTTCGTGTTCCTGTCACTATGCTGCCAGCATCCAGTTATGTAAGTGACAATCACAAGATTTACCCTAAGCCTCTACATGTCTGCTCTTGCAGTCCAACAGTGAAGCTCTGTGCACTCTGTCCCCTCAAGGTGTGCTGCATCTGCCTCTTCATTGTAACGCCCCCACTCTAGTTCAGGTGCTCCCTTGAAACTCTGAGCTTTGCCTCCCTTGAATCTGCGCATTGGCTTCCTACCTTCTCTCCCTGCCCCATGTGTCATTTTTCTCCACCAGTTTTCCTCTGGATGCCAGTGTGGTCTCTGAAAAGTGCAGAGCTGATTATTTCATTTCCCTGCATAAAATCTCCAATGGCCCTCCAGCTGTTCAGTTCAAAACACATTCACTAACCATCTACGAGTCATGATTCATTCCTGTCTCAGTCACTCAAAAGTGTTATTACTGCAAACAAGGCCTCTAATTGTTCACACTTACCTGACATTCTAGTCACTTTCAACTGTATTTTTGAGTTCCCAAATGTGATTTATTTGGGCCAGCGCCGTGGCTCAATAGGCTAATCCTCCACCTGCGGCACCGGCACCCCAGGTTCTAGTCCTGGTCGGGGCGCCGGATTCTGTCCTGTTTGCTCCTCTTCCAGTCCAGCTCTCTGCTGTGGCCTGAGAAGGCAGTGGAGGATGGCCCAAGTGCTTGGGCCCTGCACCCCATGGGAGACCAGGAGAAGCACCTGGCTCCTGCCATCAGATCAGCGCGGTGCGCCGACTGCAGTGGCCATTGGGGGGTGAACCAACGGAAAAAGGAAGACCTTTCTCTCTGTCTTTCTCTCTCACTGTCCACTCTGCCTGTCAAAAAAAATAAAATAAAATAAAAAAGATATATTTATTTGAAAGTCAGAGTTACGCAGAAAGAGAAGGAGAGGCAGAGAGAGAGAGAGTTATTTCCATCCACTGGTTCTCTCCCCAGTTGGCTGCAATGGCTGGAGCTGCACTGATCCGAAACCAGGAGCCAGGAGCTTTTTCCAGGTCTCCCACACAGGTGCAGAGGCCCAAGCACTTGGGCCATCTTCCACTGCTTTCCCAGGCCAAAGCAGAGAGCTGGATCGGAAGTGGAGCAGCCAAGACTAGAACCAGCACCCATATGGGATGCCAGTGCTGCAGGCGGTGGCTTTACCCGCTACGCCACAGCGCCGGCCTCCCTTCTTTTTCATTTAGCTGACTTGTTCCCATTCATCAAAACTTAGCTTAATTATACAAGAATTTGGAAATTTCCTTGCCAATACCCACCTCCCCCACCATATAGGTGTGGCTTGAGGTTTCTCTTCTGTGGTCCTGTAATGAGTGCTCTGACTTATCTCTGTAGGAACAGAGTCTAGTACTTCACTTTTTTCTCTCTAGGCCTAACTCGTGGAATACTGATGGCAAGGACTTGGCTTTTCTTGTCTGTTTACCAATGCTAACATAGTGCCAGATACATAATAAACATCCAGTTAGTGTTGGCTGAGTGGCCTGGGAATGGTTGTCGCAAAGTTGGGGATAAATTCACTTCATTTGCCCGCATTGCTAGATATTATAATCATACACACTTCCGGACTGCGGTGTCTTCCAGGTTCAGTTGAATTCGGTGAGTGCTTTAGTCACCTGTGTACTCTCCTTTTAAGAATGGACAACTCCACTAAAACAAATAAGCAAAAAACTGTAAAGATGTTCAAATGTAAACACGAGTGGAGAGATTAGAACCATGAAACACAGATGCTCATCACCCACCCTATCACCCTGCTATTCTTGTTCATCTGTATCCCTACCACTATCTTCCCGGAAGTGTTTAAAGCAGATCCCACACGTCACATTGTTGTGCCCGTAAGTAGTTCAGTATACACCTCTAAGTAACTACTTTCTTTAACAACGCACGTGGTTTCTTGCTGTTATTCTACACGTAGTCTACCTTTTCTTGTGCTCTCCACATGCCAATTCAGGAACTGTAACTGTAAACAGTTCTGCCATACCCTTTAAATATCTGACAGTGGGCCTTCCTTCAGGCTTTTCTTAGAGCTTTTACCCCTTTTTCTTCTTGATTTTATTATTTTTTTTTAAATTGTGGTAAAATTGGCCAGTGCCACAGCTTAATAGGCTAATCCTCCACCTGTGGCGCTGGCACCCCGGGTTCTAGTCCTGGTCGGGGCACCGGATTCTGTCCCGGTTGCCCCTCTTCCAGGCCAGCTCTCTGCTGTGGCCCGGGAGTGCAGTGGAGGATGGCCCAAGTGCTTGGGCCCTGCACCCCATGGGAGACCAGGAGAAGCACCTGGCTCCTGGCTTCAGATCAGCACAGTGTGCCAACTGCAGTGGCCATTGGGGGGTGAACCAATGGAAAAAGGAAGACCTTTCTCTCTGTCTTTCTCTCTCACTGTCCACTCTGCCTGTCCAATAAAAAAAGAAAACTTGTGATAAAATTACATAACACAAAATATGCCATTGTCATTATTTTTAAGTATTAAGTACATTCACAGTGTTGTGCAAACAGTCCCCAGAACTTTTCTGCTTCTACAACAAACTCCATGCCCATTCAGTAGCCCTTCACTTCCTCCAGCTGCTGGAAACGGTCCTCTGCTTTTGTGTCTGTGACTTTGTCTCTTCTAGGTACTTTATATAAATGGAGTCAGATATTTGGAAAACAAATATCGTATTTGGTTTTTTTTTTTCTCATTGGGCTTATTTCATATAATATCATATCCTCAAGGTGCACCTGTGGTAGGGCATGTGTCAGTAATTTATTTCCTATGTAGGCGTAAGTACCAGCCCACTCTGCGGCTTGACCCCATTTTGTGTCTCCATCTGTAGATGACACTTGGGTTGCTTCCACCTTACAGCTACTGTGTCTGGTGTTGCTGTGAGCACAGCTGTACACCTGTCTCCTTGAGACCCCCGCTGTGAGCACGGCTGTACACCTGTCTCCTTGAAACCCCCGCGGTGAGCACGGCTGTACACCTGTCTCCTTGAGACCCCCGCGGTGAGCACGGCTGTACACCTGTCTCCTTGAGACCCCCGCGGTGAGCACGGCTGTACACCTGTCTCCCTGAGACCCCCGCTTTCAGTTCTTTCAGTTCCTATAACCAGAAGTGGAATTACTGAAAGCCACTTGGAATCATGTGGTAATTCTATTTTGAATTTTTAAAGGAACTACCATACTATTTTCCACAGAGACTATGCCATTTTACAGTCTCATAAACACATGTGATTTTCTGGTTGTTTTTTGTTGTTGCTGCTTTGTTTTGTTTTGTTGAAATTTTTTTTTTGGGGGGGTTTGGGTTTGGGGTATGTTTCTGTTTTTGAATTTTGGATAGCAGCTATCCTAATAGGTATGGGATAGAATAAATACTTTTTAAAAGTGTTATTTTATCTAGTGTCATAATTAACAAATAATAAAACACTTCACATCATCTAATGAAAAATAAATTTTTCTAACCTAATCCTCTCATAGTCTTCCCCTATCTCATTCAGAAGTCAGGAAGTTTGGATCTACCATTGATTCCTCCCTTCTACCTCACATCTAATACCTTAGAAAATCCCACAATATATCCGAGACCTTCCCTCTCCCTAGAATTTCCATTCTTCAAGCCAAGGTCACCATCCTCACTTCCAGGTTATTTCAACCCTTCAAGATGTCTCCCTGATTGTCTACCCTTGCCCCTCTTCAATCTCTTCTCAACTCAGGGTCCCATATGATACTTGTAAAACAAATCTGTGACAGTCCTCCACTCAAAGCCTTCCAATGTTTCGCCATTATACACTCCGTAAAAATTAAAGTTCTTACAGTAGCCTGTGGGCCCTATATGAGCTGAGTCCCAGGTTACCTGACTGAACTCACATAGCTTTCTCCTTAGTTCATTCTGCTGCAGCCACTAAGCCCATCTTGTCTCGCACACACCACTGTGCACCTACTTGCCTTTACTGTCCCTCCTACCTGTAATGACATCTCCTCTGATACCTGCTTGGCTCACTCCCTAACTCCTGTGATGTGTCCGCTTCACAGGGAAGCCTCCTCCTAACTCCGTCCTAAAAACAGAGATCAGTTCACCTAAGAATTCTCTGTTCCCCTCGATTGCTTTATTTTATATTGTAAGCTTCACAGTTTACTTGTTTATTTTCTGTCCACTGTCATTAAAGTGTAAAGTTCAGATGGGCAAGAAATTTCAGCGTAAACCCTTAGCATACAATAATGCATTATAAATAATTGTTGAATGAATACAGTGCACGTATACCTACACATATCTTTACGGTTGCTCCTCAGACCTGCGTCACAACTTGAAAAACAGAATGAAACATTGCACATCTCTCCCAAGCAAGAAGACTGACACAAATTGGACTGATGATGAAAAAGGATCCTACAGGGACAAGAGAATAGCTCAAAGTCAAGAAACACTGCAGTATCTGCTCCCCGTCGTGGAAAGCACTAGAACTGTGCCACCTCCTCAGTTAAAACAGCTCCTCAACCCAGGACCCAACATCCCAACCCAACATCAGTAAGTCAACAGCGTGTTTTCATCCTTAGCTCTTTAAGACATTGTTATAAGGAAACGGACTTACTGATTCAGTATCCTGAAAAACAAGTGTAGGCTCTTAAAAATGGTGTCAGCTATACCCCATCTGACCAAGGGACCAAGGCCCTAAGAAAACACGGGACGTGTGAAGAAGCGCATGATCAGCCCTTGTTTGATTGGTTACTTGTATGGAACGACTCATTCATTTGAATCTGTGAATAAAGTCGGCACCAATAAAATGTGATCATCTCACTTAAAATATTGCAGGTGTTTTTAAACCTAATAATCCTAGGGGCAGCAAAAATTAGAAATAATTAACTTAAGGACTTAAGTTTATTGATCCTCATAGGAAAGCAGAAAAAGTGAAACCAGATTTCTTTTAAAAATAAAAAAACCATCTTTAAAGACAAAAAGAAACCAATATAGATAAAAGTGAAGATAGCAACAAGTAAATACATATAATAAGTACTTTCTGTGTTACACTGTTTACACAGCCATTCTTCGGTGTCTGTGGTTTCTACATCAGTGAATTCAGCCAACCACAGATCTACATGAATTTTGGATCCACAGTTGGTTGAATTCATGGATGTAGAATTCATAGATACTGAGGACTGACTTGTGCATCTTACATTTGACACATGAGGAAATAGAAATATGAAAGTTGCGTAAGTTGTCCATAGTCACACAAGGTAGAAGAACCTGGATTTGAACCCAGCTAGACATTCTGACTCCAGAGTTCTGAACTCCGTCATTATGCTTTGCCACTTACCTTTACCATACAGGTGAGAAACAGATCCAGTCTTCTTAATATACAAAGAGTACTTCCAGTTGTGAATATTTTTAAAGGAGAATGGCCAAAGGCTATGAATAAGAAGTCACAAAGGAAAACCGTGGTCACTGAACATGTGGAGACGTTTGCTCTTGGGACAGGTTATACAGCAGGTTAAGCTGCGCTTGCAGCTGTGGCATCCCCTGCTGGAGTGCCGGTGCAAGTCCTGGCTGCTCCGAGCCTGGTGCAGCTCCCTGCTACTGTGTCTGGGAAAGCAGAGGAAAACGAACTAAGTCTTTGGGTCCCTGCCACCCATGTGGGTGACCTGGATGGAGTCCCAGTGGGCTTTGGCCTCTCTCTCTCTGTCCCTCACTCTTAGTCACTTTGCCTTTCAGATAAATAAAATAAATATTATAAAAAGTCAGTCTCACTTAAATCTAGAGTACAAATTAAAACAATGATGAAACGCCATGTACTTTTACTTGTCCGTGGAAGAATTTATTAAATGATTGTGGGAATATAAACTAGTACAGTTTCTGGAAGGCAATCCAATATTATAAATAAAAACCCTTACAATCATATATTCATTGTGACTAAGAAAATCCACTGTTGGAAACTGATCATAAGTTAAAAAAAAGAAAACCTAGATAAAGGCCGAAACATTCTTGTAGAGTTATGTTCATTTCATTATTCTTTTATTGTAACAGTCAAAATAAGAAGAGAATAACCTAAATGTTCAACAATATAAGGTTGCCTAAATAAATTATAATATATCCATTAAATGAGATATGTAGCTATTAAACACCATGTGTATTAATTAGCCTGGATTGATGCTTGAAATATATAAGCAAATGAAAACAGGCACAGAACAGTTTCATTTGGTATATCTGCTTATTATCAACACAAACACATATATACCTAGGAAAAACTCTAGAAGCACACATCCCTAACAACAATTTCCTCTGAATAACTAAGGTATTGGTAGAGGAAGATATTCCTCTTCATGGTTTTTTTTCTTGAATATTTATTGATGGTTATTTCCTCGTTGTATAATAAGCAGCATCAATGCAATTATAAAACGAGGCAGTTGTTGACAATTTCTATGGAGTGGGGTAGCTGTCCTGCTGGGGAGAGGCAGTTAAGTCTCAAAGGTCATCAGCAGGAGAGAAACGGATGGACAGTGTAGGCCCAGGCAGACAAGATCATGGGCCAGAAAATTCTCAAATCTGGAGACTCATAACAAGATACAGTAGACCTAGGCAGAGAGACCGCGAAGAAATCATGGAGTTAGGCAAGGGGCCTGGGGGACAAGTAGGACAAGACCTTATTTGTATCTGTTACTTTCATAAGTAATTCTTTCTATGCTTTAAACCCAGAAATGTACTCAGTGTGGATTGGCCTGAGCCTAAAGGCATAGACAAATAATTGATTATGTCAGTTAAGATCTGTTTGTTTACAACCAAAAGAAACCAGCTGAAACTAGCTTAATCAAAAAGTGCAAGGTAAGGGTAGGGAGGAAGGCCTATACAAGGTTACTCATGGAAACAGGGGCTGAAGGAATTCAGCCAGGCTTCAGGAGAGCACTGGAAGTGGAGAGAGAAAATCTAAGGACCCCCTAGTCCTCCATCTCTGTTCTTCCTTTCTCTGCAGAGAAGTTGTCACGTCCCTTAGATCACAAAGCTGCATCCTACAGCAGTCTCACTTACAAGACTGATTCAGTATCTCTCATTCCTAATTCTAAATTACAGGGAAAGACAACCTGATTGGAGCCAGGCCAGGGCATAGAGGTCACGTATTTGCAAACACGGCTGTTGGAAGCCCTGCCCTTGTGTATCTAGACAGTTCTCAGAGAAGGTAACCCTCAGAGAATCTACCGTAGACAGACATGGGAATACTAAAAAGGAGCAAAGGAGCAAGAGAGACCATTCCAGCAGGTGTCCCCGCTGCCTACTGAAACATGAGTGAGCTGCCGTTCTTGCCCTTACGACTTCCTTCTTCACGGCTGCGTTTCCTCTTTATACCTCTGCCGTCTGACTGGCTCGGCTCTCTACGGACCATTACTGTAGTACCTGCTCGCGGAGTGCAAGGAGACGTGCAGAATGAGCTCACGCCTCTGCTGAGTCATTTTGAACATGACTCCCAGCTTGGACTCAGGAGAGACCGGTGCATGTGATCTAAGCTTGCCACATTACCGTACGGAAGGACTTAATATCCGAATTTGCTAACAAGATCCTGTTCATTACTTACAAAACAAACAGGATAACTCCAAAAGGTGGAGAAAAGAAGGCCAACAAGGTGGGACTAAGAGACCCTGGGAACAACTTAGTGGTGAGTCACCTGGGTTGTCTTTTTCCCTCATCTGTGTACGACTTGGAGGTGAAAGAGCCCACGACCTAGAAACACCAGTGGGCACACAAATTCCAACAAAAGCCTGAGCCAGATCAGCAAAATACCAGGAAAGTGACAGCCTTCCAAGATAGAACAGCTTTAGACAGTAATCATTCTGCTGCATCCCAACACCACAAAGAAACAGGTCCCACTCCCACCCCGTAAGCAGAAGCAAAGTGAGGGATCTAGACGTCTGCTTTCAGGAAGTGTAATGAGACATCCCAAAACCTGTGCTAGGGAGGTAGCAATGGACCTTGTCCCCACTAGGTTATAAGGAACACTCCCCCAACTAGTGTCACTGGAAACCTAGAGTAAACCAGAGGATGGAAGATCCATCTCTATCTCTATATCTCCCTCTCTCCCTGTCACTCTGCCTTTCAAATAAATAAGTAATTTTTTAAAAGTACTGATGAGGTAGACGTGTGGGCTAGCGGTTAAGATGCCAGTTAGGGCACCCGCACCCCCCCCATCACAAAGTCTGGGTTTAATTTTCAGCTCTAGCTCCAGTTCCAGCTTCCTTCTAAAGCAGGAAGAATGCAGCAGTGATAGCCCAAGTAACTGAGTTTCTGCCACCCGCCCGGGAGGCCTGGGTGGGCTTTCCAGCTCCCAGTGGTGGCTGGCCCAGACCTGGCCACTGCAGCCATCTGGGGAGTGAGTCGGTGGGTGGGAGCTTTCTCTTCCTGCCCCGCCACGATAAATAATTCATCTAAAATACTAATAAAACAGCTCTACTTGCACTCCATTCCTGTTAGCATTTCAAATGTTTTATGTTCTATTTTGTATCTTGCTGCATTATCTATCTCTTAACATCTCAATGTGGCTATTATTTTTCAATGTTTTGGCCTTCATACTGAAGCTAGGAGCGGTTTGTGTCAAAAGCATTCTGAGCCTGTGTATCACCCTCACCAGTGAGCCTCACACCGGATTATCTCCACTGGGCTCAGCAGCCCCCCCCCCCCTCTCTCTCTCTTTGAAGAACCCTCTTTGGCATTTCCCACAGGGCAGGTCTGCTGGTGACGAGCCCCTCAGCTTGTCTATTTCGGGGAAGGTCTTTATTGCCATCATATCTGAAGGACAGCTTGCCAGGCGCAGTCTTCTTGATTGAAAGTTTGCTGCCTTCAGCGCTGTGAAGCCTGAGACCTCTCTCTTCTGGCCTGTAAGGTTTCTTCTGAGACGTATCTATCAAGTGAGTTAGGACACCCTTATACGTTATTCATTTTCTCTTGCTACTTTGAAAATCCTCTTTTCATTTTTAACTTTGTGGAACTTTATTATAATGTCTTTGGTTAGGTCTGGTTGAAGTGAATCTAACTGGTGACCTTTGATCTTCCTGTTGTATCTTTCTCTAGGTTCAGAAAGTTTCTATTATTATTCTCTTTAAAATGAATTCTCTGTCTTTAAGATTTATTTCTTTGAAAGGCAGAGTTGTAGAGAGAGAGAGAGAGAGGAAAAAAAAAAAGAGATCTACCATCTGCTGGTCCACTCCCCAATGGACATGGCTGGGCCAGGCTGAAACCAGAGGCCACGAACTCCATCCCGGTCTCCCTCAGGGGTGGCAGGGCCCAAATACGTGGCTCGTCTTCTGCTGCTTCCCCGGGTGCATTACCAGGGAGCTGCACCAGACACTGAGCAGCCTGGGCTCAGCCTGCCCTCGTACGAGATGCCGGCATCGCAGGTGGTGGCTCAACCTGCTGTGCCACACACGGGCCCTAAGTTAAGGGCTATACCCCTCTGCAATTGCCAAGCCCTTCTTGAACCCCAGCAGCTCAAATATTTCTCTTTCAATGACCTCGAGAGTGAAGTTCCCGTCAGCTTTCTTCACTCATCATTCTTTTGCCCTCCTGTGTGTTTCTTCAACACAATAGTGACCTTGAGCTCGCTATTTATTTCTTCAGCCTGAAGAAGAGCAGAAATATCAGAATTGTCTGCTATTAATGCCTTCTCTCAACTTTTACATTTTACTTAGTGTGCTTTTCAATCCAGATATTTGATTTTTAAAAATCAGTTCAATCTCTGTTGTCTCTCTGTTGGAGTATTGAATCGTTTCTCTGTGTTGCCTTGGAGCCCGGTGAGTTTGAAATAGCGGTGTTGAATTCTCCACCCAAGTTACCAGGTGCCAGGTGCTGTGCTGTGGCTTCTGGGGGCCCTCTTTGTCCATTAGGTAAGTCGTGGATCCCTGCAGGTTCCTGGTGCGTGACTTACAGCATCGTCTGCACCGAAGGGTCGCTGTTCAGTCCGGTCTTCCTCACAGCGCCGTGTTTGTGCCTGTCTTCCTGGAATTCTGAGCAGTCTGCTGTTCCTCTCCGAGCACGTGGACCCTTCTGTTTCAGCACGGACGCCACTCTAAGTCCGCATCTGACACGTGCGCTGTGCGCCGTCACTGTGCTGGGCCTAGAGCCTACCCGAGCACAGCTCGGTCCCAAGTCCGCGGTTGCTGGGTTGTCCAGAATGAACAAAGGGAGCTCCCGAAATGACAGCCCCTGCCTGCGAGCCTCCATCTGGTCGAGGCAGGCCCCAGTGCCTCACGTGAAGTTACTGGCCTGTGATCAGACTCCACAGGCTTCTAGGCCTTACTGCAGAGGGACCGGCTCCAGGCTCCTGTGCAGTGTGACGTGCCATCCGTTTTCATTTCCATCCCATGGGTGGACAGTCACTCTCTCTGTTTTGTGTTGTCTGGGGTTTGGGATGGAATGGTGTGTGCAGTTGGATGATCACCAATGATCAGATAAATTGCACTAAGAGCCCACAGTGCACCAGCCGCAGTGCTTTCTGCTACTGAGGTGGACAAATGGCCCACGCCTGCCCTGCCCAGTCATAGGTGATACTCGCTGCATAGAAGTCTGATCAACTAGTGCCCTGTGTCCCCACCTGTACCAGGGCATGTAGAAGCTCCGCCCATAGGCACTGGACTGGAGATGGAAGCACTGAGACCTGCCCAGTGTGAGGTTACCAGTCTGACAGCTATAAGACACAGTCCTGTGCTTCCTTCCTGCCCTACCCTCTAGTGGAGGACTTCTGCTCCTCGCTGTGCTGCCCAAGGTCCAAAGAGGCCGGTGAAGACGGCTCCTTGGCCACCCAGGATGACGCTGAACTGGGTCACACCTGAGTCTCACAACCCAGGGACCTGTACCGTGTGTGTACTGGGGCAGTGGGACGGGCACACCAGGCCCATGCCACAGCTGGTAGTAAGGCAGCCAAAGTCTAAGTCCATCCCATGGCGGGACAGGTCTCCACCTGCTGCTGGGCAGGGCTACAGGTTCTGTCTGGGAGCGGTGGCCTGGGCACTAAGGCCTTTCAGCCCTGCGTGGTGCTGGGGGGCTCCCCACAGTGCCATTGGTACTAAGCTCTAAGGAAAGTCCTGGGCTCCTTTTCCTGCCCTGTCCTCACTGTGCTGCCTACAGTTGGGGGAAAGGCGGTGGAAGTACTCCCTCGGCCATCTGGGGGAGGAGGATCTGTGTGTGCCAGTGGCCGGGGGACAGAGGCCTCTGTCTAGAGCTGGGATTGAGTTTTTGTAGCTCTAAGATCTGAGCATAATTCCGTCTCCCTGCTCAAGTGGGAGGCATCTCTGTCCATGCTGTGCTGCTTGGTTTTAGGAGAGGACTGAACAGACAGTTCTTTGCTTTCTGCTTTCTTCAAGGCATCTTTGTATCACCAGACCGAAGCCAGGCACCCTGGTATTCCACCTGGCTCCCTGAGCCCCTGTGAAGGTCCTTTGGTTTATGAACAGCTATCCGGTAGCTGTCTCTTTGGGAATCCATGGCTGGCGCATCTAATTCAGCTGCTGTCTCACTCCCAAACTCATAATTTTAACCCCCCCAAAAGAAATCTCTTGGCCCATATTCACAGAATTTTGTGAATCATTTAATTAACACAAATTCTACACAGTTTCTCCCAGAAAACATAAGAGTTCATGTTATGAAACTACTGTTGTCCCGATAACCAAAACCAAAGACAAAACCATAAAAATAGGAAGGGGTGGGGGAGAATAACAGAATAAGATCCCCCATAAATCAGATTTAAAAATCCTTAACAAAGTATTAGCAAGTATAATTCAATACTAGTAAGAAGAATTATATACCCTGACCAAACAGGGTCTGTTGCAGAACTCAAGGCTGTCACAGCATTCAGAAATCAGTGTGATCCCCTACGTGAGCAGGCAGAAGACGGAACCCACACGATCATAGTATGTGGCACAGAAAAAGCATTTCACAAAATTTGACAATTATCTATGACAAAAAAATTTCAGAAAAAAATTAGGAATAGAAGGAAACCTACTCAACTTGATAAGATCCAATCTCATCACCCCCTTCAGCATTATGCTTGAAGTTCTACCCACTGTAATGAGGTAATAATAAGGGGGGATAAAGCAACAGGTCAGAAAGGAAGAAATAAAATAGTCTCTATTCACAAAATAGGTTATTTTCTAGGTAGAAAATCCAAAGGAATTTCAAAAAGAAAAAAAAAAGATTCAGAACTGACAAGTTCTGCTAGGCTTTGGGGTTAGCAGTACTGCTGTAAATAAGCCATGAGCATGTGGACAAATATAGACCCATCTCAAAAAATGAGATACGTAGTTATCAGTTTACAGATACGCACAGGGCTTGTATGTTGAACACTACACAGCGTGAATAAGAGAAATCCGGAAGCTAAGCGAATGGAGAACACAGGATGTTCACGGATTGGGAGACTCAGCACAAAAAGGATTCAGTTCTTCCCAAACTGGTACACAAGTTCCACACAGTCCCCACCAAATAAGAGCAAGAATTGGTAAAAATAGACAAGATGATTTTAAATTGTGTATGCAAAGATGTTTAAATCACAAAAAAACAATTTGAAAAAGAAGGATAAGGAGGGAGGATTCACTTACGTGATTTGATTTCAGCTCCTGTTACACAGCTGCACACACAGGCAGTGTAGCACTGGAGGAGAGACACTGACCAGGGGACCGAGAACCCGGAAACAGACCCACGCACAGCATGTGCAACTGATTTTGACAAGAATGCCAAAGCCAGTCAGTGCAGGAAAGGTGGTGCTGGGACAGTTGGACCTCCACAGGCCGAAAAGTAGATGTGACTTGAACTCACATCTTATACGACACAAGTTCAAAATGGATCATGGTCTTAATAATGCACAATAAAGCTCTTAGGCTTGGCTCCAAAAGCCTGATTCATTAAAAAAGAATCGATAAATTGGACTTTACCAAATAAAAAACATTTTCTCTGGTAAAAGATTCTGAGAAGTATATAAAACGCAAACTGGAAAATAAGAGAAAGTACTGGCAAACTACATAAGTAAGAGTGAGGCGAAGGAACTCTCAAAATTCTACATGAAGAAAACATTTCACTTTAGAAAATGAGCAAAAGACATTAAGAGACACTTCACCATACAGCAGATACTGACGCTGCGTACCACGTTAAAAGATGCTCAGTTAGAGGAATGCAAATTAAATACGCAATGAGAGAGCACTGCGCATTGTCAAGCTAAAATAAAAACCAGCAACAGCGCCAGATGTCAGTGAGGCTGCGGAGAAATTGAATCACTTACGTATGGCTGGTGAGAATGTGGAATGGATTAGCCTCTCTGGAAAAACAGTTTGGCAGTTTCTTAGAAAGCTGAATACGGGAGCAGGCATTTGGCACAGTGGCTAAGATACTGTTGGGATGCCTGCATCCCACATCAGAGTGCTTGGTTTGGGTCGCAGCTCTGCTTCTGATTCCAGCGTCTTGCCAGTACACGCCCTGGGGGGCAGCAGGTTATGTCTCAAGAAATTGGGTCCCTTGGGCCGCGGCTCACTAGGCTAATCCTCCACCTTGCGGCGCCGGCACACCGGGTTCTAGTCCCAGTCGGGGCGCTGGATTCTGTCCCGGTTGCCCCTCTTCCAGGCCAGCTCTCTGCTGTGGCCAGGGAGTGCAGTGGAGGATGGCCCAAGTGCTTGGGCCCTGCACCCCATGGGAGACCAGGGTAAGTACCTGGCTCCTGCCATCGGATCAGCGCGGTGTGCCAGCCGCGGCGGCCATTGGAGGGTGAACCAACTGTAAAGGAAGACCTTTCTCTCTGTCTCTCTCTCACTGTCCACTCTGCCTGTCAAAAAATTTAAAAAAAAAAAAAAAAGAAGAAGAAGAAATTGGGTCCCTGGCTGTTGTGAACATTTGGAGGGTGAACCAACAGAATGAAGATTTTCTCTCTCTCTCTCTCTTACTCTCTTTCTTCCTTTCTCCCTTTCTCTCCCTCTCTCTTCTCCCTTCTCCCTCTCCTTGTCTACCTTTAAAATATGATGGAAGTAAACAAAAATGTTTCAAAACCTAAATATGTAACTACTGTATTACCCAGCAATTGCTGCTACTCATTCCCAGGGAAATGAAGACTCCAGCTCACACGGAAGCCTGTAAACAAGTATCAGTGTCACTCTGTTTGTACTAGGCATAGACTGGAAACAGTCATATGACCTTCCATGAATGAATCATTAAGCTGTGTGTTCAGACAGCCATCCCAGGGATTGCCACTCAGCACTATTGCAGAATGAACTACTGATACGCAAAACAACCTGGATGAATCACCAGAGAATCTTGCTGAAAAATGGTGACCCCGGAAGGTTACACACTGTCCAGTTCCATTAATACATTTTTGAGATAAAATTTTTAATTGGATCACAGATTAATGTTGCTAGGAGTTCAGGGGAGCGGACAGAGAAAGAGGGAAGTAGGCTCCATAAAAGGGCACCGAGAGGGCATTCCTCTGTGTCTCGGCCACGTCAGCGTCACATCCTGATTATGATAACGCACTGTGGTTTTCCAGGATGTCACATTCGGGAGAAACTCGGCAAAGGGCACACGGGATCTGTCTGGATTGTTTCTTCCAAATGTGTGTAAGTCTGTAATTATCTCAGCATGTGAAAGCTTAATTAAAATGTGGTTGAAATTCTGTGATTGAAAAATAGAATTTCTAAAAAAATCCCACGTCTTCTAGGCACCTGGAAAGACAGCACTGAAGTAGTGCTGAGAACTCAGGACTAGAGATGAATACTTCAGTCTCTTGGAAGTCTAACAGCAGGACAAACTCACCAAAAGGGAAAAATATGGCTTATACTATAACCATGTACTAGGACTACAAAGTAGGTACATCAATGGCAAAAAACAAACCAAAAAATCATGTATCTCGTTTCTTTTATAGACTAAGGTCAGCCACTTGCATAAATATGAAGAGATACAGCACGTCCTGGACGCCACCAAGAAATCCTACTTTTATATGCCAAAGGCACCTGCTAGCCGAGCCTCCAGAGTGGCTCCCCTCCGTGCCCCAGAGGTCGCAGGAAGATTTGTCACCTCTTAAAGGCCTCAAGAAGAGGATAAAGCAGTCTCCGTTCTGGGACACCAGGATTGAAGACTTGAAAGCGCTCCTCGGCAGATGGGAGACCATGCCCTCGAGTTCCGACATGGAGGCCAATGTTATCAAAGACAAGACTCTTCAAGCCGCCGCGTGCAGCCAGCCGAGCGCTAAGCCGACGGCGCCCCCTCTGACCAGAAGGAAGCAGGAGCAACCGGAGAAGGGGGACGGACGCCCCGCCTTCCTCCCGCATTCCCAAAGGGACGCGTGACGCAGCTTCGTGCTGCTCCAACACGGTGCGTGCAGGCCAGACCCCAGTGCCGACCTGGCCGAGAGTGGCAAGAGCGAAGCCCTTCCCTGTTCCTCCCTCTGCATACGCCGGCGTGTGTGCTGCACTAGCAAGTCCACGTAGCCCCTCTTCTTTGGTGGAGATGTGTTTCCAGAGATTTGAAAAGAAACTCAAATAGAGGCCATTTTAAAACACTGAAATAGTTATATTTAATTTTTGTCAACATAAAAAAATCTGAACTTTTTATTTCTTATGACTTATTCATACAACATCAAAAAAAAAAAAAAGAAAAACTAAGAAATCAAAGAAGATTGATATTTACTATCAGTAATTTTAACTGCCCTGCTAGATGCTTCAGTGAATTTAATGAATCGGTGGACAGAAGTCACTTCCTACATTTATGTTACATTGGTGCACTAGGAACCACATTATTATCATGTAATTATACGTGTAAAATGTACATGACTAAAATGATTGCAGAGTAAGTGCGTGGCATGGCAAAGTGCTAAGTTGTGCGTCTCCAATAATTAGCGACAGTACCACATATTAGAAGTTGCTAATTGCACAGAGCTGAAATGCGTATGTCGTGATTTAAGGAAGCACTTGACTTCCCCGGGGTTGGCAACGGTGTGAGAGTCGACGCACACTTTCCCTGAAGGCTGTGCGCACACCTCTGTGGACGTCTGTCCGTGTGGCCCTGCCGTGGGCCCAGCACCGCTCCGTCTGTCATTCATAAAGCAGTGAGCGCTTCGAGGCTTTCCGGAGGACATGCAGAGGAACAGGTGGGACGGGCAGCTGAAGTTCAGAGGACCGTGGTGGGGAAGCACTCGGTGTGGGACCCGGGACAGCGTGAGGTTAGGCGGAGTGAGGGTCGGCAAGCCGAGGCTCGTCAAAGGTGCAAGGTGGAACTCGGCAGGTCTGAGCTCCGGTGATTGTATTAGGGACTCCCGACTACGGTGAAATACCAGAGGCAGCTGCCTTTAGAGACAGGAAGGTTTGTGTAGCTCCCAGTTCTGGAGGGTCCAGTGCGTGGTGATGGGGAGGGTGGCGGTGCGTGAGTGGACCGCAGCGTGTATTGGCGCTGACATCATGCTGGAACAAGAGCTGTCAAATTCAGCTTGCCTTGCACAGATCAGCGCAACAGCCTCAACTCAGGGGAAATCTTGGTTTGCAGTTTAGTGAAATATCATTTGAACCCTCAGTTGTCAGAGCATTTGGGATTGTGAAGTCAGAATCAGTTATCTTTGGGAATCCTAGGACAAAATGATCAACCAGTTTCTTGGAAGATTGAAGGATACAGAGATACTGCCTAAACCAGCTCACCTAGGTTTCGCCCATAATTGCTGGTCCTGTATCTTAACCATTTGGTGTCAGTACCTTACAGGATCCTTCACTTAGGTAGGAGGACACGTGTAGGCGTCTTCCCCACGCTGCTGGTTGTGCTGCAGTTTCTGTGAGCACGTCGTTCTCTTTCGTAAAAACCATCCATCCTGCTCGGCGTCCTATCAGTCCACCTGGCAGGTCCCTACTTCTCCTTTAAGAGTCGCCTATGAAGATCTTCCCTAGATGTGCCCCACCTCCCAAGAATTTAAAATCATAATGATTGATATGCTGAGAGTTCCAATGAGAAAAACCGACAATACACAACCACAGATTGGAAATACCAGCAGAGACGGAAACAAACAGCGGAAATGCTAGAGAACTGAAGCACTAACAGAACGAATGATGGACTCACCAGCAGACTGGACACAACCGAGGGAGGAATCCGTAAGCCTGAAGAAACTTAAGCCACAAAGAAAAATACAGAATATCTGAGAACTGTGAGACAATTGCAAAAGGTGTATCAGGTGTGCTGGGCCAGCCTTGTGTTATTACAACAGAATACCAGAGGCAGCTAAAGAGAAAAGGCTTATCCCAGAGCCTGGGAGGTTCAAGGGCATGGCACCTGCATTGGCTCAGCTCTCGGGAAGGCCCTCCTGATTGCAGTCAAATCATGACACGGATGCCTGTGTATAAAAGAGCTTACATCACCCAATAAGGCTTGAGAGAGACACAGATTACAAAGGGATGGAGAAAGATGCAGCATACTAGCACCCCCCCCCAAAAAAAAAAAAAAGCTGCAACGCCTCTATTTCAGACAGAGCAGGGACCCGCGTTCTGGCACAGTTCATCAAGCTGCCACCCGCCGTGCCAGCGTCCCATAATCAAAGCACCAGTTCAAGTCCCAGCTGTTCCGCTTCCAATCCAACTCCCTGCTAATGCACTGGGTGCTGGTTCCTGGCTTTGGCTTGGCCCGGCCCCCTGTTGTAGCCATTAAAAAAAAAACTTTCATTTTATTCATTTTGAAAAGTAGAGTAACAGAGAGAGAGAGATCTTTCATCCTCTGGTTCACTCCCCAAATGGCGACAATGGCCAGGGCTGGGCCAGGCAAAAGCCAGGAGCCTGGAATGCTATCTTGGGCTCCTACATGGGTGCAGGGGCCCAAGCACTTGGACCATCTTCCGCTGCTTTCCCAGGCACATTAGCAGGGAGCTGGATCAGACGTGGATCAGCTGGGACTCGAACTGGTGGCCATAAGGGATGCCGGCACTGCCGACAGCAGCTTAACCCACTGCACACAGCACAGGCCCGAATACATCTTTTCAAAACAGACAAAAAGCAGACCTCGGCACGAGGGAGATTATCAGAGATGAAGAGGGGTAAATTCTCAAAGAAGATCCAACATTCCTTAATGGATATGCATCTAACAACAGCATCAAAATGTGTGCGGCAAACGCTGGAAAACAGAGGCTCAGAGCATCCTGATTTCTAATTAGATTCTTGTCCACACAGAGAGAAGAATTCTAAGCAGGGATATTGTAGGGAACACAAGTGAAAACAAGATTTATGTAGCAGTGAGGGAGAAAACAGGGTCACCCGGGAGTGTGCCCTCCCATACACACACACAGAGAAACACCCACCTGAGTAGGCTGGAGAAAGCACATGAATAGCACCCCTTACCCGTGCTCCGTGGTGAAAGGGGCCTCTGTTGTTGTTGTTGTTATTATTATTATTATTCTCAGCCTCTTTTATGAGGCAGGGGCGGTGCCTTAGCATGGGGGAAGCCGTCTGGGAATTTCACGGCACCTCCACGCAGTTTAAGGAGATCCCGCCGTCTCCCCTCCTTGGTTCCCCGTCAGGCCCAGGGGCATCTTGGGAAGGTGGGCATGTCTGACTGACAGATAGCACCCTATTGTGGGGCTTGCCAGGACTGCAGCTCAGGTAGGCTTAACCAGCTGCCTGCCTATTCACACCCTGTCCAATCCACTATTGTGTCTGGAGACCTCGGCAGGCTTCTAGCAGTGATTGACAGATCCAAGGATAGGTCACACCTCCAGAAGGTTTCACCCAGTACAGCAGAGATACACATGCTTGTACATGCTTGAACATACAGAGAACATGCAGCAGAATAAGACACATGATAGGCCAGGAAACCACCTTACTAAGTTTTTTTCAAATGCAAAGTAGTTTTAAAGTATCAAACAATACTATCAAACGTAAACTGTACTGCGAGTGCAGCACAGAGTGCTCCAATTAGTCCAGGGTCAAGGGCGAGCCCCCCCCCCCCCCCCGGGGGAGCAGGGGACTGGGCCTGTGGGTGGCCTCACGGGAGGCTCAGAGCATGCATTGTCTTTGGAGAGGTGCCCTGCCTTTTGGTTGCCGGGACACTCCCTGGGGATTCCGCCCTGCACTGTTGCCGGCTGGGCTTCCTCCCGGGCTTCCTCCCAGACTTCCTGGTTCATCAAGGTTGCTGCTTTTGTGCTGAGCTTCCAGTTAGCACCTGCTGTGCCCGCCCAACATGAACGCAGGTTCGAGTCCCCGCTGCACTACGTCCGCTCCAGATCCCTGCTAACTAGCCTGGGAAAGCGGCAGAAGATGGCCCGGGTGCTTGGGCCCCTGCACCCACGTGGGAGACCTGGATGGAGTCCTGGTCCTTGGCTTTGGCTTGGCCCAGCCCCAGCTGTTGCAGCCGTCTGGGGAATGAATCGGTAGATGGAAAAGAGAGAGGGAGACAGAGAAAGAGAGAGACAAAAGAGAGAGGGGGAGAGGAAGAGGAAGAGAGAGAGAGAGAGGGAGAGAGAGGGAGAGACAGGGAGAGAGATTTGTGCAGGTGTGTCTCCCTCTAACTCTGCCTTTCAAATGATCTTATAAATAAATAAATAAATAAATAAAGACTGCCTCTTCACTCGCCTCAGCTGAGTTCCAGCACCTGAGTTCCAGCACCTGAAAGCGATTTGAAATAAACCTAAAGGCTGCTCCAGGGCCTGGTCACAGCCTTACCCAGCGCCTGCGTGTGCTGGGGGTTGCGCATGCCCGTTCTCCGGGGGGCGGTGGGCAGTGGTCAGCTCAGGCTGCGGAGCATCTAAGAAGCTCTGCCGACCCTCGGGTCAGCGGGGTGGGCAGCGGCGTCTGCGAGTCCGTCATCTCCGACTCTCAGGTAAGCCTCAGTGGTCCGGGCAGAGAGAGCCCGGTCCAGGCTGCACAGGGTCCCCGGCTGCTGCCACGAGGAATCCATTTTCCCGCCTTCCTTATTAAATGTAAGGAGTAGGAGTCCTGGGAGCTGTGCTCCCGACAGCAGTGGAATCAATAACATGTAAGTGTGGCTGGGAAATCCTCAGATTCTTGGAGATCAAAGGAAACATGGATCAAAGAAGTCTTTGGAAATTAAAATATATTTCAAATTGGCTAAAAGTAGAAATACAACTGATTGAGGTTTGTGGGATATAGTGAAAGTGGTGTGTACTAGAAAATTTATTTTAATGGGTTATCAGAAAAGATTATCTAAAACCACTACTGTAAGAAGTTTCGACATTAAGGGAAAAAAAATAAGCCCAAAGTATACAGAACAAAAAATAAAATTAGAGCAGAAATCATGAAATTGAAAATAGGAAATCATTGGAGAAAATGAAACAAAAAGCTCTTTTGGAGAAGATAATACAATTTATTTACTTCTAACAATGTTAACTTTTAAAAAAAAATATTTTATTTATTTGAGAGGTAAAGTTACAGACAGAGAGAGAGAAAGAAAGATCTTCCATCCATTGGTTCACTCCCCAAATGGCTGCAACAGCTAGAGCTGCGCCGATCTGAAGCCAGGAGCCAGGAGCTTCTTCCGGGTCGCCCACGTGGGTGCAGGGGCCCAAGGACTTGGGCTATCTTCCACTGCTTTCCCAGGCCACAGCAAAGAGCTGGATTGGAAGAGGAACAGCCAGGTCTCGAACCAGTGCCTATATGGGATCCCGGCGCCACAGGAGGAGGATTAACCTACTGCACTGTGCGTCAGCCCCCAGGTGCCAGTGTTAACTTTGAAAATGAGAAAAGATACAAATTTCTTCTATTAAAAATGAAAGATCATTCTGGCGCTGTGGCTCACTAGGCTAATCCTCCGCCTGTGGTGCCAGCAGCACGGGTTCTAGTCCCGGTCAGGGTGCCGGATTCTGTCCCGGTTGCTCCTCTTCCAGTCCAGCTCTCTGCTGTGGCCCAGGAGGGCAGTGGAGGATGGCCCAGGTCCTTGGGCCCTGCCCTCCTATGGGAGACTGGGAGGAAGCACCTGGCTCCTGGCTTTGGATCGGCGCAGCGCACTGGCCATTGTGGGATGAACCAACAGAAAAGGAAGACCTTTCTATCTCTCTCTCTCACTGTCCACTCTGCCTGTCAAAAAAAAAAAGAAAGAAAGAAAGATCAGGGGCCGGCGCTGTGGCACAGCAGGTTAATACCCTGGCTTGAAGTGCTGGCATCCCATATGGGCGCCAGTTCTAGTCCCGGCTGGTCCTTTTACCATCCAGCTCTCTCCTGTGATCTGGGAAAGCAGTAGAAGATGGCCCAAGTCCTTGGGCCCCTGCACCCGTGTGGGAGACCCAGAAGAAGCTCCTGGCTTTGGATTGGTGCAGCTCCGGCCATTGCAGCCTTCTGGGGAGTGAACCCGAGGATGGAAGACCTCTCTGTCTCTACCTCTCTGTAACTGTCTTTCAAATAAATAAAATAAATCTTTAAAAAAGAAAAAAGAAATGAAAGATCAGTACTGATACCTCTGACATTAATGTAGTAGTAAATGAATATTATTAATTCTTCAACAAATTTGATAGTCTAGATAAAAGACACAAAAATCACAAGAAGAAGAATAATCTGAATAGATTTATCAAAGAAATTGAATCAATAAAATCTACCTAAAGAGATATCATCAGACACAGATGTATCCCCGGGTGAATTCCACCCAACATGGAAGAAATGACACCGTTTCGTATACTCTCTTCCAGGAGATGGAGGCAGGTGGGCTGCTTCCCGAATGATTCGTGAGGCCAGAATTACCATACTTCCGGAACTAGACAGGAATGGTACAAAAGGGGGAGAATTACAGATCAACATCTCATGAACATGGATGCAAACATTCTTAACAAAATATTATAAAATAGAGTTCAGTACAAGGATATGATAGCCTCACCAGGGAGGGTGTTTTCCAGTTAGTCAAGGCTAGTTCAATATTCAATGCCGGCATCCCATGTGAGTGCCGGTTCAGCTCTCTGCTGGTGTGCTTGGGAGGGCAGCGGAAGATGACCCAATGCTTGGTCCAGCTTCCACCCACGTGGGAGAGCTGGATGAAGCTCCTGGCTCCTGGCTTCAGCCTGTCCTGGCGCTGGCCATTGTAACCCTTTGGAGAGTGAACCAGCAGATGGAAGATCTCTCTATGTCTCTCCCTCTCGCTCTGTAACTCTTCTCTTTTTTTTAAGATTTATTTATTTATTTGAAAGTCAGAGTTACACAGAGAGAAAAGAGGCAGAGAGACGGAGAGAGAAGTCTTCCATCCGCTGGTTCACACCCCAAATGACTGCAACAGTTGGAGCTGTGCCGATCCAAGGCCAGGAGCCAGGAGCTTCTTCTGGGTCTCCCACGTGGATATAGGAGCCCAAGGACCTGGGTCTTCTTCTACTGCTTTCCCAGGCCATAGCAGAACTGGATTGGAAGTGGAGCATCTGGGACTAGAACCGGCACCCATATGGGATGCCTGCGCTTCAGGCCAGGGCATTAACCCACTCTACCACAGTGCTAGCCCCTGTAACTCTTTCAAAATAAACTGTTTTTAAAATGAGGTATTTAATTTAATTTTTAAAAAATAAGTAGGCAGAGATCCAGTTCTAGGGCGCTGCTTATCCACTCCCCAGTGGGAAAGAAAAAAAATCGGTAGAAAAATTTCATATTTAGGTAAGCCCATTGAAAGTCTCTGGAAATTGCCCTAAAGACATACATCAAATGAAGATACTCATTTAAGAAGCTTTCCTAAACCCCAGGAAGATAGTAGGATCTGTGGCTCTTAAGCCACAAACTCCTGCTCTCCCCTCCCCCTCACTCCGCCCCTGCAATGAAATTCTGCTAAAGGGACGCTCCACTCGGAAGGGCGTGGGCCAGCATCACTGGTCACCTTCCTCCAGCCCCCCGGCAAGGGCTGTGGGGTCTCCCTGGGAGGGACAGGCCACCCGCATTTTTCACCTCTCTATTTCTGTGTTGCAGAAGCCAAAGGTCAGGCCAGAGTGAGCGGAAGGTCAGGGACTCTCTTCCTGCACCCAGCCCTAGGCAAAGAGTCCTCTCCAGGTTCCGTGGGCTGGGCAAAGGGACGCCCTGGTCACCTTTGCATCGGCCTTTGCAGAAGGTGGCCGTCCCACACAGGGAGTTTGCACCTGGAAAGACCAGAGACTGCTGCCCACCCGGCACCCTGCTCAGCAGCCGGCTGTCACCTTAGCAGGAGCAGGTCATGGTCACCAGCCTCAGCTGCAAAGCAGTTTTGCCACAAGAAAAGAGAGCTGCGACGCTCTCCCCAAGTTTAGAACGGGATATGGTGAAGTTCAAGGACAAGGGCGCTGTCAAAAGCAATGGAAATTTTGGTAGGAAGCAAATAAGGTGAGGGTAGTAGCTTAATGAGTAAGTCCAACTCTAGGTGACCAGAGAGAACCAGTGAGAGAGACAGCAAGGAAGAGCCCTCCTTGGGTGCGAAGAGAAAAGATTAAAAAGAAGAAACAGTTGAGACTTCCAGTTTAAAATGGACAATTAGATGGATATTGTGTTGTACCCGCTCTCAAAGCGCACTGTGGCAGGTGTTTGGTTCACTGCGTCTCTATCGGAGTGCCTGGGCGCAAGTCCCAGGTCGGCTCTAATCCAGCTTCCTGCCGCTGCACAACACAGGCAGCAGATACCTGCTCTGGGACTTCGGTGCCTGACATCCACATGAGACCTGGATTGAGTTCCGGACTGCTGGCTTCTGCCTGGCCTGGCCCTGGCTATTGTAGGCATTTAGGCAGTGAGCTACTGGCTGGATAAACCCTCTGTCTGCGTGTCTGTTTCTTTCTCTGTCCACTAGTCTCTTTCAAATAAAATTACAAAATTTACAGGGCCACAGTGTAACACAGTGGATTAAGCCACTGATTGCATGCCAGCATCCCCACTCTGAGTGCTGGTTCAAGTCCCAGCTGCTCCATTTCTGATCCTGCTCCTGCTATGGCCTGGGAAAGCAGTAGAAGATGGCCCAAGTCCTTGGGCCCCTGACCCAGTGTGGGAGACCCAGAAGAAGCTCCTGGTTTCAGATCAGCGCAGCTGCAGCCAAGGTGGCCAATTGGGGAGTGAACCAGCAGATGGAAGACCCCTCTCTCTCGCTCGCTCTCTGCCTCTCCTTGTCTTTCTCTGTCACTCTGCCTTTCAAAAAATAAATCTTAAACAAAAGAAGAAGACATACAGATGGCAAATAAGCACAGAAAAAGATTACAAATTGAATTCTCTTTTTTTAATTTTTTAATTTTTTGACAGGCAGAGTGGAGAGTGAGAGAGAGAGACAGAGAGAAAGGTCTTCCTTTTGCCGTTGGTTCACCCTCCAATGGCCGCCGCGGCTGGCACGCTGCGGCCGGTGCACCGCGCTGATCCGATGGCAGGAGCCAGGTGCTTCTCCTGGTCTCCCATGGGGTGCAGGGCCCAAGCACCTGGGCCATCCTCCACTGCACTCCCGGGCCACAGCAGAGAGCTGGCCTGGAAGAGGGGCAACCAGGACAGAATCTGGCGCCCCGACCGGGACTGGAACCCGACCGGGACTGGAACCCGGTGTGCCGGCGCCGCAAGGCGGAGGATTAGCGTAGTGAGCCGCGGCGCCGGCCAAATTGAATGCTTTTTTAAAACCACACTTGTTTTTTTAGGGTGTAGAGCTAAGAGGATGACAACAGGAAAAGAGACCATTTTGGAAGCAGCAACAGAGTGAATGTAAACTTGTGTACAAATTCATGAAAGCTAGATGCAATAGATAAGGCCTTCGAATGATAAGATTATTTTAAAAATTCTGCATGGTTTAACTTCAGTCATGGTCTACAGGAGAATAAAGATAGTTTTGCAAGTCCTCAAAAAAATTAACTTCAGGGAAGATAGAAATTTTTGAAGGATAGGAAGAGTCATCGTCATTGCTTACATAGCTCGGTTACACTGTTGTAAACATTGGCTGCCGATTTAAACAAAATGTAACCAAAGGAGACAGGGGCGGGAGGTAGAATGTGCACTCCGGAGACTCAGAGTCAGGAAAAACGAAGCGAAACCCCGAGGGTCTGCAGCTGGGGGACAGCAGACTGTGCCCGACACTGGAAAATCAGGAAGTACCACGGAAGCCTGCAGGCAGCCAAAAAGAGGTGGAAGTGCCTGCCTTTGAATGCCAGCCAGAGTTCGGGGCTGCTGTTTTTATAACAGCCTCGGAGGAAACTTTTCGGCTATTTTTTTTTTTTAAGATTTATTTATTTATTTGAAAGAGTTGCACAGAGAGAGAGAGGTCTTCCATCCAATGGTTCACTCTCCAATTGGTCGCAACAGCCAAAGCTGTGCCAATCAGGAGCCAGGAGCTTCTTCCGGGTGTCTCACACAGGTGCAGGGGCCCAAGGACTCGGGCCATCTTCTACTGCTTTCCCAGGCCATACCAGACAGCTGGATTGGAAGAGGACCAGCCGGGTCTTGAACCGGTGCCCATTTAGGATGCTGGAGCTTCAGACCAGGGCGTCAACCTGCTGCACCACAGCACTGGCCCCATATGTTGTATTTTTTAAAAAAAGATTTATTTATCTACCTGAACGGCAGAGCCATAGCCAGAGATAGAGAGAGGTCTTCCATCCACTGGTTCACTCCCCAAATGGCTGCAACAGTCAGAGCTGGGCTGATTCAAAGCCAAGAGCCAGGAGCTTCTTCCAGGTCTCCCACACGGGTGCAGGGGCCCAAGCACTTAAGCCATCTCTCACTGCCTCCCCAGGCTACCAGCAGAGACTTGATGGGAAGAGGAGCAGCAGGGACATGAACTGGCACCCATATGGGATGCTGTCACTGCGGGTGGAGGCTTAGCCTACTACGCCACAGCGCCAACCCCAAAATGTTGTATTTTTATAAGGGTGGTTATTGGATGCGGGGCCCTTAGTATGCCTCTGAGATCATTCACCTGACATGCAAGCCATCTGACCGTTACCGTCTCTATACCCACAACTTCCAAGGGAAGCTTTCTCTAGCTTGCGATCTTTATCTTGCAAGTTTTGTTTTCTCTTTAAGTGGCCCTTCTCTGTCTCCAGGCTGAAGGTTACGGATAGGGGAGGCAGAGATGGAGAAAAAGGCTACAAAAGGGCTTTGAGATTTGCTTTTCTCAGCTTCCCCGGTTAACCCTTAGCTGTCTTCTGCCTCAATGACCGTGTGCCGGCCACTGTGCTAAGCACGTAGATACATTATCTCTACTTCCAAAAACAGCTGTACAAGACAGGTTGTTTCCATTGTACGGATGGTAATTAGTGCTAAACACTCTCTTCTGATTCCAAAGCCCCTGTTTATGCTTTAAAAAAAAAAAAAAGATTTCTTTTACTCATTTGAAAAGCAGAGTGACAGAGAGAGAGCGAGAGAAAGAGGTCTTCCATCCAATGGTTCACTCCCTAAATAGCCGCAACAATCAAGACTGGACCAGACCAAAGCCAGGAGCTTCATCCGGGTCTCCTATGTGGGTGGCAGGGACCCAGGTGTACTTGGGCCATTTTCTGCTGCTTTCCCAGGTGCATGAGCAGGGGGCGGTATTGGAAGTGGAGCAGCCGGGACTCGAACCGGTGCTTCGGTACGGGATGCAAACATCTCGGGGGCTGCTGCTGCGCCACGGTGCCAGCCCCCATTCTCCCTTTCTGCTGGATCACAACACTTCTTCCTGGAGTTCGAGTTGAAAACAGCTAGTGGGGATTAGAGGAGGTGAGATGCTGGAAACATAATGCTTCAAAGAGCCGCTGGGCGAGAAGAGAGACCCTCAGAACCCAGCAGTATGCTGGGCTGCTGTCGACCAACGTAACCAGGCTTCACCCCCAGCTGAAATTTCTAGTTGATCTTGTGAGCAAAGGTAGAATATTTTGGGACAGCGCTGCGGCATAGCAGGTAAAGCCGCCGCCTGCAGTGCCAGCATCCCATATGGGTGCTGGTTCGAGTCCCGGCTGCTCCACTTCCGATCCGGCTCTCTGCCTGGGAAAGCAGTGGAAGATGGCCCAGGTCCTTGGGCCCCTGCACGCACATGGGAGACCCAGAAGAAGCTCCTGGCTCTGAATCGATGCAACTCCGGCTGAGGAGGCCAACTGGGGACTGAACCAGTGGATGGAAGACCTCTCTCTCTCTCGCTCTGCCTCCGCCTCTCTGTAACTCTGCCTTTCAAATAAATAAATAAATCTTGCAAATAAAAAAGAATATTTTTTAAAACTTCAGGCCATAACTCTTAGTATTTCAAAAATGAAAGCTTTGTTCAGCTCTTATTTTTGCAATAAAATGGAAGTTCCAGCTGCTCCAACATGGGGCTCAACACCCCAGGGAGAAGCTGGTGTTGTCGCAACAAAGCCGATTTCCACGAAGAGGCAGGGGGTAAATGGCACAGCTGCTTCCCAGGGGAACACGTAGGAGGTGACCTGGGTCCCGACTGCAGCCCTGGCTGGGAGCTTGGATCAGATGATCTAGAATGTCCCCTTCGGGGGAAGATTCTAGATCTTGGAGGTTAAGTCAGCGGGTGCTTTGAAAGCTCTCTGGCTTACTTTCTTTTCTGGGATTATCATAGCCAAGACCCCTTCCCTGGCTCTTTAAACGAGCTGGTTCCTTGGCTGCAGCGTGGGTGGTGGAGGACCATGGGCTGGTGGACAACGTGAAGTTGTTTACACTCTTCATTTCTGAAAAGTCACGGTCCCCCGGCAAGCTAAGAACCGAAAGTGAAATCAGCTGATAGTGACCTCATGTAGCAAAGTTCAGAGAGCTGTTTACCGTGGCTCGACTGCTGGTGTCAGGGACAGCGGCTCGGGGCTGCACCGGGCTGCCCCTCCTCGCCGTGCTGTCCTCTCTCTGGACCCTGACCCTGGAAAGCCAGGAAGAGCAGAGAGCAGAGAGCCCCGGAAGCAGAGTTGCGGCTCCTGCTTTTCATGAGTGTCCCTGTGGGCTCTGCACCTCCTCCTCTCTGTAAGTACCTCCTCTCTCCAAGCGCAGGCCACAGCCCGCCCAGGTGCCCCCCGCTCCCTGGGACCACTCCAGCAACACACACAGGGCATGCTGGGGGCCATGGCCTCCTCTCCTTCCCTCTCTCCCTCCCTCCTCTCCGCCTGATCTGCCGCTTTGCTCCCACCACACTCTTCATCACCCCTCCGTGTGTCTCTGGCTTCCAGACCGATGAAGGCAGTGCTGGGTTACCCAGGTGAGGCAGGGTCTTAGCCACACTCCAGACAAGAGCGTGTCTGTGGTGTGCACAGCACTTGGTTCCCCGGACACAGGCAGCTGACCACCGGCAGCTGAGCTAAGACTCGGCATCACCCGACCCGCAGGAGCTCAGCTGTTACTCAGAAGTACGAAGTGCACACTGGTGGTTGGGACTGTCAGAAAGACCCGTGTTCCTAACGCCAAGAATGGAACCATCTGAGCGATTTGTAGACCCTCTCTTAGACCGGACGCCTTCCCGTGTTCCCAGGGGAACTCATGGTGGGATTTGGGTTCCCCTGGTTCATCTCTTACAGTGTGTCTTTTAATACGGCTTTGTTTCACTAACTCCCATGAACACCTAAGGCTCTCCTTGAGAGAGGGGGAAGAAATGGTTATTTCCTTCTTACCCAGTGAAGAACTGCATTTTGCAGAAACACCTTCCCCTACCCCAGCCCTCCCCGAGCCTGTTCTGCGGTTTGCGTCCTGTGCCAGTGTGCTTTCGGCTTGACACATTTTCCTTCTAGCTTAGCCCTCTGCTCAGCGAAGTCGTAAGGTTGTCTGGGGTTGTTTGAAGAGTTTGACTTTTTCATAAAAATAGCACATAGTTCTGGAAGTATTTTTAATGCAAAAGAAAAAAACAATTGCCTATGATGTCTCCACCCAGAAATACAGGAGCTAACATGAACGTTCTAAAATACTTAATTCCTTTCTTCTAGCCCTTTACTTAGAAGCTGTGCTACGTAGTGTTTTTTATACCTGTTGTCTCCTGGAAGCTGCCTACGGTTTCACTGTCTTTTGTCATAATTCAGCCCGAGTATTTGGTGTTCAAGCTGCTTCCTGCTTCTTGCCAGAGTAACACAGAGATGAACATTCGTGTCTAGAAATCATTGGTTGTAGTTCTGATTGGTGTCTTAGGACAGGTTTCTAGAAGTGCGATTATGAGGCCAAAAAGATATGGCTCCATTTAGGGTTTTTAATGCATATTGCCAAACTGCCTCCCAGGAAGTTTGTAAACATTTTCACACCCACCACTTTTCTGTGAGAACACCAGTTTTGCCATACTCTTGATACCAACTATGTTTATCTGCAGTTTTGATAGAAACTCATAGCTTATTTGACTTGGTGTATCTTTCATTATATCAGCAAAGTTACAGATTATGTGTGTGTTAACTACTTGTCTTTCCATATTTTTTATCCATTTCATGGGGATTGATGTTTTTGTTGTTTATGTGAATGAACATGTTATACATTAGCAGTAGTCATTTCATATTGTTATAGATATTTCCATGTTCATTGACATTTATGTGTGTTTTGGGGTATAGAGAAATCTATATGTTTAAACAGTTGAATCTGTACAGTTTCCTTTGTGCTTTCAATTTGTTTTGAAGGTTAGAAAGTTCTAGAACAGTAGCCAACCCCTATCTGTACTGCTTACACACTGCTTCCATTCAAGTGTGTTCAATAAATCTAGCTCTTACCATTATTTTTTAAAAGTTTACAAAGTTCCTTCTCATTTACAGATCAAATACTTACTTTTTTCTTTTTTAAAATCTGCTTGGTCACTGCAGTTCACTTTTGGATCCATGTGAAATTTATTTTAGTGTGTGGCGTGGGATGAGGACTTAAAATAGTTTTTGCTTTGTTTTTTTTTTTTTTTTTTTTTTTTTTTTTTCCCAGTTAGCTCATCAGCTGCTTCATATTCAATTAGTGAAAAACACTTTCAGGCCACAAACCGACCAACTGGTAGAGAGGCCTTCCCGGGCCCCTAAGCTACAGTCATCACCCTCCTGCTGGTGTCTCTCCCCCATGTCACCCTATGTAATTCTCCCTACACAGCTTTTAAAAATTATATTTTTAAAATATATGTGCTATCTGTCTTTCCCAACTAGAGAGCCCACCTTAAAACATTTTTTAAAAATTTGTTTTCCTTTTATTTGAAAGGCAGAGATATTTTCCAGCCATTGGCTCACACACACCCCCACCACCACCACTAGATACCCACAACAGAGCCAGGAGCCCAGAACTTAATTGAGGCTCCCACACGTGCAGCAGGGACCCAAGTACTTGAGCCATCACCTGCCACCCCCCAGGGTGCGCATTAGCTGGAAACTGGGTTGTAACTGATAACCAGGACTCTGAGCCACCTGCTGTGACAGGGACTTTTACGCACTGCACCAGAGTGCACTCCTCACGGGGGCAGGCTTCTGGTTTCAGCAGGATCACAAGATGCTACCGTAGCCTCCGTGGCAGGGAGGCCCCGCGAACCCTGGCCGGGACTGCAGGGCGAAGGGCTGGGACCAGAGCTGATGGCCAAAGGCAGTGCCCGGTGCCTAGCCCTGTTGCTTCTCCCGCTCTTCCTGGACTCGTCTTCTGCCTACACTGCAGTCTCTTGGTGTCGTCCTATTTATTTCTACTGGTTGAGCTGTTGCATGCATGGAAGGACTTGATGAAGCCAAAACAACGCAGCATTCCATAAGAAGCTGGGCGAGGGGGGCGTTCACAGGGAACCCTGAAAGCCCCGAGGAGCCGTCGCCCCCCAGCGCAGTTGACAAACGCTGCAGTAGCCCGGCTCTGAAAAATTAGAACCTAGACTGGTGTTTGGGCCAAAGGAAGTATGACACGTTTCCCTTTCTTCTTCCCTTTTTATTTTTGTGAGGGCCACACCCGAACCGTGCTCAGCCAGACAGATTTCAGCTGGGGCCAGCAGCCTCTTGCGACAAGATTTCCGCGTGCCCCGTGCCCCGTGCCATTCGGTGTTGTTCTGCCTTTATTCCCTGTTTCTCTTCTCTCATCTGCTCTGCCCTCTCCGTCATCGGCTCTCCATCTCTTGACGTCACCCTTCCCTCAGTTCCCTTTTCTCCCCCCGTGAATCATTGCTTCGTCAGCATGATCTGACCAGATCCAGGGCAGCAGGAGCCAAGCACTGACCCTCGTATGTGCAGAGTAGTTCATTTCAGTCTCTCAAAAGCCCATGAGCAACGTGAGAGCCCGTGCATGACCGAGGAAGAAGTGAGGCACTGTAGACCAAATCATTTGCCCAAAACTGATTCGGTGTCACTAAGCGGCTAATTAAAGTGTAAGTGAGCTAGAAGTCTTGTATCCCTGCAAAGTGATGCTGTCTCTTTAACTGTTGTGTTGATACGCCCACCTTCCCAGGATGCAACTGTTGCATCCAGGACCAGGGCCCATGCTAAGGCTTCACCCCTCTTCCTTATTAAAAGAGGTGGGCGGCGCGAGAGCTTGCGTTTTCCACGGCAGAGCGCTCTGGGACGCACCCCTTCAGTTTCCGCTCAGAGGTACTGTTCTTGGTTTTTTCTTTCTTGTTCATGGACAACCCTTTGGTCCACTCCTGGCAGGTGTTTCTCCGTGTGTGGTGGCGCATACTCAAACGTGAATGCAGGTTTATTCCCTCGCTGCTAAATGCATCCTGTTCCTACTTGCACATAAGCAGTCTCTGCTTAGTATTTCTATCTCTGTGGGAGACAAGACCTGGGTTGGAGAGGAAGGTACTCATTGCCTACGTCATAACTGGTGAGCCACCCTCCAGGGGTCTGACATAAGTGGAGCAGAGCGATGTATCCCACAGCACAGAGATGGGGGAACAGCCCCCTGTCTCCCCCTCTGTTGCAGTTGAGGTATTTTTCTCTGGTTTTGGAGTCTCGGGCAAACTTCTGAGCTACAAGTCTGGCTACTTTGGGTCTTTGTCTTCCAGCCTCAGCCTGGAAACATTGAGGTTAAAGATAAGCCACGGGAATTGTTAGGGATTGTTGGAAATCAGCCTTGGGCTGGAAGCGGGCTCGGGTGTGCACTAGCTGGGGGATGTGTTGCTGGAGCTAGCTGTTGTGGGCCAGGCCGGTTCTTAGGACTGAGCCGTCACATGGCCTCCATATTGTCTTCAGCTCACTGGGTGGCTTCTGGTCCCCTCGGCTTAAAGGAAGGGAGAGGAGTGAAGAGCCCTGCGTAGCTAATCAGCGACTGAGGGCAGTACTTCCTGCTCCACTGAAGTAGGGTCCTCCCCCCCGGGCATACAACAGTAGGCCAGTGCCTGCCATGTTTGGGGGGCGCACAGCCGACTCGGAGTCTCTTCGGGGCTTGACAGCCACGGCAGCTTCTGTGTTCTGGGACGACTCGTAGCCACGGGGAAGGCAGGTGTAAAACGCGACGGACTTCTGGTTCCTGGCACATGAATGGGGCTTCTGCTAGCCAGGACCTAATATTCCCTACGTGCTCAAGCCCTCGCTCACTGCAGGAGTCAGCTGTGAGAAATTCGATCGCCTGGATGGCTCAGCTCCAACGCTTGGGTGCTGGAATCGCCTCTGACAGCCACTGTGCTTTAGCTGCTTAAGGTCAGATAAAACGTTATTAATCCAGGTTAAGTAAAGAAGGGTCTGACAGAATATGGTAGCAAAAGTCTCTCAGTACCAAAGCCCAAGAGTCAGAAACAGGCAGACTCCTCCCCAGGAGATCCAGTTTTGTTAAAACCTCGGAAGGAGGAAAGGACCCCCCTTCTGACCAGTTACAGCCTGAATGGAAGAGACCAGTCCTACGGGGTATTACTGATCACTTCTACCCGAGTTCAATTACAGGGCGTTCTAAGCTGGCTACATCTCTCAGGAATTACACTTTTACTTCTTGAGTCTTCACAGGTGCTCACAGAGGATAATCTGCCTATGCCTGTGAGCCACCTGAAGACCTCAGTATCTCTCAAAAAAATAGAATCTGGCTTTTGTCACTTGTGATCACCAAGGCTATTGCACTTTATGGCTGATATGTTTTACCTCCCTCTTCTCCCGGGTCTCTCAGGAAGCTGATGGCCTGGGGCAACCTAGCCCAACCTGTAGGCCAGATTGTACAGCAAGTGCACAAGGCTGGGGATGTTGTAAGGAATGATGACCACGCAGGGGCCACAACCATTGGCAATAACTAACCGAAATCTTCAGCCCTTGATGGACACATTAGAGGAGATAGGTAGCGATTCCCATGCCTGGGGTAGGCAAGGTCTATGACCCTGCTCAACGTGAAGTAGATACAGAAGATGGGTGATCCTCCTTAAGCATCCACTTAGGATTAAGGGATAAAAAATCTCTATTGAGGGCGGGAAGTTTGGTGTAACTAGCCAGTTAAAGTTTAGGCGAGCCGGAATTCTTATTGCCCTACAAACTGATGCTTTCTCTTTAACTGTCAGCTTGATATGCCCACCTTCCCAGGATGCACCTGTCACACCTGGGGTCAGGGTGCATGCTGAGACCCCATCCTGTCTATATAAAGGGTGAAAGGTAGCAGAGAGCCCCTTTTCCACTGTGAACTGCTTTCAGACAGACCACTCCCACTTTTGCGTAGAACTGTTCTGGTTTTTACTCTCTGTGTTTTTCTTGTTCACGGCCACGTCTTTGGCCCACTCATGATGAGTATTAGTGTAAGGCAGCCCACACAGGTGTGAATGTATGCTTACTGCCTTATAAGATTTAATAAATCTTGTTCCTATTTGCACATGAAAGTAATCTCCACTTAGTAATATTTCTTTTCCCCAGAAAACTTTTATTTAAGGAATACAAACTCCATGCATTTCATAAATACAACCTTAAGAATATAGTGACTCTTCCTACCCACACTCCCACCCCTCTCCTCCTCCCTCTCCTATTCCCATTCTTATTTTTTATTAAGGTCTATTTTCAATTAACTTTATACTCATATGATTAACTCTATATTGAGTAAAGAGCTCAACAAATAGTATAAAAAATTTTCTCAACAATCGAGACAAAGGCTGTTCAAAGTCATCACATTTCAAAGTATCAATTTCACTTCTATAGATTACCTTCTAAATATTCTATTAGTTACCACAGATCAGGGAGAATATATGGAATTTGTCTTTGGGCCTGGCTTATTTCGTTAAGTATAATGGTTTCCAGTTTCATGCATTTTGTTGCAAATGACAGGATTTCAATTTTTTTTGACAGAGTTAGACAGTGAGAGAGAGAGACAGAGAGAAAGGTCTTCCTTCCGTTGGTTCACCCCCCAAGTGGCCGCTACGGCCAGCGCGCTGCACCGATCTGAAGCCAGGAGCCAGGTGCTTCCTCCTGGTCTCCCACTGTGGGTGCAGGGCCCGAAGACCTGGCCCATCCCCCACTACCTTCCTGGGCCACAGCAGAGAGCTGTACTAGAAGAGGAGCAACTGGGACTAGAACCCAGTGCCTCAACCAGGACTAGAACCCGAGGTGCTGGTGCCACAGCCAGAGGCTTAGCCTAGTGAGCCACAGCACCGGCCAGGATTTCAATTTTTTACTGCTGTATAGTATTCAGTGGTGTGTGTATACAGTAATTTCTTTATCCAGTCTTAGTTAATGAACATTTGGGTTGATTCCATATCTCAGCTATTATGAATTGAGCTGCAGTAAACATGGGGGTACAGATAACTCTTTCATATGCTGATTTCATTTCCCTTGGGTAAATTCTGAGGAATGGGATGGCTGGGTCATATGGTAGGTCTATATTCAGATTTCTGAGGTCTCTCCATACTGTCTTCCACAATGGCTGTACCAGGTTACATCCCCACCAATAGTGGATTAGGGTACCTTTTCCCCACATCCTCACCAGCATTTTTGTGTGTTGATTTCTCTATGAAAGCCATTCTAATGGGGGTGAGCTGAAATCTCATTGTGGTTTTGATTTACATTTCCCTGATGGCTGGTGATCCTAAACATTTTTTCCTGTGTCTGTTGGTCATTTGGATTTCTTCTTTTGAAAAATGCCTGTTTAAGTCCTTTGCTCATTTCTTAAGTGTGTTGTTTGTTTTGTTGTTGAGTTATTTGATCTCTTTATGTATTCTGGTTATTAATCCTTTAGTTTTTTTCAAAAGATTTATTTATTTGAAAGTCAGAGTTACACAGAGAGAGGAGAGGCGGAGAGAGAGAGGGAGGGAGGAAGGGGGGGGGGTCTTTTATCGTTGGTTCACTCCCCAACTGGCTGTAACGGCTGGAGCTGTGCCTATCCAAAGTCAGAAGCCAGGAGCTTCTGCTGGGTCTCCCATTAAGGTGCAGAAGCCAAAGGACTTGGGCCACCTTCTACTGCTTTCCCAGGCCATAGCAGAGAGCTGGATCGGAAGTGGAGCAACCGGGTCTCGAACCAGCACCCATATGGGTTGCCAGTGCTTCAGGCCAGGGCTTTAACCCGCTGCACCACAGTGCTGGCCCCAATCCTTTAGTTCTATAGTTTTCAAATAATCTCCCATTCTGCTGGTTGCCTCTTCACTCTGCTGAGTGTTTCTTCTGCAGTTCAGAAACTTCTCAATTTGATGTAATCCCATTTGTTAATTTGGGCTTTGATTACCTATACCTCTGAGGTCTTTTCCAAGAACTCTTTGCCTATGCTAATGCCTTGCAGGGTTTCCTCAATGTTCTCTAATAATTTGATGGTATCGGGTCGTAGATTCAGGTCTTTAATCCATTTTGAGTGGATTTTTGTGTAAGGTGTAAGGTTGGGGTCTTGCTTCATGCTGTAATCCAGTTTTCCCAGCACCACTTGAAGAAACTGCCCTTGCTCCAGGGATTGATCTTAGTTCCTCTGTCAAAGATAAGTTAGTTGTAGATGCATGGGTTGCTTTCTGGCATTTCTGTTCTGTTCCATTGGTCTATCCATCTGTTTTTGTGCCAGTACCAGGCTGTTTTGATTATAACTGCCCTGTAGTATGGATTGAAATCTGGTATTGTGGTGCCTCCGGCTTTGCTGTATAAGATTGCTTTAGTTATTCGGGTCCCCTTATAAATTTCGGGATCACATTTTCTACGTATGAGAAGAATGTCCTTGTAGTTTTGACTGGTATTGCGTTAAATCTGTAAATGCTGTCTGTAGAATGGGCATTTTTATGATATTGATTCTTCCAGTCCATGAAATGGAAGATTTTTGCTGTGTGTGCGTGTTCTTCTGTTTCTTTAATGTTTTGTAATTCTCATCGTATAAATCTTTGACCTCTTTGGTTAAATTTATTCCAAGGTGTTTGATTTTTTTTTTCTTGTAGCTATTGTGAATGGGATTGATCTTAGAAGTTCATTCTCAGTCTTGGTGTTGTCTGTGTATACAAACGCTATTGACTTTTGTGTGTTTATTTTATATCCTGCTACTTTACCAAACTCTGCTATGAGTTCCAATAGTCTCTTAGTGGAGTCTTTTGGATCCCCTCTATATAGAATCATATCCTCTGCAAATAGGGATAGTTTGGCTTCCTCCTTCCTAATTTATATCTTGTTGATTTGTTGATTTCTTTTTCTTGCCTACTGGCTCTGACTAAAGCTTCCAGGACGATATTGAATAGCAATGGGAAGAGTGGGCATCCTTGTCTGGTTCCAGATCTCAGTGGAAATGCTTCCAACTTTTCCCCCATTCAATAGGATGCCAGCTGTGGATTTGTCATAAATTGCCTTGATTGTATTGAGGAATGTTCCTTCTGTGCCCAATTTGCTTGAAGTTTTTATCATGAAAGGGTGTTTGTATTTTATCAGATACTTTGTTGAGATAATCTTTTGGTTTTTGTTCTTGAATTTGGTAACATGATGTATCACATTGATTTTGCAAATGTTGAGCCATCCCTTTATATCAGGGATAAATCCAACTTGGTCTGAGTGATCTTCCTGATGCATTGTTGGATTTGATTGGCTAGTATCTTGTTGAGGATTTTTGCATCAGTGTTCATCAGGGAAATTGTTCTGTGGTTCGCTTTCTCTGTTGTACCTTTTTCAGGTTTAGGAATTCAGGTGATACTGGCTTCATAGAAGGAGTTTGGGAGAATTCCCTCCCTTTCAATTGTTTTGAATAGCTTGAGAAGAACTCGATTTAGTTCTTTAAATGTCTGGTAGAATTCAGCAGTGAAGCCATCGAGTCCTGGGCTTCTCTTTGTTGGGAGAGTCTTTATTACTGATTAAATTTCCATCATGGTTATGGGTCTCTTTATAGGTTTCTGTGTCTTCATGGCTCAATTTAGGTAGGTTATATGTGTCAAGGAATCTATCCATTTCTTGTCAATTTCTTCTCAATCTGTTGGCATATAGCTCTTAGTAGTAACTTCTGATTTTTAAAATTTTTTCAAAATTCCTGTGTCGCTTCCCCTCTTCGTGGAGGAACGACACTAAGCCCTGCCTAGGCTTCATATCCGAGTCACGGCACCATTATGTCGCTCCCCGTCTTCATGGAGGAACGACACAGGACCCTGCGCTGTTCTTTTGTCTGCTCGGCCCTCCCCAGGTTTGCTGCTGGTTCTTCCCGGGTTGGCTACTGTCCCTTCCACCTCCGTGGAAGGGCGGTTCCCCCTGGCCACTTTCCCCACTTCCGCAGGGGAGTGGCACACCGCCGGCCGGCTCTCTCAGGGGCTGCACAGGTGTTCCCCTTAGATGTTCCTGGTACATGCCGTCTCTCTCCTCCTTTATAGTCCTCCTCTGCCAATCCCAACTCGGCTGCCCACACGCCGAGTACGCTGTTCTCCTCCAATCAGGAGCAAGTCCTACAGTTTATTGGCTGAACTGGAGGCAGCTGTGTAGAAGCTGTTTTCTCCTCTCCCAGCGCCATATTGTGGGAGAGCAGATGCACAGAATAAGTCTTAATTCCAATAACTTAGTCCAGTCCGGGTTGCTCCCCACATTCCTGTAGATGCATTTTTTAACATTTATTTATTTATTTGAAAGGCAGAGTTACAGAGAGGCAGAGGCAGAGGCAGAGGCAGAGGCAGAGAGAGAGAGAGCTGTCTTCCATCCAGTGGTTCATTCCCCAGATGGCCACAATGGCTGGAGTTGTACCGATCTGAAGCCAGGAGCTTCTTCCCAGTCTCCCAAGCGGGTGCAGGGGCCCAAGGACTTGGGCCATCTTCTACTGCTTTCCCAGGCCATAACAGAGAGCTGGATCAGAAGTGGAGCAACTGGGACTCGAACTGGTGCCCATATAGGATGCCGGCACTTCAGGCAGCAGCTTTAACCTGCTGCACCACAGCACCGGCCCCTCAGATGATTTTTTTATTTCTATGGTGTCTGTTGTTAAATTTACTTTGTCATCTTTAATTTTTTTTTTTTTTTTGACAGGCAGAGTGGACAGTGAGAGAGAGAGAGACAGAGAGAAAGGTCTTCCTTTTTGCCGTTGGTTCACCCTCCAATGGCCGCCGCGGCCGGCGCGCTGCGGCCGGCGCACCGCGCTGATCCGATGGCAGGAGCCAGGAGCCAGGTGCCTTTCCTGGTCTCCCATGGGGTGCAGGGCCCAAGCACCCGGGCCATCCTCCACTGCACTCCCTGGCCACAGCAGAGGGCTGGCCCGGAAGAGGGGCAACCGGGACAGAATCCGGAGCCCCGACCGGGACTAGAACCCGGTGTGCCGGCGCCGCTAGGCGGAGGATTAGCCTAGTGAGCCGCGGCACCAGCCTGTCATCTTTAATTTTATTGATCTGGGTCTTCTCTCCTTTTTTTGGTTAGTTGGGCCAATGGCGTGTCAGTTTTATGTTTTCAATAAAAAGCTCTTCATTTTGCTGATCTTTTGTATTGTATTTTGGTTTCAATTTTGTTGATTTCTTCTCTAATTTTAATTATTTCTTTCCTACTACTAACTTAGGGTTTGGTTTGCTGCTCTTTTTCTAGGTCCTTGAAATGCATGGATAGCTCATTTATTTAGTGCCTTTCCAATTTATTGATTTAGGCACCAATTGCTATAAACTTTCATCTTTTACACTGCCTTTGCTGTATCCCATAAGTTTTGATATGTTGTATGGTTATCTTCATTCATTTCCAGAAATTTTTTGATTGCTCTTTTGATTTCTTTGTTGACCCACTGATTCAGTAGCATGTTGTTCAGTCTCCATGTGTTTAAACATGTTTGAGATTCTTGAGTTGTTGACTTCCAGCTTCATTCCATTGTGGTCTGAGAAGAGGCATTCCATGATTTTGATTTTTTTGAATTTGCTGAGACCTGCATTATGGCCTAGCCTGTGTTCTATCCTAGAGAAAGTTCCATGCACTGGTGAGAAGAATGTATATTCTGCATTACAAGATAAAAAGTTCTGTAGATATCTGTTAGGTCCATTTGGACTATAGTGTCGATTAACTCTTGTTTAGTTGCTCATTTTCTGTCTGGTTGATCTGTCCATTGCTTCAAGTAGGGTATTGAAGTTCCCCATTACTATTGTGTAAGAGTCTGTGTCTCCCTTTAGATCCCTTAACATCTCTTTTAAATAGCCAGGTGCCCTGAGATTTGGTGCATATATATTTATAGTAGTCACATCTTCCTTTTGGATTGATCCCTTAATCATTACATAGAGCTCTTGTTTGTCTCTCTTAACAGTTTTGTGTTAAAGTCTATTTTGTCTAATATTAGGATGGCTACACCAGCTCTTTTGTGGTTTCTGTTAGCCTGGGATATCCTCTTCCACCCTTTCACTTTCAGTCGGTGTTGGTGAGGTGTGCTTCTTGTAAGCAGCAAATAGGTGGCCCTTGTTTTTTAATCCATTTGGTCAGTCTGTACCTTTTAACTGGAGAGTGATGCCATTTACATTCACGGTGACTATTGATAGGTCACGACTCGGACCTGCTGCTTTTCCATAAATATTCCTATTGTTTACTTTGGATTTTCTTTACTTCTAATGGGAGATTTTCTACCTTTACCTTCTTTCATTGTGATGACTATGTTTCTGTGTGTGGCACATCCTTAAGTCCCTTTTGTAGGGCTGGACAGGTGGTGACAAAGTCTTTCCATTTCTGTTTGTCATGGAAGGTCTTTATTTCACCTTCATTCATAAATGAGAGCTTTGCAGGGTACAGTATTCCAGGTTGACAGTTTTTTTCTCTTAAGACTTAGAATATATCTCGCCATTCTCTCCTAGCCTGTAAGTTTTCTGATGAGAAGTCAGCTGTGTGTCTAACTGGAGATCCTATGAAAGTAATCTGGCATTCTTCTTGTGCACATTGTAGAATCTTTTCCTCAAGTTTTACTGTGGAGAGTTTGATTACAGTGTGTCATGGTGAAGCTCCTTCCTGGTCATGTCTTTTAGGAGTTCTTTGTGCTTCCCATACTTGGATGTCCCTTCCTTTGTCCAGACTGGGGATGTTTTCTGCAATTATTTCACTGAAAAGGCCTTCTAATCCATTCTCTCTTTGCCTTCAGGGAAGACCTGTGTGTTGGGTCGTTTGATAGTATCCCATAAATCTGCAACACTTTTTTTAGTTTTCTAATTTCTTCTTTTTTTGATCTGACTGTAAAATTTCCAGAGAATTATTTTCTAACTTGGATATTCTTTGTTCTGCCTCACTAAATCTGTTAAGGCCTTCTACCATATATTTTTTTTTCTATTGAATTCTTCATTCTAATATTTCATTTTGATTTTTCTGTAAAATCTTTAGTAGGAAAAATTTTCGTTCATGTCATGTTCAAATTTTTTAGTTCATGAGTTTGCTTCTGATTACTTCTAAGTAATCCTGTGATCAATTTTCTGAATTCCATTTCTGGCATTTCTTTAGTCTCTTCTTCACATTCTAGTATGGAGGTGTTGTGTTCTTATGGGGGCATCATGTTGTCTTCCTTATTCTTGTTTCCTGAAGTGCTGTGTTTATTAGTAGATAATGTATAGATACTTGTTGCTTCTTTTTTGTTCCCCTTGTGATGGCTTTTATGTTTGAACTTCTCCTGTGGCTTAGTGGAGGGTCTGCTCTTCCAGTGAATACCCAGAGGCGTGTGTGGGGTGTGGTCAGTGTTCAGTGCTCCAGGGTGAGGGGAGTATCCAAGGTGACACCCAAGTTAGGCATGGTAAATTTTTTTTTTAATCAAAAGTTTGGTTGGTTCTACTCTGTTGGCATATTCTCATGCTCACCTCCAATCCTCAGAGAACAGTACCTGGACCCTAGCTCCGGTGGGTACAGTTTTTATTCAGGCTAACACAAGAACCACACAAAGGACCCATGCAGTGCTCAGTGTGAACACGGATCCTGCAGCAATGACCCTCACCAAGGAATCGGGGAGCCCTGAGCGTGTGCAGCTGCTCACAGTGACTGCCCAAAGACCCAGCCACACCCTGTGACCTCCCACACAGCCGATGTTTTCACAGTCCTGACACACGAGGCTCCCACAGTCACAAGCTCTGAGCCCTCTGTCCCTTCTCCCAGCCAGACTCTGGCATCTCCTCTCTGCTGGTTGCTGGGCACAGGGACACAAGCTGGCACAGCTGTTATGTATGTCCAAAATGGCACCCGCCCCCTCTTGGCAAGTTACAGGATGCTGGTACAGGGTGGTCAGGGAGAGAGAAACATGCTCCTCTTTTTTCCTCCTCTAGGTTGGCAGGTGCACTGTCGCCCACAGGGCTCCAAGCCGAACTCACTCCAGGCTCTTCACACAGCTTAATTGCCAGTGGCTTGGGCTGCTGCAGCCTGGCCTGGCTTCACTCCAGAGCTGGTGCGGAGGCTCACGGCTGCCGAGGTCCTGAGCTGTGCACGTCCACACCCTCCAGTAGGTCCACGGTGTCCCTCTAATTTACATGGACTTTCCTCTGCTGTTTACTCCTAACCCTTCCCTGAGACTTCGCGCTCTCTGCTTTTTTAAAACTATTTTCCTCTAGACTTGAGCAGTGTGCTGCCTCCCTACCTCCTTGTTCCACTATCTTGAAAACCCCTGTAATATTTCTGTCTCTGGGAGATAAGACCCTGGCAATTAATATATTCATCGCCCACATAATAGTCACCTGACTAGTTCGTGACACACAGTGCCATGAACCCAGGAGATCGAGCTTGTCACCACCAGGCTTTGCTGGCTGTGGCTCATGACAGCCTCATCCTGGAGTCACTGCCATGCATATGTGAGGACAGCTTCCTGGAGCCAGCTCTTCTCAGCACCTCTACCACCATTGGTGTTTTTGAGATTTATTTATTTATTTGAAAGGCAGAGTTAGAGAGAGAAGGAGAGGCAGAGAGAGAGAGAGAGAGAGATATCTTCCATCTGCTGGTTCACTCCCCAGATGGCCGCAACGGCTGGAGCTATGCTGGTACGAAGCCAGGAGCCAGGAGCTTCTTCCAGGTCTCCCATGTGGGGGCAGGGGCCCAAGGACTTGGACCATCTTCCACTGCTTTCCCAGACTGTAGCAGAGAGCTAGATTGGAAGTGGAGCAGCCGGGGCTTGAACCAGCGCCCATATGGGATGCCAGCACTGCAGGTGGTGGCTTTACCCGCTACATCAAGCGCTGGCCCCCACCACCACTGTTGGTCTCCCTAGAGACTGCCAGGTTGTATGGTCCTGGGCTTATCTGAGCTAGGATCTTCTCTGTATAATACAAGTTATTAAATAACACTCACCAAGTAATGCTCCTAGTGTTGTGTGTCAGTTACTGCATTTGATTTCTGCGGCATCTACAAGTTCTGTAACCACACCCATCTTACTTAGACTGTGAAACTGGGCAGAGGACCTAAGTGGAGGAGCTGGTATGTAAACCAAGGAGACGGGGATCCAGAGTCTGCTCAGAACCATTTCTGCACACTGCACCCAGCACATCAAGTAGACACAGGGGTCACAATGACATCGCACTTGGTGGTGAACACCAGATGGAAGAATACACGCGGAGGGCCAGAGGCGCCACAGGCATGTGTTGGGGCGAAGCTGCCTGACAGGTTCCACCATGGCTGCCTGTGTGAGCCAAGGAAGCTTTCTGACCTCACTAGGCCTGTGTTCACCTCTAGAAAATGGAGGTGAAAATAGTCATGCAGCCCAGGAATTGAGATGCCCACAAACAAAACAGGAGTGGCTGGGTTCAGTGCCTACGTCCTGCTCTGGATTCCAACCTTTTTTTTTTTTTAAGATTTTATTTATTTATTTGAGAGGCAGAGTTACAGACAATGAGAGGGCGAGACAGAGAGTTCTTCCATCTGTTGGTTCACCCCCCAGTTGGCTGCTACAGCCAGAGCTGAGCTGAATCAAAGCCAGGAGCTTCTTCCAGGTTTCCCATATGGGAGCAGGGGCCCAAGCACTTGGGCCATCTTCCACTGCTTTCCCAGGCCATAGCAGAGAGCTGGATTGGAAGTGGAGCAGCTGGGACTCGAACAGGCGCCCATATGGGATGCTGGCACTGCAGGCAGAGGATTAACCTATTGCGCCACGGTGCCAGCCCCCCCCCCCCAATTCCAACTTCCTGCTGATGCGGACCTGGGAGGTACCAGGTGATGACTCAGGTGCTTGGGTCCCTACCACCACATGGGAGGACCACACTGAGTTTGAAGCTGCTGGCTTGGGTCTTGCCCAGCTGTGGCCATCATGGACCTTTGGGCGGGGGGCGGGTGAACCAACAAGCACACAAGTTTCTTTCCTCTTTTTTTTTTTTTTTTTTTTTTTTGACAGGCAGAGTGGACAGTGAGAGAGAGAGAGAGACAGAGAGAAAGGTCTTCCTTTGCCGTTGGTTCACCTCTAATGGCCACTGCAGCCGGCGCACCGCGCTGATCCAAAGCCAGGAGCCAGGTGCCTCTTCTGGTCTCCCATGCGGGTGCAGGGCCCAAGCACTTGGGCCATCCTCCACTGCACTTCCGGGCCACAGCAGAGAGCTGGACCAGAAGAGGAGCGACCAGGACAGAATCCGGCGCCCCGACTGGGGCTAGAACCCGGGGTGCTGGCGCCACAGGCAGAGGATTAGCCTAGTGAGCCGCGGCGCCAACCTCTTTCCTCTTTTTCTCCCTGTTTCCCCTTCTTACCCTCACCCTCTCACCCTTTCTCCCCTCTAAAAAAATAGTTTTAGTAGTCAGTCTACCCCATAGGGTTACTGTGAGATATTAATAAGGTAACAAAGAGCCTGCTGAAGCCCTCAGCACAGGGCCTGGCACAGAGATGCTGAGGTCTGTCTGCACTAATAACCCTTAACAGAGTCGATGCTCTCTCGGAGCCCTTCCACAGATCAGAGACTTCTCAGAGCGCACTCTTGCCCTCTCTGGTCCCCTGTGGCTTGCTTAAATCCTTAACGGACAGGGAGGTGGATTTGTAACTGGCAAGAACCTCATGCCTCGCCTGCAGCAGCTTCTGTTGAGGCAGATTGGCACAGGGTGCAGGCTTCAACAGCAGCCCCAGGGAAACACGGGCATCCTGCAGGCGGTCCCCAAGGCCACGGTCAGCTTTGCTGCTAGTGCCAGCGGAGGGGCTGCTGTCCGACCTCGGCTGCTTGGTCTTCTCCAGTGGTCCCAATGTGTGCACCCCCCCCCTCTTTTTTTTTTTTAAAGATTTATTTATCTGAAAGGCAAGAGTTACAGAGAGAAAGGGAGAGACAGAGACCGCTTCCACCTGCCGGTACACTCCCTAAATGGCCACAACAGCTGGAGGTGGGCCAGGCCAAAGCCAAGAGCTTCTTCTGGGTCTCCCAGTGGGTAGCAGGGTCTCCCACAAACACTTGGGCCATCTTCTGCTGCTTTTCCCAGGCCATTAGCAGGGAGCTGGATTGGAAGTAGAGCAACCAGGACTCCAACTGGCAGCTGTATGGGGTGCTGGTGCCATGGGCTGCTGGTTCATCAGTTGTGCCATTGCACCAGCATAGGCTTGGATGAGCTGAGGGAGAGGGGAACCTTGTGCAATATCTGCATTTAGGATTGGGGCAAATAAAAAAATAGAGGACCAGAAGGAGAACTAGGACGGAGAAGCAGATCAAGAAAATAAACAGGGCAGAATTTAGAGAAGCTGTGTGTGCCACTAGGACATTCATTCATTCATTCATGTCACCCCACTGATACCTGCTGAGTGCCTTGTAGGTGCCAGCTACAGCCTTGGGTGTTGGGGATAGAGTAAATGATTATTAGATATACATGATGCTACATAGGTGGTAGAGGCATGGATGCATAAAAACAAGTAGCGACGTAAGTCCTTATCCTCGTGGAGTTTAATATTTAGAATGTGGGAAGTGCTGTGCACGCGCGGGGAGTGTTGGGTGCTGGACGGAGGTCATATGGTTTTCTAAACGCTCGCCAGGCAAGCCCTCGCGGAGTAAGGATCGCTTGAGCAGAGTCCTGAAGGGTGGGGGGGTGGGGGTGCTGATAGAAAGGCCGTCCAGGGAGAGGGAAGGGCAGTGCTAAAGTGCTGGGCTGGCCTGAGGCTTCTGGAAGAGAGGACGCCACCGCAGCAGGAGCTGAGGGAGAGGAGAGCGAGAACGGGGGTGTCCGAGAGGTGCTGTGTGCGGTGCGTGCACGGAGGAGCTGCGTGCCTGAGCTGTGTTGCTGATGCCCGAGGGACTGTTCTTGACAGCCAGCTCCAGAACATAGGAACACCTGCCAGGTGGAGAATGCGAAATCAGGGCCTGTATTGTGGTGTAGCAGGTAAGGCCACTGGACCCATGTAGGAGACCTGGAAGAAGGTTCCGGGCTCCTGGCTGTGGCCTGGCCCAGCCCTGGCTGTTGCAGCCATTTGGGGAGTGAACCAGGGGCTGGAAGATCTGTCTCTCCCTCTTCCTGTCTCTGGAGCGCTGCCTTTCAAATACATTTTTGAAAAAAGAACATGAATTTCCTCTGGGGGAAGAACGCCAGCGTCCCGGACTGCTCTGTGGGCACTCCAGTCCTCTTCACCGAGTAGCTTCAGTTAAGGCTCACCCGTCGGTGATGGAGGAGTTGGCATCTGATAGGAAACATGGTGTCTGGGTCTCTCTGGCTCTGGAAGTCTGCGGGGGCAATATTAGGAGCGGCATGAGGTAGTGAGCCCCGGGGAGGAGCAGCACCCTCAGGTAGGCCCAGCTGAGACGTCTGCACATAAGGTCTGGTTACTGGGTAACACCCAGTAGGAAGAATGAAGATTCTTTATTCATGTTTGTCTTTTGTAAAAGACGGAGGAGAAGGGAATGTTATGGGAATCTCAAATATTAGGATAAGAAAACCGCGTTGACTTACAAGTTATAAACAGGTGTGTGATGAGTATTTGTGCACAGTGGAATTACGGGATGTTCAGCTACAGCTACTGTGGCGTCCGAGGAACGAGGTGTAGAGGCTGGCTGCGAGGTGGGGGTTGGAGAAGGAACAGCAGGTGATGCGAGCGTGTACCAGGCACGTTCCTGTCCGTACCCCAGCTCCGCAGTGAGTTACAAGAGGGGCTGATTCTGGTTCATCGTCGTGGAAAGTGCAGGTCGAGGATGCCTCTGGCACTGGCCTTCGTGCTGGCTCAGGGCAGCGTGTGGCAAGAGACGGGATGTGTGTCTCCTCGGGCCTCTCTCCCCTCCCTCCCCCACCCCCGCAGGAATGTCTGTGACCTCCAGGATTCTAACTGTCCCAAGCTCCCAGCCTCACCAAAGTCTGACTCTGAATACACACCTAAGAAGGACATGATCTAGAATTTACTATCCCAATGTTCGTGTCTCTTTCGCCACCATGCCCTCATCCTTTGTTAGTGTGAAAGTTGTAGAGATGTTTAAGCAAACAAGAAAGCCACCTCGGACCAATCCTGAGAATACTTTTCTTACTGGAAACTCGCTTTCCTTTAAGCAGAAACTCCTAAGGCCCTGCTGTGCTGTGGTTCCCAAGTGACAGTGGCCAAGCCCACAGCCTGGCCTGGAGTCCAAGTTGTCTCTGGGTCCAGGGAGCCACACGCCACAGCAGGAGTATATGTTGTTACAACTATTTAAGATTTATTTATTTGAAAAGCAGAGTTAGGGACAGAAATTGATTGCCAAATTATGATTGCCATGTGTTTACCACCTTTTTTTAAGATTTATTTGACAGAGTTACAGAGAGAAGGAGGGGCAGAGAGAGAGAGGTGACTCACTCCCTAGTTGGCTGCAATGGCCGGAGTCACGCCGATCCAAAGCCAGGAGCTTTTTCTGGGTATCCTACCAGATACAGGGGCCCAAGGATTTGGGTCATCTTCCACTGCTTTCCCAGGCCATAGCAGTGAGCTGGATCGAAGTGGAGCAGCTGGGTCTCGAACTGGCACCTGTAGCTTAACGTGCTATGCTACCACACTGGCCCCTTACCACCTTTATAAAGTGTTGAGAGAAGAACAAAAACTCAAACTGACATGATTCTTTAGAAAAGCAAAACAAACCAAAAAAAAGCAGCTAGCACCTCACCAGACAAGACATTTAGAGGGTCAACAAGGCCTGACAGTGTTCAGTGTTACAACTAGGAAAGCAAACACTGACTCATCACTGGTTACCATTGAAGCTGAAGACACTCAGGAGTGCAACATTAGGATGAGTGGAGCCTTCTGGTAAACCAGGAGGTGGGAGGATACATTTATTCAAACATATTCACCATAGCACTTATATTATAAGGTGATGTTGTAAAGTTAACTTAGAAAAATGATGAGCTATGCTACAACCACAGGCAGGCCTTGGACACCCTCCCAGCGACTCACTACAGAGAGGTCCACAAAGTGGGACTGAAACGGGTGTATTTGTGACCCCAGCTGTGTGAACGGGGCGCGAAAGCAAACGTGTTGTGGCCTGGAGTCATCAGTGATCTTCAGTCTTGGCTTTCGCTTGTTTCTTGCTTTCTACAATGAGCATGGATCACTTTACTGTAAACAGGAAACAGGGCAGCTAGGAATGGCCCCGTGACTCCCCAGGCTCCCCTTCTGCCCCCTGGAGGAAACGCAGGCTTATCATTAAAGGAATGTCACAGCTCACTATGGGGAGAACATGATTACCAGAATTGTTAGCCCAGAACAGAACACAGGGGCAGCGGAAGAGAATAGAGGACCAGGTTTTCCCATCAAGTATCCACACTGTGACCCAGACATGCAGGGGAGCAGCCAGGAGCAGCCTCTGCCCTCTCCACACATGACACGCAGCTGCTGGAGGAGGAAGCGTGTGGTCCACCCCCCTCCTGGGCTGAGTGCGTACGAGACAGACACAGCGCTCACGCAAGAAGCCCTCGGTCCTGTTAAGATACCGATACGAGACGTGGAAATGCAGTAACTAGACAATACTTCCACTCGTGAAAAACAGAGTTCCAACTTGGGCCCAGAGTTGTAGCGCAGTGGGTAAAGCTACTGCCTATGGCACCGGCATCCCATGTGAGCGCTGGTTCAAGTCCTGGCTGTTCCACTTCCCATCTCGCTCCCTGCAAATGGTCCTGGGAAAGCAGAAGACGGTCCTAGTGCCTGGGCCCCTGCAGCTGTGTGGGAGACCCAGAAGAAGCTCCTGGCTTTAGACTGGCCCAGCTCCAGTCATTGCAGCCATTTGGGGAGTGAACCAGTAGATGGAGGAGCTCAATCTCTAATAAATCTTTTAAAAAAAAAAATTCTTCCATCTGCTGGTTCACTCCCTAGATGGCCGTAACATCCAGGGCTGGGTCAGGCCAAAGCCAGGAGCTTCATCTTGCTCTCCATGTGGGTGGGTGGGTGGCAGGGGCCCAAACACTTGGACCACCTCCCACTGCTTTTCCAAGGCCATTAGCAGGGAGCTGGATCAGAAGTGGAGCAGCTGGGACTCGAACCAGCGACCCAGTGGGATGCTGGCATCACAGGCGGTAGCTTTACCCACTCTACCACAGTGCCGGCCCCAAGTGGAACATACGTTCCAGTGTATGGCTAAAGCGGAGTGTGGGCTGAAGGTGTCCAGGCAAGGTCCTGGGCAGAGCTAGGATTTAGAGAGAAGAGGGTAGGGCTTTAGGAGCTGAGTGACCAAGAGGGGCACAGCCTAAGCAGAGGCTGGACTGCAAGACCAGGGAACAAGAGAGCTGGCCTCCCTGTAGCATTCAAGTTCAAGTCCTAAGTCACCCTAGATGGTGGAGCGCCTCAAGCAGTAGACACTGAACTCTGTGTGCATCTAAAGAAGTGAGAAGGAGTAAAGGCGGCCGCCAGGGACAGCCACCGTCTGCGATCCCCAGACCCGGCCTCTCGGCTCCGGGTTTTGTTTCACTCTATTGAGAGCCTCCCAAAGGTCAGTGGAGAAAAAAATGAGGAAATGGGGAACAAAGGCTCGGCGCCTGGCGGGAGCGGTGGCGGTCTCCACCCCCCAGCAGCCACGCTATTTGTAAACTAAGCTGTCTTTGTAAGAAAAAATATTGTTTAATAATTTCGAGCCGGCGCCGTGGCTCAATAGGCTAATCCTCCACCTTGCGGCGCCGGCACACCGGGTTCTAGTCCCGGTTGGGGCGCCGGATTCTGTCCCGGTTGCCCCTCTTCCAGGCCAGCTCTCTGCTATGGCCAGGGAGTGCAGTGGAGGATGGCCCAGGTGCTTGGGCCCTGCACCCCATGGGAGACCAGGAAAAGCACCTGGCTCCTGGCTCCTGCCAGGATCAGCGCGGTGCGCCGGCTGCAGCGGCGGCCATTGGAGGGTGAACCAGCGGCAAAGGAAGACCTTTCTCTCTCTGTCTCTCTCTCTCACTGTCCACTCTGCCTGTCAAAAAAAAAAAAAAAAAAAAAAAAAAAAGAAATATTGTTTAATAATTTCTTGAGTGTAGTGTAACAATTTCAGTGGGAGGAGGAGGGAGTATTGAGACAGAAGCTGCCCACCTCCCACTCAAACCCGCTCCACGCCCTGAAATCCCTGGACCCACTTAGGGGAACAAACCTACAACCGTAGGCTTTCACAAACTTTTTTTTTTTTGACAGGCAGAGTGGACAGTGAGAGAGAGACAGAGAGAAAGGTCTTCCTTTGCCGTTGGTTCACCCTCCAATGGCCGCCGCACCACACTGATCCAAAGGCAGGAGCCAGGTGCTTCTCCTGGTCTCCCATGGGGTGCAGGGCCCAAGCACTTGGGCCATCCTCCACTGCACTCCCGGGCCACAGCAGAGAGCTGGCCTGGAAGAGGGGAACTGGGACAGAACCCGGTGCCCCGACCGGGACTAGAACCCGGTGTGCCAGCGCCGCTAGGTGGAGGATTAACCTATTGAGCCGCGGCGCTGGCCCACAAACTTTTTTTAAACATCCAAGACTCTAAGAAATATTTCAGGTTGTAGGCTAGATGGGTGAAAACCTTACCATACCAGTCTAGTAACGTGGCCACTTTCTGTATTCCCAGTAAATCCTCCTGGAACAGGCACTGTCATTCCAAGAACCTTCCATCCCTGTTCATCAGAAGTCTACACCCTCACTCACCCACTTCCAGGTGTCCCTGCTGGGTTCCACCGGAAGCCAAGCCATGGCTGCTGATAGCTCCCCCTGGCCAGCATGCCCAGGTCCCTGCCGAAGGAGTCACTGATGAATCTGTATTCTTAGTGTACACTCGGGTCCTTTCAACACAGCCACCATCCTAGCCTGTCCCCTCTGTCCACGTGGTACCTTGCAGAACAGGCCTGGTGTGAAGAATCAGCCAGATCCTCCAGGCAGAAGTTATCAGGGTTATAGGTGCTGGGCTCCTCCCCAGGGCCACCACTGGCCACCACGTGCCTGCAGGACCCCACTGGGCACTGCAGGCTGAGGCTTACAGGCTGCCCCGTGGTATCCCAGCCTGATACCTTGAGTCTTGCAAAGCTTGCAGCACTGTGTTCCTCGTCACGTCTGGACGTAAACGGCTGTGTTAGTCCAAACCAGAAAGAATGCATGGTGTGCAGACTGCTGTTTGAGGTCAATTTGAGTTTAAAAGTAGTGAAAAGATGATGTAAATGAGTATACTTAAGGAGACACTAGGATGTGATAGAAGGACGACGAGCCTTCCAGAGGTTGGTGTGGTGGTGTGCGGCACCTGGCACTGTAACTGCAGTTCTGGGTACCCAGCCTGAGGGACAATCAGACTGCAACCAGCGCTCGGACACTCAATTTCACTGTCTCTTAGAATAGAGTGGAAACGACCCGATCACAGTTCAGTGCATCATTCTATGTTGTACATATGTTGCCATTCGTCCTTTTTAATATGTAACAGCTTTGAAAAACATTTACAATACTCAGTAGAAAAAAATTTATACTGGCACATACAAAACAATATTGGTAAAGCAGTAACAGTAACAGTGGTGAGACAACAAATTATATTTCAAGATTTATGTGAAAGAGCTAGAGAGAGGTCTTCCATCCACTGGTTCACACCACAATGGCTGGGGGCCCTGGTTTCTCAGACCATTAGCAGGGAGCTGGATCGGAAGTGGAGCAGCCAGGCTGTGAACCAGGCCGATGGGGGATGTTGGCACTGCAGGCAGCAGCCTAACCCAGTACGCCACAGTACGCCATAATTTTTCTTCTAAAATCATTTTCTGGGGTGGGTGTTGGGCGCAGTGATTCAAATGCCACTGGGGACCTCCTCTGAGTACACAGGTTCAAGTCCTGGCTCCACTTCCGATTCCAGCTTCCTGCTGACGCACACCTGTGAGCAGCAGGTGACGGCTCAAGGCTTTAGCCTAACCCAGCCCCAGCCGCTGCAGCCATCTGGGGAACTGAACCAGCAGAGGGGAGATCTAAGTCTATCTTTCACATAAAAAAAAATCTTTAATGTGTTCATTTAGGACAACTTTTAAAATGCAGTTTTGTCAATTCGCAAAAAATGAGTTCTGCAGGCCGGGGGTCCTGGCGCTGCTGCTCAGCTCAGTCTCCCCTCGGAATGAGCCCCAGAGCTCCCGTGGCAGGCCAGGCCCTGGCCCAACAGCAGGTTTGCACAGCTCCCCAGGGGGCTGCGGGGGACGATGCTGCAGGATTTTATGCGGGGCTGGGACTCACCGGTGTGCCTTCCCCGCAGGTCCCGCCGTGCGGAGCAGGCGCGATGGCCGGGCCCGGGCCCCGCTGGGGCAGGCACGTGGCGTTCCTGAGCATCCTCCTGCTGGTGGCTGGGGTCATCTCCCTGCTGTTTGACGCCCTCCTCTGCAGAGCCGGCAACGTCGTGGACCTGCCGCACTTGAGACTTGGCTTCTACAACTTCTGCCTGTGGGACGAGGACCTCGGCGCCCTGCTCTGTCACCAGTTCCCCGAGCTGGAGGCCCTCGGGGTGCCGCGGCTGGGCCTGGCTCTGGCCAGGCTCGGTGTCTACGGGGCCCTGGTCCTCACCCTCTTCGTCCCCCTGCCTCTGCTCCTGGCCTGGTGTAATAGGAGCGAGGGGGAGTGGCGGCTGGCGGTGGGCTTCCTGGCCGCGGCCTCCGTGCTGCTGGCCGGCGGCCTGGGCCTCTTCCTCTCCCTCGTGTGGAAGTGGCTCAGGCTCTCTCTGCTGGGCCCGGCCTTTCTAGCTCTGGGCACGGCCCAGGCCTTCCTCCTGCTCTTGCTCATGGCCACCGCTGTGTTCTCTCCGAGGGCTCAGGACGGGAGCAAGCCGGAGAGCTGCTGTTAGCGCAGTGCAAGGGTTCGGTCCCGGAGAGGCTCGGGGCCATCTCTTCAGAGCCAATGCCCAGCTCCCACGGGAGCTAAGGAGCCCACTGGCGAGCAGGGGGCGCCCCCGCAGCTTCTTAGCATAGGGCGATGTCTCCTTTAGGACCGCAATGGCTGCCGTGGACATCCGGAACCACCGCCTCGCTGTCACGCGGGTCCCCGCTTTCCTTGCCCGGTTTAGTTCTAACTGGAGGGATTCCTGGCCCAGGGCCGCAGTTCCTGACGGATCTCAGTGGAGGTTGGGACGAGGACGTCGGCTCCCTGCGGGGTCACCAGTTCCCAGGGCTGTGCCGAGTCGCCCGGGAACGACTGCACAGGGTACATGAAGAGAAGGCCCGGGGTTGCCCTCGAAGGCCCCTGGGTAGCCTGGAGCAGGAGGCGGCTGGCCAGTCGCTCCCGGGGCGGGATCCAGGAGACAAACGCTTGGTAAGAAGAGGCCAACAGGTCGGAACGGTTCTACCCCCGACAGACACGGCGGCTCCGGCAGCACGCGTCACGCCCGGAGGAGTTCTGTGTTTTCCAGCATCTGTGTATCGGGACACCTGTAAGGCACGGCTATGTTCAGTCTGGGTCAAAGCCTCGCTGAACACAGAGGTAGCAGGAAGGACTGTGGTGCGAGGACATCTCCTCCGTGGCGGGGTCTTGCCCTCCCGGCCGGGCTGGTGTGCCAGTGGGCCGCCGGCTGCAGGAGAGCTTGGGGCCTGCTCACCGCGTGCTGGAAGCCACCTGACACAGGCTCCGTTCCACCAGTCCCTGTGCACGGAGTGGCAGCACCACTCTCTTAAACCCTCAGGTTGCCCCCCCCACCCCGGGGCCTCATTTTCCCAGGAAAGCTGGTAACTGAATAAAACAATTGGAAAACAATTGGAATTCCAGAACAGGGAGAGCTGTTGTGCAGGGAACAATGGGGTTCGACTCCCCAGTCCCCCCAACCCTTAAAACAGGGCTTCTGGCCTGGGGCGGGTCTGGCAGGACCAAGGAGGCCCAGAGCCGCGGAGGCAGGGGGCCAGGGCAGCGCTGAGAACCTCAGCTGAAAAATATCTCCCTGACGTATTTTAGCACGTCTTCCTCTTCCTCCTTCTCTTCCTCCTCCGGCCTCCTGCCGCCAGCGGTGTTGGGAGGGCTGAGGCCTGGCACGGGGGCGTCGTCCTCTCCCTCCTCTTCCTCGCTGCTGCTCCCTGAGCTCGTGTGAGGAGACGGGGAGGGGGAGCCCTCCGGCTTATCGGCGCCCAGCAGGGACGGCAGCTCCCCAGCCTTTTCCTGTTTGCCGTCCTACAGAGTAGAGAGAGGGCGGGCGCGGCGTGTGCATCTCCTCTCCCTAACATCCGGGCTTGGCCGGGACTCGGGACCCAGCCTGAGGCCGCCTGCTCCTCTCCTCACCCCACTCCCAGCACCTCGTCACAGCTCTTAAAACCAGGACCAACTTGGGAGAGAAGCAGGCAGGGACCGGAGGGAGGGCCAGGTCACGAAACGTGGTGTGGACCCCAGGTCTGCTGCTAGTTGGCTCTGAATCGGAGGCCAAGTTCCAGCGTGCCAGCCCCTTGGGGTAAGAGTGTCAAGTAACCGCACCCCTGGGTTACTGCGGGGATTCCCTGAGATGATGATGTGCCACAGAAAGGCACCTGGCAAGCTCCAAAGTACCACCCACCTCTAGGGTGCTGCACTGAGGAGTGGGGTGCTAGGGAGAGCAGGGTGCCTCTCTCACTGAAGTGGCCAAGGGCCTCGTGTGGTTTCTGCCCGGGAAGCGTTGCCCGACTTTACCTCGATCAGGATCCCCAGAGCCACATCCACGAGTTCTGTCTCATTCATGCAGTACACCGTCCTCCTCGTGGGTCTGAAACGGACACGAAGACTCACACGGGGCGCCCAGAGAGAACAAACAGGGCCCAGAGCAGCTGACCCCTCCGGCATCCCTGGTGGCTTGGTGAATGACACAGCCGTTCAGGGAGGCCACAGTGGAAGCTTCCCATCCCCACCGCATCCCTGGGGAGGGCCTGACAGGTGCACGAGTATGTTTAGGGAAAGGCAGTGCTGGTCACCTGGGAAACCTTAGCAACGGGAGAGCCAGAGTCCTGGCCAGGAGGCAGGGATGTCCCCTCCCAGGGGATGCTGGCAGCCTTAAGCACCACCCCCACCCCCACCCCCGTTACTATCAATCAGCTACCAGGTCCCGTAGTCCCTGTGGCTCCTCTGTGCGTCCCCGACTGCCCGGGCACAGCCGGAGCAGGCACGGTTCAGTGGACCAGCTACCTGGGCTCCTGAACTTGCCCCCCGGATGTCACAATTTTGGTGAAAACCAAGAGATTGGCATTTTGGCCACCTGGCGTCCAAGAGAGAATGCCCATGACCCCACTAGCTGTGTGCCCAAACCTGCAGGCCGACAGCAGAGAAAAGCCCAGCACAGACCCAGACCACTCCCTGAGCCGCCCTCACCCCGTCTCGGCACAGCTTAGGGGCTCACTGGACTGGCAGAGGGGGACACCCGAGCACCTCCCTGCTTTGCCGACGTGGGGAGACCCAGCGGGGCTCCTGGGAGCCACACCCCCCCCCCGATTTTCCCAGGCATGTCCTGACCTGGCCATGGCCACTGCGGCCATTCTCCTCCTCTTGGGGGTGTGCACGGGCGCTTTTCTCTTCTCCACCGCCTGGGCTGTCATCCAGGACGGAAGGACCCTCTTCTTGGTCCCAGATGCCAAGTCCTCCATCTCTGGTTTCTGGCGAAGACGAGCAAGGACCCAAGCTTAAGGGCGGGCGTTTCTCATTGCTGACAGCACGTCCCACTCCCTTGGCATCCCAGCAAAGGCAGGGCTACTTGTCCTGATTGGAACTTGGTCTTGACTGTCTAAAGAGAAGGACAAAGTCTGGTGACCCCCAGTGACCTGGACAGCACGCTTCCTGTCATCAGTCACGACTACTGGTCAGCGCAGGGCAGGCCCCAGACCCCAGTGGGCCCACTCCCAGGAGCCAGGCAAGGCCAGGGCAGACAACAGGTGCAGGGACAGAGCAGCCTGCCCTGCACCCCCCCACCCGGTGCCTGAGGCCCTACGCCTTGAGGCTCTGCCTGGATCCATGCCATGAAGTAGAGGGCTGAGTGTCCTCCCACGAGAAACAGCAGGGTCCTCGAAGTGACCCTACGCTCCCCACTGCAAACAGGACTGGCCGCCCAGGTGCCAGCCCCTCACCTGCCCCCTGCCCCCAATTCCAGACCTCACTTCCCCCTTGGTGCCACATTACCAGAAACCTGGGGCCATCTCGGTTCACAGCAAGGTTTCCATGGCCGCCACCCCCTCCCTGAACCTGAAGATGCTTTTGCTTGGTCAAGCTCCCAACTGATGCAACAAAGAAGCCTCCGCCCTTCTCCTTCATTGCCCCAAGGAGATACACGGTGGAATGTTTGCCTTGACCTTGAATCGCAATTGGGTCTCTCATCCTATGGCCTTGATACCCCACCCCCCACAGCCACCTGAAAGGTTGCTTGGAACACTTAAAGACCAGTTTTGGGAATTCCCGCAGTCTGCTGCCCCCCCCCCCAAATACAAAAGTGCCCGGACCCTGGGTGCCAGGGCCTCCAGCCATGTGTTCCATCAAGGTGCATGCGGGCAGCTGGTCCCCCACCTCTACGGATTTCTTTTCTCTGGATAAATTTGGTCTGGCTGTATTTTCGTACACTGCCTCCTCTATTCCATGCCTCCTAACATTTGGTGCCCCGTGTGAGGAGGCACCGATGTGCAACTTTTTTTTTTTTTTTTTTGACAGAGTGGACAGCGAGAGCGAGAGAGACAGAGAGAGAAAGGTCTTCCTTTGCCATTGGTTCACCCTCCAATGGCCGCTGTGGCCGGCGCACCGCGCTGATCCGAAGGCAGGAGCCAGGTGCTTCTCCTGGTCTTCCATGGGGTGCAGGGCCCAAGCACTTGGGCCATCTTCCACTGCCTTCCCGGGCAACAGCAGAGAGCTGGCCTGGAAGAGGGGCAACCGGGACAGAATCCAGCGCCCCGACTGGGACTAGAACCCGGTGTGCCGGCGCCGCAAGGCGGAGGATTAGCCTAGTGAGCCGCGGCGCCGGCCCGATCTGCAACTCTTTTCCTAACACGAACTGCCAGGGTCGGGAAGTGAACTCTGCCTGGCTCCCAGCACAGGCACCCCCAGCCTCAGCCCTAACTTGGCCTTGTGCCCCTCCCCTTGCAGATTCCACTCCAGGCCCTCAATCCTGGGGGGAAGGGACCGTTACTCAGAGGGCCTAGGGGGTCTACCTTCCACGCAGGAATCAACTCAGAAGCCGCGGCAAAGGCCTCACTGAAGGGGTGGGGGTGCACCTGGAAGAGGTTCCTCCCCGGGTGGCCGAAAATGCTCAGCCGGCCAGAGGACAGCCCTCTGTGCCACATTTCTGTCGGCGTGCAGACCACCACAAGCCATCCCTGCAAGCGCACCGAGCCGGGGCCCCCGCCTACGGAAACGTATCCAAGCCTGCGCTGTACGTCATCAAGTCCGCCTCACAGCCCAGGGACCGCGAGGCCGTCAGGCTGCACCCAAGGTCACAGAAAAGCCCTAGGACCGCAGTCAGCTCCATCCACCGCACGCCCCGTGCGCGCGCACCCTGCCAGCCGCCACCCCCACAAAGCGAGCAGCGCAACCATCACACGCGCCACGCGCGCCCCCAGAGGTGGGCTGACGTGCGCGAGGGGAACTCGCCTACTGCACGGCCCACGTGAGCCTCGCGGGCCCAGCGGACGCGGGAAGGGCCAGCGCCCCACTTCCGACCCACAGCCCGCGGGCGCGCCGATGCCCCAGTGCTGCAGCCGCCAGCCCGCCGCCCCCCTCCCAGTCTCAGGCCCCTGCTGGGCTTCCGGGGCCCGGGGGCCGGCAGACTCCAGGCGGTTGATGTGGGATCTGGGGAGGGGGGAGGGGGAATCTGCGCCCTGCCAGGACTCCGGCGCCCACCTGCACCCGCCGCCCGGCCTTGCTCCTTCCGGCGCGATCCCCGCCTCCGCGGAAGCCAGGGAGGCGGGGCCCCGCCGCCTCCCCCGCCCAAACGCGTCGGCTTTAGGAAGTGCCACTTCCCGGGTCCTCGAATCAGAAGCTAGGGGAAGGCCAGGGGGGATCTGTTTTCAACAGCCCCCGGGGACTCCCTGGCGGGCCACAGGGAGGAGGAGACAGTCTCTGCTTATCTTAGAGTGGGCGTGTCCAACCTTCAAGTCCTGAGTGCTTCCCCACCCCCGCCCTTACAGATTGAAAGCCTGAGTGTGGGGGTGGGGCGTGGGGGAATTTCCCATCCACCGGTTGACTCCCCAAATCACTGCAATGGTTGCGGCTGGACCAGGCCGAAACCAGAACCCCGTGTTGGTTTCCCACGTGGGTGGCAGGGACCCAGGCTCTTGGGCCATGGCACTTGCCCTTCTCCGAGCATTAGTAGGGAGCTGGAGGGCAAGTGGGCGGCGGGGGCTCTCGCACAGAGCCCTCCCCCTTCTACCTTTTAAGGGACTGGGATGATGAGATCCGATACCACCTGCCCCCAGGAGATCGGGCCACAGGCAGAGGTGCCCAGAGCTTGGAGACCCCTCGCGCTGCACGGCCCGCGGCGCCCTCTTCCGGAGCGGAGCCTTTCGTTTCTCTAAACCGTGGTCTCTGCTCTTCCCGAACAGCATACGCGATCCTAGGGAAGCTGAAATACATCAAGACTTCGTGAGATAAACCAGCCAGCCCGGGTAGGGGGTCGGCTAGGCTTCCACTGGGTCAAGTCCGCCTGTCCAGGACGCAGGCACAACTGGGGAGGAACCTGCTCCTTCTCCGCACCAGGCAGGTGTAGGTCAGGGACGTAGCCCTGGATCCTACAAGCTGTGAGCTAGTCTACCGGGCTGGGGTGGAGGGGCGTGGACACTTGCCGTTAGCACAGCTGCACCCCCACGGCCGACCAGGCTTGTGAGCAGGAAGCCTGGGCGTCCCCACAACCAGCCTTGTCCACAAGCAGACACGAGGCAGGGGGAAGGAAGTGGAGCCATGTGATTTACGTGGCTTGGGGTCCACAGCCTGAAGCCCCTGTTTTGTTGATGAAAGCCACAAGACTTACTGCACACGGTCATGACCATTTTTCCTAGATCCACTGGGTCATCCCACCAGGGACAGGTACTTCCTGAAGCAGCTGCGGGCCGTGCCACAGGGCAGGTCACGGGGAGGGGGTGGAGGGAAGGGAAGGGCGCCTGTGAGGCTCCCAGCAGAGCCCGGGCCAGAGTGGAAGGTCCACACCTGGACAGGTGCGCAGGCTCAGGGGGCTGAGGAATGTCCCGGCTTGATGGCTTTCTTCTGCGCTGCCTTCCTCAGGAGAATGAATGGAGGAGCCTCGCTGGGGGTCTTGAGTGGGTGCACAGCAGGTGTTCTGAAGGAGACAGAAGTGTAAGATTTGACGTGACGGGGCCAGCGCCGTGGCTTAGCGGGTTAAGCCACTGCCTGCAATGCCAGCACCCCATATGCCTGCTGGTTCGAGTCCCAGCCGCCCTGCTTCCCATCCAGCTCCCTGCTAAGGGCCTGGGGAAGCAGTGGAGGATGGCCCAAGTGCTTGGGCCTCTGCACCCACATGGCAGACCAGGAGGAAGCTCCTGGCTCCCGGCTTCAGCCAGGCCCAGTCCTGGCTGTTGTGGCTATTTGGGGAGTGAACCAGCAGATGGAGGATCCGCCGTCTCTCCTCTCTTGCTGTGTAACTCTGCCTTTCAAATAAAAACAACCCAGGCGTACTTTTAATGCCCTAGGAAATCACTCCGTGAGATAAGTAAGGGTGCCGTTCGTGTACAACACGTAGGGAAAATGATGGAGGAAGAAGCCTTGCCTTGCATCATTGGAGGGCTTTACCGGGGTAGAGCTGTGCAGAAACGGCTGGGTGACTGCTTACCATGAAGCCTCACGTTGACCACCCACAGGCCACGTCCATGCTGCCTCCTGTCTTCACCAACTCCCAGAGGAGCTTTAGTGTAGATTTCTGTGTGCTCTTCCCCAAACCGACAACCAGCAGGTGCCCCACTCCAGCTGCGCGTGACCAGAACTGGGCTGGAGCCCAGACGCTCCGAAAAGCCTCTTCAAGAAGCTTGCAATGGCAGCCTTCCGGAGCTCGGTGACCACGGAGCCCGAAGCCCACACCCACCATGGCCACTCTGGCTCCTCCCAGGCCCCCTGTCCCAGCTGTAGGGAGAAGGGTGGATCTCTTGCTACTGCCGACCTAACGGAAGGATTGGCCTCTTCAAGACCCTGGGTGGAGAGGGTAGGCCTGGGCAGAGGTGTGCATTCAGCCGGAGTTGTGCCAGCCTGAGCCCCTGTCTGCCCAGCCACTTGGCAGCTTGCTCAGACCCTCTCACTACCCACCAGCAGAGGGCGCAGGCAGCTGGGGCTGGTCAACCCCAAGTGATACTGGGAAAAGCAGCCAGGTAGATGGCGAGGGGCAGCCAGCAGCACAGCCCTCCGCCCTGCCTCTCCCAGAGAGGCTTCTGTAGCCAACGCTGCCAGCTCAAGAGGACACACTGGCCTTGACCCGAGTGCCCAGAGAAGCGACAACCGCAAAACTGTGTCACCCGGTGGAAAGAAAGGGAGCCCACATCCCACACCCACAGCAGAGCAACAGGCAGACCCGATGCCCACGAGGCTCGGCCGTGGCCAGAGAGGCAGGCGCAGTCCCCCGTGGGGCTGCGGGGCCAGGCAGCCCAGTGCCGACCACCACCAGAGTGACGGGACACACATGTCCTAGAGAGACACACCAGGTGACCACAGAATTTTTTTTTTAAAAAGTGAGCAAATATATACAAAATACTGTCCGTCTCTCCTGGGCCAACACAGCAGCCACCGTCACATCGCTTCCTCCCGCACGCTAAAGGCTGCTCCCGGCACAGCCCACCGCACTGGTCTCTGGGAAGCGCCCGCCTCCTCCTGCACGGGCTCCCCTCCAGTCACGGCAGCTGGGCAGTGCCCGAGCCCCGCGGAAGACCTCTCCCTGCGGATTCACAGGGCGCCCAGGCTAACACTGCTTCCCTGGTGCCGCTCGGGCCACGTCCGTCAGAGCTTATGGGCCAGCAGCGTGGTCAGCTTGATCTTGCCGTCCATGGAGGCGGTGAGGCAGGTCCCGCAGTCCATGGCGGTGCTCCAGTCCACGGTGACCACGGGGGCCCGGTGGCCACCCAGGCTCAGGCAGCTCTCCAGGACCTTCTCATCACCACCTAACTGCAAGCGGACAGAGGAGAGACAGGCAGCAGACGCCACTTACAAACCCAGCCACCTTACCCGCCGGGGCGGGGGGGGGCAGGCCTGTCTTTCCCGAGTCTGTTTACACCGGCTCGGACCAGGCAGGCCTTCCTCCTTCCCGACTCCAGCTGGTCCGTCTCAGGTGCACACAAGCTCCCCTGGGAAGCCTCTGCCAGGAAGGGACTTTCTCTGCCACCACGAGCTTGCCTTGCGCTTGTGACTCCTGCACCTGCCCCGGGTGCGCCCTTAAGCATCGCTCATCACGACCTGACACGGGCTCTTGCACCTGCTGATTTGTTTGGGGTCGCTTCCCCGGCTGGGGACCGCAGGGTCCTGGCCAGCTCTCCCCTGCAGTGTGGCCAGGGGAGGCCCCGAGCCCAGGAGCACTGCTCTCCACAGTCCCGCGCACGTTGGGCACTCAGAAGCTCCTGGGGAACCAGGAGCGAACACATACTGTCAGTCCTGCTGCACAGGACACCCACGGGTCACGAGCAAGAGACACGAGGAGGTCAGCGTCATGGAGCAGAGAAGTACAAACGGTTTCCACGTCGTAAGGAAGGGAGCTGAAGCTCTGTAGGCTCCTAACGTGACGAAACCCCTGACACGTGCCGAGTTACACAGAGGAGTCAGGTACACCGTGAGTCTACTGCAAATCATAGAGCCACGCGGGCCAGTGGCTTACGGCTACAAGATTAAAACACACCCACACTCACGCGCACACGTAGGTCTGTGCACCACGCGAAGCTAGCGCACCTGGAAACCACCTCAGAGCTCCAGGGGACCAAACACTGACCAGTTTTCATGGTATCTCCATTGCAGTGTGGGGAAGTTAGAGGGTTAAGTTTTAAGGAGAGGGCAAGGGGCACCCAAATCCTCCTCCGGGAGAGGCGCATGCTCGAGCCGGATCCCACGGCGCACGCTCACACACGTCTCCGCGGAGAAGGCTCCCCACTGCCCCCTCACGCCCTTTCCTGCACGCAGGACCCAGGACCCAGGACCCACTGCATGCTCTCCCTGCCTCTGCCCCTGGGGGGCCACCCCCCTCCCCGCCAAGGCCTCCCTTCCTCCCTGTCCACCTGACCCCTCCTGCCCCCAAGACCTCTGATCCACGGACTGTCACCTGCCCGGGGCCAACGCCCTCCCGGCTTCCTCCCCCTGGGCCGGCTCACGGGCTCCACACTGCTGCCCCACTGCTGGCGTGTGAGCTCCCCGAGGGTCCTGGTCACACCTCATCTCCCTGCCCTGACACCTGGCCCTCAGCTGCTGCCCCAGACACGTGCCACAGGGACTGAGAACACTCCCGACGTGGGACTGCCTGTTACCCACAGACCAACCTCCAGCACAGTTAGAGATCAGCTCTGAGCCTAGGAAGCAAACTCGCTCGGTACCAGACACACAGGTGCAGGCCGTAACACAGATCTTCACTCGTCCATCTGAGAGCAGCACTAACACAGAAGGGAGGAGGGGACTCCCACTTTGACTATGACCTTGTCTAAATGACGTCAGAGCTGGCGAACTCAAGAGGCTTCCCTAGCCTTGGCAGCTCATTCCCAGAGCCTTGGATGATTACTGACGTCATAAGTAAGAGTATCAATTGTTAAATCAACAGGAGTCATTGTGCACTTACTCCCCATGTAGGATCTCTGTCCTTAATATGTCGTACTATGAGAATTAGCAGTAAAATTAGTCTTCAGGGGCCAGCACCGTGGCATAGAGGGTAAAGCCAACACCTGCAGTGCCGGCATCCTACATGGGTGCCAGTTTGAGCCCCGGCTGCTCCTCTTCCAATCCGGCTCTCTGCTGTGGCCTGGGAAAACAGTGGAGGATGGCCCAAGTGCTTGGGCCCTGCACCCATGTGGGAGACCCGGAGGAAGCTCCTGGCTCCTGGCTTCAGAGTGGCACAGCTCTGGCCATTGTGGCCATCTGGGGAGTGAGCCAGAGGATGGAAAACCTCTCTCCCTGCCTCTCCTCCCTTCTCTGTGTAACTCTGCCTTTCAAATAAATAAATCTTAAAAAACTAGTCTTCAAACAGCACGTTATACTTTGTGTGTCTGTGTGGGTGCAATCTGTTGAAATCTTAGTATAGAGCTGATCTGTATATAAAGATAATTAAAAGTGAATCTTAATAAAGAATGGGATGGGAGAGGGAGTAGGAGATGGGATGGTTTGCAGGTGAGAGGGTGGTTATAGGGGCACGAACTGCTATAATCCAAAATATGTACCTATGAAATTTATATTTATTAAATAGAAGTTTTCTATTAAAAAATTATCTATTTCAAAAGAGCCAGTAGAGAAGATCTCCCCAAACCCAGGGCCACGCTCGGCTCAGACACAGCCCTGGCCCGCGGAGAGGAGCCCCCTGCTCACCACCACCCCCGCGCCCGTTTACCTTGTAGATGACGCCCCCGGTGGCAGAACACGTCAGCATGTAGTTGCCCTCCGAGTCAAAGGCGAAGAGCCGGCCCCTGGGCACTTGCACCTGCTTGTAGCCGCTGTAACCGGACAGCACGAAGGGGCCCGAGGCGTCCGCCGGGAGGCTGTACTCCGACACCTTGAGGCCGCTCTTGTGGATGTTCCACTGGATGAACTGCGGGCACGAAGCACAGAGTGTGCGCTCAGGGAGGCCCACTGCCTGCCGGGAGAAGAGCCAGGGCCAGCGCCGGCGCCGAGGCTGGCAGGGCTGACGCAACGCGCCTGCCCCAGCCACGCCTGTGATGGCCGTGCAGAGGGCTCTCCAGTGCCCACGGCAGAACAGCGGCCTGGCCAAGGTCAGAGTCCAAGCCTCCTCCCTTGGGCCTTACACAGGAGGGACAGGGGACAGCAACGGCCCCGTGTGGACTCCATCTCTCAAGCAGAGAGAATGCTTCAAGCACCCGCTGTCACGGTCAGGCTGGCGGCCCGACTGGCCTTTTCCCACTGAGGAGCAGGGCACCGAGGACGAGCCCACATCCGTCTCCCGCATCTGCGTGGCGCAGCTGAACACGCGGGCCGCAGCCCCACGCCCTGCAGCCTTCACTTTAGCACGCAATCCACCCGCCAGTCCCAGGGACGAGCTACTTGGCTTCGGCCACCCTGTCCCTGGGAATCCTCCCCACACAGCCAGGACGTCGAGCTGCAGTTTAAAAATCCCTTCCTGGGGCTGGCGCTGTGGCGTAGCAGGTAAAGCCACTGCCTGCAGTGCCAGCATCCCATATGGGCGTCGATTTGAATCCCGGCTGCTCCACTTCCAATCCAGCTCTCTGCTATGGCCTGGGAAAGCAGAAGATGGCCCAAGTCCTTGGGCCCCTGCACCTGCATGGGAGACCCAAAAGCAGCACCTGGCTCCTGGCTTCGGATCAGCCCAGCTCCAGCCATATGGGGAGTGAACCAGTTAATGGAAAACGCCTCCCCCACCCCCCGTCTCTGCCTCTCTGTAACTTTGCCTTTCAAATAAATAAATTTTAAGAAATAAATCCCTTCCTATGGCTTACAAATGTCGTCAGATTTCGGTAAAGAATACACGCAGGTCCTGGCACATCCCAAAGGGGCAGGAGGGCAGCTGGGAGCCTTCTCTCACTCGGCCCCACCCCCAGCTCCCTTCAAGGCAGCACCTGCCCACGCCCTCCGTGTCCTGCCACCCCAGGTGTCCCCTCTTTTTTCCTGGCTTCTTTTATACATCTCGACTCTGCTCAGACCCATGTACCTTGGAGAAGCTGCTCCCAGCCCCCCTGGCAGCTCCGTGCACCCATGGTGCTTTTGTGAGCCCCCAGTACCTAAGCTCGCCAAGGTGCACCGTGGCCCCCATCTGGATCCCCTGCACCCATCGACAGCAAGCAGACTCCCCTTGGCTGCACAGAGGACAAAGGGTGTGCCACCCCCTTCCATCAGGACAGCCCGTTCCCACAGACCTCAGCTCGGCCTCAAAGACCCCCCATGATGGATTCCTATTTTATCCCCAATTTACAGAATGACAAAACGGAGGTGGAGAAGGCCCAAGGGCACAGCTGCCACACTGATCAGACTAAGGCAGCCCTCTCAGATCTCAATCCCACGGTGCCTACCTTCCCGTCCTCGCCGATGCTGTACACGGTGTTCTCGTCGTAGCTGAACTCCACGGAGTAGACCTCCCCGCAGTGCGCCTGCCAGCTCATGGCGCACTCGTGTTGCTGCATGTCTGGGGCAGAGAGACGTCACAGGGGTTCCAACCAGGACACCGTGGAAATCGCCCGCCACCTGTAGGCGCCCCTCACTCCCTGCTCGGGCTGACAGCTGCCCTGGAGGCTGGGGGCCTCCTGGCCCCAACAGGCATCACAGGGCTGACCCCTGCCCCAGAGGCCAGGCTGCCTCTGAAGTGCACAAGGGGAGGCCTGGGCATTTCTGGGGGCTGGAGCTCATCTGGGGAGCCTGTGAGCGCAGCAGTCCTTCCTGTGGGGCTTCCTATGCCCAGGGGTTTGGTAACACACAGGTGGTTTGGGGCCAGTGCTATGGTGTAGTGGGTAAAGCCATTGCCTGTGGCGCTGGCATCCTATATGGGCACCAGTTTGAGTCCTGGCTGCTCCGTTTCCAATCCAGCTCCCAGCTCCCTGCTAATGCGCCTGGGAAAACAACAGAGGATGACCCAAGTGTTTGGGCCTCTGAACCCACGTGAGTGACCAGGAAGAAGCTCCTGGCTTCGAATGGGCCCAGCTCTGGCCATTGCAGCCATCTGGGGAGTGAATCAGCTGATGGAAGATCTGTCTCTCCTTCCTTCCTTCCCTAACTTTCAAATAAATAAATAAAGATTAAAAAAAAAAAAAAGATACAGGTGGTTCGTCCCATCAGATGTCTCCTGGGGACAGAATGAGTCACCTAGAGCAAGCAGGCAGGACAGCATCCCTCTCCCATGTCCTGCTGGAGCCCACACAGGTGGCCAGGACTCAACCAAACAGCTCCAGCCAAAGGACTGCTAAGCCCCACCCCTTCATATGTCTCCTGCGAGCCGAGGATGGCGTTCTCAGAACTCTGAGCAGAGATAAGCTCTAGCACACACATTCGAGATGGGATTCTGCAACAGCCTTTAGTCTGGCCAAAACTCCAACTCCATCCTCTGGGACCGAGAGCAACGGGGCGCCCGCATACCAAACAGCCGGATGGCACCGTCGGCCGCCCCCGTGACCAGCAGGTTCCCGTTGTGATTGAAGGCTGTACAGTTGATGGCAATGGGCTCGGGATCCAGGGAGAACTGGAGCTATTGAAGAAAGAAAACCAGACACGCGATTAGTGACCAGCTCAGCCACAGCCACCACCGGCGGCCCAGGCCGTCTTCCCACCGGCTCCTCCTCTGCGACTTCCTCCCGGAGACGGGGAGCCGAGCTTTGCCAGGTGTGCTGCCCATGACCTTCCACACTCTGAAGAGGCAAGGTCTCTGTGCCTGCAGACTAATCCATTCTTGCTCAGCTATCCAACGAGGAACCCATGTGTGTGCCACCCGGACAGCACTCACAGTGCACGCCAAGCTACGTCTCACTGCAAAGTCCTCCTGCCCACGGGGACCAACGCTTTGTTGACAGGCAACCCTCCGTGACCGAGCCTGGCTGTGCACAGGCCTCCCGGCAAGCCCCACACCTTCCCTATCGACACATTCAGACAGGGGCAGGTAAGCCAGCCGCCCAGAATGGCTGAACCGACGAAGATGAGCATTCCAAAGAACGTGGAAGCCCAGGAAACTAGAAATACAACACAGGATGTAAATGAGTCTGTCTGTCTGTCTGTCTCTCTCTCTCTCTCTCTCTCTCTCTCTCACACACACACACACTGAGCTGGCAAAGGACTCTTCAGAGCGAAGGCAGGCACTGGAAGAAGGCAGGGACGTGAGCACCGGTGACGTCCAAAGCTGGCTTTCGCACGGAGGCATCCTCCACACCCCGACGACCCAGGTTCCCACGGAGCCCCGAGAAGCTTACGAGCCTGGAGACAGCAGGGCCAGCCCTGCCCGAGGCCCGGCAGGAACAAACTGCATGTGAAGCTGCGGCTCCAACAAGGCTGGACCCAGTGCAGGGAAGGACTGAAAACGAGCCTACCTGCTTCTCTGCAAATTCCTGACCACCAACCAGTGCCGATGGGGTTTATATCCCAAATTCACAATCCCCACGCAGACAGAAACCACAAGCAGAGAAAGCAAACCTGCCAGGGCCTGGAGGGCCCCAGGCACCGGGGACGAGCAAGTGCAAATCTTCTCCCGAGAAACGACCTCCCCTCCAAGCCCCAGAATATTTTTAATATATATATATATAATTTATTTCAAAGACAGGTAGAGAGAGAGAGAGAGAGAGAGAGGTCTTCCATCTGCTGGTTCACTTCTGAAATGGCTACAACAGCCAGAACTGAGCTGATCCAAAGCCAAGAGCTTCTTCAAGGTCTCCTTTGTGGGTGCAGGGGCCCAAGGACTTGGGCGGTCCTCCACTGTTTTCCCAGGTGCGTTAGCAGGGAGCTGGATCGGAAGTGGAACAGCCAGGACTTGAACCAGCACCTACATGGGGTGCCGGCACTGCAGGCTGGGGCTTTAACCTTCTGAGCCACAAGGCCAGCCCCACCCCCAGAATATTCTTAAGGACAAAGGCCTAAGAAATAAAGCCACGCCAAAATTCACAGGACACAGGAGCACACGGCATAAGAAGGAACGGCAGAATCACAGCCACAAAGGCTGCAGGCATCTGTGTTGTCAGAATTTGATGACTGGATTCAACATGTCCGACAAAACAGAAGGGACTGAAGATATGGGTAAAAGCGCAGAACTAGATGTGCAACAAAGCAGGTCTGCAAAATGAAGTCGAGCTTCTAGATCTGAGAAATACAGTAACTGAAATTGGTGTCCTAGTGGTTTAAATCGGCGACTAGGCGCGGCGGAGGACAGAACTGGCACACTGAAAGAGCTGAAGAAATCAACATCAAGAAGGCAGCAAAGCGAAACGAAAAGGGGGCAGAGAAGTTCTAACACAGCTAACTGGAGTTCCAGAAGAAAAGAATTCAGAGAGCTGTAATACAGAAAAAAATGATGATTAAGAACCTTCCAGAACTGAACAAAAACACAAATCCTGAGATTCAGAAAACAGATAAATCCCAACATCACTTATAAAGAATAAACTTTAGAATTTAAAAACCAGGGGCTGGTGCTGTGGCACAGTGGGCTAAGCCTCTTCCTGCTAGACTGGCATCCCATACGGGCACCAGTTCAGGCCCTGGCTGCTCCACTTCCAATCCAGCTCTCTGCTATGGCCTGGGAAAGCAGTAGAAGATGGCTCAAGTCCTTGGGCCCCTATACTGCATGGGAGACCTGGAAGAAGCTCCTGACTCCTGGCTTTGGATCAGCTCAGCTCCGGCTGTTGCAGCCATCTAGGTAGTTAACCAGAAGATGTGAGATCTCTAACTTTCTAAGATCTTTAAAAAAAAAAAAAAAAAAAAAAAAAAAGTCAGAAGGAAACAGGCAAAAACAAACCCAAGAACCCCCTGGCAGGTTTGGGTGACCTCCAAGTTTGTGGCACAGTTCTGAAGTTGCCAACAATTTGCCCAGTTAGAGGACACCATTTTTCAACACTGAACACTTTGCGACCTTCTCACGAGTCAGACGTGGGAAGAGAGTAAAGCCAATAGCGGAGGGAAACCAGCCAGCGCCCCTGGGGAGCACAGACAGGGCGCCCTCCGAGTCTGGGGCCCAGCCACCGGGCAGGTCCCGTACCTGCTGCTTCATGGTCTTCGTGTCCCACAGCAGCAGCTTGCCGGGAACCTGGTTCACGCCCTTGGCTGTGGAGTCCACCTGGGAAGTGAGGCTTGGAGCTGCCGCCGAGCAGACGAAGGAGGCCCCGCTGGGGCTGCACGCCAGAGACAGGATTCTGTAACACACGCGAGGCTGGGTCAGACGCCCGGCCCAGGCGCGGGGAGGCAGGGAGTGAGGCTCGGGCCTCCGCTCACCGGGGCATGTCGTCACTGATGCTGATTTCACACAGGTTCTTCTTGGCTTCTGTGTCGTAGAGACGCACTGTCCCCATGCCGCTGCCCAGCAGGAGCTGGAACGAGAAGGGGCAGGAGGTGGGAGGGACAGCGTGGGAGGCAGGCACAGTCAGCGAGGACCTCAGACGCCAGGCCTGTTCCTCCTCCAGTTCTCCATGCAGGCAGGAGAACTCGGGCCTCAGGGGACTTCCCCTGGAGAGTAAATGAAGCAGGGCAGGCGTACAGCCTGACGGCGGAGATGCAGGCTGGGACACCCACATCCCGTACCGGAGTCCCTGGGTCCAAGCCCCAGCTCCGGCCCCTGACCCCAGCTTCCTGCTGGTGCACACTCTGGGAGACAGCAGGTGATAACTCAAGTATCCGAGTCCCTGCCACCCACCTGGGGACCTGGGCTGAGTTCCTGACTCCTGGCTTCAGTCCCAGCCAGGGGGCTAACGAGGGCACCTGGGGAATCAATCGGTGGACGGGATCTCTCTGCCTCTCAAATTTAAAAATAAAGCAGAAGGCCGGCATTTGACAGTGGTTAAGACACGGCCTGGGACGGCCACATCCCATACTGCAGTGCCTGGGTTTGAGTCGCAGTTCCGCTTCCGATCCCAGCTTCCTGCCAGTGCACACCTTGGGCGGCTGTGGGTGATGGCTCGGGTACTACCTGCGTGGGAGACCCAGATGGAGTTCCCAGCTCCTAGCTTTGGCCTGGCCAGGACCAGCTATCGCAGGCATCTGGGGAATAAACCAGCAAGTGGAAGGTCTCCACCTCCCTGCCTTTCAAGTAAATGAAAACCAATTAAATAAGGATAACAGAAAATAATCTTTTTAATTAAAGAACATTAGCGCCGACCTGGAGCAAACAGAACCACAAAAGCCATCTGTGGAAATGGGGGAGATGTCACCGTGAATACACCGGGACTCCTTCTGTCTGCTTAAATGAGACTCCCAGATCGGCCATTCTTTCAGTTTTCAATCCCAGCTGCCCCAAACCCTTCCTTCCAGCTCCTGATCTACCTCGGGCCCCTCCTGGCTACAGCTCTGGCGGCTACCGGGGCCTAGGTGACTGCCCGCGCCCTGCGGCTCTGCAGGGGAGGGCTCCGGCTCTGTGAAGAGACCTCCCTCGTCTGGAGGAACGTGTGGTTTATCTGGGAACAGCTCCAAAGGCAGCAGTGAGCGCCACCACAGAACACGCAAGCGGCAGCCAGCTCCGAGGACGCCCCCAGGAACACTTGCCAGACGGCGGCCTCGGCATTTGCCTGGCCAAGGGATGCTGGTCGAGGGCAAGCCTCGAGACCCCAGAGCCTCCGAAGGAACTCCCTCAGCTGTCAGAAGCGTAGAAAGCCGGCTGTGCCCTGGGCTGCGGGAGTGGTCCCCACGAAATGGATTCAAAGAGGAACCTCAGTGACTCTGACCCCCTCAACTCCCACTCCCCCACTCAACAGCGAAGCCCAGAGGGGCGAAGGATGGGTATGGTGTTCTCCTGGAGGCAATCAGGCCCCTGGGAAGCACAAAAGGGCTCACACCACCCCTCCCCAGCGAATGCCCCTGAGCCACTTCCTGCCGGGCCTGGACAGGAGGGCACATGCAGAGAACCTGGGGACTAGCAGGGACGGGCGGGGCGGCCAGGAGGTCAGGCGGCCTCTCAGGGCAGACTGCCACAGGCAGGAAGGAGCCTGCGGCTCATCTGCAGCTCTGTAAACCCAGACACCTCACTGCCACCCACCCGGGAGCTGGCAGGGCCAGTCCTGGCTGTGTGGTCCCCCAGTGGCCCCTGGTGGACAGGAGGGAGGGGGACGTGGCGCGGCCGCCTCGGCTCGGCCCGTGGGGACCCCCAGGGAGTGCGCACTGTGGGCCAAGCACCACTCACCAGCCTGTCTCGCTTGGTGGCCCACTCAAGAGAGAGCAGGGGCGACTTGGAGATGGAGGACGCTTTGGTCTGCATGATCGGGTTGAAGGACCACACCTTGATGACGCCGTCCACGTCGAGGCTGGCGACCCTCCTGCCCGAGCAGTCCACTCTAGACACAACAGGAAGAGACGCTGGCATCCTGGCCTCAATCCTCGTCAGCCCACGGCGGGGCACTACCTTCCTGGCTTCCCCCAACCCCCACCCCCTGTGTTTAAAAACAACCCCGGTGGCCTGCACTCCAAGGACGAGCACAGACGACTCTGGACATCACACACTGCCCAAAACACGCGTTCAGCACGTAGGACGTCTGAGCTCGTCACGTGGCAACACCAGGGCCAGAACAGCAAGTGTCACAGCCCCGCCTCGGGTCCCAGCAGTCTACGGAGGCCGAGAGCCCGCGTCACACGCCAGCGGGGCTGTCAAAGGAGCCGCCCCGTCCTGAGAACCACACTCCGCGAGCGTGTCTTCCACAGGCCACGTTTAGTGACGTCGGAAACTCACAATTGATAACCATTTACCTATGGTACCATCCTAAGGAAACTAAAATTGAGCGAGTCCTGGGGGTTCAGATAAACGATGACTTGTTCCTAAAGCCCAGAGACAGATCAGAAACGGCGGCGAGGCCAGTCCAGAGGCAACTCCGAGCAGGGCCACCAGGTGGCAGTCACGCAGCCCTCCTCCTCTCAACTTTCAGGAGAGACCAGGGTCCTTGGGGCACCCTCCCCACCCTACCACTGTTCTCTCCATCCTCCTGTTGCCACACCTTCCCTGGCAATCCCCGGAACTGCAGGCTTCCAGGGCTGTCCCTGGCGGCCGGCCCACCTGCAGTGCATGATGGACGAGTGGTGCTCCCCGTACTCCTCCTGGCCCAGCACGATGAAGGGCTGCTCGGGGCGGGCTCCTGCCCCCTCTGCGCTGGCCGAGGACGCCCGTGTCAGGGGCTCCGCGGGCTCCACGTGCAGTTCCGGGCAGGGCTCCGCCTCTGGGCCGCTAGCTTCCGGCTTCTTCTCCGCACCCTGTGGCTGCTGAAGTGGAGACAAGGCAGCTGAGAAGGGGCCCCGTGCCCAGGAGCACACCATGGGGTATCTGGCCTGGCCCTGGTGTGCTGGGCGCTTCCGGATGGGCACGGGATGCAGAGGTGAGCCCTGAGCCGTGGAGGCAGCACCCAGCTCGCCCTGGCTCCCCTCCCCTCCCTCCCTGTCACAGGTAACTAGATTCAGGACACGCACCTGTGTGGCAGCAGGCCAGGCTGAAGGCAACACTTCGAGTGGAAGCCCACTGCGGACCAGGCTTCCAGTCACCTAGCTTTTCTAAGTCTCCCGAAAATCATGCGAGATCTGATTACTAACTGCACCTTGCAGCTCAGGAGCTAAGGCAGAGCAGAAGGCTATGTACCTGCCCAAGGTCCCAAGGCTGGCAAGGGGCAGAACCTGGATGCCAGAGTGAAGCCTGGCCCCGGCCCCTCCCCAGTACAGGAGGTGGGCATCGCGAGACTGAGAAACTGAGCCAACCAGCTAGGCATGCAGACACCCAAGGACAGCTGGGCGATCCCAGATGCCCGGGTGGCACCACGTGCTGGCCACTGATCACCTGGTGCTCAGACACACCCCAGGCCTCAGGAGGTCAGCCAGGGAATGCTCCACCACCCTGGGGTTCCCCGTGCTCCCCCAGGGCGGCCCGAGGAGTGATTCAGAGGAACTGCAGACTTTATGGGGCTGTGGCTGGACTCCAAGTACATCGAGTCATCTAGGCCGGGGCAGGAAGACTGGAGATGAGATACGAGCCCACTGCCACCAAGCTGGATCCGCCATGGGGCTGTTCAACAATGCTCTGGCACTGGCACTGGCAAGGAGCCCCCCGGGAGGGGCTACGTGGTCCAGAAGGTAACGTGGGCACGAGACCCAGTCCTGTCTCGGGACTTCTGCCTTCACCGGGAGTATCTGGGAGAAGGAGCAGTTCGTGCCGTGCCTGACCCAGTCCCACGGAGAGGGGGGTCCTCTCAGCAGGGCCCATGCCACAGCAGCTCGCCGTGTGGGCACGTGGCCTCAGCGCAGGAGAAAGGGATCCTGAGGTCAAGCCACTCTGGGCGACTCAGGCGACACCGAGGGAACTGCACCCTCTTCCCCAGGTCTTAGAAAGCTTATGACACTCTCACTCACACACACGCACACGCACCCCTAACTCGTCTGCACGGTGACAGCCAAGCCCCAGAGTCCCCTGCGGAGCCTTGCGATCTCCGGCCCCTACTTGGGCCAACGCTGCAGCGTCGGGGAGAAGGACCGCGGAAGAGCCAGGCAAAGACGCGGAGTGCAAGCACCCGAGAGGACCGGGCGAACGCGCTCTGCCCGGCGGCAGCAGCGCTCCGAGGAGAGGCACTCCACAGTGCTGGCGGCGCCTCCCCGGGCACCCCCGTACCTGGGAAGACGTGGTGGAGAACAGCTCCTTCCTCTCCTTGCCGTGGTCCTGCAGGCGCCGCTGCCGGTGTTGCGCCCAGCTGGACTCCGCAGGGGCCAGCCCCCCCAGGAGGCTCTTCCCGTCCTTGGCCCCGGGTGCTGGGTCCTTTCCCTTGGTGGCCTAGGAGATGAGAAGCCGCTGTGCACAGTCTCTTCCCACCTCGAGGGCGACAGCCAGGCCAGGAGGGGAGCAGCTTCTCCACCGCTCCCGGGTCAGGTGCTCCCTGGCTGGACTGGGCAGTTCAAGTGGTGCCCACTCCGCCAGGTGGGCCCGTCCCAGCAGCCCGGACTCGCTCCTTTCCACTGTTCTCCCGGGGCTGGGACAGGTCCACTGTGTTCCTCAGCCTGCAACATCACTCGCTTGGACAGGGAAACAGAACCAGCTTCACCTATGCCCCACACCGAGTGACAGGCAGGAGCCCAGTTCCGCCAGGGATCGCCGAGCCGGGCCAGGTCCCACGCTCGGTGCTATGCACACTTACATTCAACGATATGCTGGGGCAATGTAAAAATATATCACATTTATGCGACAAGCGACCACTTCTCCAGATGAAAGAAGAAACACAATAGCCTCTCTTGTTTGGGCCAAGACAAGAATAACCAGCAAATGTTAACAGCACCAGGGTACTGGAAAATGACTCCTGGCAAACCAGAAACTCTTTTCAACACTACTGGAAACCCAAGGACCCTTGAGTACGACAGCCTGGCCAGGAAACAAACTGGTACTTCCTGGCTCCTTTTCCTGTGAGGCCAGCCAAGACTACAGCAACACAGAAGGAATCTAGGAAGCCCCGCCCACCCCATGGAGAGCAGACGTCTGCGCTCTTAACCTTTAGCTGCTTGGAAAGAAGCTGTCCGGCTCACCTCTCCCAACGGCCCAGCAGGGCTCCCCTTTTCCGGCCTCACTCTCCAGGTCATGGGGTCAAACCAGCTCCCTCTCTTAGCAAAGGGGTATGGATGCCCACAGCCACTCAGGTTTCAGACGGATTGTACCCCAGACCTCAGTGAAGAGGACAAACTCACCCAAAGTCTGCCTGTTGCCTTCTCGTTCTTCCACTCCTTACACTGTTGTTAACAGTTAACAGTTCAGACTGATTCCCATGGATTCCTTGGGAATCCTGTAGCCAGGAACAGTTTTCAAAGTTCTCTGTCGGGGCCGGCGCTGTGGCATAGCGGGTAAAGCCGCCACCTGCAGTGCCGGCATCCTGTATGGGTGCTGGTTGGAGTCCCGGCTGCTCCACTTCCGATCCAGCTCTCTGCTACGGCCTGGGAAAGCAGAAGATGGCCCACGTCCTCGGGCCCCTGCACCCACACGGGAGACCCAGAAGAAGCTCCTGGCTTCAGATAGGCATGGCTCTGGCTGTTGCAGCCCATCAGGGAGTCAACCAGCAGATGGAAGACCTCTCTCTCTCTCTCTCTCTCTCTGCCTCTCCTTCTGTGTAACTCAGACTTTCAAATAAATAAATCCTTAAAAAAAGTTTTGTCATTCTGCCTATCAAAAAAAATATCTTAAAAAAAGAAGCACTTTGGCGGGGAGGAGTTTGGTGCACTGTGGCGCAGCTGGTTAAACCACCTCCTGTAGCACCAGCATCTCATACGAGTACCAGTTTGAGTCCTGGCTACTCCACTTCCAATCCAGCTCCCTGCTAATGCGCAACAGTTAGCCCACGTACTTGGGTCCCTACCACCCATGTAGGAGATCAAAATGGAGTTCCTAGCTCCTGGCTTTGGCCACTGCTACCATCTGGGGAGTGAACTAGCAAGTGGAAGATCGCGGTCTCTCCCTCTCATTCGGTCATTCTGCCTATCAAATAAATAAGGAGACCTTAAGAACAACAACAACAACAAAAAATTAAGTGCCTGCTTAGCTGGAACCTAACTACGGCTGACCTACAGGGAATCTGCTGGTTTGGGTTCCTGCCTGAAGTCCTCTCCAGGTCCATCTTCCCCGGCTGTAGTGGGGCTTCCCTCTCGAGGAAGCGTAACTGCCCCGCGGCAGCCGAGGAGGACTGGTTCCCGCACCCCCAGCGGATGTAGATGCCCATGTGCCCTGTTAAGAGGGGAAGTGCCTGTACAGAACCTCTGCACCTCCTCCCAGACACTGAGTCACCTCGGGACGGCTTCTAATAACTAACATGATGCTGCGTGAGTGCTACGTAAATGGCTGTTACACTGCACTGTTAGGGGATAATGACCAGAAAGTCTGCACGTGTTCAGTACAGAGTGCTCTTTTTAGTATTTCCCATCAGCCGGCTGGACCTCCTGATATGGAACCCCTGAGTGTGGAGGGCCAACTGAACTTGCTTCCCCAAGTTCCGGCATATTTTAGAAGACAAAATGAATAAGAAAACCAACGGCAATAGCAAGATAGCACCAATATATAACATTAACCAAACATCTACCATATCCAAGATAGCACCAATATATAACATTAACCGAACACCTACCATATCCAAGATAGCACCAATATATAACATTAACCGAACACCTACCATGTCCAAGATAGCACCAATATATAACATTAACCGAACACCTACCATATCCAAGATAGCACCAATATATAACATTAACCGAACACCTACCATATCCAAGGCATATCTTAAGACCTTGACAATACTGTAAACGTGAAGACATCATTTTGTTATGAGGAAACAGAATCTTGGAGAGGTTAAGAGACTTCTCGGGGCTGGCACTGTGGTGCAGTAATCTAAGCCTCCCCGGTGTGACCGGCATCCCATGTGGGTGCCAGTTTGAGTCCTAGCCATTCCACTTCTGATCCAGCGCCCTGCTAATGGCCTGGGAAAGCAGTACAAGATGGCCCAAGTGCTTAGGCCCCTGCACCCAAGTGGGAGACCAGGAAGAAGCTCCTGGCGTCAGACTGGCCCAGCCCTGGCCACTGTGGCCATTTGGGGAAGGAACCAGTAGATGGAAGACCCCTCTTATTTGAAAGGCAGAGTTAGAATCTTAAAAGAAAAAAAAAAAAAAAAAAAGACTTCCCCGCACAGGTGGGACCTGACAGAGCTGGAGCGCACACCCAGACCTGACATCACAGCCCACGCTGGGGGCAACCTGAAGAGAGTGGCGCTGCGGAGGGGTACCTGGAAGAAAGTGACCCTGACCAGGAAGGAGGAAAAATCGACCATCTTGGAGCTAAATCGCATAACCATGGCAAGACCCTCCTCTCAGCACTCTGACTGCTCTGCAGCGGCATCCCAGTCCACAGAACGCTGAACAGGTTCTGCGATACCAAAAAAGGAAGGCGGCTTCTTCTACCTTCCCAGAGGGAGCAGCTGGGAGGGCCAGGCACCTCCTGCACCGTCCCTGGGATCTGACCCACGGGTACCAACCCCCACTCAGTAGACCCATGCCTCCTCCCCACACCCACTGCTCCAGGGGGCAAGGAGTATAGAGCGAGGAATCCCAAAACAAGTGCAACATAGAATTCAGAAGGTGGCTAACGGGGAGCCAGCATTGTGGGCAGTGGGTTAAAAAGCAACCCGAGAGGCCGGCCTCATGGCCTAACAGGTTAGGCTACCATCTGCAATGCCAGCACTCCACATGGGCAATGGGTCAAGTCCCAGCTGCTCTACTTCTGATCCAGCTCCCTGCTAGTGCACCTAGGAAAGCAGAAGACAGCCCAAGTAATTGGGCCCCTGTGCCCACATGGGAGACCTGGATGAGGCTCCCGTCTCCTGGCTTTGGCCTGGCTCAGCCCTGGCCATTTAGGGAATGAACCAGTGGATACAAGATCCATCTGTCTGTCCTCTCTTCTCTCTCTTTTCCCTAATTCTGCCTTTCAAATTAATTTTAAATAAATATTTATGAAATTTATATTATTTGAAAGTCAGTTACACACAGAGAGGAGAGGCAGAGAGAGAGACAGAGAGGTCTTCCATCCACTGGTTTACTCCCCAGTAGGCCATAATGGCTGGAGCTGGGCCAATGCAAAGCCAGGAGCCAGGAGCTTCTTTTAGGTTTCCCACTTGGGTGCAGGGACCCAAAGACTTGGGCCATCTTCCACTGCTTTCCCAGGCCATAGCAGAGAGCTCGATCAGAAGTGGAGCAGCTGGGTCTTGAACCAGTGCCCATAAGGGATGCTGGTGCTTCAGGCCAGGGCTTTAACCCACTGCGCCACAGTGCCAGCCCCAAGAATAAATTAATAAAAAAAAAAAAGCCACTTAAGAAGCTGGTATCTCATCAGAGACAGTTTAAGCCCAAACTGTCCCCCTTCCAATGTGGCTCCCTGTAAATGCACCTGAGAAAGCAGCAGGTGACAGCCAGGTGTTGGGCGCCTGCCACCACTGGGGAAACCCAGATGGGGTTCCACCTCCTGGCGTTGGCTTGGCCCAGCCCCGGCTGTCGCAGCCATGTGGGCAATGAACTGGGGGACGGAAGATCTGCTCTCCCTCTTTCTGTACAACTCTGCCCCCCCCTTTTTTTTTTGACAGGCAGAGTGGACAGTGAGAGAGAAAGCTCTTCCTTTGCCACTGGTTCACCCTCCAATGGCCGCTGCGGCCGGCACACAGCGCTGATCCGATGGCAGGAGCCAGGTGCTTCTCCTGGTCTCCCATGGGGTGCAGGGCCCAAGCACCTGGGCCATCCTCCACTGCACTCCCTGGCCACAGCAGAGAGCTGGCCTGGAAGAGGGGCAACCGGGACAGAATCCGGCTCCCTGACCCGGACTAGAACCGGCGCCGCAAGGCGGAGGATTAGCCTATTGAGCTAATCCGCGGCGCCGGCCACAACTCTGCCTTTCACAAGTAACTTTTGTGGTAGCTGGAGAAAGCTTGCTGTGTACCTGGCAGCGAGGGGCAGCAAGGTCAGCTTCCTTGGTTGCAGCCTGTTCCAGCACGGTGGGCTCTCAGCAAATGAGGTCAAGAGCCTAAAACAGCTATCAATCAGGCCTGACAGATCTGCCAGCCTAGTCAAGAACTATTACCCATGGAAGACTGCAAACTAGATTCTGTGAAGGCTATGTGTGGGAGCTAAAGAAATGAGAGGCGGACTCAGCGCAGCCAACAGGACACCACGCTAACCCTCGGGCTCAGAAGGTAGGTCAGGTTCAAGGTACAGAGAGGAGGCAATTGTTCTCCGACTCCTGTGCGTCAGATCACCAAGAACGTGCCTGCAGGGGCAGAGTCTCCCTTGCGGATGAAGTGAAAAGTTTCTGAAAACCACACAGCTTACCCAGAGCAACAGAAGGCTCTAACAGACCATTTTCCATAGAAAAAGTCAGAAACTTCTCAAAACATCAAGTCATCAAGTACTGTCCCACTCACAGGTGTCAGGTTCTGAAGGTTTCCCAGGATTTCTAGGAACTGCACAGGGACCATGTGGCCCAGGGCAACAGGAATTGTCCCAGAGGATACAAGTGAAGGGGAACCCTCACATCCTTTAATGGAGTAAGTGTAACATTTGTGTAAACCTGAGGACCGCACACGAGAAAGCAAACTGCAGATAAGTATCACTATCATTGCAAAATTTCTGTATGATATTCAACAATCTCTCCCACACTACATTAAAACAAAAACAAAAACAATATATCACGATTCAGTGTAAGTCATACAAGGAAAGCAAAGATGGTTCAAAATTAGGGTATCTAGGGGTTGGCCTCATGGCATAGCGGGTAAAGCCGCCAACTGCAATGCCAGCAGCCCATGTAGGCACCGGTTCTTGTCCCGGTTGCTCTATTTCCAATCCAGCTCCCTGCTAACAGACTGGGAAAACAGCACAAGACGGCCCAAGTGCTTGGGCCCCTACCACCCTCAAGAAGCTCCTGGCTTCCGCCTGGCCCAATCCTGGCCAGTGGTCACCTGGGGAGTCAGTGAGTAGACAATCTCCCTCACCCTCTCCCTGTTAACTTTTAATTTCAAATAAATATATTTAAAAGCAAAATAAGTTAGGCTATCTACTAATTATAATCCAATATAGCAATACATTTAAGGAGGAAGTCATGATTATCTCCCTAAATGGTGACAATATCCAACTCAACTGCTAACAGAACTACTTGAAAACAGATATGGACAGACACTTCCTTTACACAATTAAAAACATGCACATATGTACATGTGTGTGGGTATGATCTGAAGCCAACTTCATACTTGATGGGAAAACACATGAAGTAGTACTGATAAACAACAAGATACAATAGCCACTGTCCCTTATTATTGAATACTATATTGGGGGTCTTAACCAATGCAATTATACAAAGAAAAGAAATGGAATAAGAATTAGAAAGTAAGTTAAACCATCTCTCTTCTGCAAATGACAGGACAGTATGCTCAATGGTAAAACTCCTAAGAACTCAACAAGGTAGCAGAATGTCAAAATCTAAGTCAGGAGCCTTCATATGCACAGTAACCAGATAAAGAATCTAAGAGAACATCACACATAAATAACGGTAACCGTGTATCTAGAAATAAACCTGTCAAGAAAGGCATGAAATTTGCATAGAGGAAATTATAAAAATCCCCAAACGACATGAAAGTAGCCTGGAGCAAAGGAAGGTATCCCTTCTTGGACAGGGTCTCTCAACATCAGAAGGTCCATTCTAATGCATAAATTTAAGCTAAACTAAGTTAACGTAGAAAAGTTCTTTTCCGGCACTAAACATGTTGACAGTGCAGTTTGTATAGAAAAGTAAACACAAAGGAGTATCTAGAAAAACGTCAAAAAGGAAGACCCATGGGGGAGACTCTTAAATATAAAACAATGCCCCCAGAGACACAGCAGTGTGGTACTAGAGCATGAATGGGCAGAAAGATCAAAGGAAGCACATTCTAGAAACAGACCCAATTACACATGAAGAGTTAGTATGACAATGGTGACATTTTCAGATACTGGAGCAAAGATGGAATGCTTTTTAAAGATGTATTAAAAAAGTCAGAGCTTCAAAGAGAGACATCTTCTCCTGGCAGACTTCCCTGGAAGTCTGGGCTCATTTGAAGATGACTGCTACACTGTGCCGAGACCTTACCCTTTATATATATGTTTTTTTAGCTTTTTATTTCTAAGTACTTTCAAGCTTAGTGCAAAGTTGCAAAAGTAGTATTAAGAACTTTTCCCCCACTTGGTGCAGGTGGGTTTCCGCCATCCTGCCTCCCCCTCGGGAACGTGAGACTCCCTGGCTCCCCACAGCCTCCTCCGCGCGCTCTGTGCTCTGCCTCTAGCACTTTCGCCAACGCAACGCGACGACGTCTGGTGCGGCTGCAGCCTGCATTTCTCTTACCACGAGTGAAGCGAGCATCTCGTGTGTGTGGAGTCCATTTTTGTATGTTTATTGTAAATTGTGTGGCTTTCCCCATTTCTTCTCTGTAAATGTTGATGCTTCCGCCTCAGTTTAAATTTTTCATATTTCAGGGATCTTAGGCATTTACTTTTAGTTATTGGTTGCGAACGTCATAGCTCAGTTTTCTCTTGATCTTTTGACTTTGCTTGTATCTTTTGGCCAAGTATGTCCGTCTCTTACTTTACTGCATTTGGATTCCGAGTCATGGTTAGCCTTCCCCTCCATAACACGGAGCGACTTCAGTGTTTCCTCTCATACACACATGGTTGCACTTTGTACGTTTAGACATCCGATTTGTTTGAGCCTTAGTGTATAATTGTGTAATTTTTGTCCAAATGGCTATCTGATTGTCCCCATACCACTAAAAATTCTGACTTGGGGCCAGCCTTGTGGCGTAGCCGATAAAGCCACTTCCTGCAATGCCAGCATCACATATGTGCACCAGCTGGTGTCCTGGCTGCTCCATTTCTGATCCAGCTCCCTGCTAGCGGCCTGGGAAAAGCAGCAAGAAATGACCCAAGTGTTTAGACCCCTGCACCTACTTGGGAGAACCAAATGAAGTCCTGGCTTCGGCCTGGCCCAGCCCCGGCTGTTGCACTGTTGTGGCCACCTGGAGAGTGAACCAATGGATGGAAGATTCTGTCTCTCCCTAACTCTGACTTAAAAATAAATCTTAAAATTCAAAGGAAAAAAGACACTCAAGTCACAAAGAGGAACACAAACCTATTAGAAAACGGTAGAAAGGCGGAAGCACAGACAGAGCCACTGCCCCGACAGTGAGAAGCTGCAGACAACGCTCAGGACTGCGTGGAGCCAGAGCCGGGACGGCCACTGATAAAGCCATGTGGCACTGACATTTAGCACAAAAAGAGAACCACTTGGCTTCTGCAACTTTCAACGCCGCCTGCCTGCATGTAGGATTTCCCTCAGCGTATTTTCATGATCGTTTCCCCAAAACAAAGAAGAAAGACAAGTGCTGGCCTGTTTGTAACGGGGAGTACTTCCATGAGGTTTAGGGCTGCTGAACCCGTGCAGCTCAGCCACAAACACATTCTCCTTCTAAGTGTCAGGACCACCCCAGCACCAACTACACATGGGTCTTGGGAGGACAGGAACCAACGAGAAGGTAGCGTTCACTGCGAGACGGGTTCCAGGGAGATGCAGCGAGGAGGGGCCGCTCCAAGCCGTGAGCTCTGTTAAGGACGAGGCCCGAGGAGGTGGCGGGCGGCAGCAGTCACGGTCCACTAGGGAGTCACGTTCCCTCTAGGAAGGCGGACGCCCAGCGGCCACGTCCCGGTGCGGGCAGGGGGGAGCACTTCTCCTGTACTTCCTGCCTGCCACGGGGAGATCCACGTCGCACGGGGGCGTCCTGCCTCGGGACCAAAGGCGAGCAGTGCCACACAGGGAGACGGGCACGGTGCAGTACTTTTCCTTCCCTGCTCACCGACTACGGCTGACACAATAAACTAAGAACTGCCCCTGTAATAGAGGGCGGAGTTTCCACCAAGAGAGCCGAGGCCTACGCACGTGCTACAGGCCCCACAGAAAGCGGACAAGAGCTTCCTGCAGCCAAGTTAATCCCTCAGGAAGGGTGAAAAGCCAGAGACAGTAAGGTCACAAGGTGACAAGTGCAGTGTCCACGAGACACTGAAACGAGCAGGTTAACGTCAGTGTGGGGCTCGCTACAAGTGCTTGCTGTGCCACAACCATGGCCGGCGCCGCGGCTCACTAGGCTAATCCTCCGCCTAGCGGCGCCGGCACACCGGGTTCTAGTCCCGGTCGGGGCGCCGGATTCTGTCCCGGTTGCCCCTCTTCCAGGCCAGCCCTCTGCTGTGGCCAGGGAGTGCAGTGGAGGATGGCCCAGGTGCTTGGGCCCTGCACCCCATGGGAGACCAGGAAAAGCACCTGGCTCCTGGCTCCTGCCATCGGATCAGCGCGGTGCGCCGGCCGCAGCGCGCCGGCCGCGGCGGCCATTGGAGGGTGAACCAACGGCAAAGGAAGACCTTTCTCTCTGTCTCTCTCTCTCACTGTCCACTCTGCCTGTCAAAAATAAAAAAAAAAAAAATAAATAAAAAAAATAAAAAAAAAAAAAAAAAAAAACAAGTGCTTGCTGTGCCACAACCAGAAATTCAAAGTTTAATTTGGTTTTGCTTTAGGTACAAATCCCATAAACATCTTATGCATCGTCTTCCTGTAACTGTAATATTGCAATGGTCTTAATTTTCTACCATCAGCTCTCCAACTCCCACCTACAGCTCAGGAGAGACACTGTAGTTAACCTGTCACCATGGGGCCATCCCACAACTCTTGCTGGAGTCAGACAGAAGTCGACATTCGTTAATCATTGGTGGCCTGAGCAGATCAGGAGGGAGTTCAGAGCCCGAGTTGCCAGGAGACATCCAAATGCGGCAGGAAGCCGGCTCTAGTAACGTGGCCTCACGTGAGCCCAAACAGCCACCAGACCACAGGCCTTCTGAGCACACAGGTCCCAAGATTCAGATGGGAAGAGGACTGCTCCCCATCCCTGCCTAGACCTACAGGAACAGCCCCCAGGCAGCTGTCATCACTGCTCAAGTCCCAGTAGCTTGGAGGTAACTTGACACTAATAACAGTCCCAAGTAATAGATGCTCATGGAGGCTTTGTTGTTGCCATTACAGTCAATTAGAGGTTATCGCTGTAATAAGGTAACTCCCACCTGCAGGCCCACAGCTCACCAAGTGGGTGTGACGGGAGCAGGGCTATGGCTAGGGAAAGGATGGAATACAAACCATAGGCGGTGGCCCGGAGCTGCAGCCCAGACAAGCCTACTCCCTCCCTGGCTACTGTTATCAGAGATCCCACAAGAGCTTGGAAATTGTGGTTATACAGTTACTTCCTTTTTGCTTGTTTGCCATTTTTTGTCTGCAAATTCATATTGAAGGCCTGAAGAATATATACTGACATCTATTTTTGCAATAATGCTTTTGTATTTCAGTAATAATGACAATGGTCTCAGTGAACAATTACAGGCAGGCAAAATGCTGATGTGAGTGAAGTATCCTAATTTTAAAAATTGTTTCTATAGAGAATTGTAAAGTTGTGTCCGGCACTGTGGTGTAATGGGTAAAGCCACTGCCTGCAGTGCCAGCATCCCATATGGGCGCCGGTTCGAATCCCAGTTGCTCTACTTCCAATCTGGCTCTCTGCTATGGCCTGGGAAAGCAGTAGAAGATGGCCGAAGGCCTTGGGCCCCTGCACCCACGTGGAAGACCTGGAAGAAGCTCCAGGCTCCTGGCTTTGGATGGCACAGCTCCGGCCACTGCGGCCAATTGGGGAGTGAACCAGCAGATGGAAGACCTCTTTCTCTGTCTCTCCTCTCTATGTAACTCTTTCAAATAAATCTTAAAAAAAAAAAAAAAAAAAGTATAGGCACTTTACATTCCAGTAACTTAGTAAGTACCCACAAAAATACAAACTGTACTGTTAACAATAAACACAGAGGCTGGGCTTTGGTGTGGCAGGAGTGAGATAAGGACTCCATGCATAATATTGGCTGACAAAGCAACATAGCATCTGTAAAAACCAAACACCGTTTTACATTGAGTTCAAAGCCACGTATCATTGAAATCCCTGGAACTGATCCTGCCACCCCTGCACTTGGTATCAGCGAGAGAGCATCTGGAACTTTACACTCCAACTTGGGCATCAACAGTAAAGAGAGGGCCTGAGACATCAGAATGTGCCCCAAAGGGGAGGGCCCAAAATGGGGAAGGGTCTAGAAATCACACCATGGGGGTGAAGAGTTAGGAGAGGGCTGGGAGAAGGACAGGAAGGGTTGTCCCAAACCAGAAGACTTACCTATCCAAGGCAAAGCTTGGTGAATAAACACTATTGAGAGGTTTCTACCCACAGCTTTCTAACAAGCACACATTCCCATTTCAACCATCAATGATCTGTGCAAAGATAAACATCACGCTCCTATACACAGAAGGAGGGTGACCAGGGGCCGGCCTTGTGGCACAGTGGGTTAAACCAGAGCCTACGATGCCGGCATCCCACATGACTGCCAGTTCAAGGCCTAGCTGCTCCACTTCCAATCCAGCTCCCTGCTGACACACCTGGGAAGGCTGCAGAATATGATCCAAATTCTTGGGCCCCTGCTGTCCAATTGGGAGAACTAGATGGAGATCCACAGCCCCAGACGTGTGGCCATTTGGAGAGTGAACCAGCAGATGGACGACATCCCTCTCTCCCCTCCTGTAACTCCGCATTTCACGTCAATAAACCTTTATAAAGAGGGTGAGCTAGATGACCTGCAAGCTTCCCTCAAACTCAACAACTGTTATGGTCTCAAGTGGGTTATTTTTAGAACTGAAACACCAATGCCGATTTAAATTGTCTCCCATCATTAACAACCAGCTGACCTGACCACCAAGCTTTTCAGACTGCAGGTATCCACCACCTCCACTCAAGAACCGCCAACTCTGCTCGGCTGACATACCACACGGTGACGCAGGCTTTGTTCAGTGAACGAGTACTCTAGAGGCAAGGTGAGCAATGTTCTGCCGCATCATCCACTCTGACCCTCACCTCTCGGCTGTGAACTTGACAGTTTCTAATCCCGTGGCAGACCCACCTCGTGGCACACGGACTCTGAACACACACAGAGCACGACCACAGGCTTAACTCCAAGGGAGCCCTGCCTGAGCTTCCCTTCATTAAGTCAGGGAGGACTTCCTAACTTCAGGCTCATGTCAAAGGGGCCCGACACTCCACACATCATCCGTTAGGGTTCAGCTGTTGAACAGTCAGTCAGAGATCCAGAAGGCAAACAGTAAAACTTACTTGGCACGGAACTGGAATCCTTTTAAGATGCAAATGTTCATTTAACAAATAACCTACTGACAAGGTAACTGACTATTCTTTGCTTCAGTCCCCGTGGGTGTTAACACTACCATCATTGGGGCCAGTTCTGTGGCATAGCAGGTAAAGCCATCGCCCGCAGTGCCGGCATCCCATATGGGCGCTGGTTTGAGTTCCAGCTGTTCCACTTCCAATTCAGCTCTCTGCTATGGCCTGGGAAAGCAGAAGAAGATGGCCCAAGTCCTTGGACCCCTGCACCCATGTGGGAGATCCAGAAGAAGCCCCTGGCTCCGGATCGGCTCAGCTCTGGCTGTTGTGGCCGTTTGGGGAGTGAGCCAACGGCTGGAAGACCTCTCTGTCTCTCCCTCTCACTGTCTGAAACTCTACTTCTGAAATAAGTAAGTAAAATCTTACAGAGATGACCACCATGTCACCTGGAGGGCACTGAGGTCTCACAACCTAGGTCGCCAGACAGAACAGGATCTTCGGGAACCCAACTTACACCTGTCATTTACTGAGTGCTTCTCATCTGCCGTGCACTGCACATACCAAAAGCTCTTTTATCCATTCAATTAATCCTCTTAGGGAGCAAGTACTACTATTATTTCGAGGCGACCTCAAACATCTGTAGGAAGTTGGAACTAAAAGCTGTTTATTTTGATGCGATCGCTTTTGGAAACCTTCGCACTGTTTTCTCACAATGTGATTTGGCCATAAGTCTTGGACTGTTTGTTGATTTATTGGAGAGGTAGAGTTACATAGAGAGGAGAGACAGAAAGGTGGCCGGCCCTGAGTTTTCTGAAGACCCCTCACACTACCCAAGCAGACTGGGGTGCACTTCAGCCCCGTGAGCACTGATGATAAACAGAGCCAGCGCCCAACTCCCAAGGGCACGTTCTGTCTCATCCCATGGCCTGCGCGGCAGCTCCGACTCCACGGCACTAAGCTGGAGTGCTGCAGTAGAAACCCTCACATTCAAGGCCAAAGAGGCAGGAGAGGAAGGTGCAGAATACAATGACTCACTTTATCTGCAACTAATAAAAATATATCAGACGGGAAAGCATCCTACCCCAGCAATAACACTCAAGGGACTTCAAAAGGTACACACACACACCCACACACACATACACCCCGAAAAACTATGCACGATTTAAAAAGAAAAATCTTCCACTAAAACACTTAAAATTTATTTCCACTTTCCATGAACTTTTTGAAGTCCCTTCACATAGCCAAGTCTGGCAAACTTGCACTCTGATAGGATTCACTGGTTTCAGAAACACCCGACGACTTATGCTAGGCCAACTACTCAGTGGCGTCCTGGGCTGTCTGGGATCTAAGCCAGCATCAAAGAAATTCTCTTGCAGTCTTCTGTGACAGTGACAAGTAGTGGCAAGCCCTGTGCAGAACAAACAAATACCAACCTGTAGGCGACATGTGGGGACTCAGGCAACCTTAGCTTATACTTCAGTCAGACACTAAAGTCACCAAAAGTCCAAAGTGGCCAACCTGCTTGAACTCACACTTGAGCCACCAACACACAGGAGTTGCCAGGAAGTCTGGAAGAAGGAGAGGGAGCCATCGAAACCTACTTCCTGCCACCTGCCAGCCACTGCTTCCATCACAGCTGTGCACTGGCATCGGAGGGGTGATGGACGAGCATGCGGAGGCCAGAGAGCAGTCACTGAGCCATCTCCCCGCCAACATCTGCCCTCCAGCCACAGGTGAGGAAGAGGGCACATAGCAGATGGCTTTACCCTTACTGTTGTCCCCTCTCTCTTCCTGCAGGGCTGTCACTTGACTTGAGGGGAAAGGCAGGGATGGAGGAAGAGAGGGAAGGCAAAGTGAATTCAGAACCAGCACAGCCAAGAAACTGCACCCACAACGGGGCCACCGGGGAGGTACCCGAGCACACGCGGCAGTGGCTCCTGGGCCGACGGCACCGGTGCTTACCTGGCTGCTGAAAGACCCTTTCTTGGCCACACTTGGAGCCTGAGGGGGGCCCTGGGCTGGTGACAACCTCGAAGGACTCTTCTTACTCTGAGGCAGCAGTGAGGACAGGAAGCCCACGCGAGGCGACTGGGAGAGGGAGGCGCTCCGCTGGCTGCACACCATGGCTCTGTTCAGACAGACACGCCACAGGGTCACAGGGCCGGAAGGGGACACCGGACAACCAAGAACAGACCACCCAGGCCTTAGCTAGCTCCAGGAGCCGAGCTGGAAGGCGGTATCACTCAATACCTTTTTTTTTTTTTTTTTTTGTACAAAGAGAGCTGGCAGCTTGTCTGGCTCTTCTTGGAGGATGTGGTCAAGCTCAGAGCTGCTTTGTCTGACCGCCCCTGGCCACGGGTGCTACTGAGCAGCTCAGTCATGGCTAGCTCAAAGCGAGACATGCTGGAGGTTTCATATACACTGGAATTCAAAGACTTAGCATGACGGGACTGGTGCTGTGGAGAAGTGGGTAAAGCCACCGCCTGCAGTGTCGGCACTCCACATGGGTGCCAGTTCGAGTCCCAGCTGCTCCACTTCTGATCCAGCTCTCCGCTATGGCCTGGGAAAGCGGTGGAAGAGGGCTCCTGCACCCGCATGGGAGACCCAGAAGATGCTCCCGGCTGCTGGCTTCAGGTTAGCCCAACTCCGACAGTTGCAGCCATTTGGGAAGATTTCTCTGTCTGCAATTCTGCCTTTCAAATAAGTAAATCTTTTTATAAAGAAATCTGAAGAGACCTAGCATGAAAAAAAGGCATAAAACGGCTCACTAGTTTGTGTTCACTGCACACTGAAGCAACACTTTTAGATATACTGGGATATGTTATCACATCATTACAACTGACTTCACTTGTTCGGACTCTGTTTTTAAACACAGATGCTACAAGTTTGTAAGGCCCAGCTTCAGCTTGCAGTTTGTTTCCATCCGATGGCGATGGCTGGGCCGCTCGTCTTCACCTGGCACAGTCCTCGGCTGTACACGCTCTGCAATCTGTCTGCGCCCCCAACCCCCATCACCAGCTGTGTCCGCCAGCACCTCCGTTTCTTCAACCACTGCTATTGTTATCACCACCACCTCAGACCCCTGCTTTAACTGGCTTTTTAAAGACTTATTTATTTGAAACAGTTACAGGGAGGTAGAGACAGAGGTCTTCTACCTGCTGGTTCACTCCCCAGATGGCCGCAACAGCTGGAGCTGTGCCGATCGGAAGTCAGGAGCCAGGAGCTTCTTCCTGGTCTCCTACACGGGTGCAGGGCCCCAAGTACTTGGGCCATCCTGTACTGCCTTCCCAGGCCACAGCAGAGAGCGGTATCTGAAAAGGAGCAGCCAGGACTAGAACCGGCGCCCAGATGGGATGCCGGCACTTCAGGCCAGGGCTTTAACCCACTGCGCCTCAGCGCCGGTCCCGACTGGCTATTTTCCAACACTTCTCTCTCTCCCCACCTCTTTCAGTGGCATGCTTCGAGGAGCCCGTCTAGCTGTCCATGTGAGACATTCCTGACGCACAAAGACTTCCCAGGCTTGTGCTGTGGTTTATCTGTCCAGGCCACGCGCATCTGGGTGCACACGCCCCTGGCAGGGCTGTGCAGCCCTCCCTCCCTGGGTACAGCCAGAGGCTCACAGTGCGAAAAGCTCCTAGGGGGAACCTCAGGGAACAGGGCCTCTTACAAGACTGAGGCGAGGGCCTCGCGTGCCCAGGCGGCTCTTTGGCAAATCTCCCTCGCCAGGCAAAGGGGGCCACAGCCAAGGTGGGGCCGGAGAGACACAGGGCTTACAGCACAGGGGACGAAGGAGAGGAGGGGTGGCCACTCCACACACACTCACAGCTCTGAGTCCCCCAGGCGGTCCATGTTGGAGACGTAGGGCGGCAGTTTGTGCTGGACCAAGGCCTCTTCCTCCTCTGGAGGATGCTCCTCTTTCTTCAGCCGGTGGACTTCAGCCTGCAGCGCAAAAAGCTACACAGGGGTAGGACTGAATGAGCCGATGGCCTAGCCGCATCTTCCCTCTGGTGGAGAACATTCTAGAACCATCACATCCCAACCCAAGCTCCCGACTTCAAGTGCCACTTTCCCTCAGCCTCAAGGTGCCCTTCTCTGCTCATCGTGCACTGGAGAAATCGGCCAAATGACAGCTGGTGCTGGACTAGAGTGAGCTGCGAAAACCTGCAACCATTACAAATCCAACCTGTTCCTTTTTATTGTCGGACTTACTTCCTAGTTACCGAGTTTCTTCCTAAATTCACCGAGAAAAAAAAAGAGCCCCATGCCCACCTGCCTTCCTCCTGTTTTAGAAGTCCTACAGGAAAAAATAAAGTTGCAGTAAATTGGGGCATTTTTAGCCTTTCATCTAAAGAAAATAAAGACACACTAATTCATCCACACACATACCCAAAATTCAGCTTATATAACCTTCCTTCTCCTGGCAATACAACATGTAGAGATTTTAAGTTCAGGACACAGAAAAGTTCAAGATAAAAAAAAAAAAAACAAGTGTGGGTCCCTCGGCTCTCCTGTGTTATCAAATCAGGCAAATGCATATCTGAGTAGAACCAATGCAACTTGTCGCTCCCCTTCTTCACAGAGGAACGACACTGGACCCTGCGCTGTTCTTTTGTCTGCTCGGCCCTTCCCGGGTTGGCTGCCAACCCTTCCACCTCCATGGAAGGGCGGCTCCCCCTGCCACTTTCCCCACTTCCGCGGGGGAGCCGCCCTTCCACGGAGGTGGAAGGGTTGGCAGCCAACCCGGGAAGGGCCGAGCAGACGAAAGAACAGCACAGGGTACAGTGTCGTTCCTCCGTGAAGAGGGGGAGCGACATAATGATGCCGTGACTCGGATAGGAAGCCTGGGAGGGAAGAAGAGGGAAGAAGCGGGAAAACACCGAAGAGAGAGACTAGCAAAGAGCCTAGGGAAAAGCCGGACAGAAAAAGTGCCGGAAGAAATCTAGGGTTGAAAACGAAAGTGAAAGCTAGAAGAAACTTAGACTCGGACGGACTGCAGGTTGAAAGTGAAAGTGAAAGCTAGAAAAAACTTAGACTCAGATACAGACTGTGGGGAGAAGCCAGGAGAAATGAGGGAGAAATATTGTTGGAAGAAAGTTAGAAAATATACCGGGTAGAAAAAAATATGTTAGGGAAAACGAAGCCGCGGGGGCAGGCCGAAGCGGAGACGTAAGCTAGGTTGGGATTCGTCAAGTCAGCCAGGGGAGCAAAAGGCGAAAAACTAAAACCAGAAGCGGAGACGTAAGCTAGGTTGGAATTCGTCAAGTTAGCCCGGGGAGCAAAAGACGGGAAGCCAAACCGAAAAGTGGAGGCGTAAACTAGGTTGGACGGGAAGCCAAACCGGGAGCGGAGATGTAAGCTAGGTTGGAATCCGTCAGATTAGCCCGGGGAGCAAAAGACGGGAAGCCAAACCGAAAAGCGGAGACGTAAGCTAGGTTGGATTTCATCAGGTTAGCCCGGGGAACTTAGACTGAAAACTAAACCAACCGATGGCGGAAACGTGAACTAGGCTGTGATTCGCAGAAGCCGCCGTGCGCAGAGAAAGCGCACGGGGCGCGAGTAGATAGGGAGCGCGGGGCTGGCGCGGAGGCTGTGGTGCGGGCACGAAGACCGCGGAGCGCGCGTGAAGCCGGGAAGCTGCGCAGATGAGAGAAGCGCGGGTTGAAGCCACGCAGAGCTGGGAAGCTGCCGCGGGGCGGGCGCCGGGAAGCCGCGGGGATAAGAGAAACAGAAGTATAGAAGTAAAATGAGAGAACTAGGAATGCTGGCAGATAGAAGTAAAATAGGAGAGATAGGAATGCCCGGAGGCAGAGAAATAGAGAAAAATAAGGCCTCCCCACAACACGGCAATGAGAAGGCTTGGATTCGGTCTGCCTGATTAGTAAGACGATAAGCACCTGCGGGCGGCTAGCAGAATATCCGCTGCAGGTCACCAAAGACAGGCACGTTATCAACACCAATAAGTCTCCCCACAAGACGGCAATGAGAGGGCTTGGATTCGGTCTGCCTGATTAGTAAGGCGATAAGCACCTGTGGGCGGCTGCAGGTCACCGAAGACAGGCACGTTATCAACATCAATTAGTCTCCCCACAATACGGCAATGAGAGGGCTTGGATTTGGTTTGCCTGATTGATAGGGCTTGTAAGCACCTGCAGGCAGTTCTAGCAGAGCAGAGCATGCGCTGCAGGGCACCGAACACAGGCACGCATCAGCGCCTAAAAACCTCCTCACAACATGGCGAAGAGAGGACCCGGATTCGGTTTGCCTGATTGGTAGGGCTTGTAAGCACCTGTGGGCAACTCCAGCAAGCAGAGCAGAGTGTGTGCCGTGGGGCACCGAAGACAGGCGCGTATCAACGCCAAAAAATAAAAAGAAAGGGGGAACTGTGGGGAGCAACTCGGACTAGACTAAGTTACTGGAATTAAGACTTATTCTATGCATCTGCTCTCCCACAATATGGCACTGGGAGAGGAGTAAACAACTTTTACACAGCTGCCTCCAGTTCGACCAATAACCTGCAGGAGCTGATCCTGCTCCTGATTGGAGGAGAGCAGCGTGCTCGGCGTGTGGGTAGCAGAGTTGGGATTGGTGGAAGAGGACTATAAAGGAGGAGAGAGACAACATGCACCAGGAACATCCAGATAACATCTGAGCAGCCCCCGAGAGAGCCGGCCGGCGGTGTGCCGCTCCCCCGCGGAAGTGGGGAAAGTGGCAGGGGGAGCCGCCCTTCCATGGAGGTGGAAGGATCGGCAGCCAACCCGGGAAGGACCAGCAGCAAACCCGGGAAGGGCCGAGCAGACAAAAGAACAGCGCAGGGTCCTGTGTCGTTCCTCCGTGAAGAGGGGGAGCGACACAGCTGTGTCTGGGCCATCAACAGCAGCCATGGGATTCTACGTGGAAGAATGGAGAGAGACGGATGAGGACAGGCGAGCTGGGAAGTGGAGTGAATGAATCGTCTCCCGATTATGGCTCACTACTGTCCATTATTATTTATGCTCTACACATGATCTAGAGGATGGGTCTTCTCTAGTTTGAGGCAGTTTAACCCCCAATTCCAGACATGACTTCCCTGTAGTCAGCGTTCCTCTGCCACTACCCAGCTACACACACACACGCACACACACACGCCATGGAGCGAGCACATGCCAAACAAACCTTCTGGCGTAGAACTTCATTTTCTTCCTGAACCTGGTTGGTTCTCTGGCACTCCGCATCAAAGTTCAGGATCACGGGGACCGGTGCATGAGGTTAAAGAGTAAGCCTGTCTGTGCAGTGTCCCAACATCACTCCCAGGCTAACACAGCAGTAAAAACACCTGGACCCGAGACACCGGGACCGGAGGACAGGGTGGGTACGGGGGGTGCCTCCCCGCTTTGTCAGCCTCTCGTCCCTGGGTCTGTCACAATAGATGGGCCCGATTTCGTTGGGACAGGCTCACTGACTCAAGCCCACAGAAAAAGACAAATCCAAAGCTGTGCATTGTCCCTCCAACCCTGGGACTACTGGGCCAGTACGCACAGAGCTTCGGCGAGGTCAGGTGCACACTCAGCTGAGTAGCCCTGGAAGGCCAGGGGCTTTGCAAGCACTCCGCCAGCCGGGAAGAAGGTTCAGCCACATAGCCTGTGTGTCCCCAGACTGGCCTTTTTCTGGCAAGCTTGAAACAGAGTTTCCCACGGACTGGGACCACACGCCACGCCATTGCTATCTGCCTTCTAGCTCGGGGCAGCCCCAGAGAGCTGCAGTGGGAGCACAGAGCCGACTGGGCCTCATCCCTGGGGAAGTGAACCGTGGCTCCCCCGTGCGTGACCTCCCGTGCAGGGTCCCGAGAAGCTCCGGAGTAGTCCTTTCAATTGCCCCCGAGGGCCCAGCTCCCAGGGTCACCAGGCCAGTATAGACACCCTGCTGGTGCCACTTGAAAGCCTCGGGCTTAGGAGGCAGTGGCGGGGAGGGTGGAATGCACACAGCACAAGCAGCGAGGGCAGAGGCAGGAGAAGCACCCTTTCCGCCGCCACCAGACAGTGCTCCGGGAGCCCAGGACAGCCACCGTCGGCAAGCTCATATCTCAGCCACGTCCCACCAGGCAGCCTCATTCAAAGCAGACTCCCTTCGCCTTCCCTGGGTTTCCAGCCCAGAGAGCAGGAACAATGGCGCCTGCCTCGGGCCTTGGGATCTCCTGCTTTCCTCGACACTAATGGCACAGTCGGTAGGCTGTGTACTACATACAGGCCTTCTTACAGATGCCCACTTAGGTATTTTTAAGGCTAACCTGCTTTCTGGCAAGTTGACCAACAGTCAACACAGGAAAACCCAAACGCGTTCCCATCTGCTACCTAATCCCAGCCACAACAACTGATATCCCTGGGGACAGTCGTGCAGAGGGTGTTCAAGGCTGGACCGTCAGCCGACTTCCCACCCCTGGGCCTGCTCACACAGCTGCCTCCGCCCAAGCATGTCAGCGATTACTACAGCAGCTCAGCAGGGCCAAGATCTGCAATCCCTGGCCTCCTGACAAAAACAACCACAAGTCGTCCAGCCCCCTCACATGACAAGGATCCTTGGGCAGTCTGTAGAGGGAACGGCTGTGTCGGGGGCAGCGGCTACTGGTCACGGCGTCTGGGAGCCCCAGACCGGGCCCATGGCCGCAGGCAACAGGAAGGATATGCATGCACTCAAACAGGACACTCAGGAAGTTGTGCAGGGACACGATGAAGGTGTCCGCCCACTGTCGGGAGAAGTAGGTAGCAAAGGTGGGGTTGGTGTCCGGCGACGGCAGGAAGGGCAGGACAAACCAATCCTTCCACTCGGCCTGGTTCTGGAGCTCCGTGGCCTGCTTTGCAAAGAACTCCTGGGCCTTGTCGTTTCTGTTTGTCTGCAAGACACAGAGGAGGGGGAAGATGGAGATGCGGGTGAGCTTCCTCACCCCTGCCGAGCAGACGGCCTGTGCGTGTCAGCCTCCCAGGTAAGTGGCCCACGAGGACCTGTCCACTCCACATTGGAAAGCAGCCATCGCCCCTTTTCTCGAGGGCCTTGTCACTGCAAAGCTGGTTTCATGTGCAGCTCAAGAACAAATGCCATCCTGAAAACGAGTCCCTGAGGTTCTACAAAAACCCGACTGCCCGATTCTCCGATCATCTGTACTGCTTATTACAGAAACCTCAGGCCAGCAACTTCATATTCTTTCCAACATCTTAAATAGGAAGGAAAACAGAAATGGGGAAGTCAGATGATCCAGAGGAGAAGGAAAAAACCAGCACGAAATAACGTGACTGTCCCGCTCCTTCACAGGAAGGCACACAGCCCTCCCCAGGGGCGAGACCAAGCCCTATCTGTGGGTCAAGACCAAGCCCTATCTCCGCCAAAGGCGGCAGAGCCCCTGGAGCACCAAGCACCTGGATTGTGTAGACGAGATAGAAGCGGAACAGGCTGGTCTTGAGCTTGTTGATGGTGGGTCTGTACACGTCCTCCAAGCGGCTGAAGAGCCGCCGCTCCAGGTAGCTCCAGTAATCCCGCAGGGCGGCCAGGTCGTACACCTGCATTAGCTGCTGCAGCTGGTCCACTATCTTGTCCACCTGGTGAGAGCGGAGGGGTGGGGAGGGTGAGGACAGGAGGCAAAGCCCCCCTCATTCCACAGGGCACAGCGTTTTCCCCACTGCCATAGCTTCGGGATGTGAGCAGTTTTAAGTTAGGGGCTGGAGCTGGGCGGTGCAGCAGGTTAACATCCAACGTCCCATATCCAGGCACCGTTTCAAGTGCACGCTGTTCCACTTCCAATCCAGCTCTCCACTAATACGCCCAAGAAAGCAACAGCGGATGGCTCAGATACCCGGACCCCTGTCACCCACACCGGGGCCCCGGCTGGAGTTCCAGGCTCCCGATTTTGGCCTGACCCAACCCTGGCCGTTGCAGCCATGTGGTAAGTCAGAGGATGGAAGATCCCTTTCTCTGTCACCCTGCCTATCAAATAAATACATCTTCTCCTAAAGAAAAAATAAAAGTTTTTAACTTGCCATTTAAATCTGACAATTTATACAAATTTTAAGTTAGCAGTCTATGAAGTTTTTAAGACATAACTGTACCACCTTTTAAGTTACGGCTCGAATCTTAGGCAGGCACAGAAATTTCAGGTGTTATGGGCTTTGGCCAGAGAAGCAGGAGATTTGGCTCCAGGTCCTGGATCTGCCTCTGACTTACATGACTAAGTTGGCACTGTCACTTCAACTGCTTCCTGGGTTGCTTCACATTGAAAATAATAAACGTGTAAGAGCACATGAGATGGTCCTCCTTCTAGCTCCACAGTTCCAGGACTCCAAGGGGCAACGGGAGGCACGCTGATGGACCCCCGCCAGTCATCAGCGACCCACCAGCGCCCTCATAGCTGCGCAGACTATCAGCCAAACGAGCCACCTCCTTGTGAGGAGCAGTTATACCCGAGTAGGTGATTTGAAAAGGTTCTGGCTATCAACACTTTAGTCCCCATAGATTACAGACTGGGGCACGGGAGCCCAGAGAGGCGAAATCCTGTTTCAGGAGCCTCTAACTTCGTCCAAACAAGAACCCCGACTTCCCAACTCCCCTCCAGGGAGGCCCCTTGCTGGAGTTCACTGTCTCAATTCACCTGCCAACACCCGCTGAAGTCGACACACAAACCACACACACGTGGATTCCAAGAACTTCCCCACGGAAATCCATACCGGAGCCCCGAAAGTTTGTTTTAGCACGTGCAATGAGGTCTTCCTCCAGTGCTTAGTTGCAATATTGCCAGTGAGCTAACAAGGGCACTTGAGACCGACATCACCGGTGTCTGAACCCAGCTAACGTTCTGGGCTGCACACACCCCTGCTGCGCTCCCACTGCCTCGGGAAAACAACCCTGGGATAGATACGTCGGCCGCCAGAACCTCCCAGCCACCCAACCCTGGTTGCTGAAACCACATGGGTCTCCCCAGCCATCGACTGACCAGCACCTGCTAGGAGGCCGGGGAGCAACACCCAGACCTGCACCAGCGGTCAGGCCACAGCCCCCGACTGCAGGACAACTTCAGGCGAGTCACGCCCGTGTCAGGGCCTCGGTTCCCCGTCCGCCAGGCCAGGGCCGCGCGCGCCGATCTCCGCGGCCCCCACGCCGCCGGTGACAGCGCCGCCCCCGCCCCTGAGGGCAGTGGGGGCTGGGGAGCGGGCTGCTCCCGGGCTCCCTCGGGCCGCCCCCGCAGGCCCCTCACCCGAAACCCCTTCTCTTTGTCCGCCTTGATCTCGGCGTCCAGCTGCCGCAGGGTGTGCGTAAAGCCGCGGAAGAGCAGATACTCGCGGACCAGCTCGTCGGTGCGCTCCACCGCCTCCGCCATCACTGCGCCGGCGCCTAGAGGGGCCGCGGCCGCGAGGGACGAAGGGGCGGGGCCTGGCGGGGGCGGGGCGGAGACGGGGGGCGGGCGCCAACACGTCACTCCGCGGCCAGCCTACCAGCGCACACGCACCGCGCGCCTCGCGCCCTGAAGCCCTGCCCCTCGGTCGGCGCCCCGCCCCGGCCCCGCCCCGCCGTGTCGTCATGCCGCGGCCGCCCGGAGGGGCTGCTGGCGGAGGCTCTGCGGGCGCTAGTTTTCCTGGCGGCGGCATTACAGCTCCGAGTTCCTCAGAACGGCAGCAGCTGTTCAGTCTGGAGAACGTAGCACACGGCCGCGAGGCAGGCGGGGAGTGGGTGCCCGGCTGATCGCAGACCCCTGTGACTCCCACCTCTCCTTTTAAAAATGGAGGGATCGCAGGTGTGCGGTCGGGGGGCTCCCGTTCCCCGCAAAGCCCTGCCCACACGGCAGGGTCGCCACGACGCCTGGCGACGACGGAAAACCCGAGTTACGATGAGGTGGTGCCTGTGCCTCGTTAATTAAAACAAAAAGGCAGACGGCTGTGAGAAACAGCCTCACCCGTCCACTCCAAGGATGGCCCCGGACCAGAAGCGCAGCGCAGCGCAGCGCAGCGGGCAAGCCAGACTTCGCTAAGCGCCCTGCAGACCCGGGGGCTTTGCAGCGAGCTATTTATTCCCCCAGCACGCAGGTCCGGCCTCCAGGTCCCCATTGGCTGAGTGAGTGCGGGGCTCACCCGCTTCAGCTGTTTTGGCCACTAACACCCTGTTTGCCTAAGAACTGTCAGGTGCGTGGACCCGGGCCGTTCTGCAAACTGTGACAAGTCGACTGCTTGTCGACTCACAGCTAAAGGCTTCACTTTGAAAATGAGCCGAATGTTTACTTCTCACAAAGATAAAATGTGTGTGTGCATGTGTGTGTGTGCGTTTGCACATTTTGAAAACCCAGGAAGATTACACGCCGACTGTTTATATTTGCTTTCTCTGTGAGGTGAGACCAGAAGGGACTTTCACTTCCTATTTTTCACTTTTTCTCAATTGTTTGAAGTTTTCACAGGTGTCCATATTTTTGTAATCTGGACGACAACCAATATGTACGAGCTGATGGGAGATCTCTCTGTTTCCTTCTGTCTCTAAATCTGCCTTTCAAATAAATAAATTGTCAAATAAATAAATTAAAAAAAAAAAAAACAGAACGAAAACAGAAGTTGGAGTCAGGGACTGGAGCTGGGAATTGGATGCAGGCACTTCATTATGGGATGCCAGAATCTTAACCGATGTCTTAACCACGGGGCTAAGTGCCCTTGGGTTACCCTTGGGTTCTCCGTTATAAAAAAGGCCCTCGTTAGCTAATCACCTTCCAACATCATATTTGCAGAATAGGTCTCAATATACAAGTTTGGAGAAGACACAAATATTCAGACCAAGACAATCATCTCAGAGAGGCTGTGTAACTCTCTTGGAAAAATAGCATGGCTCTCACCCCCAGTGTTGTTACCCCCCTTGCTCTCTTGTGCCTTTCTCCATAGCACTTATGACATCTGATAAAATGATATTTTACTTATTTAGCGTGTTGTCTCTGCACCCCCACCCCCACCAAAAATAAGCTCCAGGAAAGGAGATGTTTTTGTCTGCACTGTTTGCAGTTATATTCCTCAGAGCCAAAAGCAATGTCAGGTTTACAGTGGTTGCTCAATAACTACATATTGAGCCTAATTTCAGTGAGGGCCCAGCCACCGCCACCTGCAAGCAGGAGAGGCCTGTAAGAGAGCTCTGGGTCAGCCCTGTATGTGAGCTTCGTGAGCCTCTGCCTGGTTCCCTGTCCAAAGCATTCCTTTTTTTTTTTTTTTTTTTTTGACAAGCAGAGTGGACAGTGAGAGAGAGACAGAGAGAAAGGTCACCCTCCAATGGCCGCCAAAGCTGGCGCACCGTGGCCGGCGCACCACGCCTATCCGAAGGCAGGAGCCAGGTACTTATCCTGGTCTCCCATGGGGTGCAGGGCCCAAGCACTTGGGCCATCCTCCACTGCTTTCCCGGGCCACAGCAGAGAGCTGGCCTGGAAGAGGGGCAACCAGGACAGAATCCGGTGCCCCGACCGGGACTAGAACCCGGTGTGCCGGCGCCGCAGGTGGAGGATTAGCCTAGTGAGCCGAGGCCCCGGCAATGCATTCCTCTTTGCCTTCCAGTGTTTTGAGTCACTCATTAAAGGTTTCTGGAAGCACTTCAGTGTGTCACCGTTATTAACCGGACAAGGTACTAGACTCTCCAGCTCATTCATTAGCCCCAATCAGCTGTTGCGATTTGTCTGACACTGCGTGTACTCTGTTCCCTGTCTTACAGTAGAGGGTGGCCTGGGGTTCAGTTAAGAAGCTGCTAATGAGGGCGTGAGGTTTTGTTGTACACAGAAAATTGTATTTTGACCCACAAGGCGAGCTGTGAACTACTTACTCTCTCTGCCTTTGACCCATAGACCTGGGAGAGGAAGGAGAGCAAGGAACACAGAGATGGGGGGAATAAACGCTTAGTGAGTACCTACTGGGCGCCAGATATTGTGCTTGATGTCAAGGACATAATAACAAGCAAGACCAGAGTCCTTGAGCTCGGGCTGGCTGGGGAAACTAAATGACGGATAAACACAGTCAATTTCTGGCTGCAGGGTGGAGACTGGGTCAGATGGGAGCAGGGCTGGACAGGAGGGTGAAAGCCAGTTCAAGGAAGAGATGGGACTACAGCAGTGGCACTGGGAGAAAGAGCCGGGATTTGAGAAGCGTTAGGGAGTCGATCAGTCAGACCTGGGGACTGGTTAGCTGCATTGAGGAAGGATCAGGGATCATCAAAGGTTGGCTAAGTTTCTGGCCTGTGCATCTCTCTGTACAGGATGACTCCCAGGAATCAATCCAATTTAACCCCAGGGGCAGGAGCCAAGGATAACAGGTCAGAGTTGCAATAATCTGGAGTTATCTGAGGTCCTACTGCCACTTTAAAATTTCTCCTTTTATCAGCCCCTAAGGCATTAGGATCTGGCTAAAAAGCCCATGAGAGCATTTCAGGCATGGAAAGCCAAGACACTGTGGCAAAATGACCTAAATGAAAGATCTCTGTGAGTGAGATCCCAGCGGGAAGAACGGGCCATCAAAGAAGGAGGTACTTTTCTCTGAAGGGAGGAGAGAACTTCCACTTTGCTTATGGCCTTGTCTAAATAAGGTCGCACTTTGTGGACTCAAGACTCAAGAGCCTTGGCAGCTCATGACAAGAGCCTCGGGTGATCACTGACGTCATAAATAAGAGTGCCAATTGTTAAATCAACAACGGGAGTCACTGTGCACTTGGTCCCCATGTAGGATCTCTGTCCTTAATGTGTTGTACTATGACAACGGTAAAACTAATCTTCAAACAGTGCTTTATACTGTATGTCTGTGTGGGTGCAAACTGTTAAAATCTTTACTTAGTGTAGAGTTGATCTTCTGTATATAAAGATAATTAAAAATGAACTCTAATGAAGAATGGGATGGGAGAGGGAGTGGGAGGTGGGATGGTTTGGGGTGGGAGGGCAGGTATGGGGGTAAGAAACGCTATAATCCAAAAGTTGTAATTACAAAATTTACATTTATTAAATAAAATTTTTATAAAAAATAAAAAAAAAATTTGTCCTTTTTTCTCAGCCCCACTATTTCATCTTTAATTTTGATGCTCTGGTCTGCCCTCTGTATAATTCTACAAATTCTAATTTTTTCTTTTGACCAAATCCTTTGTCTGACTCTGCTTATGGTTGTTCACCTGAATCCCTAATATTCCATCGACTCAGCCTAGCTCTTGGGCCTCCAGCAAGTGCGTCCCCGGCTGTGTTTTCACGCAGAGTGCCCTGTGTGTGCTGATAGTCTTGCTTTGTGACCATCTCACCTCCCTGAATGTAAACGTCAGAGAGCACAGACCCTTGAAAGTAGAAGGTGTTCAGTAGCTAATTGTTGAGTGAATGTGTGAATGAAGTTCACATTGCTCTATTGCCTGTAACTCCAAGTCACTGCAGGTACAAAGCAGCCATTGCCATAGCCTTTGACAGACACATCTTCTCTTACGTTAGTCAGGCCCATTAAAAAGTTACGAGTGCCTCTGAAAACTGGCCCTCCATGACCCACCCAAAATATTTTTTAATTTAATTTTAAAACTAAAAAAATTTTTAAAATAAAATGAATGATGTCCAAATTAAAATATATGTCCCCTTTGCCTATCAAATTAGTATTTTCAAAAATGTGCTCTCCTGGGGCTGGTGCTGTGGCCTAGCAGGTAAAGCCACCACCTGCAGTGCCAGCATCCCATATTGGCGCCGGTTCCAGTCCCAGTTGCTCCACTTCTGATCCAGCTCTCTGCGATGACCTGGGAAAGCGGTAGAAGATGGCCCAAGTTCTTGGGTCCCTGTACCCATGTGGGAGACCTGGAAGAAGCTCCTGGCTTTGGATGGGCGCAGCTCCAGCCATCTGGGGAGTGAACCAGCGGATAGAAGACCTCTCTCTCTCTCTGCCTCTCCTCTCTAATAAATAATTAAATCTTTAAAGGAAAATTGTGTTGTCCAGAGTTGATGAAATGAGCACTCTCATGAAGTTTCAGAAGGAGTTACTCCTATAGGGATCAATTTATAATGGATGAGAACACCCCCCCCCCCCCGCCAAGTTCCTGTTCTTCAACCCAATGACTCCACTTCTAAAATTTCCCCTAAAGAAATAATTCTTAAAATAATATTCAGGCACCTGGGGTTGTTTGTGAGGGTGCAGGTTATGGCAGCTTAGTGAGATACCCTCCAAGGGCTTGGGAGTGCGGAAACTGCATTTCCCACTGAGAGGTAAACTACAAAATCACTCTGCGACGGAATACAATCCAAAGATGCAGAATCGATGGAATTAAAAAAGCCACTGGCCTCGACTGAGGCCAGAACTCACAAATGAATAGTATGTGAAACAGGAGAGCTCTTAAACACGGGACACAGAAATCAGCACAAATCAGGCAAAGCCCATTAAACACATGCCTGCGGCACGGCCAGCAGACACCCTGGGTTCTGTCCTGTGGCGAGGCCATTTCTCAGATGAGGAGAAGGCACTAGGCCACCACAGTATTGGTCCTTTCGAGGCATCCTACTCTATTTCCTGGATGCAAGCTCAAGAAGGGAACATCTGATGCCCCCAGCACTTGGCAACTGGTGAGAGTTGTGCCATTCTCTGTGTCTCTCCTGGAAAGCCATATAGTAGTAGCTAATTGTGATGGCCCTCTGATGTGGGTGGAAGGGAGTGTCATTTAAGTCAGGAACCTGAATGACAGTTATGTTTCTCATTCAAAGATTTTACGGCATGGTGTCATGACGTCTCCCTCCCTGTGCAGTGTACCGAGCACGAATTAGTCTTTGGAAAGCTGGTCACCCTGGGCACTACAAGAACCAGTTCTAGCTAGCCTGTCTTCACATCAGTTCAACATACAAGAGTCTACTATTGACTTCTAGAGGAAAAAAGGAATCAGAAACAACCTAACTATTCAACATTAGGGGATATCTTTATAAATTATGCTACAGTAATCCCATGCAGTAGTATGTACTCATTAAAACTATATGTTTCAATAATATGTAGAAAAAATAGTCACACTAAATGCTTAAAATGTATGACGCATACTCTGAAAATCAAATATGACCCAGTAATTGCACTCCTGGGCATTTCTTCCAGAGAAATGAACATTTAGTTTACCTAAAAACTTGCACACAAATGTTTACACATGATGGACAAAGACTGGGAGCAATGCAGACTTCCTTTACCGGCATGATGCCACTTACACAATACTTTTGAAGAGACAAAATGCAGACAGAGATAACAGGCTAGCGATCACCATGGGTGAGAGATGGGCTGGGGAGAGAAGAGAAAGAAAGAAGGAAATATGTTTGTTTTTTTTAAGGGCAACACAAGGAATCTTGTGTTGATGGAGTTGTTTTGCATCTTGACTGTGCTTGTGAATGCACAAACCTACACTTATGATCAAATTGTATAGAAAACACACATGTGTACACATAAACAGAGCAGTGTGAATGTGTCCCCCACAGATTGCAGATGTCCATATGCCTGTATTATACTTTACTTTTGCAGGATGTTACTACTGGGGGGAAACCAAGTGAACAGTTCCTGGAATATCTCTGTATTATTTCTCAATAATAATCTCTGTATTATTTCATAACTGCATAATGGTCTACAGTTATATCAAAATAATAAGTTTAAAATGTTTAAATGAGTTTTTTAAACTCATTTAACTACAGTTGTACTACCACTGCTTTATATAATATATAGTTGTTTGTTTATTTTCATTTTATTTGAAAGGCATAGAGAGACAGACAGACATCTTCCATTCCCAAATGTCTGCCACAGCCAGGGCTGGGCCAGGCCAGGGCCAGGGTCAGGTCAAAGCCAGGCACCCAAAACGGGTTGCAGGGACTCAAGTACTCAAGTATCTGTTGCCTTCTAGGGCACATATTAGCATGAAGCTGGATTAGAAGTGGAGTGGCCAGGACTTGAACAAGCACAACCAAATGGGACGGGGGCATTCCAAGCAGCAACTTAACCACTGAGCCAAATACCTGCCCAGTATTTTTTGAGATATATGTATACACACAAAATATTAGCAATTATTGGCTTAGGTAGTAAAGGTGTTAGATTTTATGAATGATTTCTGATTCTATGCTTTCTAATGTTTCAAATTCCTCGCTACAGACATATATAAATATAATGAATGTAATATTTAATCACAGCATGTTCATTTCTCATAACAACCATATCTTAGTGCAGACTCATGCAAAGCTCCTATCAATTAGCCCACCCAAAACTTCTACACATAACTTGCTGCTGGGCTAAGAATTTCTAATCATGTACTTCTACAATTTGGTTTCTGGAACCAAGTATAGGATCTCACACATGACCTCTGACTGTCAAGTGTAACATTTCTCTGGTTTTCGGCTTCTGTATCTGCAATGTGAAGACCTTGGATGAGAAGGACCCCGAGCTGCTTCAGCTCTTACTGTCTCTAGGCCTCATGGTGATACAAGGCACCTGCTGGGAGCCTTGATCTGTCTATTTAGGGACCGTGGATTATGTAATGGAAAGTGAACCTCCTTCTCTCAGACATCAGCCTGTACTCATACCTCCTGGAGGAGCAGCTCAAATGAGGGGCTGTTCCTGCTGTTCCCTGCCCCACCCCCACCCCATGCACCGCCTTTTACTCCAAAAGGCAGCAAAGTGCCCATGTGCACAGGGAAGCAAGTCACTAATAAAGCTGTGAAGACATCAGTAATGAGAACCCATAGGTTTATGAGTCTATAAAATCTTTCACTTTCACTGACTAAACAATTCAAGTCTCTTATGTAGTAAATCATAAGACCTTTCCAAACATCAACTGGAAGAGGGGAGCGTGGGGGAAATTCCATCTCTGTTGCCACAGTTCTTAAAAACCAACCTAGGTGCCCTCTTCAATCCAGCGCCTACCTTCTGTAATATCGGGGACAGTTCCCCTCCCCGACTCCTCCCCTATCCCTTCTCTCTCTCCTTGGCTTCTCCGTCATGGTCCATGCTCTCTTTCAATACATCCTTGTCCTGCTCCTGGGGCTTCTCTTCACACCACTTCCCATTTCCTGGAAGGGGTTACCCATTGTTTCTCTTGGGGAAACTCTTTACCTCCTTGTATCAGGATCTAGGACAATGACTCTCATCTACTGGGTTCAACTGTCCTGTGCAGATGGCACATAACTTACCTGTCTGTCATCAAATTCCTAGTGTTCCTCCAAGGTTGTTTGGTGCCTGCGAGATCCGTCTCCCTGCAGCTGTCTAGTTGCCTTGCCAAGGAGGGCAAAAAAGGACTCGTTTTTGAGCCTCAGCTGTGGATCCTCTCCTTTGAACAGCTTTCCCCATACATCCAAAAGGATCTCCCTGAGACTGCCTCTTTCACAAAGAGCCCAAAGTCAAATCCATCCGCTCTCTGTACTCATTCATGTATTTAGTTGCTGCAACAACCAGGGCTGAGCCAGGACAGAGCCAGGCTCAAGCTAGTCTGAAGCCAGGAGCAAGGAACTTCTTCTGGGTTGCCCACAATGGTGCAGGGACCACCTTACACTGCTTTCTCAGGCACATTAGCAGGGAACTGGATCTAAAGTGGAGCAACTGGGACTTGAACCAACGCTCACATGGGATGCTGGGACTGCAGGCAGTGGCCTTATCTGCTATGCCACAGCATCAATCCTGTTTTATAACTTTTTCAAAAATCTGAATGTTAACCAAAGATATGTAATAATCCATTTATTCAAGGAAACAGGTGCATTTGGACAAGAACAGCATGCTTTTGTCATTTTATTTATTAATTTTTAGATGTATTTACGGGGCTGGCACTGTGGAATGTTCTATAGAGGGATGATAAACAGTGAAGTTGAAGGATAAACCAACACTGTAACCAGACCTACCAGATTTCTGTAGAATATCCCACCCAACATTCCAGAATCCACCAAGCACTAGCACCAACTATTATCATACACATTCTTCTCAAATGCAGATGGACTATTCTCCTGGATAGATCATGTAATATGTCATAAATTCCCAATAATTCTTAACAGAATTGAAATCATGCAAAATGTCTCTTCTTTAACCACAAAGGAATGAAGCTAGAAACTAGTAACAGAAGAAAAAACAGAAACTTCACAAAAGTATGTAGAAAATGTAGAAATCAAACAACACACTTACACAAACAGTGAATCAAAGAAGAAATAATAAAGAAAATTGGGAAAAAAACAACTTTGAGGTGAAAATGGATAACACAACATACCAAAACTTACGAGATGGAAAGAAGTACACAGAGGAAAAATTACAGCTGTAAATTTACTGAATCATAAAAGAAGAAAAAAATCTCAAGTCAGCAACCTAATTTTATAACTTAAGGAGCCAGAAAAACAACAGAACACCAAGTCCAAAACTAGTAGAATGAAAGAAATAACAAATATTAGTGGAGATTAATGGAATACAGAACAGAAAAAGCAATACATAGAATCAATGAAACCACGAGGTAGTTCTTGGAAACATTAACAATATTGACAAGTCTTTAGATAAGTTGAATAAGAAAAAAGAAGAGAAGAGGTAAATGACTTTTCTCTCTCTCTCTCTCTCTCTCTCTCTCTCACTATCCACTCTGCCTGTCCAAAAAAAAAAAAAAAAAGAGGTAAATGACTAAAATTAGGAGTAAAAGTGGGTACATTACTACAGACCCTACCAAAAAAAAAGGATCATAGGAGATACAATAAACAATTAGGTAACCAACATGAATTGGACAAATTCCTATAAACACAGAAATCACCAAAGGTGACTCAAGAAGAAATAGAAAAATCTGAACAGACTTACAGACTTGCAGTAAGTAGAGATTGACTCAGCAATGGAATCTCAACAAAGGAAAATCCAAAACCATATGGCTTCACTGGTGAATTCTACAAAATATTTAAAGAATTATCACCAATCCTTCTCAAGCTCTTCCCCTCAAATGAAAAAGCACAAAACATTTCCTAGCTCATTCCATAAGGCCGGAATCACTCTGATACCAAATCCAGATCAAGAAAGCACAAGAAGAAACAACTACAGATCTATATCCCCTGAGTACACAGATACAAAAATCCTTAAAGTGCAGACATATAAAAAGGATTGCTTTCAGGAGTAGGTTTAAACGTAAGTATTTTCAGGGGACCCAAAGACTCAGAACATAGAAGTTTTTGTCTACAGGTTTACGGTGTCAAGAATCAACTTTGTCAGTATTTGTAAAACTCTACATTTAGAAGCACTTTCACATACATTAAAATCCTTAAAATGGACATTGTTAAATCAGATCCCTTGGGAGTTGATGCTGTGTTGTGATGACAGGCCGTGAGCCTGCTCCCCATAAGAAAATCTTCCTGTATTCCCAGGCTTTCCCGGGAGCCAATGTCTGGTCATGTGCAAAGGACATGGTGGGAAAAACTGTCTAGGATTGGTCTCAGGCTTATCTTTTTTCTTTTTTTTAAAAAAAGATTTATCTGTTTATTTGAAAGACAGAGTTACACAGAGGCAGAGACAGACAGAGAGAGGGTGAGAGGTCTTCCATCCACTGGTTCACTCCCCAAATGGTCACAATGGTTAGAGCTGAGCTTATCTGAAGCCAAGAGCCTGGAGTTTCTTCCAGGTTCCCTACGTAGATGCAGGGGCCCAAGGACTGGGACATCTTCCTCTGCTTTCAAAGCACATTAGCAGGGAGCAGGATCAGAAGTGGAGCAGCCAAGATTCGAACAGGCACCAATATGGGATGCCAGCACTGAAGGTGGCTGCTTTACCTACTATGCCACAGCATCGGCCCCTCTCAGACTCATCTTGACAGAAGTGCTGGGAGCCTTCACTAGCGTCAGAGAGTTCACCCTCTTTTGTGTCCCTGCCTTTAGGAGCCACTGCCCACAAACCTCAGTTAAAGCTGAGAGTCTTCTGTTCAGGAAATTATAAAATCATAAACATTTCTCTCTGGCCTAAGGTAGTAGATATTTATTGAATGAAATGCCCACAAGGCATGGAAAGCAGAGGACCACAGAGAACCTTTAGTGCCCACACCTTGGGAAAGTCCCTGGCCCTCTGTGACCATGGTTTTCCCATCTATAGCATGAAAAAGACCCTTCATAGCATTGTCCACAAGGATGAGAAACACAGTATTCTCAACATATGACCCGGCCCTCCCCTTTTGTTTGAAGGATGAAAAGATGATAAACTCTGAGGCCCGTACCCTTTATCACATGAACTAGACAGAAACCACAAGGAGCACAGGTTCATAGGCTGCTCCTCCAACTGGAAAGTCGGAGTTGAGGGGCACAGAACAGAGGTGGCCATCCTGGGTTGGTCTAAAATGCAGGGCTCTTGGAAAGTTTCCTCCTGGTGAGACAGATGCTAAGATGCACCTTGGGAGAGGGAACACTCTTAAACTAGAAGAGGAAGAAGAGTGTTTCATAGTAGAATCCATCCTACCATGGTGGGGGTAGGTAGGGCAGAGGGACAATAATTCAGGACAAGATCTATGTTACTGTATGGCAGGGGGTATACACATTTTAAATAGTTATTTATTTGAAAGGCAGTGCATGGGGCTGGCATTGTGGTGTAGCAAGTAATTGGGCCCTGCACCCACACGGGAGACCCGGATTAAGCTCTTGGCTCCTTGGCCTCAGCCTGACCCAGCCCTGGTCATTGTGGCCATTTGGGGAGTGAACCAGCAGATGGAAGATCTGTGTGTGTGTGTGTGTGTGTGTGTGTGTGTGTGTTTCCACTCTGCCTTTCAAACAAATAAATAAATGTTTAACAAAAAAAAAAAAAAAGAAAGAAAAAAGAAAAGAAAAGAAAAGAAAAGAAAAGAAAAGAAAGAAGGATAGGGTGACAGAGAGAGATCTTCCATTTGCTGGTTGACTCCTAAATGGGTGTAATGGCCAGGGCTGGTCTAGGCTGAAGCCAACAGCCAGGTCTCCATCCTGGTCTCCCGCATGGATAATAGGGGCTGAAGTACTTGGGTTATCTTCCACTGCTCTCCCAGGCACATTAGCAGGAGCTGGAGCAGAAGTGGAAGAACTGAGACTGAAACCAGTGCTTTTATGGGATGCTGGGGTCATAAGCAGCAGCCTCACCGCGTGCCATAGTGCTGGTCCTAGATTGGGGTATATTCTTAGGGCAGCTCTGCTGGGAGGAACGGGTCACAGGGTGACAGTGTGTTGTATGTCGCTGGGGAGAACTGTGATTCTATCCAGAGCTGGTGAGAGGCCACCAGGGTTCACCACCGTGCCTTCTGCCTTGTGCCTGTGACAGGTTGGTTGACTGAAGGTGGCCAGATCTTTATTTAAAATCAAGAAATCAGGCTGCTGCAGCGAACTCTCTTAGTAACACTCCACTCAGGACTGCATTTCCCCTGAGTGCAGATCTGCCCCCCTGGGAGACACCCATCCCTCCGGGGAGGCAGATGTGTGTGCAGTAGTGGTTGAGGCGGGAGGGGCGGGGGTGACCACATGAAAAGTGGGGACTGGGAGGAGGTGCGTTTGCAGCTCTCTGCACAGAGCTCCATGGAGCCCTGACAACGCGGGGCTCGCACTATGCACTATCCCTCAGGGGGGCAGGACTGGGAGAGAGGACTCTGGGTGGGGGAGGCAGTGGAAGGGGGGGGCGAGAAGTTCCTCAGGGCGCAGAGACCCTGTGCAAGGCTGCCTCAGCCTATGAGCCCACCCTCCTCTAGGCCGTTTGGGGGTGCAGTAATTTTCTCTTGAGAAAACAAATTGATGCCTATTGGATGCTTTTTCCATGACAGGTGGTTTTGGTTTTTGTTTTGCACATAGTGCATCATTTTAATGTAACCGTCCACCAAAATCCTTTCAAAGGCGAGAGTCCGGGACTCGCTGATGTGACATTTAAGCAGCGTCTCGGGCACGGCTGTGATCCTGGAGCAGGATCCGAACCCCGGGCCCCAGGCGCTTCTGCGTGACCTCCGAGTGACCCCGGCCCTGAGGTGAGGCGGCTCAGCTCAGGGGAGGCCACGGCCAGGGGGCGCCTGGCGCCTCGCGACTCCTCTCCTCAGCCTCGGGGCCCGGCGCTCCTCAGAGCCTCATTCCGGCATCTCCTCAGCACAGGCTGGCGGGCCGCCGACGGAATGGCCGCCGGCTTCCCACTGCCCCGCTTCCCCCATATCGGCCCTTTGGCATCTCTGCAGCCCCTTGAGGCCCTCCTCCATTGCTTCCCGACTTCATTAAAACGCAACTGCCCTCTCGTCGTCCGCGAGTCTTTCCCGCCTAAATTTTTCTTTTCTTTTTTTTTTTTTTTTTTGGGGGGGGAGGGTCAGCCTCTGGCTCCTGTATCGAGAGTGTCCCCTCTAACCGCCGGGACAACCCTGCAAGGCATACGGCATCGTGGGCTCCCCGGCGGGAGAGGTGAGGGGGTCAGCCCGGCCCTGCCTGGCTCGCTCGCTGCCCCTTCACGTTGCCCGGGGACAACGTGCTACAGTTCCTTCCTCAGGCGCACACGCCCACTGGCCCGGCCCTGCGCATCCCCATTGGCTGTGGGCGGCCGGAGACAGGGCTCTGATTGGTTGCCGCTGGGTGCCGAGGTGCCAGGCGGGTTTTCTGCCTGGAGCTCCCCACAGGGGCGCGCGCGCGGTCCGGGGGTGACCGCGGTCGGGGCTCGTGCACGGGTGTCCAGCTCCTTCCGTGTGTGAGTAGCCCCTAAACCCTGCCCTCGGGCTGCTCTCCAGAAAGGGGCGCCCGTGGGTGTGTGAGCGTGCGCGCCTTCGCGAGTGGAGGCTTTGCAAGGCACGCCAACGGTGGGCATTCAGATCTGGGTTCGAATCGGAGTCTGTGCAAGTCGCCGCGACTCGGGACGGTCTGGAGAAAGCCTGTGGCTTTGTGTTTTCCTAACCTGATCTGCACAGAGTTACAGGCAGTGGCCTCGGGGTTGCAATGCCGCCGCGTGGCCCGGTGTGTTCCGTGTTTGCCCAGGGTTTGCTGAGGAGAAGGGGTTTCGAATGCTTTGGAGAGGGAAGCTTAAACATGACTGGAAGTTTCTCTGAAACCTGAGGTTAGATCATATATTTTTTTTAAGACTAGGAAGTTGTTGGTTTTGGGGTTTTTTCTTTTGCTTTGCTTGAAGAGATAAGAAATAATGCAAAAATGGCGTAGGACTGCGTGGGTCTACGCAAGATGCCATTTTACTCAGTGCAACGGTCTTCTAACTCTGTGCGGCTGAAAGGGAGGTTCTGCTCGCCCAGGTGACCGTCCGGACCCCCCGGGGTTTTGGGGGGGGGCGGCGAGTACAGAGCCGTGGCCATCCCGAATTGCCTAGCGTTATCCGGGCTCCCGTCTCCGGCAGGATGCGTGGGCTTTGCACAGAGAAAGTGCTCGCTGCACACCAGTCCGCGGAGCTGCAGCCCCCAGAATTCCTTGAGAGGCTCCGTGGCCGGTTCTGTGGGAACAAGAGCAGCGCGTGCCCCGGATGCTCCCCGGATCGTGCCCATGACCTTTGAAGAGGGAAACACTTTAGACTACAGGCTAGGAATTTTCACCTCCTTTATGCAAAGAATTTGAGACCTAGTGACTTACCCAGTGCCACACGGCTGGCTAACGTACAGTTACGTACAGTTAGGTGATGACCCAGCTCTCAGCCAGACCATAATCCTGTGTGCCTTTCTCTGCACCAGCTCACCCGCTGGCCACATGCCATCTGTGAGCATGCCCCAGCGTCAGCCCACCCCCCATCCCCCCTCCCCCACCCCAGCCCGGCCCGGAGTTCTTAAGACTGACTTCCTTCAAGCTGCTAGCCTACACCCCTGCATCCCGGCGCCTCTGCCCATCCCTGTGCCTTGGAGATTTGTCTGAGTGGTCCAGGGCCCTAGTGGCTGTAGTCTAGGAGAAGCCATCAAGACAGGGAGTGTTTGAGTGGCCCACTTATGCTTGACGTGGTACTGCACCCTTGGCGAGACACCTCTGATACTTGGTACACAGATCTCGACCAAGGATCTTGCTAATTGATCGCAAAACAAGGTTAAATTAGAGACCAGGTCTCTAATTTAGAGGATGTGGAACTTACTCTGGGCTTGGAAAGACAAGTTGGTTCCAGATGGGTAGAAAGAGGGGGTGAGAGGCAGAGAGTGGTGGCATGACAGGTGGCAGGAAAAACACTGTGCTGTGAATCAGAGGTTGAGCGGGAGGGTAACAGTTTCTTATGTTAAAGAATAGAAGTGACAGGAAGGGGACATTGGGAGATTCTGAGCTTTCAAGGCTATTAGAATGTAGACTTGCAGGCCCTCGGGGTAGGGTTCCAGGCTCTGTGCTGTCTAATTCCCATACTGCTGGCACGGTCTCTTTAACACACTGCACCTGCAGAGGGCTTCTAGGAGAAAAGATTTTGTTTATTTTTTTTTATCTATTTATTTGAGAGAGAGGGAGGGAGGGAGGGAGGGAGGGAGGGAGGGAGGGAGGCTTGAGCCTAGCCCAGCCCCAGCTATTGTGGCCATTTGGAGAGTGAACCAGCAGGTAGAAGATCTCTGTATCTGTCTCTCTGATGTAGCCAAACTACAGAAGAACTTGTTTGATTTTAAATATCCTCCCCCTAAATGCTTATATATTTATTCATTTGAAAGGCAGAGTTTCAGAGAGATGAAGAGAGGGAGAAAGAGAGCGAGAGAAAGCCAAAGGCCAGGAACTTCATTCTGGTCTCCCAAGTGGGTGGCAGGGGCCCAAGCACTTGGGCCATTTTCCACTGCCTCCCTAGGCACTCAGCGGGTAGCTGGATCAGAAGTGGAGAGCCATTCATGAGAGCAGAGCCCTGCTGGCCTGAGCACCTCATCTCTTAACACTGTTACAGTGGCAGTTTTGGAGGGGATGTTGAAACCGTAGCATCCTGACGTTTTCAACAGTCCCCCTGGGTGACTGACATACATCCTCTGGCCAAGGCCAAGCATTGTTCCTGTACCAAGGGCTGAGCCCAGGCAAGAGCAGACCCAGCAGAACCCACTGTTCTCGTTCATCCGGGGCTCCCACATTGAGTGTCTATCAAGGCCGGCTCTGTGCTAGGCACCAGGGTCTAGGGATCACAAAGACGCAGCCCCTCTGTTCAAAGACTTGGCAAGGCGGTGGGGAGAAGTTCTCAGGGGCAGGGGAGGGGCGGTGAGCACCCAATTGAGAGCACCCCTGGCTCAGGGGAGAGACCCCTGGTCTCTGTCTCTTGTTAACACTCTTAAACATCAGTCCCAGAGCCGCCACACCTAGGGAAGAGCTGGTTTGTAAGCTCAGAGGTGACAAAGGACGACACAGTGACCATCTTCAGAACGCACTAGGAACTTGGCTGTGAGGGGTCAGGTGACTTCTTGCTCTCACAGGTGGCAGGTGCACTCGCTTCCTTTCTGTCCTTGGAATGTGTGACATATACACGAAAAGTTCAGGAATCTAAGGTGTCCACCCTGATGGTTTTTTTTTTTTTTTCATATGTACACACCTTTGTCACCACTCCCCAGAGCAAAGGGAGGCATATTCTGAAGGTAGGAAAGGCCTCCCAGGGCGGGACAGTTCAGATTCATCTTTGAACAGACAGAAACACGGGATCTCAGGGCACGGCTGCTCGCCCGGGCCACAGAAATGAACAGCTGTCTGGTGAGTATCTTCAAAGCTCTGGATTCTTCCAGAGGTCAGCGCCAGTGCCCAAAGCCCAATATGGGCGGCTCGTGCCTTATTTCGAGAGTTGAGCCTCAATAACAAATACTGTGTCATCCGCGACTGATCCTGGTTCTGTTATTGATCGTATTCATTGGTTTGGGGTCCTTGGCTTGGGAGGGGTAGCACCTTTCCACCTGCTTCAATCTGCCTTCCTTTTTCTTTAATCTTGTATCTCTTATTAGGGCACAAACGGAAAATCATAATATTACATTGCAGCTCACCATGGAGGCCCCCGGAGAAGGCAGCAGCCCCAGTGCCATAGTGACACCCCAGGCGCCGGCGCTGCCGTTGCAGACTCGAGTGGCCCGGAGACGCCTGTCCCAGGCCCGCCACCGAGCCACCCTGGCGGGACTGTTCAGCAGCCTCAGGAAGGCGGTTTACGCCCAGTCTGACCTCACGGCCTCTAAGGTAGGGGGACCTGGCTGGGGGGCAGAGAGGTTTCTACATTGCTGCTTTTATAGCGGTGCTGACGCCCTCCCGAGGAACTGTGGAGTGAGACAAAGCCTGGCCAGTAGCTGTGCCCCACCCCGGGGGGCTGGAGCCTGGATGTGGTCAGTGGTCAGCCGTGGACGCCTCCTGGAGCTGTGTTGGGAGCCCCAGCACCAATTCCGCATGGACATCAAAGGATGCCTCGCCTATAACCGTGTAAAGGACGCAGTATTGTCGTTTGTGTCTTAAAACGTTCCTGTCGCTATTCTCCAGTGTGCTACCTCCTTTGCTCCCCACACTCGGTGCGTATCAGCCCCGAGTTACACATCAGGAGACGGAGGCCCTGGGAGTTGAAAGCGCTTCCCGTGATTGGCATTGCCAGGAAACAGCCTGGAACCAGGGCGGCTTCTGCGCTCTCCTGACCCCTGGGAGGGACAAACCCAGGATTTTGCACAAAGATAGGATTTGTTCTACAAGAGTAAGAAGGTCTTACTAGGTCCCTAGGGTTGCCCAGGCAATATACTGGACACTGAGTGGCATCCTCTATGGTGGAAGGGGGGAGCAAGCTCCCTTGGGCCTTTTGCCTAAGGGCTCTGCCCTCGGGTCTTCATCACCTCCCCAAAGGCCCCGCCTCCTCATACCATTACATTTCAACAAAGAAATTTGGCAGGAGGGATGATGGTGACATCATAAACATTCAGACCATAGCACCCTAGAACAAGCCCAAGATTCTGATGGGGTGGGTGCTGTGGTGTAGTAGGTAAAGCTGCCACCTGCAGTACCTGGCCCAAGTCCTTGGGCCCCTGCACGTGCGTGGGAATCCCAGAAGAAGCTTCTGGCTCCTGGCTTCAGATTGGCCTAGCTCCGGCCGTTGCAGCTATTTGGGGAGTGAACCAGCAGATGGAAGACCTGTCTCTCTTTCTTGCTCTCCCTTTCTGCCTCTGCCTCTCTGTAAATCTGCCTTTTAAGTAAATAAATAAGCAAACAAGCAAAAAGAAACAAAAGATTCTGGCAAGTTCGTCCCTGATTCCAAGCCCTCGCTGACCCAATGGACAGCGTTCTCCTGAGCTCCAGGGCTAGGGACAGCAGGATGTGCAGGAGCGTGGGGTGGAAAGTGCTTTAAAAGGAACAGTCAGAGATCCTTTTGTATTACTGGGGTTGGGGGGAGAGGGGGAGGGAGAGGGAGGGGGGAGGAGAGGAGGGGGAGGGGGAGAGAAAATGCTACCGCCCGTGGCTGTTTTTCCTTCCCCTTTGGGTCTATAGTGTTCCAGCTCCCCCAAACCTCCTGAAATTTCAGGCAGCAGCCAGAATTCATAGGAAGCCAGAAAGGCACGACCCGGGCTGCCTCCCCCTAGCAGCCCCACGCTCAGGCCACATCTCACTGAGCGAGGTCTGCCTCTCCTGGCCTCCTGGCCTTCCCCCCTCATGCAGTTAGCTCTGCCTTTGGGATGCTCTGCCCACGTCAGGGCTCCACTGGGCCCACTCTGCCCAGCTGTCCCACTCCAAGCCGTCTTCTTGACCCTCCCATTGGCGTCCCCCACCCCCCACACCTTGTATGCTTCCCCAGCATTCGCTTCTACCGCCATCTCAGCACTGACGTAACTCTACCTTTCCTGTCTTCCCCGGTAGATGTCGGCGCCCTGAGAGCAGGGACTATCTGTGCACGGGGTCCCAGGGCTCATCTCACAGCCTCACCCTTACACAGGCTGAGACCTGGTCCTAACTGCCCACAGGTCGCAGTGGTCAGCCCAGGAAATAGGGGTGCTTCTCCTCTTATAATCTAATCCTGCGGTTACCATTTATCATTTTGACTTTAATGATGTTACATAGTAGCAGGAAGGAGGGAAGGGGAGAAGGAAGGAAGAGGGGGGAGTGAGAGGGATTAGAGAGAGGGAGAGGAAAGGGCAGAGATTCAGAATTCGAGTGGACAGCATTTTTTTAAAAAACATTTATTAATTTGAAAGGCAGAGTGACAGAGAGAAAGACAGAGATCTTCCATCCACTGGGTCACTTCCCAAACGGTTGCAATGGCTAGGGTTGGGCCAGGCTGAAGCCAGGAGCCTGGAGCTCCATCTGGGTCTCCCAGTGGGAGGCAGAGACCCAAGCACTTTGGTCATCTTCTGCTTTCCCAGGCACATCAGCAGGGAGCTGGATCGGAAGTGGAGCAGCTGGGACTCGAACCAGCAATCATATGTGATAGTGGAGGTGCAGGCAGGAGCTTAACTACGCTGCACCACAATGCTGGCCCCACGTTGACAGCAGTTGATAAGATTTCATAACATGTGGAATATATGCATTTGGCAACACATACATATATGTAATGAGAATCAGTTTCATAGTAACCAACCAGTTGCACACTGAGACAGCCTGGAGTTGACATCTCTCTGGCGGGGGCTCCTTAGTGTCCCCCCTTCCACCTTCCAGCAGCCTGCCAGGTGTTTAACTTTCTACAGCGCTAGACGTCAGCTTGATTGCTTTCGAATACTTGGGTTTGTCTGTGAAAATCCACCTCTAGCGTATAAAGTCACCTCCTTGCTATCCATTGCACTGAGAAGGTGAGGGACTGTGACTACGTATGGAAGAGCATGGCCTCAGCCCAAGGGAGTGGTTCCAGGTCCCCCAAAACCAGTCTCTGCCCTGAAAGGCTGATCTTCTCGCATTGAACGCCTCTGTTCCCAGTGGCAGGTCCTGAATCAGGCGAAGAATCATATTCAGGAACTGGAGCACACCCTGGACAGTTTGCTGAAGCAGAAAAGTAAGAGACCCCTCCCCGGAGAAGGCCGGTTGGGTTTTTCTATGAAACATGGGGAGATTGGTTACACTGAGTCCACAGTGCTGTGTGCCCAGCACTGTGCTTGATCTAAGATGGAGACTGATGCTCTGTCGTTGGGGAGTCTCCAGCCAGGCAGGATGGGCAGGAGTCACCAGACTGTGAGTTTGGTGAGCTCCTTCATGGGAAGCTGAGGAAGGCACCTGATCTCTGGAGAGGCCAGAGAGGAAGGGGGACTGGGCAGCCGTGGTGCCAGCCCTCAGACAGCGGAGAAGTGCACGCTAGGCTCTGGACTTCTGAACACTGAACCGAGGGAGCCTGTACCCCACGCATGATCTCCCAAGGCCAGAGAGGCAGGAGAGACTCAAGAGAGGCACGGAACTTCCCGTTGTCAATCTTGCCTTTGATTCCTCCACAGACTCCTTCAACCTGAAGGATGAGCACGCAAGCACCTTAGAGGAGGTCAAGGAAGAATATGCCAGGATATACTCTGCAAATGACAGGTAAGACCCCACAGGCGCCATGAGCGGGGGCCCCGTCACTGTGCACCCGCCGCCTGGATGCTGGGTTACAGCCACTCGTCCTCCCCTCACAGGCCTGTGCTGCGTGCACGTGGTCCTGTTCTCTCTGATCCTAATAACGCGCATTGCCCACCCCCTTATAAACATGGTCCATGCTTATTATAGAAGATGTAGAAAATCCAGAAAAGCCTGGAAAGATATCAGCTCATCAATAAGAAAAGCAATGAATTTTGAAAGATATCCATCTTGTTTTTTCGAAGAAATTACATGATAGCATTCATGTATTGTAGCTTTTTCTTTATGTATTGTTAAAGGCTTGTTTATTTATTTGAAAGGCAGAGTGACACAGAGACAGAGAAAGAGAGATCTTTCATTTGCTTTCATGCACTTCCCAAATGGCTGCAATGTCCAGGACTGGACAGGCCAAAGCCAGGAGCCTGGAACTCTGAGTCTCCCTTATGGGGGCAAGGATCCAAACTCTCGGGCCAGCCTCTGCTGCCTTCTGGGGAGCATTAGCAGGGAGCTGGATCAGAAGAGGAGCAGCCGGGACTCAGACCTGTGTTTGTATGGAACGCCGGCATGGGAGGTGGTCACTTGACCCACTGTGCCATAACACAAGCCCTTCTTTATGTATTTTTTAAAAAAAAACCTCAACAAATGACTTTATTGGAGGATGCGTATTAACATCGGAAAAATATAACTCTCAATCTACTTTCTGAACTGCACAGAGACCTTAGAAAAGCCAAATTAGACTTCAGAGAAGAGAAGGAGCCCCAGCACACACAGGGTCATAGAGGCATCCGAACTTTGAAAGAGAATCTGAATTGAGAACTGTCATTCTAACACTTTCGTGAACTGTACCTCTCGTGGATGTGATGTGTGTGTGTGTGTGTGTGTGTCTGTTACTCTGCTCTTAAAGGCAGGAGTGGCCCTGTGCTGCCTCTGCATACTGCAGTGCTGCGTGACAGCAACCTGGACCTGGACAGTGGCCGGGTTTGCCATCCCCCGAGGCCCCTGGGCTTGTCCGGCTCTAACGGTGTGGTTTACACCCAGGCTGGGCTCTGTTGAGACAGAGAGTACAAGCCGTACCCACCCTGCTCTGGGTAGGGTGATATCGTTTCTGAATGTTTTTGGTAGGGTCATTTTTTTAAATAATTACTTTTTATTTGAAAGGCAGAGTGACAGAGGAAGAGGCAGAGACAGAGAGATAGATCTTCCATCTGTTGGTTCACTCCCCAAATGGCCACATCAGTCAAAGTTGAGACAGAAATTCCTTTCAGGTCTCCCACGCGGGTGGCAAGGGGCCCAAGTACTCGGGCCATCCTCTGCTGCTTTCCCAGGTGCATTAGCAAGGAGCTGGGCCTGAAGTGGAGCAGCTGGCACTTGAACTGGCACTTGTCTAGGGTGCCAGCATGCGATGGCTTAACCCAGTTTGCCACAACACTGGCCATGGTGGGGTCACTCTTGACTTTTCTTTTCTATACTTTTTGGTGTCTCCTCCCACCCTTTTTTATTTTTTAATTTGAGAGGCTGAGACACAGAGAACTCCCATCCACTGAGTCACTTATGAATTGCCCTCAGTGGTTGCAGCTGGGCCACCCCTAAACTCGGAGCCAGGACCTCAATCCAGATATCCCATGTGGGTGGCAGGGACCCAACTGCCTGGGTTCTTACCACCGCCTCCCAGGGTTGCTGGAAACCAGAGCCAGCGCTGGGGCTTGAGATCAAACACGTCAACATGGGATGCGGGCACCTTAACTGCTGAGCTAAATAACTGCTCCTGTATCTTCCAGAGTTTAAGACAATGAATGTTATTATATCCTAAGGGAAATAATCAGGAAAAAATATTAAACGATTAAAAGTTAATGGGGCTGGTGCTGTGGTGTGGCAGGTAAAGCTGCCACTTCCAGTGCTGGCATCCCACATGGGCACCAGTTTGAGTCCAACTGCTCCACTTCCGATCCAGCTCTCTGCTATGGCCTGGGAAAGCAGTGGAAGATGGCCCAAGCCCTTGGGCCCCTGCACCTGTGTGGGAGACCTGGAGGAAACTGCTGGCTCCTGGCTTTGGATCGGCTCAGTTCTGGCCATTGCAGCCATTTGGGGAGTGAATCAGCGGATGGAAGACCTTTCTCTCTGCCTCTGCCTCTCTGTAACTCTGTCTTTCAAATAAATAAATAAATCTTTTTTTTAAAAAAAAGTTAAGTAAAATTTACATTGTAGATAATGTGAAAATACAGAAAATAATTACCTATCATCTCACTTCATACAGACAGCTTTAAACCATTGTAGTCACAGAATGGAGGAGGGAGGGAGGTGAAAGAGGAATCTTCAAAAAGTCCATGGAAATGCTTATTACACAAAAACCATGTGTGTATTTCTTTTTTCACTTTCACTTTTTTTTTTCATTTTCTAGGTTTTGGTGTTTTTTTGTGTGTGTGTGTGTTTTTGTTTTTGTTTTTGGTTTTTTTTTTTTTTTTTTTTGACAGGCAGAGTGGACAGTGAGAGAGAGAGAGACAGAGAGAAAGGTCTTCCTTTGCCGTTGGTTCACCCTCCAATGGCCGCCGCGGCCAGCGCGCTGCGGCCGGCGCACCCCGCTGATCCGATGGCAGGAGCCAGGTACTTATCCTGGTATCCCATGGGGTACAGGGCCCAAGCACTTGGGCCATCCTCCACTGCACTCCCTGGCCACAGCAGAGAGCTGGCCTGGAAGAGGGGCAACCGGGACAGAATCCGGTGCCCCAACCGGGACTAGAACCCGGTGTGCTGGCGCCGCAAGGCGGAGGATTAGCCTAGTGAGCCGCGGCGCCGGCCCCATGTGTGTATTTCAAAACTTTCTTGCACCAAGATAAACTTATCTTTTAATGCTATTTTCCACAAACTTTCTACTATGTGGTAAGTGTACATGGCAGTATGTTGGTACTTATGTTTTAAAAATCAGCCTTGGGGGCTGGTGTTATGGCATAGCAGGTTAAGTCACCGCCTGTGATACTGGCTTCCCACCCATTCTGAGATTTATTTAGCTGTTTGTTTGAAAGGCAGATCATCAGAGAGAGAGGGAGAGAGACAGATCTTCCATCCACTGATTCACTCCCCAGATGGCCACAACAACTGGCACTGAGCCAGGCTGAAGCCAGGGATCAGGAACTCCACCCTGGTCTCCCACAAGAGTAGCAGGGACCCAAGCACTTGGGCCACTCTTACTTGCTTTCCCAGGCACTTTAGCAGGAGGCTGGATGGGAAGTGGACTAGCCGGGACTCGAACTGGCACTCCGATATGGGTAGCTGATATTGTAGCGTGGCTTAACCCACTGCACTGTGCCACAACATCAGTCCCTGTTTAATCATCTTAAAAGCAGTTTTTGAAGAGCAGAATTTGAAAAGGTTGCTGAGTCCAACTTACCCGTTTCCAAAAATAAAGATAGAGCTGTTGGTTTAAGCCTAAGTATGCCATGGTTTTTCATGTTATTAGAAAGAGGACTTAAGATTTTCTGCATTTCCAGTTGTTCACTGCCAGTAGATGAAAGTACAAGCACTATTGATTTGTGTATTTACCTTTCATTTTACAGCTCTGCTGCTACGTTCTAGCTCTCAGTCCTAGTTCTTGGTTCTAGTCACGTGTTTACAGATTCTTTGGGATTTCCAAGTATTTGTCTGCAGATAAGGACGGTTTTACTTCTTCCTTTATAACCTGCATTCCTTTTATTTCTTTTGCTTGCCTTATGAGACGGGCTAGAATCTCCAGTACGATTCTTAATATCCGCGAGACTGGGCACCCTTGTCTTGTTCCTGCTCTCAGGGGAGAAGCAGCTGTTTTCCCATTAGATGGGGTGGTAGGTGCAGGGCTCTGTAGCTGCCCTTCACCATTGCAGAAGCTGCTGAGTTCTTAATCATCAGTAACGTTGGGTTTTTTTCCTGCATCGACTGAGACGATCATATGGTTTTTCTTCTTTAGTCAATTTGGTAATTACCGTTGGCATTCAAATGTTGAACCAGCCACCTGGATAAAGCCTTTGGTCTTGAAGTATTCTCCCTTTGTGATCTATAGAGCGGGGTTATATATATTATTGTTAACACTGAGTTAAGAGTCCCTATGTATGTTCGTGAGCAGTATCACTCTGCCATTGTCTCGGTTTCGCCCCAAACCTGGTCCCAAACAGCTTTGCTCAGAATGGCTCCTTTCTCTGGTGCCCAACTGAGGTGGCCGGGAAAGATGTTAAAGAGGAGGAAGCAGTGGAAGAAGAGGACCAAGAGGAGGAGGAGGAGGAGGAAGAAGAAGAAGAAGAGAAGGGAGAAGAAGAGGAGGAAGAGGAGGAGAAAAAAGTGGAGTTCTTGCACCCTCCTGACACCGTGTCTCCAGATCTCATGGAATTTGAACGGTGTGAACAGCCGGGTGGGCGGGGGTGTGCACCCACGGAGCTCCCGTGGGGAAGGGGCAGGATGGGGTGTGATTCAGACCAGACCCTGATTCTTGGATGCTCCAGAGTTTGCATAGAGGAGGGGCTTGGGGTGGGACTGGCACAGGGGCTAGGGAATCAGTCTTGAAGCTACAGTTGATTAGCATATACGCTGTTTGTACTGAGACTGGGTGTTCAGTTGGGATGCGTTGAGGGGCACTTGATGGTGATTTTGAGGGCTAACCATCACCCCCTACACACACACACACACACACACACAGGCATGGGCCCCACAACTCTGCTTTCAGCAGCTTCATTGATCTCATAGCAACAAAGGAGGTGAATGACTGGCTTGGACTTCCTTTGCCATCACCTTCTGCACAGACACAAGACCCCTCGGTAGCAATGTTGGCGTCCAACATTGGTGGCCCAATAGAAGGACTCTCACTCCGTAACTGAGCCTGGCCTGAAGGTCCCAGATAAGTCTGGGAATTATATCACGCTGGCACATTTGTGACCCTGGAACATTAAGGACTTTTTCCCATAGAGCAAAGAGCTGACCAGCCATGCCTCTCATCTACAGAGCAGAGAGTTTCATGGGGCAGGGAACTGGGAGGACGGGCAGCACGAACCCATGTGCGTCACTGCCCCTAAGATGGCATCAGCCCTTCCATGGTCTAGTGAGTGAGGCTGGCTACTAGTAGGCCACGGAGCCGTGGCAAGGACTGCATGCTGTGGACCGTGCCACGAAGGCTGTCTCGGGGATCCGGCTTCAGGTCTGAGACCGGGCACCCGTTGTGTTCCAGGTATCTCAGCTTTTACAAGCAGACCATGGACCTTCTGACCGTGAACGGGATCATCGCCCCACAGGACGTGACGCTGCCCGTGGTCTCTGCCGCCATCTCCCACCTGTGGCAGACCTTCTCCGAGGAGAGGAAGGCCAGCATCCTGCAGGCCTGGATGCAGAAGCAGAGTGATCTCCCGGACCCGCAGGGGGCCTACCAGGGGCTGCTCTGTGTCCAGGACAGTGGAGTGGACAGCCAGGAGGCCACCTTCTCCCTGATCTCCACCCCGGAGGAGGTGAGCAGAGCACAGGCGGCCTGTGGGGTGCACGGAGAGAACTGCATCTCCTCAGCCCAGGTGTGCCAGGGCTCGGCTGGGGCCGTGCGGCGAGGCCAAGGGCTGTTTGGGTTCTGGCTCGCACAGCAGCTTTCTGATTTGTCGCAGCGTCGCCTCCATGACCACTTCGTAGCATTCCTTTCCCTCCTGTTGGTCTCCTGGCCTTTCAGCGGGGAGGGTAGAACAGGCTTTGAAGACAGCACCCGCTGGGATTCTCTGGGCTGTGACTTCTTGTCAGGCAGCCTTCTGCGGGTGACTGGGTCCTTAGATGTACTGCTCGCACCAGGGAGGCCCCGCTGGATTCGGGCTCTTCCCTTTTGTCTGCTCTGCTCACTTCTTGTCCTTGCTTCCTCGCTCTGCCTCACCCACCCCGAGGCTGTGGCAAGGCAGCTGCAGCAACCGAGCTGTCACTCTTAGCCTGCGAAGGCTCTTGAGAGTCAAGTAAGAATTTTTCCAGAAACTTCCACCATCCCTCTCCTCCCCTCTCCTTGGCCAGAACTGGCCAGATTGCCATGAGCTGAAGACTGGCAATCAAGAGAGAATCGGGACTGGTGCTGTGGCACAGAAGGGTAAGCCTCCAACTGCAGTGCTGGCATCCCATGTGGGCGCCGGTTCAAGTCCCAGCTGCTCCACTTCCGATCCAGCTCCCTGCTAATGCACCTGGGAAAGCAGCAGAGGATGGCTGAAGTCCTTGGGCCCCTGCATCCATGGGGGAGACCTGGAAGAAACTCCTGGCTCCTGGCTTCAGTCTGACCTAGCTCTGGCCATTGCAGCCATTTGGGGAGTAAAACACCAGATGGAAGATCCTCCTCTCCTTCTCCCTCTCCCTCTCCCTCTCCCTCTCCCTCTCCCTCTCCCTCTCCCTCTCCCTCTCCCCTCTCCCCCTCTCATCCTCTCCCCCCTCCCCTTCTCCCCTACTCTCCCTCTCCCCCTCTCCTTTTCCTCTCCCTTTCGCTGTAAAGTCTTTGAGCCAGAGAGCTTCCAAATGCCAGGAGCCAGGCGCTTCACCCCAATGTGGGTGCAGAGTCCCAGGTACTTGGGCCATCTCCCACTGCTTTCTCAGGTGAATTAGCAGGGAGCTGGATTGGAAGTGGAGCAGCCAGGACTCAAATCAGCTCCCGTATGGAACACCGGCATTGTAAATAGTGACTTAACCTGCTGTGCCACAACCTTGGCCCCTAGAATTTGAGATATTCTTATGCTAAAAAATTATTCATTCTTCTTCTGAAATTTTTTTTTTTTTTTTTTTTTTTTTTTTTGACAGGCAGAGTGGACAGTGAGAGAGAGAGACAGAGAGAGAAAGAAAGGTCTTCCTTTTGCCGTTGGTTCACCCTCCAATGGCCGCCGCTGCAGCCGGCGCACCGCGCTGATCCTGGCAGGAGCCAGGAGCCAGGTGCTTTTCCTGGTCTCCCATGGGGTGCAGGGCCCAAGCACCTGGGCCATCCTCCACTGCACTCCCTGGCCATAGCAGAGAGCTGGCCTGGAAGAGGGGCAACCGGGACAGAATCCGGCGCCCCAACCGGGACTAGAACCCGGTGTGCCGGCGCCGCAAGGTGGAGGATTAGCCTATTGAGCCACGGCGCCGGCTTTCTTCTTCTGAAATTTGATTAAGCATTCTGTATTTTCAGTCGCTAAATCTGACAATCTCAAGGATAAACCGTGTTGCTGTATAATAGTTAATGTTGCTTTACAAATTAGGGGAAAGTAGGATGAAAAACTCTCTATGTAGCAAGGCTCCAAACTTGGAAACACATTGTCATTGCCAGTATTGGGTGATATGATTGGCTATGCCTAGGGGACTGACTGAAGACAAACAGTTCAATACGTCAACAATGGCTGTCTCTGGATATAATTGTTTCTTCATGATTCTTATTCCCTTTACCTATTTCTCCTATTTCTCAAACTTTCCACAGTGAACACTGACCTCTTTTGTAAAGCAGATAATACTCAATAGTAGCTAGCCTATTTGAGCGGTTATTATATGCCAGGTGCTTCACGGGTATTATCTTAATCCTTCCAAGGGCCCTATGCATAGGCAGGGTTGTCTCAGTCTGTTTTGTGCTACTACAGCTGAATTTGAGATTGGTCATTTTTAATGGGCAGAAATGTGTTGACCTACAGTACCGGAGACTGGGGAGTTCAAGATCAAGGAGCTCTCAAGCCAGGGCTTCCTGCTCCATTATCACATGAAGGAAGGCAGGCGAGAACCCACTGTAGCATCACATTTTTCAAGGACAGAACCCTCCTGGCCTAATCGCCTCTCAAAAGCCCCACTTCGTAATGAACTCGCGCTAACAGTTAAATTCCACGTGAGGTTTGGAGAGGCCGATCCTCAAATCGAGGGGGGTTTGAGAGGTGAAGTATTTGTATGAGGTCTCACAGACAGCAGCAGGCCGGAAGCCGGGCCCCTGCAGCTGAGCCCCAGAACCCCTTAAAGTCTGCATTCAGTTCCCTTGGCGTGAAACTCCACACATCCGGAACTTCAACAGTCTCTGCACTTTGGAGGGTCTAGACAAGCCCTTCCTAGCTGGACACTGCTGCTCTGGCCATTGTATCTGACACCTGGGCTCCACCTTCCTAAAAAAGAGACGTGGTCCCCAGGGCTCCCCACCCCCCGCCACCTCTGAGACTGGCAGTTGAGTGGAATCCGAGTTGGAGCCCCAGCTTTGACCTGCATGCCCTAAAAAGGGGGAGCACTTCTGTCTGCCCCAGCAGCTGAGAGCAAGACTGCGCTTTCTGGCACACCAACGTCTTCACTTTCTTTCAGATCCTTTTTGAAGACGTCTTTGATCTGACAAACTTCCTGGACAACAATGAGGCTCCAAATGCATACAGCCCCAGGTGGGAAATGGGGACATGAGACAGCATGTGCACGGGTGTGAGTGTGCTGGTGAATGGATGTGAGAATGTGTGTGCATGCATGTGAGTGTACGAGAACATGTGTGCAAGTGGGTGTGGGTGTGAGAATGATGTGTGCACATATGGGAGAACATGTGTGCATGTGAGAAGTGTGTACATACATGAGTGCATGAGACTATGTGTGCAAGTGGGTGTGGGTGTGAGAATGATGTGTGCACATATGGAGAACATGTGTACATGTGGGAAGTGTGTGCATGCGAGCGCGTGCATACATGAGTGCATGAGACCATGTGTGCAAGTGTGTGGGTGTGAAAACATGTGTGCATGTGGGAAGTGTGTGCATGCATGTGGGTGTGTGAGAACATGTGTGCCTGTGTGCACCCCCACTTGGGCATTGGGAACCTTTCCTCTGCTGCTCCCAATGGGCACAAAATCCAGTGGGCATTCTTGGGGATACACATTTTTTCTGGGATTGAAAGTGGGCTGCTCCTGGAATTATGCCAGTGCAGGGAGTGATGGCACCTGGGGGGATGACCTCGTACTAGAAAAGTCTCCCACCCTGGCCCGCTCAGCTTAAGGCTGTGGAATGCACTCGCACTTTGCACCGTTTTCTTGGGCTGTCCTAGTCTTGCTTCTCCTGCTTGGGGCTGCTATGTTCCTGCTGTAAATCCGTTCATGCAGCAAATACCTTGGGCTGGGTGGCTTCGGAAGCACAAAGCCCTCTCCCAGTTCTGGAGCCTGGGGGTGCCAAGGCAGACCCAAGTCTGGGGAGGGCCTGCCCCTGTAGAGGAGGGCCTCTCAGTCTAACCTCCCTGGCAGGAGGAAGGGACAGGCACTTCTCCGGGGCCTCTTCCATGAGGGCACTGACCCCACTCCAGAGGATTCTGCCCTCGGGACCTGACCTCAAAGGCCCCCTCCTCCTACAACATCACCTTGGGGGTTACGCTCCAGCACATGAATTTGGGGGAACACAGGTCCTCGCACCCAGGGTCAGGCAGCCTGTGGGCCGGCCTGAACAGTCCACCAGATGGGGCCCTGGGACTCAAAGAACCCGGGCCAGCATGGAAACGGGGTGTGCCCTGAGCTAGAGGGGAAGCTGCCTTTGTCGGTGCTGATGGGAACGGATCAGCAGGGACGGGGAAGGGGACAGCCAACCCCAGGAAGTAGAAAGACATAAAACAGGACCTGAGGGGGTTTGCTAAAACCAGCCACAGCTCGACTAAATGTGCACCCCAAAGAGACATTTCCCCAGAGGAAGTTTAAGAGGGGTGCTCCCTGGCTACTTTGCTTGAAAGTAAAGGGTCTTGGGCCCTTGGGATACCACCTGGTCTGGGGCTATGGCTGACGGGAGGCCTTGGCGTGTTGCTTCCCTGCCGTGGGTGTGAGAGTGACCCTCACAAGCAGTGTCCTCTCCGTGGAGCGGTGGCCCCGGGAGGCCCTGCAGCCCTCAGCCAAGTCAGGCACCTGCACGCGTTCCTCTATCCCCTGCCTCCCAGCAGGCGTCATGGAGAAGCAGGGCTGACAGAGGCAGGCTTTGTCCCCTCCGAGGCGACCTCCCGAGTGACTCAGCGCCTCTCAGCTGTGTGTGGAGTTTCACTTGGCTGAAACTGGCTGGAATATTCCTATTTCTCCCCCAGGCTTGGGCTGCAAGACGGCTTTGCCCGGCCCTTCCAAAGTGCACTTGCCACGCAGTATTTGGAACTCCTCACCCTGATGATGGAACACACAAACCACCTATTAAAATTCTTTCCCCACTTTCCCGGGAAAAGGCAGGACTTGCGGCCAAAGGAAGAAGCCCCATCAAAATGCCTGCGGTCCCTCACCACGCATGGCCTCTTGGCTCTCAGGCCCCCTTGTCCTAGGCTTCTGCCCTCGTCCTGGGAGGGCAGTGGGAAAGGAGTCTGCAACACGCACCTGCGTTCTGCACTGAGCCGGGGCCCCTCGTGGGCCTAACTCAGAATGTGCACTTGTGCTCCATAAGCTGCCTCAAGCGGCTGCAGGTGCACCCAAAACAGTGGGACACTGCTGGAGAAAGCTCACTTCGAGGGGTCCAGGAGCACTCGTTCCCTCGTCCCATGGGCCGCAGCTCGGACTGGCACAGGAGCCAGCCTCCCCATGGTTGCTTTTCCAGAAGGTTCTAGATGTGCCCTTTGAGTAGAGGCATCACAGATCTTTCCAGGAAAGCCGAGGGCTGTCTGAGAACTCAGCCAGGTGCTTAAAGGCACTTGGTCCATACTGTAATCCAAATACTGGGGGGCCGGGAGGGGGGGTTGCCAAGCAGAGACGAGAGGCGCTCGAGCCCTCTAAACCTTGGCTGTTTCTTCTGTTTTCAGTTCAGTGCTTGACGGCTACGACCCAGCCGATGCCGGGGAGAAGTTTCAGCTCTACGTGCAGATCATCGACTTCTTTAAGGGCCTCTGTGGTGCTAACACCGAGCTAAAACAGGTAGTACTGACTGAAGTGTAGTGAGACCCTCGCCCGCCTCCCTGAGGATGGCGTACAGGGGGCCCTGGCCACATCTGACCCCTCCACTGCACAAGCAGCACCGGGCAGGGACATCCCTGGATGGTCACCTTCACTTCAGCCAGGGAAGTGGCTGGGGACGGCCACTCACCCACACTGCCTGGCATCAAGAGGAGCGGGTTGCATGGGTGCATCGCGAGCCCCAGGGGGGAGACCCGAATGGAAACTTCCCGAGCCCAGCTGTCCCGCCTGGTGGCCCTCGGCACTCTCAAATGAACACGTGAACCTCTGCCTCTCTGTTTTGCAGGAACAGGACCCTTCTGTTGACGATGATGTGAACATGTTGCGGTGCATGGAGACCTTCGACGACGATTTGTAGAGGGGCTGGGAGGGGGCGGGGCGGAAGGAGGCGGAACCGTGTCCAAGTTTGCATGCTGGCGGCCAAGGCTGCACCTGCCTCCATGTCCTGGGACTCTTGGGCGTGTGCCGCCCCAGAGGCATGTTGATGGTTTGCGTTTCTGGTTATTATAAAATGTTTAAGTGAAGCATGGCCCTGTGTGTGTCTCTCTCATTGTTTGGCAAAAGGGGGCTGGCCGGCTGCAGGCCACATACCTGCTGTGCCCCTGTCTGGCGGGTGCCAGGTGCCCTGAGGCCCACGCTGTGGGCCTTCCAAGAAGAAGACAGACAGGTTCTGTCCCTGCAGTGATGGGACACAAGCTGCTTCCACGCATCCTGAGCTCAGGGCATGGCTCTGGTGGGTTCTGAGGGTTTGGGGGCCAACCTGCTCATCCCACACGGGCTGGGAGCCCAGCACCATGCTGACCTCCGCCTGTGCTACAGGACTTCCGGGTGGAACCAGATCCACCTGCTGCTTCTGGCAATAAACTCCCTCCAGTGGGTGCTACTGGGGGCCCCAGTGCTCCGAGCGCTGTGCTGAGCTCCGCGGGAAGGGTGCACACGTTTCTCTAGGCTCACACCTCGGGGGTGAGGGTAGGTTTTACGAGTCAACTCGGCTAAGCCACGGAACCTGGCAATGTGGTCAAACATTATTCTAGCTGTTTCTGTGAAGGCATTTTGTAGGTGAGATTCACATTTCCATCAGTGGGCTCTGAGTAAGGCCAATCACACACCTCCGGGCTCCGAATCAGCGAAGGTCACAGCAGGAAAAGACTGACCTCCCTAGGGGAGAAGGCAGCCTGCATATGTTGGAGCCGGAGCGTCCGTGACTGCGTGGGCCCAGCGCTTCCAGCCAGTCTGCCCCTGTCTCTCAAACACACACACGTCCTGCTGGTGCTGCTTGTGTTGGGAAGACAATAGCCAGGAGCCCGGGGTTCCCGTCAGTCAGTCACAACCATGACTCAGCAAGCTGGAAACGAGCCAGCACGTGGGGAAGAAGAAGGGCGTATTCAGAGGCCCCTGCGCGTAGTAGGTCTTCAAGCAGCGTGGTGGCCTGACCAGCGTCCACCTGATTGTACCAGGCCCTCCCCTGACCCACCGAGTCCAAGGCTGAGATTTCATTCCTGGAGCCGGGAGTGCCAGTGGCCCCCAGGCAGGACAGAGCTCCCTGTAATGCTGGGGTGTCCCTTTTCCCCACGGTCACGTGCCAGGGCTGATGTCCCCACAGTCCGCCTTCAGTCCCAGCAGTGGTTTTCTCCTTCTCATGCCCTGTTGGACACTGGCGTGGCCCAGAGTGAACTTCTTTGTCCCCGGCGAGGACTCTGCCTGGATTATCAGTAAGGTGCTCTCTTGTAACCTCACCGGGAACTTCCCACACGAGTCAGGACTGCAGTGGGAGGGTTCCGCAAAGAAAGGAACCACCAGGCTGGAGAGGAAGATGTGGGTTTATTTTGAGGATTTGATTCCCACAAGTGTGGGGTCAGCGGGCTGGACGCCGAGGTAGGAGCTGATGCTACAGTCTCCAGGCACAACTCCTCCTCCTGGCGACCTCCCGTGACGTATCGGGGAGCAAGGGCACCCTCCGTCTGCAGCCGGCTGCCTGGAGATGCTAACCACACCCACACCACGTGCTCACAAGCACCCCGGACACCAGCGTTTGGCTGAGTACCTGGGCACCGCAGTTTGGCCAAGTTGACAGCTCAAGCCAACGGTCACAGGCACCCCTTGGGGACCTGTGCTGGACCGCTGTCACTCAAACAGCTCTGCGGGAGAGGCCAGGCACCTGTCGTTACCTCCATTTGGCAGATGGAGAAACCACAGCTTTGGCTGAAGCCACAAAACCAAGAAACAGAAGAGAACCCAGGATCCCTCTCTTCCCCCAGAATGGACAGCGTGTTTGTGGTTATTTTAAGGTGAAAATGTGAAAAACCTCCAGCCGGACAGTAAAGAGTTAGGATGCAGAAACACGAAGCCAGTCATCGGCCACGGCGACACCTCAAGGTCATGGCTGGGAAGGGAGAAAGCGAAGATAAAGGTGGGGGCAGGAGTCGAGCAGGGGGATGGAGGACGAGAATGCCAGGCCAGCAGCGTCGGGCACTAAAGGACCCGAGCAAGGTCCAGGGTTCGTTTTTCCTAACTGATCAACTTATCTTTATTTGAGAGACAGAGCTTCCATCTGCTAATTCACTCCACAGATGCCTGCAGCAGCCAGGGCTGAACCAGGCCAAAACTGGGAGCCAGAACCCCTGTCCTGGTCTCCCATGTGGGTGGCAGGGGCGCAACGACTTGAGCCACCACCTGCTGCCCCCCCCACCCCAGGGTGTACATTAGCAGGAAGCTGGCATTGGGGGTGGAGCTGGGACTTGCACCCTGGGGCTCTGATGTCCTGAGTGGTCTTAACCCCAGGGGTGGCAGATTCTGACAGTGACCTTGGAGTTGACAGATGCCATGGGCTCCAGCAGATCAGTGTGTGGGTGGAAGGGTGACTGGGCTGGGCATCAGATTGAACACTGGTTCTCTATCAACCTAGTCACGCCTGTCCCTCCCACCCAGCAGCTCTCAGCTGCAGGTGGAGAAAGGCACTCCTGTAACCTTGACCCTGAACAACGGGCCTTGATGCTTTTATGGAAATGTCAGAAACGGCTCCTTCTGCGTATGCCTCTCACAGAGCTGCCTCATCCCCGGGGCTCTGAAACCACGTGTTCTGACACACACAGGACAGCTAAGGGCAGACGGAGGCTCCTCCCGGGCACGGTCCCAGCACTGCTCTCCTGCTGTCTGTCCTGCTGTGGCTCCCCTGTACTGGCAAACAGCCCAGCTGGCGAGAATGCCACCAGGTACTCCCAAGTCCTCACGGTCCAACCCAAAGAAAAGAAAGGGCAGAGGTGGGCAGGGCAGGAAGTGCTGCAGGGGGAGAGACAGGGGGCAGGAGGGAGGATGTGCAGCCCAGGGTCTCCGGGAGCAGCAGCCCATTTTCCGGCAGCTTGCTATAGAGGCTGGCCCCTAGTGTTCTAATGCCACCACACCATACACACAAGTCAGGTTAAAAAATAAAAATGGAAGTTGTCAGACTCGATTACTCCAAGAAGGAAAAGTTGAGGATGCAAGAGGGGAGGATGATCGCACAGGAGGAGGCCAGCTTTCTCAGGATGCCCGGGACGGGGAGACACGCCCACCGGCACAGACGTGGGGACAGGGTGGGGGTGCTTCCCAAACTCCCCCTCCCTGGGAGGACCAGGACGAGGACAGAGGCGGGAGGGGCTTTAGAATAAAGACAGGATGCATTTGGGGAAGGCGGCACTGCCAGCCCCTGGGAAGTTCATGGTCACCAACCCAGGACCAACTGAGCAGCCCAGGCACGGCTACAGGGAAGCCCAGAACTGTTTCTGATCAGGGTTACAGTTTGGCCAAGAGGGTGTCGCTCCCCAGGGGGAGCTCGGGGCTGCCCACCCACTGCTCTGAACACCAGCCAGAGGCGGGCCGGGGGTTCGGGACAGAGTGGCCCCTGCAGAGAACGGCTCCTGCCTGGGATGGCGGGTTCTGGGAGCTGCCCGGGTCACAGCAGCCTGTGCATCCGGGTCTCAGCCTGGTCTCGGTGGCAGCAGGTAGGTGCCGTTCGCTGGGCCAGAACGGGAGGTGCTGGGCACAGGAGGGTGTGCAGAACTTGGTGCCGATGCCCCAGGGCAGCTGGTAGACCTCGGCAGCCATCGCAGTCTCCCCAGCTGCCTCCTGCATCCGAGTCCAGGCCAGCAGGCCCCGCTCCTCCCGGCTTCCTGAGAGGGGACGCAGGAGGTCAGCCTGGGGCTGAGGCAGCTGGAGGGAGCCCTGGGCTCCCCCTGCAGGCCCTCAGCACTGCCCCCTCCTCTCCCCTGCTCCCTGCTCTCTGCGCTCCTGCTGCGTGGCCCCACCAGGAGAGGAGCCCCGAGGAGCAGGCCTGTGTCCACACTTCAATGTTTCTGGAATGGGGGTGCCTGTTACATGTGGCAGAGAGAAACAGTGTGGCAAATAGAGTACTAGGAAGCAGGCGGCCTGCAGGAGGTGCTTGGAGAGGCTGGGGGCAGGGGAGTCCAGAGGAGAGGAGAGATGGGGTCCGGCCGCCTCTTCCAGGAAGCCCTCAGAGATTGGCCTCCAACTCCCCGGGCACTGGTAGACCCTGCTTTGTCATCCTGGCACTTGGTACCCTGTTATGAGCGCCTGTTCTCTTGCCTCTCCCCTCTTCGGCTGTGCGTTTCTGGAAGGCATGGTTTGTCTGGCTTCTCTTGTACTCTGAGCACAAAGCACAAGAAGCCACCCAGGTATCCAAGCCCTCCTTACCGTCCTCCACCCCTGGCCTCAGGGCCCGCTCAGAGCAAGCTGTGGGCAGCCTGATCCGGGAACCGCGACCACACCGCCCGCCGGCTCCCTGGTGAGCCCTACCGGGGATAGTGTTGTCCAGGAGGAAGCCCAGAAATCCGCCCACAAACATGCCGGTGGTCAGCAGCACCTGGATGACCTGGTCCAGCTGCGGAACACCTGCAGTGGAGACGCAAGTGGCAGGTTGGCCCGGGGCAGGGCCCCCGCTGGCTGTGGCCGGGGCCGTACCGCTCCGGAGCACAGAGGACGGTCACCTGTCTGGAGGATCTCGGGGTTCCTGTTGGCCCAGCTGGGAATGGCGAGCCCACAGTAGATGGAGAAGCCGAAGACGAACAGGTTCCTGGAGGAGTTCATGTCCGCGTACTGCAAGGGGAAGGCCCCAGGCGCAGACCCGGGCAGGGCAGGCCGTCAGCCCACGCGGATGCGGGTCGGGAGGCCTCCTAGCATTTGGCCCCAGCCCGTTCCTCGCAGCCCAGCCGCTGCTTCTCTGAGGGTGCCACACCCGCCTCACCTGCAGATTCGAGATGCCCACGGCGGTGATGACCCCGAACATGACCAGGAACATGCCTCCAATCACGGGGGTCGGGATGGTGGCAAACGCGGCCCCGATCTTCCCAAAAACACCCATCAACAGCAGCACGCAGCCCGCGGCGACGATCACCATCCTGCTCCCCACCTGCACACGCACGGAGCATGAGCGGGGCCGCACGCCGGGACACGTCTGTGCGCGGTGCAGGTGGACGCCCCGCCACAGCGCCCCCTGCTGCTCGCCCTGTCTTCAAGCCCTGGTGCCCATGTTAACTGTCTTGACCTGGCTCTGCCTCCAACCAGCTGTGTGCCTCTGGGCGCTTACCTACCCTCTCTGAATGCCGGCCTCCCCTTCTTTGAGGCATTTGGGATCATTCTCAAGTGTTAGGGCTGGGCTGTGAACACCGTTGTGAGTCTGCTGTCGGTGAATGTGTTCAGACAGCGCCTGAAGCTAGTTCACTCCATCTGTGTCTGCTCCCTGCCCTCGAAGGATGCTCTGTGGGGCTGCCAGTTTTGCAAAGATTCTGGAGATCCGGGATACAACAATGGGAGTATACTTAACCCTAACTACACACTTAAAAACGACTGTGTCTTTAACCACAATTAAAATCTTTTAAAAGGTAATCTGGGGGCCAGCGCTGTGGCACAGTGGGTTAAAGCCCTGGCCTGCAGCACTGCCAATCCTACATGGGAGCTGGTTCGAGTCCCGGCTGCTGCACTTCTGATCCCGCTCCCTGTCAATGCACCTGGGAAAGCAGCAGCAGATGACCCAAGTCCTTGGGCCCCTGCACCCACACGGGAGACCCAGAAGCAGCTCCTGGCTCCTGGCTGTAGCCTGGCCCAACCTCAGTTGTTGTGGTCATTTGGGGAGTGAACCAGCAGATGGAAAACCTCTTTCTTTCTCTCTGTCTCTACCTCTCTCTTTCAAATAAATAATCTGATGCCAACTAAAGTCCATTAATGTAGCAAAGAAGTGGTAGATTCTGCCTCTGCTGTGTCTTTCTGGTGTAAGAACTTATTTAACTGTCCTCATGGAGATTCTTATCACATCAAGAACGTTTTGCTTTGTTTTCAGCCCTGGTAGTTAACTGCGGGAGCAAAGGCTTGTCCAAGGCACCACAGATCGAGTTCAGCCACCACCTTCAGAGATGCTACCCGTCTCACGGAGATGGCGGTCACCTCTGGTCCTGTTACCACAGGCACCTGGGATGCAGCCATGGGCGTATTTTGGTCTCAGCACTGACACTTCGGCTGGGAGCCCTGACATGCCGCAGAAGTGCTGGGAGATCTCTGTGATCTCAGCCTGGTCTCCCCTCGCGCTGGGGAGAACCTAGGAAGTGGTGGGAGCGCATCATTGCACAGGTGCAACGTGAAGCAATACCTTAAAAGGCCACAAGGGGGGGCACTAGCATGATGCCAAAGCTGATAAAGCCAGCTTGTGTGCGATGCTGGCATTCCACACAGGCACTGGTGCCAGTCCCAGCTGCTCTACTTCTGATCCAGTTCCCTGCTAATGCACCTGGGAAAGCAGCAGAAGATGGCCCAAGTGCTTGGGCCCCTGCTGCTCACATGGGAAACCTGGAAGAAGCTCCTGGCTTCAAACTGGTCCAGCTCTGACCGTTGCGTCCATTTGGGGAGTGAACCAATGGATGGAAGGTCTCTGTCTCCATCTTGCTATATATCTGCCTTTCAAATAAGTAAATAAATCTTGAAAAAAAAAGGCCACAAGGGGGAGGTCTGAGTTCATCAAAGCAAATGCTCCCTGCACCTGTTCCTATTTCAAGGTCAACCTGCCTCCTACAACAAGTGGTCTCCTCTGTGTCTGTATCTTTATTTCCTTCTCCTCCCCTCCCCTCTGAAGATCCTTAGTTTAGAAATGAAGAAATTGCCAGTCTACTTATGGAATACAATTTTCTGCTCTGAGTGATATTTGTCTAGTGCAGTGGGAAAGGAAATATTAGCCATTTATGATTATGTGGTTTTATATATATATATATATATATATATATATATATATATATATATATATATATATATCTGCCACATTCCTGGGTGCGTCAGTGGCTTCCCTACAGGAAAAACTTCCCCTCACCTGCCCTAAAGTCTGAGAGACCACGGGTAAGGATTGGCGTCCACGGGTCAGGATTGGCGTCCACAGGCTCACAGCTCTCAAGGTTGCAGTAGGCGCAGGGGCTGGCTCCAGCTGTGTGCCAGAGGTCATGGGGGGTACAGGGGTGGATGGATACAATGCCGTAATTTTGTGAACTGCCAAGAAAGTGCTAGAAAATGTAAGGGGGGGGGGGAATCTGTATAGTTGCAAAGCTCACAGTGTTTGTGCTCCGTGCCCCTGCAAAGATGCCCTGACACACACGGGGAGCAACACGACGTTCCTCTCTCCCAAGTCTCTCTGGAAGGAGCCATCCCGGGGCCGGCGTTGTGGCACAGCGCGTTAAGCCATCATAGTTGATGCGGCATCCCACGTGAGTGCGAGTTCGAGTCTTGGCTGTTCACCTTCTGACCCCACTCCCTGCGGATGTGCCTAGGAAAGCAGCAGCGGATGGCCCAAGTCCCTGGCTGCTGCACCCACGTGGGAGACCTGAATGGAGACCCTGACTCCTGGCTTTGGCCTGACCCAATCTTGGCTGTTGCGGCCATCTGGGGAGTGAACCAGCAGATGGAAGATCTCACACTCTGTCTCTCCCTCTCTCTAACTCTGCCTTTCAAATAAATGAATGAATCATTAAAAAAAAAAGTCCTATTTAGAAAGAAAGAGAGATAAGGACAGTGCTTTGGTGCAGTGGGTAAGCCACCGTCTGCATACAGGCACCAGTTCATGTCCCAGCTGTCCCGCTTCTGAGCCAGCTCCCTGCTAGTGGCCTGGGAGAGCAGTGGAAGATGGCCCAAGTCCTTGGGCCACTGTCACCCACATGGGAGACCCAGAAGAAGCTCCTGGCTCCAGCCTGGCCCAGCAGGTGTGGCCATTTGGGGAGTGAACCAGTGGACCAGTGGATGAAAGACCTCTCTCTGTCTCTCCTCTCTTTCTCTGTAACTCATTTTTTTTTTTAATTTTTGACAGGCAGAGTGGACAGTGAGAGAGAGAGAGACAGAGAGAAAGGTCTTCCTTTTGCCGTTGGTTCACCCTCCAATGGCCGCCGCGGCCAGCGCACCGCGCTGATCCGATGGCAGGAGCCAGGTGCTTCTCCTGGTCTCCCATGGGGTGCAGGGCCCAAGCACCTGGGCCATCCTCCACTGCACTCCCTGGCCACAGCAGAGAGCTGGCCTGGAAGAGGGGCAACCGGGACAGAATCCGGTGCCCCGACCGGGACTAGAACCCGGTGTGCCGGCGCCCCAAGGCGGAGGATTAGCCTAGTGAGCTGCGGCGCCGGCCCCTCTGTAACTCTTTCAAATAAATAAATAAACAAATAAACAAACAAATAAAAGAGAGAGAGAGAGAACAAGCACCATCCTGAAAAATCCTTGCTGACCTCTGAGTTTACTGTGGAAAATGGAGCTGAGGGAGAGACTGAAGCCGAGACTAATCAGAGTCGGCTTCTAGAAGGATCTCCGTGCAGCCCTGTGGTAGGTATAGGCAGTGCAGAGTGCATAACCCCTAGGAGAGAGCGTGAGAGGGTGCCCAACAGTGTCCCCTGACAGACAGGGAAGGGAGGAGGAGGACAGGAAGGGTAGCAGGGATGTTGAGGAACTAGACCCACCGCTGAGGTCCAGGAAGCAGAAGTTCTGGGTGACAGGGGCTATGGGTGCCCCGAGATAGCATGTGGCCAGCCCAGCTCCACCCACCAGCAAGCGAGCTGAAAGAACACGGGTCAGGCAAAGGAGCGGGTCCACAGCAGTTAGACCCAGCATGGCACCCAGATCAGCGGCTGCCCCACCAACCGCCAGCCTCCTTCCGCCCTTGTTGTAATGCATTAGTTAGCGTAGTCATGGTCCCTCCCCCTTGTGCTGTGATGTTTGACGGCTGCCATGACAACCTATGCAAACAGACACTCAAGGGGAGAAAGAGGTGGCCACTTCCTGGACATGGCTGCCCCTTTCCCACATGTAAGATAAATATTCTACCCAGATACTAACATACAATTCCAGGACCTCGTAAATTAAAAACCCCAACTAAACACAAGGTTTCTCTGTCCATGAAGTAGCCTGCTCTTTGCCCCTTGCTTTAAAATTTTTGCTTTCTATTGGCTAGCTCACAATTGATTTCTCTCTCACTTGCCCAAACCAACATCCCTCTTGGGACCATGAGGGGCCCAGGCAGGGGTCCCCAGCTGTCCACGGTCACAGCCACTGGGACGAGGACTGAAGGAGGAGAGTCAGGACACAGGCATGGCGTGGGCTTCCTGGAGGCCACAGTGCAAAGGGAGCCTGGGACAGGAGGTGGGGCTGCCCAGCGCCCAGGGGAATACTCCTGTTTGAGCTCTGACACTGGTGCCCCAGATGGGCTAGAACCAACAGACCTCCCGGCTGAACTTCGGAAAGCACACAAGCACTTTTTCAGTGCTCAGAAAGCCACCAACCTCGGCAGTGCCAGGTGTCACAACCCAAGTTCAAGTGTGGAGCCCTGCCACTGTCACAACCCAAGTTCAAGTGCCATTGTCACAACCCAAGTTCAAGTGTGGAGCCCTGCCACTGTCACAACCCAAGTTCAAGTGCCATTGTCACAACACAACCCAAGTTCAAGTGTGGAGCCCTGCCATTGTCACAACCCAAGTTCAAGCGTGGAGCCCTGCCACTGTCACAACCCAAGTTCAAGTGCCATTGTCACAACACAACCCAAGTTCAAGTGTGGAGCCCTGCCATTGTCACAACCCAAGTTCAAGTGTGGAGCCCTGCCATTGTCACAACCCAAGTTCAAGTGTGGAGCCCTGCCATTGTCACAACCCAAGTTCAAGTGTGGAGCCCTGCCATTGTCACAACCCAAGTTCAAGCGTGGAGCCCTCAGAGACAGCCACGTCCTAATCCTGGCACCAGGGACTATGTCCTGCAGGTGGGATTGAGTGCAGGGCTTTGAGATGCGGGGAGGTCCCTGGGTTACCCAGGTGGGCTGGGCTCCGTCTGGCTCCTGGCTCCTGAGAAGCAGAGCAGCTTTTCCAGCCGTGGGGGGAGACGCAATGGTGCTTGCTGTGAAGAGGGAGGAAGGGGTCACTGCCCAGGGGCCCTGGGAGCCTCGAGACAACAGAAGAGGAGAGCAAACAGACTCTCTCTGGAGCCTCCGTAAGGGACACAGCCTTGCCAGCCACTGCGCTGCCCTCGCTGGTCACAGCAGCAACAGGAAAGCAACCCTTGGGGTGGCACATCTGGGTACCGCGCGTGCTCCCGGGGAGCGCCTTACCCTGGTGACGCCTAGTGCCCCGACGTTCTCGCTGTAGGAGGTGGTGCCGTTCCCTGTGCCCCAGGCACCGGCCAGCAGGCAGCCGAGACCCTCAATGCCGATGCCGCGGTTGACAGCGTGCTTTGGGGGTGGCGGGGCCCCCACCAGCCGGGCACATGCGTAGTAATCACCCACAGACTCCACCATGGAGGAGATCACTCCCGCGATGATCCCAAAGACCCCTGCCAGGCTGAGCGTGGGCAGGCCCCACTGTCCTGAAAGGCAACACAGCTACAATGGCTCAGGCGGGATGAGGCCGCCGAGCCCCAAATGACTGCTTTCCCAAAAAGGTCTCTGGAGGGCCTGAGACATGGCGCAGTGTCTGCAGGCCTCTGGCCAGAGGCTTTGGCCCAGGTGCTTGCCCCGCCATCCCTCCCTGAGGGTCGGTCACATGTCCAGAGCCTGACCTCTCCGTGGACAGGAGGAGCCATCAGGACACTTGACCTAGCAGGTGCCTGGGGTCAGTCTCGGCTCCACTCTGGTTTCCAGCTTCATGCTAACACACACCCAAGGAGGTAGCGGGTGGTGGCTCAAGCCCTTGGGTTGGTTCCTGCTGCCCACATGAGGGACCCCTAGCTTTGGCTTGGCCCAGCCCCGGAAGTTGGGGGCATTTGGGGCGTGAACCAGGGGATGGGTTTCTGTACCCCCTTCTCTCTCTGCCTTCGAGGAGGCTTGAAGCCTTTGCAAGCCGAGATTCTAACTGAGGGAGCCCGGGAGTCCACAGTCCACAGAGGCCCTGGGACCAGATTATTACATAGCCTGAGCCAAGCACTACAAGAGGAGGCGGCCAGAAGTAGCCTAAGGGATGACCTGGTTCACTTGCAGAGAGCCAGAGTCGGCAACTCTCTCCCTCACCCCAAGGATGTAGGTTCTCCCCTTCTTCTCCTAGGCCTCTGAGTGGCCTCCCAGGGTCCATCCCTGCTGATCAGTCCCTCCCCAGCCCTATCCAGTGCCCCGCCCAGGGCCCTAGACACCAAGGACGGTGCTGGGAAACACATTTCAAGCCAGAAGAGGCCCCATCTTTCTACCTGGGTAAGGGAAGCGAAACCAGGGGGCTTGGCTCAGGACGCTGCCTTTGGTGTCGGTGCGAGCCAGGTGCCCATAGGCACTGGGGGCCACAGGGAGGGTGTCGGTGATGGTGAGCACGAAGCAGACGAGCCAGGAGATGCAGAGGGCCAGCAGCACCTGCCACAGGGAGCCCCAGGAGGGAGGTCAGGAAGGCGCTTGGGAGTGCGCACAAGGCCGGTCACCGAGCCTTCTGGTGGCGCAGGACTCTGCCAGGTCAGTGGATACATCAGCACATTAAAGACACTAGCTAGCCAGCGCCGTAGCTCACTAGGCTAATCCTCTGCCTTGCAGCGCCAGCATACCGGGTTCTAGTCCCGGTAGGGGCGCCGGATTCTGTCCCGGTTGCCCCTCTTCCAGGCCAGCTCTCTGCTGTGGCCAGGGAGTGCAGTGGAGGATGGCCCAGGTGCTTGGGCCCTGCACCCCATGGGAGACCAGGAGAAGCACCTGGCTCCTGGCTTCAGATCAGCGCGGTGCGCCGGCTGTGGTGGCCATCGGAGGGTGAACCAACGGCAAAGGAAGACCTTTCTCTCTGTCTCTCTCTCTCACTGTCCACTCTGCCTGTCAAAAAAAAAAAAAAAAAGACACCAGCTGGGGGTCTGGCATTGTGGTATAGTGGGCTAAGCGTCCACCTGCAACAACAGCATCCTCCAGGAGTGCTGGTTCAAGTCCCAGCTGCTCCATTTCCAACCCAGCTCCCTGCTAATGCGCCTGGAAAAGCAGCGGAGGGCGGACCAAGCACTTGGGGCCCTGCACCCACATAGGAGACCTGGATGAAGCTCCTGGCTCCTGACTTTGGTCTGGCCCAACCCTGGCCATGCAGCCATTTGGGGAGTAAACCGAACCAGCAGTGGAAAATCTCTCTCTCTCTCTCTCTCTCTCTCTCTCTCTTTGCCTTCCAAATAAATAAATCTTTATAAATAAACAAATAAGCAAGCAAGCTAGCCCTAGAAGCAGACGATAAATTACCTTGGGAGTTTGTGACAGACTGGGGCAGAAGCAGCCAGCAAGTTGGGCACAGCCCAGGGCAAAAGGGTTTCAGTCTGGCCCTCTTTGCGCTCACAGCTGACCCCAGGGGGAGGAGACACTCTGAGCCTGTTTCCTCGTCTGTATAAGAGAATCATCACTGCTCTGCAGGGCTCACACAGGGCTTCTTAAAGTGAGGTCCTCGGGTACAGAGCAGGGGTGGGAACCGGGAACCTGAACTTCAGCCAAGTTCCCCAGGGACCGTTATGCACGCTGAAGTTTAGTCACCGGACCACAGCAGAGTTGAAGGATCCGTGAGGTCATTATGTGGACGACTCTTTTTGCAGTTACGTGAAACCCAAAAGCCTGCCACGTGATGGACAGCCTTCATAGGATGGTGCACGTGCAATCGACAAGGCCCTGAACAGAGTTTCTGTCCCCTTCAGGGTGACTCGGGTTGCCTGTGAGCCAGGCCCTGATCCAAGCAATCTGGGGGAGCCCAGGCTGCCTTAAGCCTCTGGCTTTATGTCATGCGGGTGAACGTGGCTGTCCCCTGTCTTGCTGTGTGGGCAGCCAGGGATCAGACCCGGTCCCACTTCAGTGCCCAGAAGAGAACACAATGCAAGCCGCCAGCCACCAGGGGGCGCCCACCTCGTGCCCCGGGTCCCTCTCCACCTGCTCCTTAAAACCCAGGTTCAAAGCCGGCTACAGAGCAGGTGCGTTTGACATGGGGGCCATCTAGGCACACAGAGGCCGACTAGGAAGGGAAGGAGGGGGCGTGCTTCTTACAGGGAAGACCTGAAACAGGTAGAACTTGGAGGTGCGGCCCTTCTCCCCGTAGACCGGCACGGGCACGGCGACGTTCTTCAGGTACTGAGAGAACAGCACGATGAGGAAGCTGGTCCTGAAACAGGAATTCGCAAGCACACCCCAGCCGGGGCTGGGTGGTCCTGGAGGCTGAGCCCCTGTGGGTCCCTGGGAGCAAGGCAGACTGCTGCCGCATCCCACCAGGATGCTGCTGTCTCGGCCGGAGCCCGAGAGAGAGGAGCTGCTGGCTGCTGGCCAGGGCCAGCGGTCAGAAGCCAGGAGCCCAGAGTCAGAGACTGGTGTGTGCCAGGCCCCTGGGCAGGACCGACGGTCTCCTGCCACCTCCCGGGCCACCTGGACCAGCATCACTGCAGGTGTTGGCCCTGAGGCTCTTCTGAGCCCAGTGAGAATGTTCTAGAAGCCTCCTGTGCCATGAGGCCTCCCTGAACCTCACAGCCGGCTCTTCCAGGCCCTCGTCTGCATGCCCCGTTGCAGCTGCCCGCTGGGACCCAGGTCTCTTCTCTCTCTGACTTTCCTGGGTCCCAGAGGTCTTTGCTCAATGAAAACCCAGTTTGGCAGGGTGTGGCGAATCCCTGCACAAATGCGGGATACATGGATGCCCGCTGGTGATTAACTGGCGGGCCATGAGCACTAAGCAAGTAAGGCGTGACATCCTCCATCACCGCATCTGGAATCACAAGCTCGCCCACGTGCAGGCCTCCTGCTGTCCTGCCCCAGGGGGTGGTCCTCCAGCCCCCTCCTCCCCCAGGAGTACTCACAAGGCAGAGATGCCCCAGTGGATCCCGGCGTCGGCGCCCGCAGAATCAAAGAGAGGCAGGGCCACCAGGGTGATGGTTGGCGCGATGGTCAGGGGGCCGATGAAGCGCAGGAGAAAGCCGATGAGGCCCGAGAAGCCCACTAGCATCTGGACACAGGAGGCGACCATGATGGCACCCTGCAGCTGAAGGGGAGGGTGCCGCTAAGGCTCCTTGCAGGCCAGCGGGAGCCCCAGGCCAGGCCCAGGCTGCACCCACAGCCACGTCTGGGCACCCTAGGCGGTGCGCTCAGAGGGTAAACTGAGGCAGGGCTGGGTCCCTAAGGATCCCAGGGAAGCAGAGCTCTCATCTCGCTGCCCTCCGGGCTGCCGTCCCCTCGACATGCGGCTTTTCAGGAAACAGGCTCCGAAGTTACCTATGGGTGATGATGATGATGGTGTTGCTATGACAACGACTCCCATCATGAGACGGGATCGAAATGGGACTTAAGAGCCCCTCCTCACCCCATTTGTATCCATCTCTGACCACAGCCATCTGCACCCAGCTTCACACCAATCAGATGCAAGGAGTGTCCAGACCCGAACTGCAAAAGATCCCCTGGTCCCCACTGAGGGACTGCCCCCAACCCACACGCATGCGCAGAATAGCCCATGACGCCCAATATATGATCTCTCCAGGGAGGCGGAGGCGAACATCACAGCCATGTTGGGCGTGTCGTGTGCAAAAGTAGCAACCGCGCCTGTGCAAGCAGAAGTGCCCGAGATGGAGAGGGCGTGGCCACGCCTCCCCAACCCGAGGAAAACCCAGTTCGGCTCCTAGGAGGGAGCCAGTTGGTGCAACCCTGTTGCCCTGAGCTATCTCCCTCGTGCTGGAGCAAGACCACCCAACAAAGTTGTCTGGGTTCAACACTGCACTCTTGTCAATCTCCCTTTGCCAGCGAGCCAAAGAGCCCAGGTGGGTAGCCGTAGCTCGGCAGGCCAGGAGCACTTGGGCCATCCTCTGCTGCTTTCGCGGGTGCATTAGCAGGGAGCTGGATCGGAAGGGAAGCAGCCCACCCTGAACTTGAACTGGTGCCCATATGGGATTCTGGCTTTGCAAGCAGTGGCTTGACCTGCTGCTCCACAATGCTGGCCCCTCTTCTTACCCTACCAGTGTGAACACCACACTTAAAGTCCACAGTTAAATACATTTTCTGGAGGTGGGTACTGCAGTGCTGCAGATTAAGCTAATCACGTGGGTGCCCACCTGCCATGTCGGTGTGCCTCCACTTCCCAGCCAGCTTCCCGCTACTGCAACAGATGATGGCCCAAGTACGGGGGTCCCTGTCACCCACATGGGAGACCTGAATGAAGTTTCTGGCTCCTGGTTTTGCCTGGCCCAGCCCTTGCTGTTGCAGGCATTTGGAGAGTGAACCAGTGGATGGAAGTGCTCTGTCTCTCTCTAATAAATTAATTTTATATAAAATTTCTAGCCTCTCTGTAAATAGCACAATAGCCTTAGAAAATTTTAACTTCTACCAGCAGCTATTTCCCACGCTAGTGTGATAAGTGTTTTTTGTTGTTTTTCCACTACTACTGGTCTTTATAATAGATTTTGTTCTATTTCCCTATAGTCAATGCATATAAGTGTACCTAATGCCATGGACTGAATGTGCCCCCTAAAACCCCCAAGTTCAAGGCCCAGCTCTCCATGCACTGGTTTGGGAGGTGGAATTCTGGGGAAGTGATTGGGTTGGGATGAGCTCATGAGGCAGGAAGCTCGGTTCCCTTCCTCCTGATCCCTGGCTCCCAGTCCCCACGCATGTGGCAAGGAAAGGCCGTGTGAGAGCGCAGCAGGCCACCAGTGCACGCCAGGACCAGCCTCCCACGGGATTCAGCCATGCCAGCACCCTCATCGCAGACTCCCGACCCCAAGAATTCTCAGAAAACTAATTTCGGTTCTTCTCTGCCGAGAACCACAGGTATCTCATGGACAGGACTAGGGCCGCTGTTACCTTCTGAGCATGAGAAATCGCCCATCCCACCGTCAGTCATTCTCATGCAAATTTATTTATTTATTTATTTTGACAGGCAGAGTGGACAGTGAGTGAGTGAGTGAGAAAGAGAGAGACAGAGAGACAGGTCTTCCTTCCGTTGGTTCACCCCCAAAATGGCCGCTATAGCTGGTGTACCGCACTGATCCGAAGCCAGGAGCCAGGTGCTTCTCCTGGTCTCCCATGGGGTGCAGGGTCCAAGGACCTGGGCCATCCTCCACTGTACTCCCGGGCCACAGCAGAGAGCTGGCCTGGAAGAGGAGGAACCAGGACAGAATCCGGCGCCCTGACCAGGACTAGAACCTGGGGTGCTGGCAGGTTCTAGTGAGCCGCGGCACCAGCCCAGATTTGTGTTACAACACTTCCCAGAGTCCCCTAAGCAGACTGAAGCTTCCTCACCAGCTCCCCCTGCTGGAGGGCACGATCTTGGCCTCTGTTCCCTGAAGGAGAAGCCCTTTCGGGACCCAGCTGATCCTTCCAGCCCAGGTCCCTCCTTTCTCTCCTACACCCGGGTGTGATCCCGCACCCCACCACCATAAACCTTGATTCTGGTTGTAATTTCCGCCTTTGCTCCCAGAAAGTGGAGCTGTCACTTGGTTTTTAGCTCAAGGGTGTGTTCAGGAATCAGCTCCCCCAGCATTTTTCTGTGTTGGTCATGTGGGTGGGCTCTACCCCGACCCGTGAAGGTCAAGTTTAAATTGGTCTAACGTGTTGAAATGCGAACTGGCTGTCTCTTTCTCTGCTGCCACCATTTCCTTAAAGCGATCACTGTGCACTTTGCCCCTCTGCATTCTGTTGGTATCCCATGAGCAGGACCACTCCCGATGGCCCTGTGTTCACGTCACCTTCATCCGCGCTTGCACGTCTCGAGGGCTTGGGGATCAAGAGAACCCAGTGAGTCCTGCAGAATCTTCCTTTCATGTCAACGCTGTAGGCTGACTCCGGGAATTAAAGCAATCGACTTGGCCAGTGCCGCGGCTCAACAGGCTAATCCTCCACCTTGCAGCGCCGGCACACCGGGTTCTAGTCCCGGTCGGGGCACCGGATTCTGTCCCGGTTGCCCCTCTTCCAGGCCAGCTCTCTGCTGTGGCCCGGGGGTGCAGTGGAGGATGGCCCAGGTGCTTGGGCCCTGCACCCCATGGGAGACCAGGAGAAGCACCTGGTTCCTGGCTTCGGATCAGCACGGTGCGCCGGCCGCAGAGCGCCAGCCATGGCGGCCATTGGAGGGTGAACCAACGGCAAAAGGAAGACCTTTCTCTCTGTCTCTCTCTCTCACTGTCCACTCTGCCTGTCAAAAAAATAAAAATAAAGCGACCGACTGATCAGTTGGTAAGATGAGGCTGGAAAGTGCAAGGACTTTCTCTTGCTTAGAGCGCTGGTGAAAAATGCCAGGTCAGCAGAGGAGCCGGGGCGCCACAGAGAAGTCTGGGATTGCGGCTCAGGGTGTCGGAGACTGAGTGGGAGGAACACTGGAACTGATTGTCTGGGGACCCGTGTTGTAGAACAGCAGATGACGGCCTTTTTCTGCAAAAGGCTAGAAAGCCAATATTTAGATTGACGCCCCTCCCCCTCTTTAAACAACCTTTTAAAAGCATCCAAACCATCCCTGGGACAAGTGTTCAGCACAGTGTTCAAGACACCACGTCCCACCTTGGAATACCCGGGTTCAAGGCCTGCCAGTTCCAGACCCTGGGAACAGCAGTGATGGCTAAAGTGCTGTGTCCCTGTCGCCCACAGGGGAGACCTGGGTGAGTTCCCACAGGGGAGACCTGGGTGAGTTCCCAGCTCCTGGCTGCAGCTGGGTCAGCCCTGGTTGTTGCTTTTATTTGAGGAGTTAATCAGAGGATGCGAGTGCGTGCTCACTCTCCGCGTCCCCCCCCCCCAAATAAGTTAATGAATTTTTAAAAATTTTCAAAGCATTCTTAGATCATGAGCAGTAAAAAAAAAAAAAAAAAAAAAAAAGGCATTTGGTTCCCGTGCCAGGGAATGCTGGCTCCTGCTTCAACGGACTCCACACAGCACAAACAGCAGAACACAGGAGGGGTGGGCCTTGAACCTGGAGGTTACGATGCTCACGTCCCACACCACAGTGCCTGGGTCTGACTCCCACCTCCTGCTCCCAGCTCCAGCTTCCTGCTAAGGTGCACCCTGGAAGGCAACAGTAACAGCTCAAGAAATTGGATTGCTGCCACCCATGTGAGAGACCTGGGTTGAGCTCCCGACCCCCAGCACTGACTCAGCCCTGCCTTGGCTTGCAGGGGTCGGAGGGGAGGAGGTATTTGGGGAATGAGTCAGCAGATAACAACTCTGCATCTCTCTCTGCCTCTCTTTCTGTTTGTGCTTCTGTTTATTTATTTAGTTTTTAAAGACAACAAGCCTTATCCATGAGCTCAAACGAAAACAAGGCTCTCCGTTCCTTGGTGTGTTCAATGGAGGAGCACAGGCACACCCCCAGTCTCACTCACGGTACTGCTGGGGCCCCAGAGACATTCTTGTCCATGACTTCTGCCTGGTGTCCTCAAAACACAAGAAAACTGCTTGCCAATGCCTTGGGGGTGTGTGAGTTGTGCCACTGCAGACCCCGCCTTGCAACCCAGGAAGGACGTAAGCAGAAGTGTTCAGGAAGGCGGGGAGACAAGGTCACGTGCCAGACCCTCCTTAGGCAGTAGACGGCAGCAGATTCTTGCACAAGGAGCTGTGGTTCCCATCAGGGCTGTGTGAAGGGAAATCCTGGCCCTGGCATCTAAAACAGCAGATGCTTAGTCTTAATTTGGAGTTTCCCAAAGCCAAGGATGGGTTCCCAGGGGAACATAAACACAAAGCCAGGAGAGCACATGCCTGCTAAGATTCATGCTACTGATGCCAGAAGATCAGGGAACAGGCGTGGCTGAGAAGGACACGCCTCCCGGTGTGCGAAATATGATGCAATCAGCGGCCTTCTGCGATTGGCCAATCAGCCTGGTGAAGCTCCAGGTCCTCCACCTTGACAAAGGGAGGCCTTAGCCCTATCTTGGTGTGGAACTGCAAAGGTTGAAAGCCCTGTCTACCATGGGTCTATCATAGTAGACAAGCACAGGAACTCCATGGGATGGTTGAGCCCGCCCATATCCACGTGCCCTCTTGCACTGCACAAAGGGTCTTGCAAAGCTCATGGAAGGCAAGAGTGCCTGGTGTGGGGGTTACGAAGCCACATGATGGGGAGACCCAAGATGGGTGAACAGGGAACAGACGCGTTGATTCAGACTATGAGAAGATACTGGAAGAAAAGGGGCGGGGGGACTGCAGTCCAAGGGAACAGCTGAGAGACCTGCGCGTGGAAAGTCGATGGACAGAAGGGAGATGCTGTGGAACAGTGGCGACGGTACAATCACTTGGCAGTGAGCGGGACTCACGGGGAACCTGCGGCAGCCGTGTCACTGCTGTTGCTGCCGGAGGGAGAACCTTGCAGTCCCAGCTGACTTCGAGTCTGGCATGGAGCACTAGCTGGGGGGCAGGATGTCCACCTAATCCCCGGAAGGGAGAGCACATCGCACTCAGCCTCTCACCACACAAAGGCCCCGGTGACTACTGGGGAGAAAGAACCATCTCAATAAGGTGAGTAGCAGCTACCGCGTGGCCTGTGGGAGACCGGGGGGTTTCATTGGAGGGATAAATCCCTTGTCCCCATTGACATTCCACTAAGCATAGAGGCATTCCAGAGACAAAAGCACTCAGAGCAGAAAACCAACAAGTATTTCCATAATGCTTTTAAAAATAAACATAAAATTACAAGAAACATGAACAAGGGAGGCATTGTGACTCCCCTCAAAAAAACACAACAACACTTCAATATCAGAATGTGAAGACAGACAGACTGATAAAACGCCTGAAGAGGAATTTAAAAGAAAGATAACATTACTCGAACACAGAGAGAAGCAAATACATGAATTAAAGAAATCCATACATGGGGGTGGCGCTGTGGCGTAGCAGGTGAAGCCACCACCTGTAGTCCTGGCATCCCAAATGCGCGCCGGTTTGAGACCTGACTGTGCCACTTCTGATCCAGCTCTCTGCTATGTCCTGGGAAAGCAGTAGAAGATGGCCCAAGACCTTGGGCCTCTGTACCCATATGGGAGACCCGGAAGAAGCTCCTGGCTCCTGGCTTCGGATTGGTGCAGCTCCAGCCATTGCAGCCATTTGGGGAGTAAGCCAGTGGATGGAAGACGTTTCCTTCTCTCTGCTTTTCCTCCTCTCTCTATGTAAATCTGACTGTCAAATAAATAAATAAATCTTAAAAAAAAAAAGAAATCCATATATAACGTGGATGATAAATTCTTCCAGGAGATAGGGATGTTGAAAAGAAATCAAACTGAAATATTAGAAATGAAGAAATCAATATGTCAAATTAAAAACACAGTGGAAAGCCGTAGCAAGAGACTTGGTGAGACGAAAGAAAGAATATCTGAGCTAGAAGAAGACTCTCTGGAAATAGAGAAGAAGCAGGAGAAGGAGAAGAAGGAGAAGGAGGAGGAGGAGAAGGAGGAGGAGGAAGAAGGAGGAGGAGGAGAAGGAGGAGAAGAAGAAAAGGAAGAAGAAGAAGAAGAGGAAGAGGAAGAAGAGGAAGAGGAAGAAGAAGAGGAAGAAGAAGTAGAAGTAGAAGAGGAAGAAGAGAGGAAGAAAAAGAAGAAGAAGAGGAGGAGGAGGAAGAGGAGGAAGAGGAAGAATAAGAAGAAGAGGAAGGGGAAGAAGAGGAAGAGGAAGAAGAAGAGGGAGAAGAAGAGGAAGAAGAAGAAGAAGAAGAAGAAGAAGAAGAAGAAGAAGAAGAAGAAATTAGAAAAACTAATAGTGTTTGGGATTTATGGGATACTATCAAACAAACATAGATGTCTTAGGATTTCCTGAAGATGTGGAAAGAGAGAGTGGATTAGAAGCCCTATTCAGTGAAATAATAACACAGAATTTCCCTAATTTGCAGAAAGAAAGGGACATCCAAGAACAGGAAACACACAGAACTCTGTTTGTTTTTGTTTTTGTTTTTTTTTTTTGACAGGCAGAGTGGACAGAGAGAGAGAGACAGAGAGAAAGGTCTTCCTTTGCTGTTGGTTCACCCTCCAATGGCCGCCGCAGCTGGCGCGCTGTGGCCGGCGCACCACGCTTATCCGATGGCAGGAGCCAGGTACTTCTCCTGGTCTCCCATGGGGTGCAGAGCCCAAGGACTTGGGCCATCTCCACTGTACTCCCAGGCCACAGCAGAGAGCTGGCCTGAAAGAGGGGCAACCGGGACAGAATCTGGCACCCCAACCGGGACTAGAACCCAGTGTGCCAGTGCCGCAAGGCAGAGGATTAGCCTAGTGAGCCGCGGCGCCGGCCAACACACAGAACTCTTAATAGACATGATCAGAAAATATCTTCATCATGACATATTATTAGACTCTCATATTATTAGACTCTCAAAAGTAAAACATAAAGAAAACATTCCAAAATGAGCAAGAGAGAAATACTGAATTACTTCAAAGTGTCTCAATTATATTGACGGCTGATTTCTCATCAGAAATCCTACAGCCCAGGAGAGAATGGAGAAACATAGTCCAAGTCCCAAAAGCAAGATAACTGTCAACTCATAATACTGTACCCAGCAAAGCTCGTCTATGAATGAAGGTGAAATAAACGCCTTCCAAAACAAACATGAGTTGAATGACTTTGTCACTATTTTTCTAGTCTTAGAAATGGCACTTAAGGATGTACTACATACAGAAACACAGAAAGATATCATGATTATGAAAGAATGTGAAGATAGAAAATCTAATAAAAGTGAAAAGAAAATCCCAAACAGATAGCACAGAAATAAAAATCATCAAGAATTACTATAAGCAGCTATATTCCAACAAATTAGAAAATTTAGAAGAAATGGATAGATTTCTAGACACATGCATTATATCAAAATTGATTCATGAAGACGTAAAAAAACTAAAGTAGACCAATAACCAAGATAGAGACTGACTTTGTAATAAAGATGCTCCCAACAAAGAAAAGCCCAGGACCAAATGGCCTCACTGCTGAATTCTACCAAACTTCTACAAAAGAACTAGTTCCAATTCTTCCTAAATTATTCACAACAAGTAAAAGGGAGGGAATACCCCCAAACTCCTTCTATGAGGCCAGCATCTCCTTACTTACAAAACCAGAAAAAGTCAACACAGAAAGAGAACTAGGAACCAATATCCATTATGAACACAGATATGAAAATCCTCAACCAAATGCTAGCTCATCAAGTCCAACAAGGCATCAGAAATGTCATTCACCCAGACCAACTGGGATTTACCTCTGGCATGCAGATATGATTCAATATATGCAAATCATTAAATATATCACATTAACAAATGAAAGAATGATAACCATATGATTGTCTCAAGATATGTAGAGAAAGCATCTGATAAAACACAGCATCCTTTCATTTAAAAAAACCTTAAGAAAATTGGGTATAGAAGGAATATTCCTCAACACAATCAAGGCAATATATGACAAACCTCCAACCAGCATCATCTTGAATAAGGGAAAACTGGAAGAATTTCCTCTAAGATCTGGAACCAGACAAAGATACCCACTCTCATCATTACTACACCATTACTATTTGATATAATTCTGGAAGTTTTAGACAGAGCCATTAGATAAAGAAATCAAGGGGATACAAATGGGGGGGGGAGTCAAATTACCCCTATTTGTAGATGATGTGATTCTGTGTAGAAGGGAACCAAGAGACTCCACCAAGAGATTATTGGAACTCACTAAGAGAGTTTGGCAAAGTTGTACGATATAAAATCAACACACAAAAATTAATAGCCTTTGTATAAACAAATAATACTGTGGCTGAGAGAGAACTTGTAAGATCAGTCTAATTCACTATTGCTACAAAAAAAAATTGTTCCACTTCCGATCAGATCTCTGCTATAGCCTGGGAAATCAGTGGAATATGGCCCAAGTTTTTGGGCCCCTGAACCTGCATGGGAGACCCAGAAGAAACTCTTGGCTCCTGGCTTCAGATCAGCTCAGCTCTGGCCATTGTACCCATTTGGAAAGTGAACCAATAGATGGAAGACCTCTCTCTGTCTGTCTGTCTCTCCCTCTCTCTGTGACTCTGCTTCTCAAGTAAATAAATCTTTAAAAAAATTGGAAAAATGTTCCATGTACATGGATTGGAAAAATTAATATCATTAAAATATCCATACTATCCAAAGCAATTGACATATTCAATGCAATCCCAATCAAAATACCAAAAGTGTTCTCAGATCTGGAAAAAATGACCCTAAGATTCATAAGGAATCACAAAAGACTCCAAATAGATAAAGCAATCCTAGTAAATAAAAATAAGGCTGGAGATATCACAAGATCAGATTTCAAGACATATTACATGCAAGTTATAATTAAAACAGCTTGATAGTGCCACAAAAATAGACATGTTGACCAATGAAACATAGACTCCAGAAATTAATCCACACATCTACAATTTGCTGATCTTTGACAAACAAGAGACAAACTCTTCAACAAACAGTGCTGGGAAAACCGGATCTCTGCATGCAGAACTATGAAACAAGACCCTACCTTATACCCTCTGCAGAAATCAACTCACAGTGGATTAGGGATCTAAATGCAACACCTGAAGCCATCGAATTACTAGAGGAAAACATTGGGGAAACTCTGAAAGACATTGGCATAGGCAAAGGCATCTTGGATAAGAACCAAGAGGCACAGGCATTAAAGGCAAAAACAGACAAATAGGAGTACATCAAGCTAAGAAGCTTCTGCACAGCAAAGGAAATACTCAGCAAAGTAAAGAGGTAGCCTACAGAATGGGAGGAAATATTCACAAATTATGCATTTGATAAAGGATGAATATCCAGGATACATAAAGACCTCAAGAATATCAACAACAAAACAAGCAATCCAGTTAACAAATGGGCTAAGGATATGAACAGACATTTTTCAAAGGATGAAATACCAATGACCAAAAGACACATGGAAAGATGCCATCAGGAAAATACAAATAAACCACAATGAAGTTCCACTTCACCCCAGTTGGAATGGCCATCATCCAAAATCAACAAATTACAAATGCTGGTGAACTTGTGGGGGGAAAAATGTACCCTAACAGATTGTTGGTGGGCAGTAAACTAGTACAACCACTATGGAAATAGATTCCTCAGAAATCTGAAAAAGGATCTACCATATGACCCAGCCATTCCACTCCTGGGAATTGACCCAGAGGAAATTAAATCAATGTATGAAAGAGTTATCTGGGGGCTAAAGTCACTGCCCATAACTGCAGCATCCTATATGGGCACTGGTTCAAGTCTTGGCTGTTCCACTTCGGATCCAGCTCCCTGCTAATGTGCCTGAGTAAGCAGCAGAGGATGGCCCAAGTTGTTGGGCCCCTGCACCCATGGGAGAACTAGGAGAATCTCCTGCTTCTTGGCTTCACACTGGCCCAGCTACTGCTCCTGTGGCTATTTGAGAAGTGAACCAGCGGCTGGAAGATCTCACTCTGTCTCTCCCCCTGTACCTCTACCTTCCAAATAAATAAATAAATCTTTTTTATTTTTTTTCAAGATTTTATTTATTTATTTGAGAGGTAGAGTTACAAAGAGAAAGGTCTTCCATCCACTGGTTCATGCCCCAAGTGGCCACAATGGCCAGAGCTGGGTCAATCCAAAGCCAGGAGCCAGGAGATTCTTTTGCATCTCCCATGTAGGTACAAGGGTCCAAGTACTTACACCATCTTCCGCTGCTTTCCCAGACCATTAGCAGAGAACTGTATTGGAAGAGGAACAGCTGGGAAATGAACCAATGCCCTTATGGGATGCCAGTGCTGCAGGCAGAAGCTTAGCCTAGTTTGCCACAGCACTGGCCACAAATGAATCATTTTTACAAAGAATTATCTGTACCACTAGGTTTTATAGCAGCTCAACTCATGAGACCTAAGATACAGAATCAACCCAGATATCCATCAACTGACAAATGGATAAAGTAATTGTGGTATATACACAATGGAATACTACTCAGCCATGAAAAAAATGAAAACCTATCTTTTGCAACAAAAAGGGTGCAATTGTAGAACATTATGCTTAGAGAAATAAGCCAGTCCCAAAAAGTGAAATATCATGTTTTCCCTGATTTGTGGAAATTAACATGCAGAGTATCAAAAATGTAATATAGCCGGCGCCATGGCTCACTAGGCTAATCCTCCGCCTTGCGGTGCTGGCACACCGGGTTCTAGTCCTGGTCGGGGCACCGGATTCTGTCCCGGTTGCCCCTCTTCCAGGCCAGCTCTCTGCTGTGGCCCAGGAAGGCAGTGGAGAATGGCCCAAGTGCTTGGACCCTGCACCCCATGGGAGACCAGGAGAAGCACCTGGCTCCTGCCTTCGGATCAGCGTGGTGTGCCAGCCGCAGCGCGCCAGCCTTGGCAGCCATTGGAGGGTGAACCAACGGCAAAAGGAAGACCTTTCTCTCTGTCTCTCTCTCTCACTATCCACTCTGCCTGTCAAAAAAATATAATATATATATATGAGTGAAATTGACTTTTTGAAAAAAAGATTTATTTTATTTGGAAGGCAGCATTAGAAAGAGAAAGAGAGAGAGAGGGAAAGACAGAGAGATCTTACATCTGCCAGTTCACTCCCCAAATGGCCACAATGGCTGGGGTTGGGCCAGTTGGAAGCCAGGATCCAAGAGCAACTTCAGGGTTTCCCATATTGGTGCAAGGGCCCGAGCACTTGGGCGATCCTCTTCTTCTATCCTAGGCACATTAGCAGGGAGTTGGATCAGAAGAGCAGCAGGGGCCAGCGCTGTGGTATAGTGGGTAAAGCCGCCGCCTGCAGTGCTGACATCCCATATGGGTGCTGGTTTGAGTCCCAGCTGCTCTACTTCTGATCCAGCTCTCTGCTATGGCCTGGGAAAGCAGTAGAAATGGCCCAAGTCCTTGGGCTCCTGCACCCACGTGGGAGACCTGGAAGAAGCTCCTGGCTCCTGGTTTAGGATCAGCACAGTTCTGGCCATTGGGGAGTGAACCAGCGGATGGAAGGTCTCTCTCTCTCTCTCTCTCTCTCTCTCTCTCTCTCTCTGCCTCTCCTTCTCTCTGTATAACTCTTTCAAATAAATAAATAAATCTTTAATAAAAAAAATAAGAGAAGCAACTGGGATTTGAACTGGTGCCCACATGGGATGCTGGCACTGCAGGTGGCAGCTTTACTCACTACACCACAGTGCTGGCCCCAAAACTGATATTTTGAGATTTGATTATTTTATAGCCATTGTCTAGACTCTGGGGGAACAGTGGCTTTCCTACTTACTACTTGTTGAATTCTTTATTTAGTGGAGAGTTAAACTTGTAATTATAAAGAAAATTGAAAGTATGTCATTGTAAAAAATAAAAGAAACATAACAAAAGGTGGGGGAGGGAAGGTGGCAGTAAGGGAGGATAGAGTGGGAGGTATCATTATGTTCTTAAAACTGTGTATATAAAATACATGAAACTTGTTCCCTTTATGTAAATAAAAGGGGAAAAATTAAGAAAATATAAAACCAAATATCATGAGAATAAATTTTTCTTTCTTTCATTAAGAAAAAGCCATGAGATACTCACACTCCATGTCAGAGCTCTTGGGTTCAAGTCCCAGCTCCTCTGCTTCTGATCCAGCTTCCTGCCAATGCATGCCTTGGGAGGCAGATGACGGCTCAGATACTCGGGTCTCTGCCTCCCACAGGGGAAACCTGGGATGAATTCCAGGATCCTGTCTCTTTTTTCTTTTTCAATAAATAAAAATCAACAAATTTTAAAAATTCAAGTGCATGGAAAATAAAAAGATGCTAATTTTGATGAAAAGGGATTTGGAATCTATGTATAATTTATCTATCCACCTCAAAACCAGAGCCACACAGAAGGAGGGAGAGACAGAGAGAGAGAGACAGAGAGACAGAGAAAGACAGAGAGACAGACAGAGAGATCCTACCTCTGTTGATTCACTCCCCAGAACCTCCAATGGCCGGGATTGGGCCAAAACCAGGAGCCAAGAGCATCCTCCAGGCCTCTCATGTGGGTAGTAGGGGCCAAAGCTCCTGGGTCATCTTCTATTGTTTCTCCCAGTCTGTTAGCAGGGAGCTGGATTGGAAGTGTAACAGCCAGGACATGAACTGGCACCCATTTGGGATGCCCATGTCACAACACCACCGCCCCCCTTATGAGTTTTTTGGAAGGTCCCTCATATGGCAGGGTGCAGATACCTACAGAAAGCCTGTGGAAAACAGCAGATGGTCTGAGTCCCAAGTTAAGCCCAAGACTGGTCTATTGCACCCTTACCAGCAGTGCCCTGAGCTACGTAGTGTTGGTGATGGAGCCTCTCCTGACTTAGGGCTGACGTGGCGAAGGCTGGTACTCAGCCCTGTTACAGAGCTTTGGGTACAGACAGGGCCAAGGCAGCTGCTTCACCATTCTCCCTTTGGAAGACCATCACTAAGTGTTCTGCTATCTTGGGATTAAACCACTGCTGAATGGCATCGGACACTAAAACCAGAAGCCCCAACCACGTCTTGAGTGATGTCAGAAAGACATTCAAAGAAGGAATAGCCTGTTTTCTGATGAAAGGGAAATGGTTACAATCAGGAAAAGCAAAGGTAGCTAGCCAGGAGGGCTTCAGAGGACCCACGAGGGCACGATAGGCCCACTGCCCTTGTGAGGGTGGCACAACCTCTCAGGACAATCTAACTCTAGCCGCAGAGACTTGGGCCTCCCTACCTGAGTTTTTTAATTAAAAAATGCTAGTTGGTGTCTTGCCGAAGGTGCTACTCAGCTACCTGCGAAAGCCTGCACCTGGGGTGTGACATTCTGATGGAGACTAAGGCCCACCCCCATCAGGCCAGTGACTGAGTTCCGTATCTTGTGACCCCATGCACACGTAAAGACCCACCCTTCTCCCTGTGTGATTACATAGATCCTTGAGCTGCAGCCCAAGGAAGATTCGATCTGGCCAATGACTCCAGAATGTTCAATTTTAATGCCCCCTCCCCCCCTTCTGTGAGACAGGACCTTAAAATCAAATCTCAGACACTGGTCATTCATGGTAATGGCCCCTTGGTCTTCAAAGAAGAGGCATATATGGCACTGAATGTAGCCACTGGCATCGAGAGATGCCACCTTGGGCTACAGGCCATGCACACCTGGGCACCCAAACAGCAGGTTCCCCACCTGCACCTGAAGCCACTGTGTGGCCCAGGACGGTCCACGTCGCCAACAGCAGCAGGCTCAGCTGCGTCTGGTGGGAAGAGAGATTTGGAGGCCAGGCTGGGTATCATCATGGATCATGCGGAATTTCAACATTTTTTAAAAACTGGAAATAACAGAATTTCTGGTTTCAGTCAATGTTCCTGCAGCTTGGCAGAACACAGAAACTCCCTAGCATGATCGTTCAAGCTGGAAACAGATAGGCTGCCCCTGGATTAGTGTTAATTTGCCCATTGTCAAGATTGTAATTGATATTAGTTTCACATAGGCCTTAGGTCAGCTTGACCCTGGTAACCACGCACTCCCCCTCCCCTCCCTGTGGATTTTGCCTTTGAAAACCCTGTTGCTTTGAGCCTCGGGGTTGAGAGTTCTTTGGAGCATCAGCCTGCTCTCCACCGCCGGCAATAAAGGACTGTCAAATCTTATCAATATGTGCTGCTCCTCTGTTGCACTGGCTCAGGCAGAGCAACTGCCCACCAGTGCTACTATCAACTCACTACCCACCGCTCAGCAATCACATTTCATAAGTGCAGACCTAGAAATAGAATATCAAGTGGTCTTCTGGATTTAATAACATTTTCCAACGTGCGCTTGAAGGAACAAAATGTCGGTGACAGAGACAAAAGGGCTGGCTTTCCAGGACGGAATACTGAACAACGAAGGCATCCAGAGTGGAGTGGTCTCTGGGGGCAGGTTGAGAAGCGAAAAGCTAAGGATGGGGCCAGTGCTGTGGCGTAGCGGGTGAAGTTGCTGTCTGCAGTGCTGCCATCCCATACGGGTGTCAGTTCTAGTCCCAGCTGCCACACTTCCAATCCAGCTCTGCTGTGGCCTGGGAAAGCAGCAGAAGATGGCCCAAGTCCTTGGGTCCCTAAACCCATGTAGGAGACCTGGAGGAAGTTCCTGGCTCCTGGCTTTGGATCAGCTCAGCTCCAGCCATTGCAGCCATCTGGGAGTGAACCAGCTGATGGAAGGCCTCTCTCTCTCTCTCTCTCTCTCTGCCTGTCTCTCTCTCTCTGCCTCTGTATAACTCTGCCTTCCAAATAAATAAATCTTAAAAAAAAAAAAAGCTGGAGTCCACCAAATTACTATACCAAATGATGCTACCTTTTCCCTTTACATTTAAAGTAAGTTGGACATAAAATTACTCCGTAGTAATATTTCAAAATATCCTTTTAGTCTGAGATCAGGAATGATGGCACCTGAACTGACTCTACGAAACTGCAACATCTCTCATTTGTGTCTTCATTATTATTTATTTATCTGAGAGACAGACAGAGCTCCCATTCTTTGGTTCACTCCCCAGTGACGGCTAGGGCTGGGTCAACACCAAATCTAAGATTCCCATGTGAAGAGCAGGGACCCAACGGGTTGAGCCCGTGCCAGTGCCTCCCAAGGCATGTGTTAGCAGGAAGCTGGAGCCAGGAGCCACAGGCAGATACGGAACCCAGGCACTCTGATATGGGACACAGACATCCCAATGCAGGGTCTTCACTATTAGGCCAAATGCCCACCCCAAAGTCTTAATAAAACTGGACTCAGTACACTTGGCTGCACTGGATGGACAATGGGAGTGGGCATTGTGAAGTGGCCAACTCTTAATGTGATGCTGGCCTATTAGGACATGGTTGAAGTTGTGTTAGATTAAAATAGGTCATGGTCCCATTATGAATTCATCAATCATTGACATCACACTCGCTGAAATGACAACCATGGGAATAGTGATATCTGCAAAGTGCTCCAGTCCTGGCTGCTCCACTTCTGATCCAACTCCCTGCTAATGCACCTGGGAAGGCAGTGGGAGATGGCCCAAGGGCTTGGGCCCCTGCACCCACATGGGAGACCATGAAGAAGCTCCTGGCTTCTGGCTTTGGCCTGGCCCAGCCCCAACCATTGCAGCCATTGGAGAGTGAACCAGTGGATGGATGCTCTCTCTGTCTGTCCTCTCTTTATAACTCTGATGGGGTCTAGAGGAAGGCCCAGGATGGCCCCTCCATGTGCTGTCTTGCTGGTCTGTCTCTCCCTGTCGTGGGGCATCGTCGTCCAGTAGGCCCTCACCAGAGCTGAGCCAACACCAGCACCAAGGGCTTGAACATCCAGAACTGTGAGATAAAACCCTCTTCTCCTTATAAGTAGCCAGCCTTAGGCATTTCACTGCAGAAATGGGAAATGGACTAACACAACCCACTAACAGAATGGTGCTGGGCCCTGGTCCTACAGGCTGCTTTTCCTATTCATCTGCGCCTACTTTCCTCATGTGGCAACGTAGCAAACCTGCAGCCGAGTACCTGGAAGACTCTCACTGCTCCGTTAGAGTGCTATGACCTGAGCACTTAGAGTTTGCCCAGATGGAGTTGATACCCCCTTCTTCGTCATCATCATCACCACCACCATTGCTATGATATGTGTCTGTGTCTCTGTCTCTGTCTCTCTCTCCTCTTTTCAGCCTCCAGAGCTTGGCACAGCGTCTGGCAATGATATTTGATGAGAACAGAAAGTGCCTCCCTGTGCCCCCTGCCTTCCGGGACGTGCTGGAGAGACGCTGGCACTCTTCTTACGTGGACAATATAAGAGCATTTCCAAGAAGGTCCACTCCTACTCTCCACCCTTCCCGCCCCCACAGCCCAACCCCTCTCTTGTGCATCACCCATTTTATTTTCTTCATTGAATGTATGAATCTGTGAGATTTTCCTTTGTGACCTCCCTGTTTGGAATACTTCTCTCTCTTCCTCCCACACCGTGCCAGCTCCTGCACACACCAGAAAGTCAGCTCCGTGTGGGCAGGATCCCTGCCTGTCTGCAGCCGTGTCTTAAACCCAGATCTAGCCTGGTACTAAGCTGGATGATGAATGCTGTGTCAGTCAGTGACCTCAGGGACCCCGGCGCTCCTCCCACGCACCCCTCGGGCCCCGTTACCTCCCGAATCCTCTTCTGCCATTCCTCAGTGAATTCAGGAGAGCTGGTGTTCACCTGGCTGGCGTTGAGTGTCCACTCGGGGCACTTCCAGGCAGGCAGGGACAGCATGGCCAGGGAGGGCGCCAGAAAAGCAAACGTGCCTCCTTGGAGAATGGGCAGCCTGGAGGAGGGGGAAGATTGAGGTTACCCCCAGCGTCCTCCACTCTACCTCCATCACTGGCCCCAAATGGGTCTTTGGAGCGCAAGCCCTAGCTTGGTTTAGAGGCGACACATGACCCCTGCTTCTCCCAGTTGCAGCAAGCTCCTGCCAAGCCCCAAGGCAGACCACGAGTCCCGTCAAACTCTGGGCAGGTAGGAGACGTTGGCAGGAGAAGGACAACCCAGCCCACCCTCGGTCCTCGAGATGCAAAGCCAAGAGGAGGGAGCTGGGTGCTGGGAGATGGTGTGGAGACAGCCTGAGCTCCTCGGACACACTTAGTGGGTGCTGTACTCTCCCCCAGCCCCAGAGTCCTCCCCACAGGGTCCCGGCACAGGCTTGCAGATGTCACCAGGGTGTGCCACCCACCCTGCCCCTCTCTCCTCGGGTGGGCCTCTCCCGCTGGCCTCGGTGAGAACTTGCAGCAGGGTGTGCCTGACCTGGAGGTGAACACAGCCTGATGATCGGCCTCTGAAGACCCGCTCTCCCTAGAGGATGAGGGCTGTCACTGCTACCTGATCTGCCCATGTGGCCTTAGGACTGGAGGGTGGAACAGAGGGACTTCCAGCTACAGGAATGCATTTGTTCACACCACAGCCTTCCCAGTTCAGGTGCTGTGGCACAGTGGGTAAAGCCGCCGCCTGCAGTGCTGCCATCCCATATGGGTGCCAGTTCAAGTCCTGGATGATCCACTTCCAATCCAGCTCTCTGCTGTGGCCTGGGAAAGCAGTGGACGATGGCCCAAGTCCTTGGGCCCCTGCACCCACGTGGGAGACCCAGAGGAAGCTCCTGGCTCCTGGCTTCGGATCAGCATAGCTCTGGCCGTTGTGGCCATTTGGGGAGTGAACCAGCGGATGGACGACCTCTCTCTCTCTCTCTGTCTCCCTCCCTCAGTCTGTAACTCTATCTCTCACGTAAATAAATAAATCTTAAGCAACAGCAAAAAAGAGTCTAAGCATCTTGACAGAAAAGGGAAACACACTCTATGGCATAGAAGTTCCCTATGGAGCTTCAGAAGTGAGCACAGAAATCTTTGTTTAGGGCACAATTAGAGAGCACCTAATAAGGATTTATATTTTATTTTGTTGTAATTCCATATGCACAACCCAGTCATTCCACAAACATTGGCTGAGACCATGCTATGTGGGCAGCACTGGGCACTAGGTATTAGAACCACAGTGGAGAGCGAGACAAGATTCCTATTGGTACAGTAGTCCTCCATTAACCGCGGCTTCACTTTTCAGAGTCTCACTTACCTGCCATCAACCATGGCCCCAAAATATTAATATTCCTCCTGGCTCTTTCGAGAGACCCCATCACGTAAGTTTTATTACAGTACGTTCTTATAACAGCTCTATCTTATTTCAATTATTGCTTTTAATTTCTTGCTGTACCTAACCTATAAGTGAAATTTTAGCTAGGGGTGTACGTGCAGTTAGGAGAAAACACACCATAGTTGGGGTTCTGTACTAACTGAGGATTCAGGTTTCCACTGTGAGTTGGGGGGGTGTCTTGGAAGGCACCCCTAACAGAAAAGGGGAGCTAGTGCACCTAGATACCATTTCTTCAAATGGACACGCCCCTTTTACTAATCGCTTAGCCACGTATGACACCCGGCATTCAGCGACCCTTTGAAATGTGCGATGGTGGTGCTTACGAACAACACTGATGGCGCCCCTTCTGTCTCGGCCGTCTCTTTGTTCCCAGGCTCCTCCAGGGTGCAGATTCTTAGCTTTTCTTTTCTATCCCTCTAGCTCTGAACATGGTGCCAACTGAAACCTGCCAACACTGTGTTTTGTCATTCTGGACTTCGAATTTTACAGGCACATCTTTTTTTTTTTTTTTTTTTTTTTTTTGACAGGCAGAGTGGACAGTGAGAGAGAGAGAGACAGAGAGAAAGGTCTTCCTTTGCCTTTGGTTCACCCTCCAATGGCCGCCGCGGCCAGCGCGCTGCAGCCGGTGCACCGCACTGATCCAAAGCCAGGAGCTTCTCCTGGTCTCCCATGGGGCGCAGGACCCAAGCACTTGGGCCATCCTCCACTGCACTCCCGGGCCACAGCAGAGAGCTGGCCTGGAAGAGGGGCAACCGGGACAGAATCCGGCGCCCCAACCGGGACTAGAACCCGGTGTGCCGGCACTGCAAGGTGGAGGATTAGCCTAGTGAGCCACGGCGCCAGCCTTTTTTTTTTTTTTTAATTTTTAATGAAATCTTAACCAGTGTTAATTTGCATTTCGCTGAGCCACAATAGATATGCATTCTTTCATGTCATTTGATGTCTGTTTTTCCTTGTCTGTAAGCTATCTGCTCATTTTACAGAATTTGGTTACTATCAAATATTTTTCTCAGGGCTAGATCATGATGCACCAGGTTAAGCCACCATCTGCAGTGCCGGCATCCCATATGGGTGCTGTTCGTGTCCCAGCTGCTCCATTTCCAATCTAGACCCCTGCTAATCTGACTGGAAAAGCAGCGGAAGATGGCCTAAGTGTGTCGGCACCTGTGCTCATGTGGGAAACCCGGATGAAGTTCCTGGCTCCTGGCTTCAGCCTGGCCGAGCCCCAGCTGTTGCAGCCATTTGGGGAGAGAACCAGTGGATGGAAGATCTCTGTCTCCAACTCTGTTTTTCAAATAAATACAATCTCTCTCACTCTCTCCCTCCCTCTCTGTGTGTGTGTGTGTAAATAATATATGTATATTTCTAGCAATCCTTCACCTAGGATGGTAAGATTTATTTTCATTTAAAAAGCTTTTTCATTGTATGCAGCAGCCCAGAAATGACTTAAAGGAATATTTCAAAACTTTGAAGTAGCTGACCCCTCTCTAACTCTGCTCATATTATTTTCTTTTATGATTATTTCATGGAGGGGCGCTGTGGCGTAGCGGGTAAAGCCGCCGTCTGCAGTGCCGGCATCCCACACGGGTGCTGGTTCTAGTCCCAGCTGCTCCACTTCCGATCCAGCTCTCTGCTTTGGCCTGAGAAAGCAGTGGAAGATGCCTAAGTCCTTGGGCCCCTGCACCTGCGTGGGAGACCTGGAGGAGGTTCCTGGCTTCATATTGGTGCAGCTCCAGCCACTGCAGCCAACTGGGGGTGGACCAGCGGATGGAAGACCTCTCTGCCTCTGCCTAACTCTGTCTTTCAAATAAATAAATAAATCTTTAAAAAAAAAAAAAAAAAACAAGATTATTTCATGGCGTTGGGATGATGTGATGTATGGGCTTTCTGCCTTTATGTAATGGCTAAATGCCTTCTATGTTCAAGAGCAAGACAGATCTTGTTCCATTTATTTGCTTCAATGCATTATCATGCCGTATCTTCATGTTCACATGCTATATCAATAAATTCTTCCTTTATTATTCTATACTCTGACCTTCCTATTTCATTTTCATTCTTTCTACCCCTTCCCCCATCCCATTTTGTTAGACATCCCCATAACTTTGTATTAGTACCTTTTTGTTTCTTGACTAGTTGTGTTTTCTAAGTCTTGGCACAGCTTTAACCACAGTCTCTCTACAGACAGATAGATCTAAATTTTCTGCATGTAGGCTGGTTCTCGTGTGCACTCCATTTTGTTCCTAGGTCTACGGACCACTTACCTTCTAGGGTGACTCTGATTATAGTTGAGTGTTTTTTTAATTGCTCAATTAATTTAATCTGCACCATGATGGCACACACACACACACCCCCCCGCATTTGACTATGATTCACACTTGTTCTCTGTGATCCTTCTGACTTCAATGTTTCTTGGAAACCAAGATTGTTGAGTAGAAAGACCCATGGACATCCAAGACAGCTGGATAGGAAAAAGATGAGCTGATTCTGACAACACAGAAATAACAGAAGGAAAGGGAGTGGCCTGCAGGCCCAGGGGGCAGCTGGAGAGACGTTTGCAGTGGGGGTGCTGAAGGGGAGACGCGGTGGAGCAGCAGGGACGGTCCAGTCACGCAGCCAGTGGCAGGAGGTGGTGCCGTCCTCTCGGAGCAAGGAGAGCGGAACCTGTGCCAGCCCGTGTCACTGGTGGGTGTGGCCTGAGGGAGAACCTCTCGGCTCCCACGGAGACTTTGCGTCCAGCCTGGAGTGCCACTGGGGGACAGGCTGCCAGCAAACTCTGCGAAGGGAAAGCACACGCTTTCCTCCCTCCTGACAAGGGCACCTGGCAACCAGCAGGGAGAAAGCACCATCGTAATGAGATGAGTGGAGCCTGGTGTGGCCTGCCCAAGGCTGGGGGTTCTTCTTGGAGGATAAATTCATGATCCCACTGACTTAGAGTCTGGCCTGGAGGTTTGGTAGGGGGTGGGATGCTCACTAAAGGCTGTGAAGTGAGGGCATGATACTACCCTCCCTCATGCTGTCCAAGCCCCTGGACTTGACTTGCCAAGGTGGAGCACCGACCAACTTCTATCAGGTGTGCAGTTGGCCATGGTAGTGCCGTGGCTCTCTCTGTGGATGGGGGAGGCTCATGGGGCTCAGAGTGGAGCCCCTGCTCCCTGTGACTGCATGATAGGGCGTGGGGTGTGGCTGCACCCACATGGGAGACCAGGAGGAGGCTCCTGGCTCCTGGGTTCGGATTGGTGCAGCTCCAGCCGTTGCGGCCATCTGGGGAGTGAACCAACAGAAGGAAGACCTTTATTTCTCTCTGTCTCTCCCTCTCACTGTCTGTAACTCTACCTCTCAAATAAATAAATAAAATCTTTAAAAAAAAAACTTATAGAAAACAGTAAAACCAGTTTTAAGCAGAAAGTTTATAGCAATTGGTGCCTACATCAGGAAATTGGAAATGCATCAAACCATTGATCTAAAAATGCATCTCAAGGACCTAGAAAATCAAGAACAAACCAAATTCAAAATTAGTAGGAGGGAAAAATTTTTTAAAAATTAAAGAAGAAATAAAACTGAAACAAAAATATACAAAAGGTCAGTGAAATCAAGAGTTTGTTTTCTGAAAAAAAATAAATAAACAAAATTGATATACCACTGGCCCAGCTATCCAAAAAGTGGGGGGGGGGGGTGAAGACCCAAATAAATAAAATGAGATGAAAAAAGAAATGCTACAACAGATACCACAGAAATTAAAAAAAGAATCACCAGGAATTACTACAAGCAGCTATATTCCAGCACATTGGAAAGTCTAGAAGAAACAGATAGATTTCTCAATACAATCTGCCAAAGTTGAGTCATGAATACATAGAACACCTAAATAGACCAATAACCAGGAGGTATCAAAGACCCTCCCAACAAGAAAATCCCATGATAAGGTAGTTTCACTACTGAATTTTTTAAAAAGATTTTTATTTATTTATTTGACAGGTAGAGTTACAGACAGTGAGAGAGACAGACAGAAAGAAAGGTCTTCCTTCTGTTTGTTCACTCCCCCAATGGCAGTATTGGCCAGAGCTACACCGATCCGAAGCCAGGAGCTTCCTCCTGGTCTCCCATGTGGGTTCAGGGGTCCAAGCACTTGGGGCATCCTCCACTGCCCTCCTGGGCCACAGCAGAGAGCTGGACTGGAAGAGGAGCAACTGGGACTAGAACCAGAACCCATATGGGATGCCAGCATCGCAGGTGGAGGATTAACCTAGTGTGCCACAGCACCAGCCCCTACTACTGAATTCTATCAAACTTCCTCAGAAACAATTCCAATTCTTCTCAAACTATTCACAACAAGTGAAAGGGAGGCAATCCTCCTAGGAGGCCAGCATCACCTTAATTCCAAAACCAGAAAAAGAACAACAAAGAAAAAGAACTATAAGCCGGCGCCGTGGCTCAATAGGCTAATTCTCCACCTTGCAGCGCCGGCACACCGGGTTCTAGTCCCGGTTGGGGCGCCGGATTCTGTCCCGGTTGCCCCTCTTCCAGGCCAGCTCTCTGCTATGGCCAGGGAGTGCAGTGGAGGATGGCCCAGGTGCTTGGGCCCTGCACCCCATGGGAGACCAGGAAAAGCACCTGGATCCTGGCTCCTGCCATCGGATCAGCGCAGTGCGCCGGCTGCAGCGGCGGCCATTGGAAGGTGAACCAACGGCAAAGGAAGACCTTTCTCTCTGTCTCTCTCTCTCACTGTCCACTCTGCCTGTCAAAAAAAATTAAAAAAAAAAAGAACTATAGACCAATATCCCTGATAAACATAGATGAAAAATCCTCAACCAAATGCTAGCTCATTAAATCCAATAATGCATTGGAAAGATCATTCACCCAGACCAAGAGACTTTATCCCTGATATGCAGGGATATTCAAGATATGGAAATCAATAAATGTGATACATCACTTTAATAAACTGAAGACTAAAAACTATATGATTATCTCAGTAGATGCAGAGAAAACATTTGATAAAATATATCCTTTCATGATAAAAACCATAAGCAAATTGGCTATAGAAGGGACTTACCTCAATACAATCAAGGCAGTATATGGCAAACTGGCAGTCAGTATCATATTGAATGAGGAAAACCTGGAAGAATTTCCTCTAAGATCTGGAACCAGACTAGGATGACCACTCTCACCATTACTATTCAACATAGTTCTGGAAGTTTTAGCTAGAGCTATTAGACAAGACAAAAAAATCAAAGGGATACAAATGGGGAAAAAGGAAGTCAAATGATCCTTGTTCACAGATGATGTGATCTTACACATGGGGGAACCCAAAGACTCCACTAAGAGGTTGTTGGAACTCAAGAGAGTTTGGCAAAGTTGCAGGATATAGAATCAGCACATAAAAATCAATAGCCTTTGTATATACAGACAATGCCATGGCTGAGAAAGAACTTGTCAGATAAGTCTAATTCACAATAGCTACAAAAATTTAAATATCTTGGAATAAATGTAACCAAGGGTATGAAAGATCCTGCCAATGAAAATTACAAATCATGATGGAAGGAAAAAGAAGAAGACACACAAAAAATGGAAAAATTTTCCATTTTCATGGATTGGAAGAATTAATATCATCAAAATGTCCATACTACTCAAAGCAATTTACAGATTCAATGCAATCCAAATCAGAATACTATAGATGTTCTTCTTAGATCTGGAAAAAAATGACCCCAAAATTCACACGAAATCACAAGAGACCCCTAAATCCTAAGCAATCCTAAAAAATGAAAAACTGGAAGCACCACAACACAAGATTTTAAGACATATTACAGGGCAGTAATAGTAAAAACAGTTTGGTACTGCCACAAGAATAGACATGTTGACGAATGGAAGAGACTAGAGACTTTATAAAATAATCCACACATCTACAACCAACTAATCTTTCACAAATAAGCTAAAATCACTCCTTGGAGAAAGGACAGTGTCTTCAACAAATTATGTTATGAACACTGAATCTCTGAATGCAGACGTATGAAACAGACCCCTATCTCATACACTATATGAAAATCAACTCACTGTGGACCAGGAGTCTAAATCTAAGACCAAAAACCGCCAGTTTACTAGGGGGAAACACTGCATGGGCAGAGGCAAAGACTTCTTGGCTAAGACCACAGAGGCACAGACAACAAAGGCAAAAATATACAAATGGGTTTAAATCAAGCTAAGAAGCTTCAACACAGCAAAGCAAACACTCAACAAAGTACATAAGTAACTGACAGAACGGGAGAAAATATTTGCAAATTATACTTCTGATAAAGAATGAATATCCAGGATACATAAGAAGCTCAACAAACTCAACAACAGCAAAACAAGCATTCCAGTTAAGAAATAGGTGGAGGATATGAAGAGACATTTCAAAGGATGAGATACAAATGGCTAACAAACACATGAAAAGGTGCTCAGGATCACCAGCCATCAGGGAAATGCAAATAAAACCACAAGGAAGTTTCATGTCACCCCATCAGGATGGCTATCATCCAAAAATCAAATAACGACAAATGTTGGCAAGGAAGTGGGGTAAAATGTTCCTTAATACACTGCTGGTAGGAATGTAAAAAGACACAGCCCTTATGGAAGACAGTATAGAGATTCCTCAGGAATCTGAAAACAGATCTACCACATGCAATTCCACTCCTGGGGATTTGCCCACAGAGAATGAAACCAGCACCTGAAAGAGTTCTCTCTACCTCCATGCTTAAGACAGCTCACATCGCAACAGCTAAGAAATGGCATCAACTCAGATGTCCATCAACTGACGACTGGATAAAGAAATCATGGAATACACTCACAGTGAAATACTACTAAGCAGTAAGAAAAGATTGAAATCATGTCTTTTTTTTTTTTTTTTGACAGGCAGAGTGGACAGTGAGAGAGAGAGAGACAGAGAGAAAGGTCTTCCTTTGCCATTGGTTCACCCTCCAATGGCCACCGCGGCCGGCACGCTGCAGCTGGCGCTCTGCACTGATCCAATGGCAGGAGCCAGGTACTTATCCTGGTCTCCCATGGGGTGCAGGGCTCAAGTACTTGGGCCATCCTCCAATGCACTCCTGGGCCACAGCAGAGAGCTGGCCTGGAAGAGGGGCAACCAGGACAGAATCCAGCGCCCTGACCAGGGCTAGAACCTGGTGTGCCGGCGCCGCAAGGGAAATCATGTCTTTCACAACAACATGGGTGCAATTGGAGACTATTATGCTAGTGAAATAAGCCAGTCTCATAACGGCAAATATAATGTTTTCCCTGATTTGTGGTAATATATACAGAGTACCAAAAAAGTAATGTGTATGAGCAAAACTGACATTTTGAGATTTGAATATTACTTATAGCCCTTGTCTATACTCTTGAGGACCAGTAGTTTTTCTGCTTACTACCTATTGAATTCTGTAGTTAGCAGAGAGTTAAGCTTGTGATTATAAAAAAAATGAAGATATGTTATTGTAAAAAACTAAAGAAAAATAAGAGGGTGGGGGAGAGGGTGGAACGATCATTATGCTCTTAAAACTGTATAAATACAGCACCAGTTCAAATCCCAGCTGCTCCTCTTCCCATCCAGCTCCCTGCAAATGCACCTGGGAAAGCAGTGAAAGACAGACCACTACTTTGGTCCTTGTACCCACTTGGGAGACTGGAAGAAGCTCCTGGCTCCATATCTGCCCAACCATTGTAGCCATCTGGAGGAGTGAACCCACAGATGGAATACCTCACTCACTCTATCCTTCTCTTTCTCTATCTCCATAACTGCCTTATAAAAAAGAAAAAAACCTGTATATATGAAATACATGAAATCTTTTCCCTGTATATAAAATTTTTAAACACACACACACACACAAAAAAACCCTAGACCCATAGCACTTTAGGCCTAGAAGAACCCTATGTGGCTTGGCTTTATCATTGTACAGACAAGGGAGGTCAGGACCCCGGTCCTGGAGTTAGCTAGTGACAAAATCATGACCTGCACCCTGGCCTCTTCACTCACTGTCCGGGTTCCTCACTCTCCCAGGACAAGGTGAAGAGCACAGTATAGACCAAAGGTGTGTTCTAACCTGGCCCCACCTCTTATGTATGTGACCTTGATACATTGCCCCACCTCTGCAGGCCTCAATGTTCTCTTTGATAAAGAGAATAAGGTACTCTCCCCAAGACTAGCTGTGAGGTTCCAGTAGCTCTAAGTCCTTAGCCTGACGCCAGGGGCTAGCCGGAGTTCCTACTGCTGAGTTTCCCTGCAATGGGTGAGTCCTTCCAAAGAAATGGGTTCATATCAACACTTTCTGTAACTGTCTCTCCAATTACAGCTGCTGCACTGTGGGCCAGTTCTCCCTGCTGTATGGCATTCCCATCTCTTGTGGTTGGGTTCTCCAAGGATCGCCTTCCACGTTCCTCCTGTGGCTCTTGCTGCTGGAGTCCTCACGCCAGGGCTGTTCCGAGGCCCCCGTTTGGTGTCTCGAGATGCCACAGCCCTGGCTCAGCTGCTCTGCAGTCATTGGCATTTCTCCCTTTAATCCATAAAGACTAACAGTAACATTCCAGGGCTCCTGTGCAAAGCCTGGCTCTCTTCACGCGGTGTCACACGTGTGTTCACCGGATGGAGCTGCTTGACTGGATCTAGTAATCACTTTTTTTTTTTTTGACAAGCAGAGTTAGACAGTGAGAGAGAGAGACAGACAGAGAGAGAGAGACAGAGAAAGGTCTTCCTTCAGTTGGTTCACCCCCCAAATGGCCGCCACGGCTGGCACGCTGTGCCAATCCGAAGCCAGGAGCCAGGTGCTTCTCCTGGTCTCCCATGGGGTGCAGGGCCCAAGTACTTGGGCCATCCTCCACTGCACTCCCTGGCCACAGCAGAGAGCTGGACTGGAAGAGGGGCAACCGGGACAGAATCCGCTGTCCCAACCGGGACTAGAACCTAGGGTGCCGGCGCTGCAGGCAGAGGGTTAGCCTAGTGAGCCGCGGCGCCGGCCACTAGTAATCACTTCTGAAGTTTCTCTTTCAGTATTATCGGTTCATTTCTCTCTCTCCCCCTCCTCATTTTGTTTTGTTGTGTTAGAGCCGGAACAAGTGCTCTGATGATGTCTCATAGCCCCTGATGTGCTCTGTATTAACTTCAACTATTTATTTATATCTCATGTTGTTCCCAATAGGCATTACGGGAGCTTACAGATGTGTTATGATACAGCAAGGACATGGCACTCCATGCTCATCCTCTCCAATTTCATTTTCTACCTGTTCCTTCTCTTCCCCACTCACTTTCATCTAAACCCAATCTCATGCAACCATTACAGACAGAGCCAGGCTGGGCTCCGATGGCCTGGGATCTGGGTGCAAGTCTGCACTGTTATTCTCACAACATCCTGTAGGAAACATGGGGGATACTCCTCATCTATCCTGCTCCTCCCTCCACCCTTCAACATCCCATCATTATGCTGCTCAAGTGCGAAAAAGAAAGCCCCCCACATTTTGCTTTACAACAACGCTTTGCTTGTTGTAAGAGGTAAAAATGCCCAAACCCACAGTCTCAGGGATATGTCTTCCAAGTTGGAGAGGACTAGTTGTAGGGGCTGGAAAAGTCACAGAAACGTGCCCCTGAGGATAACAGCAACATTTGAGTCTGCGTAGTATTTGAAAGCTGCACCGAGTTTTGGTGTCATACCCTCCAGTACCCTTTGGTGTGGTTCAGGCACTGCCAAGGTTCTCTGAATCAGGAAACCGATGCTGGCGGCGGCACCAGGGCCGAGGGTCAGCTGGAAAGTGGCAGAGCGCTGATCAGAAAGTCGGAGTCACGGGGCCACATCACACCGGTGTGTTTGTCTTAAGAAGTGGTGACCGGGTTTTCACTAAGAACAAATCACCTAAGGAAGTTAGCCTAGGATTAGGAGGGACGGTTCTCTCCTCTCCATGTAGTCCATCTCCCAAATGGGAGTCTGTGGCCTTCTGGAAGCTTGGAGAAGTTAGGCTTCAGCCCTTCTCTGAGCTCTCCTGCATTCCTTTGCAAGAGAAGTAGTGGAAGGGATCGGGTGAGCTGGAAGAAACTGAGCCAGAAGCCCACCCTTCCTGGCAGGAGTGTCAGGTTGCCCTCGGCACCCAGGCTGCACTAACTACCTTTGAGGCAGGATGGATGAGCAAGTCAGAGCCTGCTCCTTGTGGGGAGGGGTGAGCGTATCATTGCAAACTATGATTAAGTGCAGCAAACAAAGTGACATGGTGCTTTCCAAGCGTGTGACAGGCAGGACTGCCCCACACTAGGACCACGACAACAAAGAAGGGGTGTTGAACCTGAGATGACGGAGCGCCCTTGCTCGCCGTGGTACCCATCTTGCAAGAGACATGTTAGATGTTCAGTAACTATAGCACTATCTCAGTCCATTTTTGTATTGCTGCAACAAAATACCTGTGGCTGGGTCATGTTTAAGGAAAAGAGGTTCATCTGGCTCACCAGTCTGGTGGCTATGCAATAGCCTCCCTGCTGGGAGAGGCAGGAATTTGCCTTGGCACCTGGTCCTTTTCCGGCTGGCATCTGTAACAGCTCCGTCTCCCTCAGTCTCAAGAGTCTTGACCTTATGTCCACTCTCTCAGGAATTAATCCAGTCCAGAGACCCTGGTGGCTCTCCATGACCAGCACTGACCCTTTCCCGCGAGCCGATCACCCCCACTAGTCCCATCTCTTGAAGACCCTACCACCTTTCAAGGCCGTCACACTGGGGTGGTGCCTGATGCTAGGGACCCAGCTGCCGGGACAGAGTGGGGGAAAAACCATATGCAAGCCACCGCACCTGCTTCTCCCATCAGGGCCTCGCCCAGCCCTCACCTCTGCCACTTCTCCAGGGTCGTGCCCTCTCCACTTCCGAAGCAAACTATCCCCTCCTCTTGCTACCACACAGCTTAGAATGTCAACGACATTATTGCACTTGTGCCAGGGTTCTGTGATTACGCCTTCAAACACCCCATTCTCCTGTGGAGACACTGACCTCTTCAAGGTATGGCCTTTTTTTTTTTTTTTGGACAGGCAGTGTCGCTCCCCCTCTTCGTGGAGGAACGACACCAAACCCTGCCTAGGCTTCATATCCGAGTCACGGCACCATTATGTCGCTCCGCCTCTTCATGGAGGAACGACACAGGACCCTGCGCTGTTCTTTTGTCTGCTCGGCCCTCCCCGGGTTTGCTGCTGGTTCTTCCCGGGTTGGCTACCGTCCCTTCCACCTCCGTGGAAGGGCGGTTCCCCCTGCCACTTTCCCCACTTCCGCGGGGGAGCGGCTCACCGCCGGCTGGCTCTCTCGAGGGCTGCACAGGTGTTCCTTCAGATAGATGTTCCTGGTGCAGGTTGTCTCTCTCCTCCTTTATAGTCCTCTTCCACCAATCCCAACTCTGCTACCCACACACTGAGTACGCTGCTCTCCTCCAATGAGGAGCAGGTCCTACAGTTTATTGGTTGAACTGGAGGCAGCTGTGTAGAAGCTGTTTCCTCCTCTCCCAGCGCCATATTGTGGGAGAGCAGATGCATAGAATAGGTCTTAATTCCAGTAACTTAGTCTAGTCCGAGTTGCTCCCAGTTGCTCCCCACAGGCAGAGTGGACAGTGAGAGAGAGAGACAGAGAGAAAGGTCTTCCTTTTTCTGTTGGTTCACCCCCTAATAGCTGCTGCAGCTGGCGTACCACTCTGATCTGAAGCCAGGAGCCAGGTGCTTTTCCTGGTCTCCCATACAGTGCAGGGCCCAAGCACTTGGGCCATCCTCCACTGCACTCCCTGGCCACAGCAGAGAGCTGGACAGGAAGAGGGACAACCGGGACAGAATCCTGTGCCCTGACCAGGACTAGAACCCGGGGTGCCGGCACCACAAGGCGGAGGATTAGCCTAGTGAGCCGCGGCGCCAGCCCAAGGTGTGGCCTTGAATGATAACTGTAGGGATGCAAGTCAGCCGTTCTGATCTGTACTGTGAGGATACCCGCAGCTGATCCCAGGTGAACCTCAGCCATAAACGTGGAAACGCCTACTTGGACCTTAAGAAGGAGTGAGCTTTGTGTCTTAAGGCCTTTGCAGGAAGAATGATTAACTACCCCTCGTCTGTCTCTTCAGAGATAACCTCCAGTGTGGGAATGAGAGTGGGAATGTAACATATCTCCTTAATCAATAATCAAGTCTGCTAGCTACTACCAAGTGTTCAAATTTCAGTGAGGAGTTCTGTGATTTCCAATGTGCTTGATAACCACACAGAAATCTGTATTGTTTAAAGCTCAGCTGGGGCCGGTGCCACGGCTTAATAGGCTAATCCTCCACCTGCGGCACTGGCACACCGGGTTCCAGTCCCAGTCGGGGCACCGGATTCTGTCCCGGTTGCTCCTCTTCCTGTCCAGCTCTCTGCTGTGGCCCGGGAGTGCAGTGGAGGATGGCCCAAGTGCTTGGGCCCTGCACCCCATGGGAGACCAGGAGAAGCACCTGGCTCCTGGCTTCAGATTGGCGCGGTGCACCGGTCGCAGCGCACCAGCCACAGCGGCCATTGTGGGGTGAACCAACGGAAAAAGGAAGACCTTTCTCTCTGTCTCTCTCTCTCTCACTGTCCACTCTGCCTGTCAAAAAAATTTAAAAATAAATAAAAATAAAGCTCACTTGGGGCCAGCATTGTGGTATAGTGGGTAAAGCCGCTGCTTGATGCCAGCATTCCATATGGGTGCCGGTTCAAGCCCCGGCTGCTCCACTTCTTTTTTTTTTTTTTTTTTTTTTTTTTTGACAGGCAGAGTGGACAGTGAGTGAGAGAGAGAGACAGAGAGAAAGATCTTCCTTCCGTTGGTTCACCCCACAATGGCCGCTGTGGCCAGTGCACTGTGCTGATCCAAAGCCAGGAGCCAGGTGCTTCTCCTGGTCTCCCATGGGGTGCAGGGCCCAAGCACTTGGGCCATCCTCCACTGCACTCCCGGGCCACAGCAGAGAGCTGGACTGGAAGAGGAGCAACCGGGACAGGATCCGGCGCCCCGACCGGGACTAGAACCCGGTGTGCTGGCGCCGCAGTAGTGAGCCGTGGCAACGGCCTGCTCCACCTCCAATCCAGGTACCTGCTAATGCACATGAGAAAGCAGTGGAAGATGGCCCAAATCCTTGGGCTCCTCATCCATGTGGGAGACCCAGATGGAGCTTCTGGCTCCTGGGTTCAGTCTGGCCCAGCCCTTGCCATTGTCACCAATTGGGGAGTGAACACATGGATGGAAAATCTCTCCCCCTACCACCCTCTCTCTCTCTCTCATTATGCCTTTAAAACAAATCTGTCAGGCTGTCTGTCTATCTATCTATATTTAAAGACCCTGATTCAATGCATGTACCCACCCTGTAAGGAAAGTATAAAACCTGTATCCAAACTCGGGTTTGTGAAACAGCCAGCCCAGGGAACTGTCTGGTTGTTTCCAGCTTTAAAACCTATGCTTGACTTGTTGAATAAACTTCAGCTTGATTTTCCAAGCACTCAACAGCAGTCAAGAAACACGAAGGAATCCCAGTGCCTACTCATGGCAGGCAAACGTGACGTGCGAAGGCAACTGGCACCATCGGATTCAGGAGGCAACACAGGGTGCTACAGCATCAAGGCTGGAAGCTGTGCCTATGGGAGAGGGTGGACGGCACCCAGAGCTTCCCGTTACTGAAGACACAGGAACTTCTCACCTGCATGGAGTCTTCCTCTTGGGAGATGGGTGCCCTGGGTTGCTCCCAGAATGGAGAATCTGCCAACTTTGTCTTTCTTCTCCAAGACACTAAACTCACCTAACTCTGTAGGACGTATGGCTGATTCTGTGCTATGGACCAAAGGATTGGGTCCCCCAGAATGCATAGGTTGAAGTCCCAGCTCCCAGTGTGATAGTATTTGGAGATGGGAGATGATTAGAGGAAGTCATGGGAGCAGAGCCCCATCAGGAGATTAGCGTCGATAGAAGGAGAGAAGTGAGAGCTCTCTCTCCTTGCACGGGAAGACACGGCCAGAAGGCAGCCATCTACAAGCCAGAAGGCAGCACTGACCAGAATCACACCATGCTAGCACCAAAAGCCTCAACCTCCTGCCTCTAGGACTGCCCAGTTATAAAAGTCTGCTGTTGAAGCCGTCATATCCTGTTCTGGCAGCCCAAGCAGACTAAGACTTGGCAAACAAGGCTTAATGGGAAAGAACTGAGTCGCTTAGTCTGCCTGTGTCAGAGTTTTCTCCTCTGTGAAGTGAGGCTAATGATCCTACCCGCCTCCCACAGGGTCATGAGAATGATGCTTGCAAGCTACACAGGGCTCACCCAAGCACCACCCTCACTGTTATGACCACATGGGAAGGAAGAACAGACGAAGTCGGACTGGGCACAGGAAGCGTAGAGGGTGGGGCCCCAGAATTCAGGCTGCAGCCCCACCTCACTCCAGGGGGGTCACAAAGCCCACCCAGGACTCCTCTTATCCCTTTGTCACCAACAGTTTCCCCTGTTTTTCTGTGGAGAAACACACAAGCCCCCGTGGATCTGCTGGGCCTTTTACAGGCCACAAGGGAAAGGCTTTGGAGCTGCCCCAGATGCATCTGCACACCTTAAAGAGGTTGGCAAGGCCTAATAAACATCAGGGAGAGGGGCTGGCATTGTGGTGAAGCAGGTTAAACCTCGGCTTGTAGAGCTGGCATTCCATATGGGAGCTGGTTCGAGTCCCGCTGCTCCACTTCTGGTCCAACTCCCTGCTAACATGCATAGGAAAGCAGCAGAAGATGTCCCAGATCCTTGGGCCCCTGCAACTCACATGGGAGACCCGGATGAAGCTTCTGGCTCCTGGCTTCAGCCTGGCCCAGCCCCCACCACTGCAGCCATTTAGGGAGTGAACCAGCCCATGGAAGATCTCTCTCTCTTTCCCCTGTACCCAACTCTGCCTGTCAAATAAAGGAAATAAATCTAGAAAATAAAAGGTCAGGGAGAGCTGGGGTGGCTGAGGGAGGTGAGGAGTTGCTCAGCCCACATTTCCAGAGGTGACTCCAGGAGGTAAGGAAAGGGAACCACAGAGGCCCCCAGAAATCTGAACGTCTCAGTCACCTAGCAGGAAGTCTAGACTCTGGGAAGGGCCAGAGTGCTGGGAGCTGTCTCATTGGAGGAAGCGACTGGTCTGCAGAATCAGTATCCAAAGAACTACAAGCTTGATGATGCTAGCGCAGCCCGAGACACGGGCAGCTGGGACAGCAGCTCAGCCGGCCTCAGGCCCAGCAACAGAAAGAATGGACGGCAGGTGTCCTCGGCTGAGCTGGGGCTGTGTCCACAACCTAACCGGCAAGCGTGGATTGGGAAAAAAGTGGCTGTCAGCACCCCAGCGCCCAGGTGGAGAGGGGCTGAAGGACACTCCCCCTGGACACAGGTGAAATAGATCTCTCCAGGTTAAATGAGGAGAAGAGAGGAAACCCAGCAGGACAGGGGCCTGTGCAAAATCCGTCAGTAAAACGAAGTCCTGCTCTGCAGACTTGGAGAAGGAGTTTTCTGTGGGAAGCAAGTGAAAACTGTCAGGTACGCTTGGAACAGAGGGTGTCGCTGCCTTACAGATTAACTGGAAATAATTTTTAAACAGATTTATACAAGACAAAGGATGGTTCGAATAAATGAGTTATATACCACATTCCTTGAAAGAAAAAAATCAATACTGGGGCCGGTGCTGTGGCGTAGCGGGTTAGGCTGCAGCCTGCAGTGCCAGCATCCCATATGGGCACTGGTTCTAGTCTCAGCTGCTCCACTTCTGATCCAGCTCTCTGCTGTGGCCTGGGAAAGCAGTAGAAGATGGCCCAAGTCCTTGGGCCCCTGCACCCACGTGGGAGACCCAGAAGAAGCTCCTGGCTTCGGATCAGCACAGCTCTGGCCATAGCGACCATCTGGGGAGTGAACCAGCAAATGAAAGACCTCTCTCTCTCTCTCTCTCTGCCTCTCTGTGTAATTCTGACTTTCAAATAAATAAATAAATCTTAAAAATTTACTTGGAAGGAGGAATATGATACAGGACAAGTTTCAAACCGCTGGGAAAAACCAGATATGGAAAAAAAAAAAAAAGATTTGGGACAAAGCAAGCAAAGAGAAGAATGAACTTGTCCCTCAGCTGGTAGCTTTCATGTGCAGAAGAGACAAAAGAGTACAGGCAGGTGGAAAACCTGTGGGAGAACAGAACACAGAGAAGCCGAGGAACGTTGAAGAGACGAGGTGGCAACAGGAGCCACGCAGGCGAAGTGGGCAGAGCGGGCGGAGTGCGCCGGCCAGCAGAGCCGGATGGCCACGGCCATGGCCGATTTGTAGGAGGAGCTCCTGGAGACGGAGACGCGGTATGGGGAGTTTGCAGATGGGTCAATGACAATGAAATGGAGGACCCTGAACCAAAAGGCGGGCAGAATGGTGCAGAGCGATGAGGCCAAGGACCTGAGCTTTTGGTGGCCCCTACTGCCCAGCCTGTGATAGTCGTTCAAGACGGGCAAGGCCGGGGAGAATCACGGGAAATCCAAGAAGCACCGAGAGACGGTCGCCTTGGGAAAACAGCAGTTGGAAGAGGACGAAGAGAATTCTTCGGAATGTCAAATGCCTGAAAATCTACTGGATGCCATTTCTGAGGAAGAAATGGAAGCTGCACCAAAAGAAAGTCTTTCTTAAAAATAAAACAACAACAACAAAACCAGCACAGATGTGTCGGGCATTGACTAAAACCTCCATTACAATACGGCACCTGGCGGATGCTCGAGGGGCGTGTCTGCGGCTGCTGCGGTTAGCTATGTAAGATCGGACCACCTGCAGGGATTGGTCTGCTTTAGTTCCAGACTCGTGGACAGTGCGTGATCCCTACACTTTGCTTAAGACGCCCCTGTGCGTGGTCCACCCATGCCTGCGTGACCTTTTCACTGATTGGCTCCCTGTAGTAAGCCTGTACACTTCCTCATTAAAGTAGTTGCTGCTTCGACAGAACTCACAGGTGCCTGCGGTGTTCTTGGCCCGTGGACCTTACCTCTCCCCTTCGCCTTGTCGGGGAGTGCTTGTACTGCCCCCTGCTGGTCGGGGGCCAGCCTCAGGCTTAAGACCCCAACACAGATGGTGACAATTTCCATGAAAATGGAACTGGAGAACCAGTACCAATCGATGCAGAAGATTGCAACTTAAATCAAGACAGGGCCAAAGAACTGGGAGATAGCCCAATGCTGTGGAGACCATCAAACCACGTGATGGTCTAAAAAATGAACCTAAAGACACGAAACTGTCAGAGCACCTGCTGAACCACACACTGTGACCGATGTTCCAGCTGTACAACCCGCCACGGTGAATTCCCATCCCGAAGTACGCTCTGCGCCCCTCAGAAGGCCACCTTCATCTTCATCCTGAAACAGCGTAACAAGCAGAAGCAAGAGGGAAAAACGCAAAAACATACAAAATCTGACAACACCTTTTTTTTTTTTTTTTTTTGCTGTCTCTAGATTTTTGAAATAAAAAACCGAATTGAAATCATCTAAAGAGTTAAAGACTCAGTGATCTGCAATTTATTGCATTGTGGAAGATTACTTTTTATCTTGTAAAAACCATTTTTTGTTTAATATATATTTTGTAAACACATCATTGGTGATTGGGTTATACTTTTGCCATCTGAATTGACTTGAAGTCTCAAGACAGGTAAATATTGTAAAGCCTTTATCAATCTCTGTTGGTTTGTATGAGGAGAATTAAATTATCTTAACACATCCCAAAAATCTAAATAATACAGTACTTACCTATTAGGTAAATAAAAAATTTTAAAGCCTAAAAGTAGATTAAACTTGATAGGGGAATAAGTGATAAATTTTACCATAAAAACATAAAACCTTTCCTACGGCAAAAATATCTTAATCAGAGGCAGGCAGCTCTGACCCAATCTCCTGCTTGTGCAGACTCGGGGAGGCAGCCAGTAACGGCTCCAGTGACTAAGCCCCTGCAACTCACATGGAATACTTGGATGAATTCACTCTTGGCACCAGCCCCAGCTGAGGGCATTGTAGGCATCTGAGAAGTGAACCAGCAGATGGGAGTTCTCTATTTGTCTCTCTGTCTCTATCTTGCCTCTCCAATTAAAAAAAAAAAAAAGCTTAAGTAAAATGAAATACAGATTAAATGTGTTTATTGTAGCTACTGAAGTTTTAATATTCCTAGGGTTGGCACTGTGGCACAGAGGATCAAGCCAGTGTCTGTAGTACTGGCATCCCATATGGGAGCCGGTTCGAGTCCTGGCTGCGCCTCTTCCAATCCAGCCCGTTCCACCCTCTGTGATGGGAGTGACTGCTGCCCAGGCCAGACCCCAGGTGCCTCTGCAGACCTGGCTGTCAACAGGGGTGGGGCCAACGTGGCTGTAAGCCCCTGGTGGCAGGCGTGGCCTTTCTGTAGAACCAAGGACAGGCAGAGAGCTCGGGTGAGGCAGGACCCGCGATGGATCAGAAGGACCAGAGCCACAGTTGACGCAGGCAAAGCTGCAGGCAAGCAATTGTGAGACGTCTGAATCACTCTGTGGCAGGAATATTTGCTCCACGCTTCAGATATTCTCAGGGTAATGAAAAGGAAGACATCAACTCGAACCACTCTAGACCAAGAAGTCATCAAGCAAACACCATGCATAATGCGAGGGTTGGAATTCAAGTCTGGGATGACAGGAGTCAGGGTTTTACTTCCTCTAGGGGTTGCCTTTGAAACCTCATGTCTTCGAGATGAGTGGCAATGCATGCCCTTGCATGAATTTCAAAAGTCAGCACCTAAGTCCTTTAGGGGACACACCCAAGATCCCTAAAGCCAACCAGCGAGGCAGTCGTCCGTGAGACCAAGGATTCCCAGGCAGGCACTTGGTGGCTCTCAGACCGAAAGCAGCAGCAAAGGTTGCCTTTAGATTATTTAAACAGTTTTAATTGCTAATCTGATTGCCACTCCAGCATCTTTGTTTCTAATCTAGAAAAACACATCACTCAGGGGCAACGCTGTGGCCAGGTGAGCTAAGCCTTCACCTGCTGTGCCAGCATCCCATATGGGCACCAGTTCATGTCCCAGCTGCTCCTCTTCCAATCCAGCTCTCTGCTGTGGCCTGGGAAAGCAGTGGAGGATGGCCCCTGCACCCACATGGAAGCAGCTCATGGCTCCTAGAATCCGATCAGCCCAGCTCCAGCCATTGTGGCCATTTGGGGAGTGAACCAGCAGATGGAAGACTTCTCTCTCTCTAACTGCCTCTCAAATAAATATCTTTAAAAGGAGGAAGGAGAAGGAAGGAAGGGAGGGAGGGAGAAAAGGAGGGAGGGAGGGAGGGAGGAAGGAAAGCATATCACGAAATACTTTTAGCTAATAACCAGCAATCAGATTGACTGTGCCTTTTGAATTAAAGCCAGTTAGATTTTACAGCCTGTAATATCCCTGCAGTTACTCATTAAAATTAGAGAGGGAAGTCCATTTCCATGAGTGGAATCAAACTCAAGACCCCATCTTGTTCTATTTGTTTAAAAAAGATGTATTCAATCTTATATAACAAAAACAAAGCCAGAGGCATCACAATACCAGGTTTCAAGACATACTACATGGCTGGCGCCGTGGCTCACTAGGCTTATCTTCCGCCTTGCGGCACCGGCGCACTGGGTTCTGGTCCCAGTGGGGGCTCCGGGTTTTGTCCCGGTTGCCCCTCTTCCAGGCCAGCTCTCTGCTGTGGCCAGGGAGTGCAGTGGAGGATGGCCCAAGTCCTTGGGCCCTGCACCCCATGGGAGACCAGGATAAGTACCTGGTTCCTGCCATCGGATCAGCGTGGTGCGCCGGCCGCAGTGCGCCGGCTGCGGCGGCCATTGGAGGGTGAACCAATGGCAAAATGAAGACCTTCCTCTCTGTCTCTCTCTCTCACTGTCCACTCTGCCTGTCAAAAAAAAAAAAAAAAAAAAAAAGACATACTACAGGGCAGTTATAATCAAAATAGCCTGATACTGGTACAAAAATAGATGGATAGACCAATGGAACAGAATTGAAACACCAGAAATCAATCCAAACATCTACATCCAACTTATATTTGATCAAGGAGCTAAAACCAATCCCTTGAGCAAGGACAGTCTATTCAATAAATGGTGCTGGGAAAACTGGATTTCCACATGCAGAAGCATGAAGCAAGACCCCTACCTTACACCTTACTCAAAAATCTACTCAACATGGATTAAAGACCTAAATCTATGACCCAACACCATCAAATTATTAGAGCACATTGGAGAAACCTTGCAAGATATTGGCACAGGCAAAGACTTCTTGGAAAAGACCTGAGATGCATGGGCAACCAAAGCCAAAATTAACAACTGAGATTACATCAAATTGAGACGTTTACGGCAAAAGAAACAAGAAAGTGAAGAAGCAACTGACAGTATGGGAGAAATTATTTGCAAATTATGCAACTGATAAAAGATTAATAACCAGAATCTACAAAAAGATCAAGAAACTCCACAACAACAAAACAACCCACTTACGAGATGGGGCCAAGGACCTAAATAGACATTTTTCAAAAGAGGAAATCCAAATGGCCAACAGACACGTGAAAAAATGCTCCAAATCACTAGCCAGCAGGGAAATACAAATCAAAACCACAATGAGGTTTCACATACCTTAGAATGGCTCACATACAGAAATCAACTAACAACAGATGCTGGCAAGGATATGGAGAAAAACACACACTAATCCACTGTTGGTGGGAATGCAAACTGGTAATGCCACTATGGAATACAGTTTGGAGATACCTCAGAAATCTGAATATAACCCTACCATACAACCCAGCCATCCCACTCCTCAGAATTTACCCAAGGAAAATTAAATCAGCAAATAAAAGAGTCACCTGCACCTCCATGTTTATTGCAGCTCAATTCACAATAGCTAAGACATGGAATCAGCCTAAATGCCCATCAACGGTAGACTGGATAAAGAAATTATGGAATATGTACTCTATGGAATACTACACAGAGATAAAAAAAAATGAAATCTGGACATTTGCAACAAAATAGAGGAATCTGGAAAACATCATGCTGAGTGAAATAAGCCAGTCCCAAAGGGACAAATATCATATGTTCTCCCTGATCCGTGACAACTAACTGAACACCTTAAAGGAAACCTGTAGAAGTGAAATTGACACTATGAGAAGCAATGAATTGGTCAGCCCTTGTACTAACTGTCAAGGAACAGCTTACTATTCCATTTTGTTTTTTACTTAATACCATTGGTTGAACTCTTTACTTAACACAGAATTATTTTTAGGTGTTTAAATCCAATTGAAAATTGATCCCTGTTAAAAATAAGAGTCGGGAGGCCGGTGCCAAGGTGCAAAAGGCTAATCCTCTGCCTGCGGCGCCAGCATCCCATATGGGCGCTGGTTCTAGTCTCAGCTGCTCCTCTTCCAATCTAACTCTCTGCTGTGGCCTGGGAGAGCAATAGAAGATGACCCAAGTGCTTGGGCCCCTGCACCCACATGGGAAATTGGGAAGAAACACCTGGTTCCTGGCTTTGGATCAGTGCAGCTCCAGTCACTGTGACCATTCGTGGAGTGAACCAACAAAAGGAAGACCTTTCTCTCTGTCTCTCCCTCTCACTGTCTGTAACTCTGTCAAAAAAAAAAAAAAAAAAAAAAAAGTAAATACCAACTTAAAAAAAAAAAAAACAACAGTGGGAATAAGAGAAGGAGGCACAGGTTCCCTAGGACTTACCCCTGAGGGTAAAGTTAAAAACTTGCCATGGGACTCCAAATTCCTTTAAGTTGGCAGGTACCAATGCCACCTTGACTAGTTAAAGGGATCATTTTAAGTGAATAACTGATCATATAGATAGGAATAAGTGTCAAAGGGATCACATAAATAAGACCAAGTGTCTGCTAATAACAACAGATAGAATTAAAAAGGAGAGAATGATCCAACCTGAGTAGCAGGTCACACAGCAGACTCATAGAATGACAAACACCCTAAACAGCACTCTGGCCTCAAAATCAGCCCTAAAGGCATTCAGATCTGGCTAAAAAGCCCATGAGAGTTTCTCAGGCATGGAAAGCCAAGACACTGTGGCAAAAAATAACCTGCATGAAAGATCTCTGTGAGTGAGATCCCAGTGGAAAGAATGGGCCATCAAAGAAGGAGGTACCTTTCTCTGAAGGGAGGAGAGAACTTCCACTTTGATTATGGCCCTGTCTAAATAATGTCGGAGTTTGTGGACTCAAAATGCTTCCATAGCCTTGGCAGCTCATGATAAGAGCCTCGGGTGATCACTGATGTCATAAATGTGGTGATCACTGATGTCTATCCTTAATGTGTTGTACTATGAGAATTAACAATAAAACTAGTCTTCAAACAGTACTTTATACTTTGTGTATTTGTGTGGGTGGAAAATGTTGAAATCTTTACTTAGTATAGAGTTGATCTTCTGTGTATAAAGATAATTAAAAATGAATCTTAATGAAGAATGGGATGGGAGAGGGCATAGGAGTTGGGATGGGAGTTGGGGTGGGAGGGTGGGTACGGGAGAAAGAACTGCTATAATCCAAAATATGTACCTAGAAATTTATATTTATTACATAAAAGCTTTCTAAAAAAAGATTATATATTTGAAAGGCAGAGTTACAGAGAGGCAGAGGCAGAGAGAGAGAGAGAGAGAGAGAGGTCTTCTATCCACTGCTTCACTCCCCAAGTGGCTGCAACAGTCAAGGCTGGTCCAAGCCAAAGCCAGAAGCCAGGAACTCCATCCAGATCTCCCATATAGCTGGCAGGGGCCCAAGGACTGGGGCCATCTTCTGCTGCTTCCCCAGGTGCATTAGCAGGGACTTGAACCAGCGCTCATAGGGCAGCCTGGCATTGCAGGCAGCAGCTTAACCTGTTAAACCACAACACCAGCCCCACCCACCTTGGTTTAATGATGTTTGCAGGATTTCATTTCTTAATGTCATTTTCATCATTCATCATCATTCATGTTTAATCAGGGTGTGAGCTCCTTGAACTCTAACTCCTGATTAGTTGGTGCTTCTTACAGAACTTACTGGAAGGCCAGGCCCACAAGCTCATTCACCCCTGATTACGGGCACTTCACCGTTGTCTCTGCCATCATCGTAGGTGTCCATGACATGAGAGAGAGAAAGGACGCTTAGCTATTATCTAATTCAGCTCCTTCATTTTACAGCTGAAAACCCAGAGCCTTGCAGAGGCACGAGGACTTGACCTTGTTCCCGCAGCACAGAGCCAGGGCTGGAATTTAGGCCCCTGGTTTCCAGGTGTGAAAGCCAACACTACGCCAGGTTTGGGGAGGAGGCTCTGGCCCATCCACAAGAGCTGCATGTTCCTAACTCCAGTGGGGCTGGAGCAGAGCCAGGAGCGCCCGGCTATCCAGGCAGGGGACCTCCAGGCCACCTCCAGGGCTACTGAAGCCTCTGATGTGCCAGGGACCAATCCTGGCGGAGAGGAGAGTTCTGGGTTTTACGACGGGCCTGAGCCACAGACCTGAGCGTTAACCCTGGACTTGGCTGAGTCTCGGCTGGGGCACTTGGGCAGAAACAGGGGCTCACAGAGATAGGACTCCCTGCAGAGAGGCAGGGGCCGGCTCCCCCACCTCCTCCCCAGGGACCAGGAAGAACTTTCCCGGCGTTCTGCCTCCTGGAGAGGACTTGCAAAGGAGGAACTCTGATCAGAGAGCTTGCAAGACTACACTCGGCCCGCACGCGTCCTCTGGGTGCCGTGTTCTGTCTACCTTGGAAACAATAGGCCAGCCACCTGTCCATCCGTGCCCTGTGGTTTTGATTCAGGTAATGAAGACTAACTGGGTCCGAGTTTTTCCTGGCAACTCACCGTCTCTTTTGACAGGTCAGGCAGAGGCACACTGCACAGAATGTTTTCCCTTTTCAACTCCAGAGCCACAGGCCTGGCACGGACAGGGTCAAGAGCGGATTTACAGCAAGGGGCTGCTCGGGGCTGGCCGGGGTTTTGCCAGCTGAGTACCTTTGCATGATGCATGAAAACCAAAGCTTTTGGCCACCGACTTCTGTCTCCTCCCACTGCCTTCCTGACTCCAAACTTGGCATCAAATGACATTCGGAAAGCCATCAGCACTTCTGGGGCCTGGCTAAGGGGAAGTTGAGGCAGCATAAATTTAGTTGGGTAGTAATGGGATAGATTTATGTGGTTTACGACCACCAAACTACCCAAACATAGTTAACTGATTGCTAGTCATCTTGGGGTGAACTTGGTTTCCAGCAACACTCCTACCAACAATGGACCAGCTCACCCTGTGTCCTGATGGGGATGGGCGGGACCACAGGGCACACTGGGCCTGGACACGTCCTCCAGCACCTGGACTTGACACATGTGGAGGGGAGGGGAAACAAGGTTTGAAGCGAAAGGAGCCAGAAAGTGATGTGGAAAATCTGACAAGCGTCAGATCTGCAGGATTGCCAGAGATTTGGTCCTCACAGACACCCAGGCACAGTGGAAGTTTTCCTCTCTCAGGAATATACTTAATATGTGGCCCATTCAATTATTATTTTTTTTTTTTGACAGGCAGAGAAGACAGTGAGAGAGAGAGACAGCGAGAGAGAGAGAAAGGTCTTCCTTTGCTGTTGGTTCACCCTCCAATGGCCGCCAAGGCTGGCGCACCGCACTGATCCAATGGCAGGAGCCAGGTGCTTCTCCTGGTCTCCCATGGGGTGCAGGGCCCAAGGACTTGGGCCATCCTCCACTGCTCTCCCTGGCCACAGCAGAGAGCTGGCCTGGAAGAGGGGCAACCGGGACAGAACCCAGTGCCCCGACCGGAACTAGAACCCAGTGTGCCCACGCCACAAGGCAGAGGATTAGCGTAGTGAGCCGGGGCACCGGCCTGGCCCATTCAATTATAAATGCATCGTGCATTTATAATTTTTCAAGACCCTCTGATAAGAATCACACATAACAGAATTGGTCAGTGGTCCCGTGTTTGTAAGGTGCGAATCTATAGTAGTACCACACAATACAGCTTGTAAAATCACAATAATGCACCCCAACCAGCAGGAATCACAAACGTGGACCAACCGACCTAGAGGAATGACTGCAGAGTGATTGTTCTGTCTCTTTGCCACATTATGAGGTGATTAGAGAATGGGAAGCCACAAAATGCAGAGGTGGGAACGCATTACAGGCGACTGTTGGACAGTTTAATAAAAATGTCACACTCTTTTTTTAAAATGTGTGTATTTATCTGCCATTTGCTGTGATTACTTTTTTCAATATAAATAAATGTTCTCTTTTGTACATGATTTTGTATTTATGATTTTTCTTGTTCTTTTTCTTAAAGGGGACACTAAAAAACTGTATAACCTTCAGGTTGCACAAAACCTGGCCATGTTCTTGGACTTGATACTAAATAAATATTAAGGAGCAGCATCATGGTACATGGGTTAAGCCACTGCTTATGATGCCGACATCCCGTATGGATGCCAGTTCAATTCCCGGCTTCTCCACTCCCGATCCAGCTCCCTGCTAATGCACTTGGGAAGGCAGCAGAAGATGGCCCAAGTGCTTGGGCCCTGCCACCCATGTGGGAGACCAGGATGGAGTTCTGGGCTCCTGGCTTCAGCCTGGCCCAGCCCTGGATATGGTAGCCACTTGAGGGATCAGATCTCTCCTACTTTCACTCTCTGCCTTTCCAATGAATCAAAATGTCTTTGAAAATAAACAAACGTCAAAGGAAGGAGCCACGGGGCTAGTGGTTTTGGGTAGGGGAGATGAACAAGAAGGGTTGAGAGCCCTCACAGGGAGGTATGTGCTGAGAGGTGGCAGCCCATAGCAGCCCTGGTGTGAGGTCCAGAGAAGGGGCAGCGGGGGCCAGCGTGACAAGAGGGGGTGTGTAGAAACAAGGAAAGCAAGGCCCCAGGACACGCTCTCCACACTTGATATGCCCAGGCCAGCTCCAGAACAAAGGACTCCAATTTGCTAAGGCCGACGTTAGCAGCCCTCCCGTGAACACAGAGGACTTGATGTTAAAAACAGTGACTCGGCCGGCGCCGCGGCTCACTAGGTTAATCCTCCGCCTAGTGGCGCCGGCACACCGGGTTCTAGTCCCGGTCGGGGCGCCGGATTCTGTCCCGGTTGCCCCTCTTCCAGGCCAGCTCTCTGCTGTGGCCAGGGAGTGCAGTGGAGGATGGCCCAGGTGCTTGGGCCCTGCACCCCATGGGAGACCAGGAGGAAGCACCTGGCTCCTGCCTTCGGATCAGCATGGTGCGCCAGCCACGGAGGCCATTGGAGGGTGAACCAGCGGCAAAGGAAGACCTTTCTCTCTCTCTCTCTCTCTCACTGTCCACTCTGCCTGTCAAAAACAAACAAACAAACAAACAAACAAACAAACAAAAAAAACAGTGACTCCACAGGTACAGCAGTGGCTAGCTCAGCCCGCACCGGGCGGAAGCAGGCGCAGCTGTGCTCACAAGCTGTATTTCTCAGCTCCCAAAGCCCCTACCCGGCCAGGGAGCGCCTGCTCTTGCCCCACCCAGATTAGAACTCTTCTCCCCTGCTGCTTTGGAAAACCTTCCGCAAAGCGAGTGGCCCGAGTGCCTAGGCGTGCTGCCCTGGCGTGCTGCCCTGGCTGGTCCAGGGCTGGTGTCTGACGTAAGCTGGGCCCATCGAGCACTTGCCTGAGGGCGAAATGTGAGAACTGCCTGAGTAGCACTTGCTGGCCCACAGCGGGGAACGAGCGGCCAGCGGCCCGGCTGCAGTCACTTGGCGATGGTCACCTGAGCCGAGGGATGCCCAGCTAATGGGTGCAGAGCCAGGGATGTCTGCTAGAGGAGACTGGCGCTTGGTTACTGAGCAAAGAAGATGACCCTCGCCAACATGGGTGGGCACCACACCCTCCAATCAGGACAGCCAGTTTCTCCTCCCCCAGGGACAATGTGCAGATTTAGTGGGATTTAGTGGCCTCCCGCTGCGCACCCCAGAGCCCCCCTCCAGGACTGCTCCCTGTGTTGCACCATCAGCCCTTCTGGTTCTGCAGCATACACACGGCAGATCGTGGCACAGCCCAGCCTCTGTAACATGAGCGCCACCTCCTGCGACACATGCACATCCTATCGGTTCTGCCTCTCTGAAGAACCCTACCGCACACACACAGGAAGCCTGTCTGCACGGATCAAACACGGGCACTGGGAGAGCAATGAAGACACAGTCCTGCCCACGGGCCAGCAGACAAGAGCCTCCTAGGCTTCCTCTAAACTTCAGAGGGTCCACACCAGCTCCTCGGAGGAGGAGTCCACAGTGCCAGGGGCCTATGCCTCTCTCGCCTTGGGGCTCCTCCTCAGGCCCAGCCTGCTGAGGACAGATGCAGGATGCACGCCCCCAGGGCGGAAGGACAGCCAAGGGGCGGCTGTTCAGGGTAGGCAGGCAGCACGGAACCTGGATGTGCAGCTGGGGGCACCCACGTTCAAGAATGGAGACCCTTCGTGATTTGCAGCAAAGCCCGAAGTGGGACACGGTGGGAGCTGGCTCGGGCTGGCGGCTGGCCCTTCCCCCAGGGTGGGGGCCAAGAAGTCTAAACTCAAACAGGATAAAATTGATCAGGTTTGTTGAGCTGGAAGACCACACCTTCACCACGCCCCTGAGTGACCTCATGCCCCTCCCTGACTGCACCTGTGTGCCCACCGCCCAATCAAGCTAATTAACCACTCCTTTTGGGAGTGGATTACCGCTTGTTGCCCTGCGCCTTTGGGGAAGTGGCCTCCCAGGCCACCCACTCCTTGCTTCCTGCATGTCCCTGCAGGTGGCTGGCTCCTCTGCTCCACACGAATCCAGATTTCCCTCTCTTTTAAACAGGGCCCTCCCTTTCCTATACATTTCTCTCACTGAATATAAAACTTTATCACGCTGCCTGTTTATTTGTGCCAGTATTCAGAATTTTTCTCTATGAGCTAAGAACACACAAGGCTTATTAATATTGTGAATTATTAATAAGCAAATCGGTGACAGCAGGATGAGCGGAATGTGTTTTGTTTCAGGGTGTGGCAGCGTGGTTTATGACTTCCTGACATTTAGGCACAGACTGGCCCACGGATGCACTTGTCGAGGGTCTCACCAACACCAGGGGCAGGCCTGAGCGGAGACAGAGACGGAGAGGCTGCCACAGCATGGGAACGCTTGGCCATCGAGTTCCTGAGGCACGGACGCACCCCTGCCTTTCCCTTGGTTTGACCTGATGAGTTAATGAAGAACACGTCTTACACCGAGTGGGTCTGGATTTGTGCTCTTTCTGATCAGGTGTTCATTGCTCACGGAGGCAGCGAGTTAAGGACTTGGCGCACCTTTCCCCTCCTCCCTTCCCCCCACCCACTTCCTCTCTTTTATCTAGATCCTTGGTGCCTAACCAGACCCTTCTCAACTCCTTACAATGCAAGTGCCAAAACAGATAAGCTGCACAGGGCAGCTAGGAAACAGGTAAGAGGGAGATTCCCAGAGACTTCAAAGAGCGCCCTCTTCTGCCAGCTGCTTTCTACACCCACCCCGCCTTAGTGGCCAAGTCCCAGCTCCTAACCCGGATAAAAACCTGAGTCCAAAGAACAGACTGTCCCCAACCTCTGTGCTTCCAATAAAGCAACCTGTCTCTGCTGACGTCGGTCTCGGTCTCCTTTTTTCCCTCTCTCCTTTCTGGGGGTTTGAAAGGCCAGAACCCCACGCTGTTGCAGACCTAACAGTGAGCACTGGAGCCAGCACTTGAACCCAGGCTGGGGTCCTCGCCCGTGCACCCTCTCGGCAGCCACACCAGCCGCCTGTGGTCTCTCCAGCCACAGCCAAACAAACCCCGCAGACACCCTGGCAGGCGGTCAGGTGGCGCGGTTTCTCACCTACCTGATCCCTAGGAACACTTGCAGGAGAGTGCAGAGCCCCGAGACGAAGAAGATGGTGCTGATGAGGTAGCTCTGTGTCAGGGGGTCGTGCTGCAGGCACAGGTCCTTGGCCAGGATGAGCGGCACTGCCACGAGCCCCCCCAGGGCCGTGAGGAAGTGCTGCGGGCAGAGAGTGAGAGCCGTGGGCCATGCTGCAGCTGCCTGCTCCTCCCCCACCCCCCAAACCGGGGTGCAGCCCAGCACCTCGCGGGGAGCTGGTCCCAGCACGAGAGGCAAGAGGGCCGCGGCCTGGACAACTGGCAGAGTTGCAGGCAGGCAGAGGGAACGGGGAAGGCCTAGCAGCAAGAAGCAGGGAGCCTGCCGGAGGAAGTGGGCTGCGAGGGCGGAGCCCCGGCACCAGGAACTGATGCCCTGGGGAAGAAACCGAGGCAGAGATGCAAGTGTGGAGGATCTAACAGGAGCCAAAGTGGAGCCTTAAGAACCAGGCAAGAGCTCTCTGCTGTGGCCAGGGAGTGCAGTGGAGGATGGCCCAAGTCCTTGGGCCCTGCACCCCATGGGAGACCAGGAGAAGCACCTGGCTCCTGCCATCGGATCAGCGCGGTGCGCCGGCTGTGGCGGCCATTGGAGGGTGAACCAACGGCAAAGGAAGACCTTTCTCTCTGTCTCTCTCTCTCTGTCCACTCTGCCTGTCAAAAAAATAAAAATAAAAAAGAACCAGGCAAGATTCGGCCCAGCTCCGGCCATTGCAGCCATCTGGGGAGCGAAGCAGTAGATGGAAGATCTCTCAGTCTCTGTCTCTCCCTCTCTCTCTCTCTGCCTTTCAGATAAAATAAATAAATCTTTAAAAAAAAAAAAAAAAAAAAGCAGGCAAGAGGCTCATCACTAAACAAGGCACAGGAAGGCCTGAGCATTACCCTGGAGCTGTTGGCCACAGGCTATCTGAGTTCCACCTTTCAGACCAGATTAGAGCCGCAGTTCTGGGCAGGTGAATTCATTGCAGGTGGCCTCGCAATGCAGGGGACAAATGGGAGAGGGCGAGGGAGAGACAGACATGGCGCCACACAACCAACGAGGTGCAGGGATGAGCCACTGTCGCATGTACTTCAGCCCCACAGAGCGGAGAGGTGCACCATGTCGAGGGTGACACTCATGAGCTGTGGCCACTCTGGTTCTGAGTCACACCAGTGTCCAGCATGTGGCTCCAGTCCCAGCGCAGATCTGGCCACTGAGCCAAACATCCTATGAACCCAGAGCCATGCAGACACTGGCTTCTCAGCTTTGTTCCCGTCCAGGCTGTCCTCGGATAGACCGGATCTGTCAGCATTTCCCCAAGGCCTTGGGTCCTCGGTGCTGATAAAATTCTCCTGATCTGCAAATACGCCATGCAAGGATGACTCAACAGCACAGGTTCTCCACCTTGTAAGATCATAGCGTAAATGAAGCCAGGACAGCTGACTTGGTCTGCCTTCATTTAGATTATCAGCTGCTGAGTCAGCCAAAACAATGAAAGAATGATCGAAGGAGAAAGCCAAAAACCTGCTGCAAAGGGTTACCCTTAAGGTGTCCTTAGGACAGAATTAGGCCACGGGACCCAGCATACCTGATCCTGCCTGTCCTAACCACGCCTCCTTTCCACAGCACTGAGCAAGCGACATGTAAAGAAGGCATAGGAAGGCAGGTTACACACTCCTACATAGCCGGGGCTTGATGGCAAACCTCTGTGAGCTAAATTAGACCACAGGACACTGGCTTTTTCTTAGGAAAATGACACCCTGAAAGTATTCACATACCTGCCCCACTCAGGCAAGGCCAAGTGTGAAAATGGACCAGTACCTTCCGCCCGTGCCAGAGGAAGACAGCACCTTGCCACTGCCTAAGGTAGGACAGGCCTGGGCACCCACGAGAAGCCTGGGCCAGTAGCACCGGGGAGTGGGAGGCCCCTGTCTCCCCATCCACATGAGCAGAAGAAATGGCCAAGCCTTCCTTAAGGAGCAGTTCCCGCTCCTGTCACCAGGCCAAGTCACGTCTAAGGGGACCTCTCCACCAGTCACGGCTAATCCTCTCATGAACGTCCTGGGATAATCTGACCAGTATGACCAGCGCTGCTCCTGGACAGCAGAGTAGAGGGCAGATAGAACGTGTGTTGGAGGCGGGGGGACTCTGAACTCCCACTAAAAGTCAAAGCCTACACTTGATGTTCTTTCTTTGGCTGACGGGCAGTTTCAGCAGGTGCACTATGGTCACTGGGCAGTTGGCTGCCCCTTGGGGAAGAGTCAAGGGAAATTTTCAGTTCAGAAGGGCCAACATAGGGGCGCTTGGATGATCCTTGCCATTGCTCCTATGTCTTGTTGAATCAATGACACAGTAGCCTATTACAAATGCTTCCTTGGCCTGCCACCAGCTAGGTCAACACAGACCATGTGTTCTCCAGGCCAAGAGTCCACCAGCCTCATATATGCCCAGGCCACATTACCTACCCAAACTGGCCAGGGCCGACTCCCTCCCATTATCAGATCTCTTGAACTTAGAGAGCATGAGGCATTTGGTGGAAAGAGACACTAGAGCTAAAAGGGCTTACTCCAAGGAAGGTACTTGGCCTGGCCCCTCCCTGGCCTCCCAGGGGCCTCACTCAGTGAAACAGAGCTTTGACAAGCCCAGGGATGCTGCTGAGGGGCACAAGGGACCGTCAGCTCAGCACGAAGCAGCAGCCTCCTCCCCCACTCTAAACCCTAGAGAGAGAGAGACTGGAGGAGTCTTGCATGTCCCTAGAGGTCCACAACATGGAAGATGCAACTTCAGAAACTGAAGCTGTTGATGTTGGCTAACTGGACTTGGTGCTGGTTGACAAGGCTTTGGAGTAGAGCATTTCTGCACCCGGAGCTTGCTCGGTGGCATTACCTGGATCCCTAAGAAGATGCAGAGATACCACGGTGGGGTGTCCAAGATGCCATAGGCCAGGTGGCTGGGGCTAGGGCTCCCAGGTTGCCCATTCTTCTTCCTGTCTTGGTCATCAGTGTGGAAGCTGGACACATCATCACTCTTCTGCAGGGAATGAGAGAAGGATACATCTGGGCACTTTAAGAGGAGTGAACCATGGGGCCAGGGCTGTGGCGCAGCAGGTTAAAGCCCTGGCCTGAAGCGCCGGCATCCCATATGGGCGCCGGTTCTAGTCCTGGCTTCTCCACTTCCAATCCAGCTCTCTGCTATGGCCTGGGAAAGCAGAAGATGGCCCAAGTCCTTGGGCCCCTGCACCCAACTGGGAGACCCAGAAGAAGCTCCTGGCTCCTGGCTTTGGATCAGCACAGCTCCAGCTGTTGTGGCCATCTGGAGAGTGAACCAGCAGATGGAAGACTTCTCTCCTCTCTCTCTCTCTACCTCTCTGTAACTCTGCCTTTCAAATAAATAAATAAATATTAAAAAGAAAAAAAAAAAAGAGGAGTGAACCAGAGATGGACAGCCTTCCAAAGACAAGAGGCAATGAAACAGGGATGACTGATGGCCAGCTGGGCAGTTCAGGGCCAGAACCAAACCAGCGACTTTCTAGAGTATGCACCTGCAGCAGGGCCTGTGAAGCCTGGGCCCATGCAAGAAGAATGGGTACCTGTCGCTCCCCCTCTTCGTGGAGGAACGACACTAAGCCCTGCCTAGGCTTCATATCCGAGTCACGGCACCATTATGTCGCTCCCCCTCTTCGTGGAGGAACGACACAGGACCCTGCGCTGTTCTTTGGTCTGCTCGGCCCTTCCCGGGTTTGCTGCTGGTTCTTCCCGGGTTGGCTACTGTCCCTTCCACCTCCGTGGAAGGGCGGTTCCCCCTGGCCACTTTCCCCACTTCCGCAGGGGAGCGGCACACCGCCGGCCGGCTCTCTCGGGGGCTGCACAGGTGTTCCCCTTAGATGTTCCCGTTAGATGTTCCTGGTGCATGCCGTCTCTCTCCTCCCTTATAGTCCTCCTCCGCCAATCCTAACTCGGCTGCCCACACGCCGAGTACGCTGCTCTCCTCCAATCAGGAGCAAGTCCTACAGTTTATTGGCTGAACTGGAGGCAGCTGTGTAGAAGCTGTTTTCTTCTCTCCCAGCGCCATATTGTGGGAGAGCAGATGCATAGAATAAGTCTTAATTCCAGTAACTTAGTCTAGTCCGGGTTGCTCCCCACAGGTACCCTTCCTGAAGCCTTGGTGAATAAGTCATTTTGTAGAGCAGGAGAGGGTGGCCAACCCCAAGGGCAGAAAATGGGTAGATTTCCCTCCCAGACCCTCGCACTTGCTGGCAGGGAGCCCTGCGCTTACTCTGCTGAAGCGCTCTTCATGCACATTTATCCTAACAGGTGGCTTCCTTACACACTGATTGTGCATCACTCTTGTCATTCCAGCTCCTAGCGCAGACCCTGTGCTCAGTGTAGACCGAGCTGGTGCGTGAGTGACGGGAACATACCAACGTAAAGGAGTGCAGTACAGACGTCTAGAATGAGCTCAGGTCAGTAGCCAGTTTGGATTCCTCTGAGTTTAACCAGAGTCAACTTGGAATTGCTGACATTCCTGCCACCTTACTGGCTGAATAGCCGACTAGGCTTGGACACATGACTAGTACTTCTAGGTCTAGATTTTCCAAACTATACAAATGTCACTAGTACCCACTGCATCGATGGTTGAGAAAATTAAATTGGAGCAGGAAACACATAGTCCAATGCTCAGCACGTGGTAACCGTCCAATAAATATTGGCTACAACACCTTCGGCTTCCAGATTTCCATATATACAGAGAGTGTTGAACACGAGCTTAGGGCCAACATTTGAGCATCAGCATATGGCTAAGAATGTGAGCGCATCATTCCCGATGTGGCCAGGCCACCAGTGCAAAGATCAGGCTGCTCCTTCTGATATGGCCCAGTGGGGTCCCAGGAGCACGATATAATGGTCTGCCTTTAACCACAATGTTGCTTTCCATGGTTTCATTCCTCCTCCAACTGTAGTTCAAAAATCCAACATGGGAAATTCCAGAAAGAAACAATTCATAAAGTTTACATCACATGCTGATGAAATCTTGCACCATCTGGCTGTATCCTCCTTGGGCTGCGAATCGTCTCTGTCCATCACACGTATGCTACATAAGCTCTCCACTCACTGCTCATCGCTCAGTAGTGGTCCTGGCTGTCAGAGTGACCATCGCAGCACCACAGTGCTTGTCTTCGAGCCTTGTTTTACTTAATAATTGTCCCAAAGGGCAAATCAGTGTTGCAAAGGAGGCATCCAGACATAAAACATGAAATGATAGATTGGCCAGCGCTGCGGCTCACTAGGCTAATCCTCTGCCTGCGGCGCCAGCACACCGGGTTCTAGTCCCGGTCGGGGTGCCAGATTCTGCCCCGGTTGCTCCTCTTCCAGTCCAGCTCTCTGCTGTGGCCAGGGAGTGCAGTGGAGGATGGCCCAAGTCCTTGGGCTCTGCGCCCGCATGGGAGACCAGGAGGAAGCACCTGGCTCCTGGCTTCAGATTGGCGCATCGCTGGCCATGGCGGCCATTTGGGGGGTGAACCAACAGAAAAGGAAGACCTTTCTCTCTGTCTCTCTCTCTCTCTCTTAATGTCCAACTCTGCCTGTCAAAAAAATTTAAAAAAAAAAGAAAGAAATGATAGATTAACAATGGTATTACAATGGTACTTCCAAAAGTTCATGGAAAAGTGGAGTTAAGTTTATTTTGGTGCAAAATTTTTTTTTGAAGTCCATGCACACTTTTTTCATAATGTGCATTTTCCATGAACTCTTTGAATGGCAATTTTGTGGGGACACAGAAGTTATGGTACACACAGCGCTCGGTGCTATCCGTAGCTTTGGGCATCCACTAGGAGGTCTTGGATTCTGTCCTCCATAGGCAAAGAGAACTGCTGTATTCTTTAAAAAAAAAAAAAAAAGATTTATTTATCTGTTTGAGAGGTAGAGTTACAGACAGTGAGAGGGAGAGACAGAGAGAAAGGTCTTCTGTCTGCTGGTTCACTCCCCAGGTGGCCACAACTGCCAGAGCTGTGCTGATCCGAAGCCAGGAGCCAGGAGCTTCTTCTGGGTCTCCCATGCAGGGGCAGGGGCCCAAGGACTTGGGCCTTCTTCTATTGCCTTCTCAGGCCACAGCAGAGATCTGGACTGGAAGAGGAGCAGCCGGGACTAGAACCGGTGCCCATATGGGATGCCGGCGCCGCAGGTGGAGGATTAACCTACTGCGCCACGGCCCCGGCCCCAGAACTGCTGTATTCTAAGACAGGGTTTCCCAACCTCAGCATTACTGACATATGCACCAAACAAGTCTTAGTTGTGTTGCGTGTGTGTGTGTGTGTGTGTGTACTGTGTTCACAAGCTTTCCTGGCCTCTCCACCCAGCTGTGACAAACAAAACTACCCCCAGACACTGCTAACCACCATCCGTGAAGCTGCACTGCCTAGGATGCATCCCCCTGAGGAAGCCCTAACTCAGGGCAGGGCTGGCCGGGAAGGAGGGGAGCTGGGTGCAGTGGGCTGAGCCATATCCTACCTGGAGCCAAAGCAAAACAGTCCTTCATGGAGGGCGCTCAGTGGCAAACACATCCTTTAAATGTTTTTAAGAGATCTTTTTATTTGAAAGGCAGAGTGACAAAGGGAGTGGGAAAGACAGACCCCCATGGCAGGGGCAGGGGCTGGGGCTGGGGCTGGGGCCAGGTCCAAGCCAGGAGCCCAGAATTCCATCTGGGGCTCCCATGCAGGTGGCAGAAGCCCAAGCACTTGGGCCGTCCTCTGCTGCCTTCCCAGGCACATTAGCAGGGAGCTGGATCTGCAGCAGAGCAGCCAGGACTCAAACTGGTGCTCTGATAGCATTGCAAACTGTGGCTTCACCCAGCGGGCCACGATGCCGGCCCCTAACCGCTCATCCTAATTCCTCCCCAGTCTATGCCTGCGGAGCCCACGTCACCGGTGACGGAGACAGCCGTCGGAGGAGAGCCCCATGCCACAGTGCAGGCCTGCTGCCCTGGGTCTACTGATCTAACCTCCTGCAGAACTGTGTTCTCTGTACCAAACCATGCATTCTCACTCGTCTCTGGCATCAGGCCCTGGAACGTAAAGCAGGTGTTTTGCTTCAGCTCATCTGTTTAGTGAGCATTTGCCGGTGCGGGAAGACATCCCTCACCCACTCCACCCCAGCCTTGATAGGTGAGGCCTCCCCTCCTCGGGGGCTCCGACAAACTTGTGAGCAAGTTACTATGGCCCCAAACATCCACCATATATTTCGCCACACAAAGGATCGCAAAGTCCCATATCTTCTCCATCTCCAGTGCTCACACGCAGTGAGCGCTCAGAGAACAAACGCATGCATTAATGACTGTAGAGAATTTTCCTAAGAAGCTGGTTGCAAGTCTTGGAAACCGCATGCTTATCCCAGTTAGGCTCCTGAAATGGAGACGTTTTGATGCTGCTTGGTATTTGGGTGCACATCAAAGAAATTTGCTTTTCCGAACTAGAGGCTGCAGGAGGTCGCTCTGGGCTCAAGGGCACTTACTGCAAGGGGTCAGCAAGCGTGGAGAGGAATCTACAGATCGGAGGAGAAAAGACACTGGGGGAGGGAGGAGAGACAGAGAGGGAGAGATTGAGTGACTGATCGGATCCTGGGCGGGCAACCACAGAAGTGCATGACAAGAGACACTGGGCGGATGTGACTGTCATGCCACGTTCAGAGCCTGTGGGCCTGGGACTCCACCTCCACGGCCTCTGCCCACCCAGGCAGCATGGCGGTGAGCATACTCGCAAGCGGAGCATGCGTGGTGTGCGTGCTGGCATCCCACCATGGGCGCCGCGACTGTTTGTGTGTCCTGTGAGCAACTTGACCGCACCTTGTCCACAGGGACGGTTTTTCAGGAAAGTGAGGCAGGGAAGCGCCAGGGCTGGGG